>NC_136069.1:1350291124-1350913981 GCF_964261635.1 Lissotriton helveticus
CCAATTTTAAAACTTCAGGTATTCCATCAGCTTCTCTATTGTCCTTTTATTTTTACATTTTTCTTGCATGTGCTTTATAAGGCAAAAGGGCCCTACACTCTTTGGTAAAGGATTCCAAGGTTTTTGTGTTTTCGAGTATTCTCAATTTTATCAGCGTGTTAACATGGTGGCAGTGGTTACTTTTTTAAGGTTGGATAGTTTTGGCATTATTGCCATAGTTCTTAACTTCTGAAATATTGCAGCAAGGCCTTTCCCACTGTTCATGGTATTGATATAAATGAAATAGATAGAATATAGGAGAATGAGACATATATGGCCCAATTAGGATGTTGAGCGGACCTCCACCAACAGCCCCGTGGTCCGCCTGACATCCTGATAAATTGGTTCAACCATCGGATTACAATGCCGGCGGTAGAAGCAATTTGGGCTGGGGGAAAGACAACCCCCTCCGACTGGCTCAAGGAGCCCATCTGGGCAGTGGTAGAAGCCTACAATGGGGGTGGTGCCTGAGGAGGCATTGCTGTAGGGATTAGGACGTTCTTTTCCCTCAGCTTTTACATGGTGGTCTGACTGCCATGTATAGGCAGACAGAAAGGGACTCTAGGGGCTCTAGAAGGACCCCGTCCCCTTTGGGCCTCAACTATTGTTCCGGGGGGCATATGTGGTGCCCCCCAAACATCCATGCACCGTGTGCCAGGCACCACATGGGACCTGGCACACGGTGCATGGATGTTTGAATATATCCTTTTTTGTATTGCAGCTAGTGCTGCAGCTCTTTTCTGGGCCGCAGCACAAGCCGCAACGGAAAAAGGCATGTTTACCTTCACCTGCACTTCATATTGTTTTTGGGCTGTCGGAACTGTTGACTTGTTGTCGGAGGGACCCTTGCACGTCCGCCCGCCAACGTAGTGAGGCCCATGGGCAGAAGACACAGTCCCGCCCTACCACTTCTTCACCCCTGCTGAATCACTATGCCCTGAGCTGTGGTAATCTGATATATTTTGCCAGGTGTTTGTTAGTCCCATGTTATTTTCTAATGCTTTTACTGCATCTCTTCATAATTACTGTCCATGTATGTAATTGTGCAGAGCAAGAACGATGTCTGGAAAGGTGAATGACATCAATTTTGTTTTAAAAATATCAAGTTGCTAGACTATTGTGTCAAAAATATTGAGGAGCATGATAAAGAAGGTAAGAACATATTTTTATGTATATTGTTTCAAAAATATCTTGGATTTGATATTTTATTTTAATATAGTTGCATTAAATATAATTTAATAAATAATATATTGGTTATTATTTGAATTTTATGTATGATAAATATTGTAATAATTGTTTTATACGTTTTAGTAGACTATCATTTTTTATGTATAATTGATAATTATGTATATTATTTATTTGATTATTTGATATGTCAATTATTTGTTGTATTTCAATTAGCTGATCATTTGTTGATAAGAGTATTTAATAAGAAATGTTTTAAAATAAATGTTTTATTTATTATTTCTTTTAATTGTATTTGCTTTATTTAATTACTATGTTAATGTTGTTATTATTTTATGCACTTGTTGTTTTTGTGGGCAATAGGGAGGCATATATATTTACTACAAAAAAATATTTGTTTAATATTTTCTTTTATTTTTTGCATTATTACATTCAATTTTTTCAATAATATTTATTTTTAAAGTATATATTTTTCTTTTAAATAATTTGTTAAAATATTTAAGCTGTTATGATTTAAATTAGTTTTGTAAATGATTAGGATTTAAAATGCTACATAAAACCCTTCTGAGGTCCAACGCTTACTCTGCTTTTGCTTACCTTAGAGTGAGAATAGTAAATCTAACCCCTACAATATCCAACACCTTCGCTAACGTTGTTTAGATTGGAGTGGGAAAAGGAAATCTAACCCCTGCAAAGTCCTACCCTTTCCCTACTGTTGCTTAGATTAAAGTGGTAATAGTAAATCTAACCTTCCCAAAGTCAAACCCTTGCCCTGTTTATGCTTACATTGGAGTGGGACTAGTGAATCTAATTCCTACAAGGACCAATGCTGTCCCTATTGTTGCTTAGGATGGATTAGAAATAGTAAATCCAATGCTCCAAACTCCAACATTTCCCGACTTTTGCTTGGCTTGTAGTGGGATAGTTAATTTAGACCATCTATGGGCCAATATTTTCCCTGATTTTGCTTACTTTCGTGTGGGAATAGAAAACCTAACCCTTTCAAAAGGCAACACTTTCCCTGATTTTGCTAATCTTGAAGTGGCATTAGTTAATTTAATGCCTCTAAAGTCCAACACTTTACCTACTGTTGCTAGTATTTTGAATAATATTATTTTTAAACTATTTTTTTAAAATATTTTTCTTATTAATAAAATGACTGTAATTGTTTAATTAACATTTTTGTTTTGTTTTTTATATTCACTATATTTTTTAATAACTGTCTGTGATATATGTTTATGTGAATATATGTTTGGTAATGGACATTTTTCAATATTCTTTTGTATTATTTAATAAAATGTTTACATATTGTGTTTATATTCTTGAAAGTATACATAAATATTTTGAAAATATGTAGTTCATATTAAGACTATTTTATATTAATTGTATTTTGTATATTTACGTTTCATATATATACATACATACATATATATATGATTGTAATTTTTACTTCTCAGTTATTGTTAATGTTTTTAATATAATGCTTTTAAAAATTGTCTAAGTATATTTTATGTTTTTTAAAAAGTTTAAATATATTTTAAATATTTAATTTATATTATTAATTTAAAGTATTTATTTTTTATATTATTATCTAATAATATTAGTGGCCCTCTAAACAGTGACATGTAGGGCATCTAGTGCAATTGCCCAAAACACTACTGAATAGTCTATGAAATCTAGTGAGGGAAGATTGATGAAATAGTGGTAGCTAGACTGAAGCAGCTTAAATGTACTATTTCTGGAGCTAAATAAGCCACTACACTTTCCACTTTCATTTCCACTTTCTAATTCTTCACCTACGTTTTCTTCGCATCTAACTCGGAAACCAGTAAATGCTTTGAACAAGTTTCATACCAAGAGACCTTAATGTTGCAACATTAATGTACACAATTAACTAAGGGCCTTATTACAACTATGGTGGTCCACTGGACCGACGTAGTCATGGTGGCAGTCAATAGACCACCAGACTGGAGGTCCACCCGCCATATTCTGACTATGGCAGTCCGAGCGCCACAGAACCACTGCTTTGACGGTCTTGCAGCAGTGTGAGGCTGGTAATATGCTGGGGGTGCCGCTGCGGCACCGCCAAGCATTTTACTAGTTTCCTCCCTGCCACACTTCTCGTGGCAGTGAGCCTGCCATGAAAAGTGTGGCAGTGAGGAAACAAAGGGGGCCCTACAGAGCCCCCTGTTGCCTCTGCACCATGGGGAGCAAACAGGGGGCACATGTGACCCTCTGTGTACATGCACCCCGTTCCTGCAGGGCATGGAACATAGTAGTGCCTGCACTGCAGGAACTGCCTTTGACTCTGCCATTGCGGTGCATATTTCAGAGGCAACGCAGTGGGACTGCTAGAGAAATGCCTGCCAGTGACTTTAAAAGTCGTACTCTTGCAGGCGGTCTATTTTGGCTTTGAAGTTCTCAGAACAGGGCAGTAGCATGGTGGCCCCTCTCCGAGACCGTCACAGTCAATATAAGACCCCAAGCTACTTCCGGTTCTATGTTTCTCTTATTCCATATCAATCTGCCCACTCATGCTAAGCTACCATTTGAGTGAAATTGCACTGGTGTTCCATATATATCACCTACCTCAGCCAAAGCGTGGAGAATCAAAATGCATACATGTCACCCACAGTTTTAAATGAGAACCAACCCCATAAGTCTACATCAGCAAGTTATCCTCAGAATAACCCACGCTCACCCTCTTGATAGCTTGGCAATACAACCAGGCTTTTCTCAGAGGCAATGTGTAAAGTATTTGTACACACATACACACACACAGTAACACAGTGAAAACTCTGCAAAAGGAGTCCACACCAGTTCAGAAAAATAGCCAATATTTATCTTAAAAGAAGACAAAAACTAAAAAAATCCAAAATACACGTGTCAAGATATCACTTATAAAAGATTAAAGCAAGTTTAGTCCATAGAAATTAATGGATGTGCTTAATCAGGATAAAATACCTAAGATGCGTGAAAAAACAAGGACGATGCGAGGCACAGGTGAGGTGAAGCATCGAAAAAGCAGGTGATGCATCAGTTCCTTACTGATACAGGGGATGTGATGCAACAGTTCCTTAATGCTAGACAGGGGAAGTGATGCGTTGGTTACTTGCTACTGCAGTGGAGGTGATGCGTCAGTTGCGGACACAATGCATCGGTTCCTTACTGTTGCAGGGAAGGTGATGCATTGGTTGTGGACACAATGAGTCAGTTCCTTACTGCAGTGTTGATGAAGAGATCAGCGCCTAGGGACAATGCATAGAATGTCAAGTCACCCTGCGTCGATTCCACATCTATGAAGCAGGCGATGCATTGGAATCAGAGCGGTGTGTCACAGACTTTGGTGATGCGGTGCTCAAAACTCACACAGCAGCAGTTCTTCTGACGCACTGCGATGGAAATCTAGGGCCTAAGTTGTAAGCTGCAGTTGATGCGTCAAGCGGGGCCCACACTCTGGTGCTCGCAGGGGTGATGCATCAGGTTTTGCAGAGATGTGCCGGTACGGAATGACACTTGGAGTTGATCCATGGATTATCTTCTTGAGATCACTGGAACTTACTCTCAAGGGCCCAGGAGCTGAATTTGTCAGCAGCAATCAGCAGGCCAACACAGCAAAGTTACAGTCCCTCCAGGCAGAATATCCAGCTCTTCTTCCTGGAGAATGTCCTCAACCCAGAAATGTTCTGTGGGTATGGGGTCACAGGTCTGGTACTTATACCCATTTTAGCCTTTGAACCAGGCAAACTTCATAGGACAGTCTTTGTAGTGCACAAGGGCATGCCTTTCCCTGCCCTGGTTCCAGACAAACTACAGGGGGGGGGAAGACTTCTTTGCCTGAGGACAGGCATAGCCCAATTCCGATGTCATTGTCAACTCCTCCCACCACCATAGCTCAGGAAGATCCATCAGCCTGGTGACGGGCCCTCAGGATATGCAGGGCACATTATGCCCACTTTCTACCGATTTTCGTTCCACAAGGCAAATTCCCCAAATTACTTTTTGTTCAGATTGGCAAAGATTGAGCAAAAGAGCAAAACGTTAGGGCTTGAAGTAGTTTCTCTTACAATGGAGTAAGTTAATAACTTTAAGAAGAGAAATAATATTGCTGACTCCTTAGTCTAGAATAAATGTGAAACATATAGATTAATAGAAATGTTATCTAAATGTCCCACTAAAACAATGTATTTGATCGTGGCTAATCACCCTGCAGTACATCCTAATCCATTATATATAAACTTCAACTTCTTGTGAATTGACCATGGACATTTAGAGTGGCATCACGTGTGAAGTATATGTGTGATCCTTAAAACTTTCAGCAATTATTACATAATTTGCTCATGGAAAGCTGAATCTTTTATTATTTGAGGCAAAAGACCAGTTTATACTGATAAATTACTGAGATCATTTTATACTGCATTTTCGAGCTTATTTGTTGACAGCAACAAGTGACAGTTCTGTCTCTTATGTCGCTAGTGTGACTCACTTACTTATTGCAGCCCTGCCAAGTACCACGCATCAGGCATTAGACTAACCCATTTTAGTGCAAGTGGCCACATCACCGCACTAATATGCATTAGTCACGCATATAGAGCCCCAGGGGCGTAGCTAGAGCTTGTGGCGGCCGGGGCTATCCTTTAGATTGCCGCCCCTGGGGTGGGGGGTGGTTGGGTGCTGGGGAAAAAGGACGGCGAGCACTTGAAAGAGGTCAGAGAGACACGTAGTATTACCGCTAACAGCAATTATTTTCTTACTTTTGGTCCAGCCGCACCTCCGGCTTAGCTGGGAGACAGGGTGGTGCGCTTGTGTATAAAAGTTCCTGCATGAGACTCGTGTACCTTGACATCAGGACATCAGGAACTGTATTTAGTGTAGACCGCTCAGTGGGTATTGCTTTTGCGATAGAGATCATTTTCTTACTTGTGGTTCAGCCGCACCTGCGGCTGAGCGGGAATACAGGATGACAGACTTAGACATGGGTGTAAAAGCCCCTGCTTAATAGTTACTTGTCTAGTAGCAGTTTTGACTCTCCATAAAATTGTGCATATAGGGTTAAAATGCATGCTGCAAAGATCAGCTGCTTTGCACCTGTTTCTGGTATTTATAGGTTTCCTTCATCTTTATTGAGTGATTTTGCCAGTGAGAAAGTGTCACTCCTCATAGCTGCCAAGGTTTCAGATTGCTATGAGTGACATTTTCATAATTTCTGTGTAATTACGAGTGACATTCCAACGACTATGAGTGACACTTTGCCGCAAGAAAAATGAAGCAGTGAAGACGATGGAATCATACAAATGTCAGAAATTACACATATTTGAGCATAGCTGCTAATGTTTCAGATTGCTTATGTGTGAAATTTCATAGATTCAGTGGATTTACGAAACGAAAGACATTTAACAACTAAATGTATGACAGTTATAGCTACACATTCTTGCGGCCAAAATCATGCAATGGAGTCCATGAAAACAGACACATTTCGAAAATCACACTGATTTGAGCAATAAGAAAGTCCAACTCAGTAGCATGTGCTTTTAAAGCAATTATTTAATTTTTAAATAATCAGCACCCACCACCCCAACCTCAGCTTCAGGTGGGGCTGAACCACAAAAATCTAAGGGTTCTCTGTGACAAAAGAATGAACCCACTGAGCTATCTACATATAATACAGTTCATTACAATACAATATGCTGGTAACGTTATTTGCAGTATGCATATAAACTCTCTGCTCTACTTAATAGTGAGTGAAAACAGCCATGAGACAAAAGTCTGACACAGACAGCTCTCCAGCATGGATATTAATCATCTGCCTTATCTCTGACTAAGCAAGTCTCATGCTGCTTGTAGTACCACTGTCAAGCAAATATATTAAACCCTTTAACTAGCAGTTTTGATGATTTATTAGTACAGAAAAACTCGGAGATGGCCTGCATTTACAGCACAGACAACTTTAGTGTACCCATTTACAAGGCGCTATGCTGTGCTGGAGTCCCCTCACCATTTTCGTAATCAACATTTTGAATTTCAGGAGCGGATTATTAAATTAACATCTGACTTACCTGGTGTGGTCTCTTGATAGAATGATCCACTGAGAGGAGCTGCCTGCGTGTCACAGCAAGATCGTTAGCCTGTCTCTTATGAGTCAGACAGCGAGCCGTCCTGCACTGTATCCTCAATCTGTGTAACCTGCTCTCACTACGAGACTCTACGAGGAAGTGCTGCTCTCTCTGGATGTGGTCTACTTGACCATGTGCAGGGCTGTCACAAGAAGGAGGCAGGCAGGGCTCTTTCCCGGGCCCCTGGCTTCTTAGGTCCCCAGGCTTCTCCAACATCATGTATTTCAATATTAGAAATCATAGATGACATATTTCTCTGTGATGCAGCTAGCACAGCAAGACCCCTATGGGTTTACAAATACGTGATGATCGATTCTCGAAGACCGGCTGCAGAGGAACAGCAATTAATTCCTCGGTGCCTTGGGGGCCGGCTGGCGGGCCGAAAATTGAAACATCCTTTTACAGTCTGGGACAAGGGAAGGAGGACCTGATAACACCCAGGAACTTCTACAAAAGTAGGTTTGGCGCTAGTTTATTTTAAATTGCTTCTTTTGCATTATACAGCCTTCGTTCAAAATTGCAATGCAGTAGCTGCGTCTCCTCAATCCTTTGTCTGTGCACCGACCCGACCCTCCCGTAGAGAGAGAAGCTGAGTGTCACACCCGCCAGCCTTCGGGGAAAGTAGGGAAATGTGTGAATGAGCCGCCATTGCCCTGCCACCTTATACATTTATATTATAAAAAACAATGCGCTGCACTTTCCACTACCTGGTAGTGCTGCGCTTTAGAAATCACATGAGCGCACTTAGGCTTACCAGAGAGAAATGTTAACAACGTGCGCCGTGATTTCTTTTAACTCTAGCAGCCCGCCCACCGCCGCCTGTAACTGCGTCACAACGTCATGAACGTCGTGATTAATTATGCTGAGGCGCATGTCCGTTGAATTTCTGTCATTTATGTGGGTCTGGACTCTGTGTTCACAAATAAATTATAAAGGCCGCTGCGGCCGCAACGGGCCTCCACTGCCGCGGCCGCCTCTAAAATTGTGCCGCCTGGGGCGGACCGCCCCCCTTGCACCCCCCTAGCTACGCCGGTGTAGAGCCCCCTGATATACTGCAGTAATCATGAGGCGCTCCAAAGACAGCCCCGTGCATGACACTGTATCTGTGCAATGCTGTGCGCTTCAGCTCTGTCTGGCAACTTAGCCCGCCGGCGCAGCTGGGAAGCTGGTCGCTACGGTGACCAGTGGCCATAAGCAACATTGTTTCAATTACCATGCTGCACAGACAAAGCAAATTCTACTCTCTCTGGCAGCCCTGCCCAGCCTCTATAAAACACACGTAGCAGGCTGCTGGATCATCCAGGCATCAAGTATAATGGTGTTACCCACTGACCCTCAGAACCTGGGTATCTGAAATCTAAGGTTAGGTAGGTTCTGTCAGGAATGGAATAATCACTTTAAATATATTTTAAACATTTATACATGAAAAGAAAAAAGGAAGCACACCTAGATTGATGTAATCAAGAGGAATTGAATTAGCAAATTAATTATTTTTTCTTTTTACAATTTGCTCTGATCTTGACATAGTGAGGCTGTCATAGAAAACAAAACGTTATTAAGAAATGGCGCAAAATAAACTAATCTGTGATAAGGTGATCTAGAAGTGACAAAGTGCTTTGGGTGAATAACATTTATAAAGTGCTGTACAAGACATATATAACATTTTCAATCCTTATACACTTGAATCTCCAATCCATACACAGTTCTGTTATAGTTTCCAGGCCCAAAATACAGCAGAGACAGCTGTGCTCCCTCGCTCTCCCTCCCTCTCCCTCTCTTTCTCTCCCTTCCTTGCTCTCCCTCTGTCTACCTCTGTCTCCCTCCCTTTCCCTCCCTCCCTCACTCTCCCTCCTTCTCCCTCCATTTCCCTCCCTCTCCCTCCCTCTCCCACACGTTCCCTCCCTCCCTCGAACCCCCTTCCTCCCCCCTCCTCCCTCCCTCTCGCTCCCTCTCCCTCCCTTACTTTCTCTCCCTTTTCCTCCCACTCCCTCCTTCCCTCTCCCTGTCTCCCTCTCCCTCCCTCCCTCTCCCTCCCTTGCCCTCCATCTCTCTGTCTCCCTCTCCCTCCCTTCCCCTCCCTCTGTCTCCCTCTCCCTCCCTCCCTCTCCCTCCCTCTCCCTCCCTTTCCCTCAGTCTCCCTCTCTCTCCTTCCCTCCCCCTCACTCTGACGTCGCCCTCACTCTGAGGTCTCCCTCTCTCTCCTTCCCTCTCCCTCACTCTGAGGTCTCCCTCACTCTGAGGTCTCCCTCACTCTGTCTATCTCGCTCTCCCTCCCTCACTCTCCTTCCCTTTCCCTCCCTTTGCCTACCTCTCCCTCCCACTCCCTCCCTCCCTATCCCTGCCTCACTCTTCCTCCCTCCCTCTCCCTTTCCCCCTCCCTCTGTCTCCCTCTCCCTCCCTTTCCCTCCCTCAGTCTCCCTCTTCCTCCCTTTCCCTCCCTCCCTCTGTCTCCCTCTCCCTCCCTTTCCCTCCCTCCCTCTCCCTCCCTCTCCCTCCCTCTACCTTCCCCTCCCTCCCTCTGTCTCCCTCCCTTCCTCTCCCTCTGTCTCCCTCTCCCTCCCTTTTCCTATCTGTCTCCCTCCCTCCTTCTCCCTCTCCCTCCTTTTGTCTCTCTCTCCCTCCCTTTCCTTCCCTCTGTCTCCCTCCCTTTCCCTCCTTCCCTCTCCCTCTCCCTCCCTCTGTCTCCCTCCCTCCCTCTCCCTCTGTCTCTGTCTCCCTCCCTCTGGCTCTCTCCCTTTCCCTCCTTCCCTCTCTCCCTCGCTCTCCCTCCCTTTCCCTCCCTCCCTCCCTCTCCCTCCCTCTCCTTCCCTTTCCCTCCCTCCCTCGCTCTCCCTCCCTCCCTCTCCCTCCCTTTCTCTCCCTCCCTTGCTCTCCCTGTCTGCCTCTGTCTCCCTCCCTTTCCCTCCCTACCTCTGTCTCCCTCTCCCTCCCTTTCCCTACCTCCCTCTCCCTCCCTCTCCCTCCCTCTCCCTCCCTCTATCTCCCTCCCTCCCTCTCCCTCTGTCTCCCTCTCCCTCCCTTTTCCTATCTGTCTCCCTCCCTTTCCCTCCCTCCTTCTCCCTCTCCCTCCTTTTGTCTCTCTCTCCCTCCCTTTTCCTCCCTCTGTCTCCCTCCCTCCCTCTCCCTCTGTCTCTCTCTCCCTCCCTCTGGCTCTCTCCCTTTCCCTCCTTCCCTCGCTCTCCCTCGCTCTCCCTCCCTTTCCCTCCCTCCCTTCCTCCCTCTCCCTCCCTCTCCTTCCCTTTCCCTCCCTCCCTCGCTCTCCCTCCCTCTCCCTCCCTTTCTCTCCCTCCCTTGCTCTCCCTGTCTGCCTCTGTCTCCCTCCCTTTCAGTCCCTCCCTCGCTCTCCCTCCCTCTCCCTCCCCTTCCCTCCCTCTGTCTCCCTCCCTCTCCCTCTGTCTCCCTCCCTTTCCCTCCCTCCTTCTCCCTCTCCCTCCTTTTGTCTCTCTCTCCCTCCCTTTTCCTCCCTCTGTCTCCCTCCCTCCCTCTCCCTCTGTCTCTCTCTCCCTCCCTCTGGCTCTCTCCCTTTCCCTCCTTCCCTCGCTCTCCCTCGCTCTCCCTCCCTTTCCCTCCCTCCCTTCCTCCCTCTCCCTCCCTCTCCTTCCCTTTCCCTCCCTCCCTCCCTCGCTCTCCCTCCCTCTCCCTCCCTTTCTCTCCCTCCCTTGCTCTCCCTGTCTGCCTCTGTCTCCCTCCCTTTCAGTCCCTCCCTCGCTCTCCCTCCCTCCCTCTCCCTCCCCTTCCCTCCCTCTGTCTCCCTCTCCCTCCCTCTGTCTCCCTCCCTTCCTCTCCCTCTGTCTCCCTCTCCCTCCCTTTTCCTATCTGTCTCCCTCCCTTTCCCTCCCTCCTTCTCCCTCTTCCTCCTTTTGTCTCTCTCCCTCCCTTTCCCTCCCTCTGTCTCCCTCCCTTTCCCTCCTTCCCTCTCCCTCTCCCTCCCTCTGTCTCCCTCCCTCCCTCTCCCTCTGTCTCTGTCTCCCTCCCTCTGGCTCTCTCCCTTTCCCTCCTTCCCTCGCTCTCACTCGCTCTCCCTCCCTTTCCCTCCCTCCCTCCCTCTCCCTCCCTCTACTTCCCTTTCCCTCCCTCCCTCGCTCTCCCTCCCTCCCTCTCCCTCCCTTTCTCTCCCTCCCTTGCTCTCCCTGTCTGCCTCTGTCTCCCTCCCTTTCCCTCCCTACCTCTGTCTCCCTCTCCCTCCCTTTCCCTACCTCCCTCTCCCTCCCTCTATCTCCCTCCCTCCCTCTCCCTCTGTCTCCCTCTCCCTCCCTTTTCCTATCTGTCTCCCTCCCTTTCCCTCCCTCCTTCTCCCTCTCCCTCCTTTTGTCTCTCTCTCCCTCCCTTTTCCTCCCTCTGTCTCCCTCCCTCCCTCTCCCTCTGTCTCTCTCTCCGTCCCTCTGGCTCTCTCCCTTTCCCTCCTTCCCTCGCTCTCCCTCGCTCTCCCTCCCTTTCCCTCCCTCCCTTTCCCTCCCTCCCTTCCTCCCTCTCCCTCCCTCTCCTTCCCTTTCCCTCCCTCCCTCGCTCTCCCTCCCTCTCCCTCCCTTTCTCTCCCTCCCTTGCTCTCCCTGTCTGCCTCTGTCTCCCTCCCTTTCAGTCCCTCCCTCGCTCTCCCTCCCTCTCCCTCCCCTTCCCTCCCTCTGTCTCCCTCCCTCTCTGTCTCCCTCCCTTTCCCTCCTTCCCTTGCTCTCCCTCCCTCTCTCTCCCTCCCTCTCCTTCCCTTTCCCTCCCTCCCTCCCTCCCTCTGCCTCCCTTTCCCTCCCTCCCTTGCTCTCCCTCTCTGTGCCTCTGTCTCCCTCCCTTTTCCTCCCTCCCTCGCCCTCCCTCCCTCTCCCTCCCTTATCCCTCCCTCTGTCTCCCTCCCTCTCCCGCTGTCTCCCTCCCTTTCCCTCCCTCCTTCTCCCTCTCCCTCCCTCTGTCTCCCTCTACCTCCCTATCCCTGCCTCTCTCTCCCTCCCTCTGTCTGCCTCCCTTTCCCTCCCTCCCGAGCTCTCCCTCCCTCTCCTGCACTTTCTCTCCCTCCCTCGCTCTCCCTTCATCTCCCTCCCTCCCTCGCCCTACCTTGCACAGAATCGCCCGGCCCCCACAGAGCAGCAGAGTCTCTGAGTCGCGCTCTAGTTGCAGACACTCTTTAAAAAAAAAAAAATTAAAACACGGGTACGATGTTTGCAAGAGGTCTGCAGGCCGCCAGGGAAGGCTTGCCGGGCCACCAGCGGCCCGCGGGCTGTACTATGAGTACCAGTGGCTTAGAGGCATGTTTTTCGTAATTAACATTTCGAACTGACACAGACCACTGCCTAGTCAACAACATGCTCCTCCTGGCCCGATGAAGATCATTATGGAGTTAAAATGGACTGGGATAGGCAAGTACAGTCCCCACCTCTCTCAGAGAATCATGTTTTAAGATTCTGCAAAGGCCCAGAAGAATAAAATGAATTTGAAACCAACTGGTAGTGGGGCTGAATTACTTGTGTGTCCTAGAGTTTTCATGCAACAGTCAAAGGTGAATAATCGAGTGCTGAAGCAAGATCAGCGTTTTGTCTAGTGACAGTTGTCACAAAAGAACATGAATCACGCACATTCACAAAACTGTATTTTATGAGGATTAGCTGTGAGTTTTTACTTTTTACTAGGTTAGTGCCCGCCCATTTCTGGTACTTTGCAGCAGTTTTAAAGATCTTAGGGCCTCATTTATGAGAAATGGCGCATCGCTGCGTGAAAGCAGCGATGCGTCACTTCTCAGTGCGCACTCCTTGCCACATACCTGATGCGTCATATTTAATGTATGACGTATCATGTCGCAAGGAGTTACAGATACGTCAGTATTTCTGACGTATCTGTAAGCGCAAAAGTGACGCATTGCTGGAGTGTATCACAAAAGTGACGCATCTCCATCAATGTGTCCTTTCACATGGGGCAAGCCTCATGTGAAAAGGCCTGCTTCAGTCTTACGCCTGCTGTAAGGCAGGCATAAGAAATTGACGCATTTGTGTCCTAGAAGTGGCGCAGTGAAATCTCATAGATTTCACTGCGTCACTTCTACGACCCTTTCTTGCGTCAATACGCCCCCCTTGCATACATTATACCTGGCGCAGGTATAATGTGGCGCAGGGGTTTACAAAGTGACGCATCTACCTAGATGCGTCACTTTGTAAATGTGGCGCAACAAGGCGCATTTTTTACGCCACTGGTGCGTCACAAAAAGTGACGCACCAGCGGCGTAAAGGTGACGCACGGCCTCATAAATGAGGCCCTTAGAGTTTCTTGTTGCTCCAATGGGTGTAATGTATGTGTTTCCCTCGTCTTGATTGCTTGATTTTGCTCACAAGAAAGTGTCACTCATAGTCGTTGAATGTCACTCATAGTTACACTGAAATGATGAAAATGTCACACATAAACAATTTGAAACCTTGGCAGATATGTTATAGCGGAAGTGAGCATATTATTGTATAGCCTTTTTTAACACTGTAAATCAAGCATGACTCTTACTACGGCTAGACCCGTCTGTTTTCTCTCCCAAAGCACACAGGTGAATGTGGTACATTCTCTAAATTTCCATTTTCAAAAGAATACCTAACGGCAAATTCAGATCTCTAGTAAAATGGCATCTTGGTTATTGTACTTTAAAAAAAAACACATGAATTCAAAGTTTGTTTAAAATGCCACAGGACAACTTTTGAATGTGGGGCTTCGATTAATATACATTTCTAATCAAAATACAGACGCATACTTACATCTCTTCATTAATCTTCCACCATCCGTGTTCGCAGCCATTAACATTCTTCACCTTAATTGTATAATTATGAAATTTAAGTGCGATACCAAGGTCAGTATGAGGAGTCTGCAATACAAGAGATGAATGAAAGTAATAAATATAGGGGCATATTCACAAGGAGCTATCGCCGAATTAACTGCACTTTATCGCAGCCAAAGTCGTGATACATTTACCACCCTATTCACAAGCTTGTGCTAACAGCCCACAGCACCAGTTTTCCCGCGAAAGCAGCCGCAAAAAACATCGCCACAGAGGACCACCGCACCTATCGCTAATGAGATGCAGAGTAGGCATTCCCGTGCAAAAACGTACGACACCTCAAGATTCACAACAACCAGCCACATTGGCGATAACAACACAAAACACGTGAAAGGGCGCGTTAGCAGCTGGAAATTAACACCTGCTCTGACCTGGTGTAAAGTCGGACCACAGCCTGCACCACAAAAGGGAGCACAGCCCACAGCCACACCTGAAGACAAACAGAAGCCATGGAGCAACTGAACATGCAGCACGGACACCCAAGAGGGCCACAACACCCACCGACACCACACACAGGTCCACCGCTCCCTGGCACCCCCGACCAAAGACATGCCACATCAGCTACACCTATACATATACAAAATATTCTGCCTGATGTTGTACAATCACAACTGGTGACATGCATGTGTCGCCACAGAAATGAGCATCACACATTCACGGCCCCCACCCCGTCCCAAGCAGTAACAAATCTTGGAATAAAGCTGGATCCAACTCTATCTATGAAGGATCATGTGGCAGCCACGAATAGCTCATGCTACTATAGTTTACACCTCCTACGTAGGATACTTCCCTATCTGTCGACCGATCACCGGAGAACCCTGGTTCAAGCCATTGTGATGAGTCATCTAGATTATGGGAACGCACTGTTGGCGGAAGTAGGAGAGGCATTGCTTGCTAAATTGCAGGTAATTCAAAACTCTGCGGCTATGATGATTTTAAATTACCTCCCAGGCTCTCCCTCCGCGCCCTTGTTGAGACAGCTACACTGGCTGCCTATTAAGAAGCAATCCTTTTTTAAGATCTGCTGTCTTACTTTTAATGCTGTGAATGGCAAAGGCCCTCTATATTTTCAGAAGAAATGCTTGAAGCAAGCTTCAGGTTGTAACCTAAGGTCCAACTCTTTGGCCCTGTTAAAAGTTCCTCGTATCCGTCTTAGCCACACTGGTGGGAGATCCTTCTCGTACCTTTCCCCGAGGCACTGGAACCAGCTCCCTGTTGCCTTGCAAAAATGCTCTACGTATGCCGCTTTTAGGAAACAATTGAAAACCTTCCTGTTCTAACATATTTTTAATGTGACCGGCTATCCTTCCCACTTCGCTAGGGTAGCGCCGAGATGCCTCCTGGTGAGTCGAGCGCTTTAGAAATTCACCTAACATAACATAACATAACTTTCGAAGCAAACAATTAAACTTTATCGAAATAAACACAGAAATGAAATGAAGACACATGGCGGCTCCCCATCGGGGCAATCCGTAGGCTACATCGTGAAGACAAAAAACATGATGAGGAGATGTGTCCTGCTCACATCAAAGGCCAGAGAGAGAGCGAAGAAGAGAGGGTGAGAGGGAGAAAGAAGATGAGAGGGGGAGAGAGAGAGAGAGAGAGAGAGAGAAGAAGAGAGGGGAGAGAGAGGGATTGCCGGCCCTGCGCACCCAGGCCACACTGCTCACCTGCTGCCACCGGTGTGTCCCCAACCACTTGCCGGAATGTATAGCAGTACACCAGGTCACACATCCGAGTCAGAGCCATCATTTGAAACAGAGTCCAGATACATGACTGGCGCGGTACACACACTTGCACAAGACAACGTCGTCCGCCCGCCCATGCACACCCAGGCAGAGGCACCCCAGACCCTCCCGCCGCCCATCGGAGCATGCCCGCCCATGCACACCTGGCCCCCACTGCTCACCTTCTGCCACCGGCGTGTAGACAGCAGGTCCCACCATGTGCTGCTGCAAGTCACAAGCCCGGGGCCCGCGGATATGCCAACCTCCACACAATGCAGTCACGCTGCGCAGGCCACCAGGTCCCACCTCTGGTGCTGGGTCTTGATTACACCATGGCATAGGACATAACGGGGCACCCGGCAACATTGCAGCCTGCACAGCTGCTCAGCCAATGGGTACCACTAACACTGTGATCCCGGAAGCGAGGCCACATGGCAGTAAGCCCACGCAGCCCACTGGCTCGGCCTACACTGCGGCCCAGCAAAGCACAAAAATCCTGAGCAGTCCAGACCGCCGGGATGGGCATCACCGCAGGCTGCACACCCGCTCAGCAGCTTAAGGTGCCAATGAATCATTGCACCCAAAGTCACCGTCCCCTGGTGGAGTGCTTGTGCTGGTCGCAATGCAGCGTGTGCCATAAACCCTGTTCAACCCCAGCTCGAACTGTGGCGCTTGCTGCCTTCTGGTTGGCGGAGAGTTTCTCCTTGGTACTCCGCTTGATGTCATTCCATCGCCACTTTACCTCGTCCATTGTCCTCTTGTGCTCCCCGATGGCATTCACCTTGTCCACGATGTCCCACCAGATTGCATTTTTGGTGCCCAATGACACGTTGGAGGTGACGAACAGTTGTTGATGGTGGTCCATCACCTCCATGACTATGATCCTGTTCGCCTACGGACTGAACTTCGTCTTCCTATTCTTCTTGTCCTTGCCCTTCCCTGTCCCCAAGCTCCCAGGCTGGTCGTCCGGGGTGCTTGTGGGGTTGCCCTCATCCTCTGCGCCTGCTCCGGCTGCCTCCATGGTGCTTGGGTGTTGGTCAGTTTGTGTTTGTATGTTTTTTCTACTTTTATTGTGTTTTTTCCTGCCTGCCAGGTGTGTGTTGCAGGCCTGGCGCTGCTTATCGCTGTTTTCCTCATTGCGCTTTGGCCCATCGCAGATTTTTTGGTGTTGTAGTTTGTGTTTTGGACTCCATTGAGGTGGTTTTATCGCAGACATTGTCCGAGGTTTCTGCAGACTATCGCATGCTACCACCGCGTTTTGAATTATACGTTGCCACAGGGTTGTTTTCCCGCGATAGGCTGCGATGTTGAAAGATGCTTATGCTACTCTTGAGGTAGTTATCACAGGTTCTTGTGAATATACCCCATAGTGTGTTCAGTATGTGAGCATTTACTCATATTTTAACTCGCTATCACCTTGGTTAGTAGGATTGCAGAAAAAGCAACAGGAACATATATCAACATAACTGTATTGCTTTATAAAGAATATTGAGAGTGCACGCATTGACCTGGCACCAATGTGATGTTTAGAAGCGGTAACAAGCATACATGCATACACTCATAGACCCTCCTAACTATATTAGGGCTTGGCGTCTTCACTCAGAGTCGCTGTGCTATGGTTGTACGATGGTACAACGCAAGGAAATACATCACATGCCTTTACCACACATTTTCTTACCACGCATGTCTTCACCATGCATATGCTTTTACATCGCATGCTATTACCACAAATTGTCTTTATATATAAATACAATGTATTTGTGGGGGGTGACCCCCATGCCCCTCAGCTTAACTTAAATGCATGGTTAAGGCATGCGTTGTAAGTATGCATGTGGTAAACATATCCATGCTAAAAATCCGCATGGTAATGGCACAACAAGGTAAAACCTCATTGTAAAGGCTGTTTGCCCTGTGCTATGAATGTCACTAAGGGCCATATGTAGGTAAATGGCATTTACCAAATCGTAAATACAGAATTTTACAGATTCGGTATTTACAAATCGGTAAATGCCATGTAGGTAATTATTCGGTATCAATTACCGAATCGTTATGATTCGGTAATTACCGAATCGGTATTTACCGATTCGGTAATTGCCATTGATTCCTATGGGCCTTGAGGCCCATAGGAATCAATGGCAATTACCGAATCGGTACATACCAATTCGGTAAATTTACCGAATTGTCAAGGGGGACAGGGTGTCACTTTGACACCCTGTTGCACCCCTGATTCTGGCTTGTGTGCCATGTGACACACATACATGCCCTTAGGGCATGTATGTGTGCCACGTGACACAGGTGTACATGCACAGATGTGCATGTACACAGGAATTCGTTATTTACCATGCAATAGTATTTCATGGAAAATAACGAATTCCTAAGGGCCTGTGGCACTGTTTCCAGTGCCACCTACATCCCATATTACCGAGTCTGTACATTTACCGATTCAGTAATTTACAGATTCAGTAAATTTACCGATTCGGTAAATTTACAGAATCGGTAATTTTCTGGCCCCCTACATCTGAAACTACAAATTCCGGTCGGTAATGGCCGAAATCGGCCGTTACCGACCGGTATTTGGCCACCTACATATGGCCCTCAAATACTGTTCGGGATTGGCAACACACAGGAGAGGGCCCTGTGTAATTGTTTTACTGTATAACCAAGTCAAGTGCATCTGTGAACATCTACTACTCTTCTAATCTTTGTATGTTCTCAATATCTTTGTATGTTGTTTCAAATATCTACTTTTTCACTTTTAGAATATTCATTCATATTTATTTTTCATGTATACCTCACTGCATTGACATCATTTTGTGTCAAATATCACTGTTATCATTTGATCATAATTCGTCAATTGATGCTTCATAGTAATCCTCCCTTACCACCACCATCTTCAAGGACTCTTGCTCTGCAGCTGGCATCAAGGACTCCATCCACAAAGCATGCATCCGTGGCTGCAGAAGGTGAGTTGCTACTGCATATATATGATAGTTAAAGTGTGACTTCTTTCAGAAATCTATTGTGAAGTACTCTGAAATGCACCATAGTGTACAGGTCCTTAAATGACAATATAATGTTTACATGATCAAAAAATATATAAAAAACAATACCGAGAGAAACAAAAACTGTAAATTCGGCAAACTTCTTTTCACATGCCCAGAGATTCTAAGATGCTATTTTTCAGATTTCTGTAGTAAGGAACTGACTTTCTGCCGGAACCTGATGGCCCTACATGTGACCTGTAACAATTGTCTATTCAGTGCAAACATTACTGCTGGCAGACATGATCTAATTTGATATGTACGAAATGCTTGTAATAAATAATAACGTCTCAAATTGTTCACAGTTAGACAAATACAAAGTAAATGAATCAGAGTTTTTTCCACTTGGCCACAGAGTCTGCAGAGTGTTGTTGGCCATGTTTGTTTCCATACTGGAACCTGATCTTTTGAGTTGGAAGCCCACAGCCAAATTCGAAGTAGCAATTGTTGAATAGCTGTTGTTATATGACAGACTAGGTATGGCTGAGGGGAACATCTCTCATATTAGGATAATACCATCCAGCTGTGTTTTTTCTTTGCAAGGGCGGCTTTGTCTATGATCCAGGATTTTTGTTTTGCTGCATTATTGGCTATTTTTTTAAAAGCTGCAAAGCTGTAATTGGTGTTCCAGGCTTCTTGCATTTTGAGGGTTAACAATGCTTCTTCTAATACTGTGTTCCAGGCTTTTTTTCCCTTTGTCTAATTCTTTATTTCGGTTCAACAGTGCCCCATCAAGGAATCCTCTTGTGCTGGTTTTAGTTTCTAACACGTTTTTATTATTTCTCTTGTCTTACTGAGTGCTGATTTAATAACCCGAATTCCAGATGTACTTGTGCTTGAGATACAAACTGCAGGATCTGAAAGATGTATTTGAATAGCCCTGATTGTTGGAGATTCAGGAAGTTTGCATCATGTCCTTTGAATAGTTCAGAGCCGCACGTAAGATTTGGAAGAAACTTAGCAGCAATGACTTTTAATAAATATAAATTGGATGGGCACTTCAGTTTTGTTTTTAGTAGATTTAGAGCAAAGCGTAATTTATTTTCCTGGGCTTTTCTGTTTAATGGGTGATCTTTTAATGTAAACCTTGAGTCTACCACTACTCCTAGGTACACTCTGTTCTATGGTGTTTCCTGCTGTGTGCCATTTACATTTTTGTGTCCTATGTGTGATGAAAAGCAGATAACCTTCGTTTTTTTGTAATTAATGAACAAACCATGCTTCCTAGCATATTCGAGCAGCATTGTGATGGAGGCCCATTTTACTCCAATCTTTTTAATTGGCGTCTGTTACCGTCCTTTGTAAATGGTGGCTTTTGATTTATGAATAGTCTTAGTAGTCTCTCCTTAATACCTCCTTTTCTCCTTTTGTAACCTCCCAGGAGGACTTGCCCTTTTACTAGTGTTGTTACTCTATATGTTTTATTTGCAGTCTGTGAGCACTATTTTCTTAAATGACTCCCTCTTATTGGAGGCACACCATGCTTTTCTGCAATCTGCAATTGCTTAATTTCAAGCAGTGCAGCTGCTCTGTTGAGACTCCCTCTGCCCGACTCTCCGCCCCTTGATTTTACTTTTACCTTTGCCCGCGTACCCCTTCTCTCCCTTTTCCTCTGTCTCTCACCTCTTCTCTTTCACTTCTCTAGCTGCTTCCATCTCTCGTCTGTTTCATTATTCACATTTATTCTCATTTTAAGATAATTTCTTTGTTGCAACTCACTCTGCCCGACTCTCCTCCCCTTGCCTCCCTTCCCTGCTGCAGCTCCCTTTTCTTCTTTCAGGGCCGGTCTGGGAACCAAAACCGGCCCTGGCAAAGTGCTAGGCAGGCCGGCCTCCACCCCCTCACCCCCGGTTGTGGGTGCCGCCGAGCTCTTTGCCAGGGCCGGTTTTCAGCTGATTTTGTTACAGGGCCGATTTTGCAGCTCTGCTCATATCACTTTCTGGCAATCTTCATTATGTATGAGCTCTGTTAAGAGAGCCCCTTTAACAGAAGATCCCAGCCCGCTACGATTAAAAATCCAGCGGGAGCAACTTTGTGTCCATTGATTTTAGTTGGATATTTCATTACTAAAGCAGGCAAAGTATCTAGTTGCAACAATGCCAAAAACCATGGGGCCGCTTCACAGAACTAACTTAAGACAAAATCCTAAACTTACTACTTTTGGTATTCACAGAAGGCATTTAGTAGTAGTAAAGTTAGGATTTTGTCTTAAGTTTGACTTAGGACAAACTTAAGACAGACTTAAGACAGACTTAAGACAACATCCTAACTTAAGTCTGCCTTAAGTCTGCTTGTAAGTCTGTCTTTGTTTGTCTTAAGTCTGTCTTAAGTCTGTCTTAAGTCTGGCTTAAGTTTGTCTTAAGTTTGTCTTAAGTCTGTCTTAAGTCTGTCTTAAGTCTGGCTTAATTTTGTCTTAAGTTTGTCTTAAGTCAAATGTAAGACATAATCCTAACTTTACTACTAATGCCTTCTGAGAATACCAAAAGTAGTAAGTTTAGGATTTTGTCTTAAAATAGGTCTGTGAATCGGTCTCCATGTGAGTACCAGGGAGGTTCCAACGATTCCCCAATGGTATTCCACGAAAGCTTGTAAGAGGGAAATGTCACTTCCAGCTCATATTGTACTCAGAGGTGCTCATACCCACTGTATCCCTCACTACAGGGGTTGGGCAGGAAATCACCGTGCCACTTTCTGGCCCTCTCATAATGGACCACTAAAAGCTGCTCTTCAGCGGCACTGCTGTGGAGTTTTTTCCTCCTCTCCGCTCCATTCTTTGTCTTTCACTGGTCTGCCACTGTTGTGGTTAAATGTTGTGTTCATGTTGTAAGAGTACCAAAATGACTATTTAATTGGCAAGGTTGGACAAGGCTGACTTGTACACCGACCTACAAAAAACACTCTTGGATAATTTCCACAAAAATCCAAAAAGGTGCAGCCTGAATTGAAGCCACCTCATTCCTGAGACTCAGTGAAATAACTGTACACTGCTGGAATAACACTGGTTACCAGTTAAATAAATATTCAAAGTCGCTATTGTTATGCATAGTTAGTATTCTTGTTTCCAGCCAAATTGCACTGTCAACAGGGATTCCTCCATGCCTTGTAGAGCCCCCCTCTGTCTTTTAAGAACGTAATAGCTTTTCACTCCCTCTCACTATGAGGCAGCATGCAGCAATTACCTGCATAGTACAGAGAGAGCACGTCCCTATATAAATATGTAAAGATGCATGGAGTTCAGGGGGAGCTAGGTGGAGCCAGAGAACTCAATTGTCAGGTGCATATTCAAAACAAGCATAGGTTCTGTGTATAGATAACTATTCATTTTAAGGATATCTATTTTGCCATCCTGCGATTAGATTACATCCAGTAAACAGCAAAATGACTCAAAGCGAGGCCACTGCTTTACAAGGTGTGACAATACTGCCATCTAGTGGTACACATTAACAACATTACAATAAAATAATAAAACCGGAGGTTTCAGAGACCTTATTTTAAGATGAAATGGTATGTAAATGCAAATGCAAAAAAGAAAGCGGATACGGTGAAAATTCTGCCAATGGGTCTCTGTAGTGTGGGTTAGTCTTTTTTCTATATTCATTGTTCATGTGTGTGTACATGCTAGATGTTACCTAGCATGCACGCTGTATTTGTACTGAAATCGATGTTCTGCGTTCCTTCTCCATGGTTGCCAACTCCAGCTCAGCCAGTTGGAGTTGGGAACTGATGGAGAGAGGACTCCCAGGACATGGGTTCTTATTTCTAATAAAGCAAGTTGTCATTTCATAAAACGTAGAACTGCTTCAGAACCTGCTTTGTGTGGCACAACCCACCTCTTCACTCTACCTCTCATTAAGTAGGGCTCCTGACTATTATTCTTCAGAAAATTTTACGTTACAATCAAATCCAAATTATAACAAAAAAGATTTTTTTAAATGTGTCCTTAAACCGAAGATAAGACAACCATCTCTGTTCATATTGTTCTTTATACTGTGATTTCAGATACATTGATTGGGCTTCCGGTCAAGAACTGTTGTCATCCCCAGCAAAAAGGAAACGACAACCGCGGCCAGAGTTAAGATCTCACCCTTTGCAGATGAGGATGGTACACTACCTATGGCTATTCCCAGTAGTAATCCAGGCACAGCTGGTAATAAACTGCTCACCACAGATAGTATTACACCCCGGCTTTTCTTATTACAGAACAATTTCTGGCTCCCATTCTTTCTGTAGCATGTTTGTGTTTAGTTGGTGTTGACATGTGTCCTGGAAAGCCTAATGCTCTGAGTCATGGTCTCAATGGTAACTGTGGTCGAGCAGTCAAAGCTCCCTCGGAGGGGTGGGAGGGGTGTACAAATACAGGTAAGTGAACATGAATCATAACTCAGAATTCAAACAGTATGAACAATAAATCGATGTCCAACCAAATACTTGCTTTTATAAGAAAAATTGTGTTTTATGTCTAACACTACACATGCAATTAAGTACAACATTCAGAACCAACAACACAACCCCTCTAGTAGTTGTCAGGCAAATCCCTGTCCCACCCTCCTTTGTGTAATGGGTTCAGGTTATTCCCCATTCACTGGTGGCCACATCAAGGAATGCAAACTGTTAGGCAATACTCAAGAGTTCTCCATTTGACTCTTTAGGAATTTAGTCAAAAGTGTCTATGGTGATGCAGCATCTTTAGCTGTGAGTTCTCCAGGACTCAATTGGCCCAGTTTAATTTAATTTAATTTAATTTAATTGTGGGTTTATATAGCGCTAGAATCAACTCCCGGAGGAGTATCTCCGCGCTTCGACCGCTGGGGAACCCGTCCTGGCTCACCCTGAGAGATGGTCCCTATTGGGTATCTCTAAGGTGCGATTAAGCATCCCAGGCGGTCCGTTGTGAAGATGAGGCAAGCTAATGCCCAGAGTTGCCGAGTGTGGTCCCTGACTGGAGTAGGCACCGAGGCGAGAATTATCGAGCCCGCTGACCCTGGTCCACGACCCTGCCGCGTCGGGAATCGAACCCTGGTCCCGGGCCGTCCTCTGCTTACGGGTCTGCCGCCTCTAACCAGTGAGCCACACCACTCCACTTCTTATCTGCTCTCACAGCAGGGGAGAGTTCAGCAATGCAGTTGGCGCCTTCAATGTACACCTGTGACTCCTTCTCAGTTCAGAGAACTCAGGCTGCTCCCGGCCCATGCAGCAGCTCCCAGCAGTGCAGGCTCTCTCTCCTGAGTGGCACTGCTGGAGGTATTTTAGTTGGTGGTAAATTGACTTTGCTCAACCAGGGATGTAGGAATCCTTTGTTCAGCTCCTGATTGGAGCTAGTGAGAATGCAATGTCATCCACGGTGTCTCTGTCAGTCCTTTGTGGTGAGTCGGGGGCATATCCCTTGCAGTTCAGGTCCAACCTGTGGGTCGTAGCCCTAGTCTCTCATTTGGGTGGAGACCTGAAACCATTGGCAACATTGATACCAGCAGCCCCCCCTAGGAATACACGGTTGCCAAGGTATGTGGTTATACTGGTCCAGGCTCTTTCAGCCTAAGTGCCCTGGCCCAGTTACAAGTCTTTGCACTCCTTGAAGTGGTACTTTACCAACAGCCCCATCTGGCTTATGGGTCACCTCAGCATGGCGGTACGGTTATAGCAAGACCTACATGCCGCTTAACACATGACTATGTCTACATCGGCCCTCACCTGATATACAACGATCGCCAAAAACAATCCTATATATGGGCCATGGCCCAATCAGTGCGCAGCAAAATCCTCACACCTCGCACAGGGAATCCTCATGGTAGGGCTCCCCACTGGACCTTGCTCCCTGCAACACTCCCCTCCTCCTCACAGGGCACACTGGTCTTGGAGAGCAGGCAGGCACTGGTGCTCCTGGGAAGGTAGTGTTGGTTTCCCTGGGTGATGTCCTGTCATTGGTCAAAGGCAGAAGTTGTGCAGAGCTTCCCCATCTCACACAGCCTGTCTGGCTACTTGGCAGATGAGACATTTTTGGAGACTGAACATCCCCTTCCTATAGTCCTTTTCCAGATGCCAAACGTGATTTAGGGCCTAGGCCTTTTACGTTTTGTGTTGGGATTCTGCTTCTTTTGAAGTGGGCACTTCACACTTTCTTCTTTCTTCATGAAAGATGTCTGCCACAACAGGCATGATTCCAGAGCTGACACACTTCATTGGAGTGACCAGAGTTCACACCTGGATGACAGCCACAGTGATATGTGCATCAAAAGGTTAATCCCAGACACTCAGCCCGGCTAGGTATGATTTACTTATCAGAACCATTTTCCTTCCTGAGATGTGTCCAGGCCCCTTCCTTGTTATCTATCACTGAACCAAAGAGCAGTCTTTTTCAAGTGTAAAGGGAGTCTTTTAGTTCCCCCCCTAGGAGGGTGTTTCACCCAGCTCACAGGAATGCAGCAATACACCTCCTCTCCTCCCCATGTCATCACCAGGCACAGCATGGGCTTCCCAAAATGGAACCCAGGGTCCTCCATACAATGTACCATTGCAGGCACACTCACTCAGTGCACATTCATAGCACACATTCTGTTCTGCACTAATACCTCTATGAATTGTAGCCTCACATGTATACATTCATTCAGCACACACAGTCAGTGTGCACGCACTGTTGAGCATTGAAGCTTTTCTATATTCAACCAGGGTGTGTGACTTTAACACACACACACGCTCCTTATGTGCAGCTCTACATCTCTCATGTAATATATTCCTCCCAGGCATACATACAACCAGTGCATGCACTAACCACACATGCACTACACAGTACTGTTTCTAGATTTAATTGCTACCTCTGTACCATGCTATTTTGAGTTTCCAGGGATCAGTGGGGAATAACATATGGGCCCTGGAATTAACGGGCCATTTCCAGTGTGGCAATCCTGAATTTTAATCCTGTGTTTTGCACACTCATCGCAGGTCTATGAAAAACTGAGCTTAAACCAAGGTAAAATTGTGAGCTAATTTCATGCAGCATCAACAGTTTTAAAGTCCAGAAACATCTCAATAAGATTCTCAAACAACTTAGAAAATAAAGTAAAAATTGAATAAACAAATGGACACCAACACAATCACAAACTGATGAAGGGGAAACAGATATCATGTTTGACGTTTTAAGACAAAAACCCTCTAGAAAATACAAAGTGCCAAGTGTCAGTTTGAGGTCAACAGGGACATAGGTGAGAATTCAGACTGACAGTGATGGAACAGTCCTCAGCTACACCAAGTAAGTCTCAGAGGTTAAAGTTTTATTCTCAGATTTAGTCTACTTTTTGGAACTCAAAGTTATCCAGCGGGTGAGGTCAGAAGCAGGAGAGGATACATTGAATTCAGAAAAAACACTGAATCAGTTGGCTTAAATGCCCAAAGCTCTGAGCAGGACATACCTAAATTCCATAGCCACCGAGGCTGCTTCATCACTAGGTTAGATCTGTCGTGTCACCCAGATCCAAAGCTTTACCTTCGTTCTCAAAATCCACCAGCAGGATGGAGACTATAACTGAGCAGGTATCCATAAGGCCAGATACCTTTACCTTCAGCCCCTAATGCACCACTTTTCAATACAGCAAAAAACACTGATCAGGCTGAATCTGTTTTCGGTGCCTGCCAAAACTGCATCTTTTGTTCGCAACTGTGCCTCTTCAAAGTTTATGGGATGTACTACATCCTGTGCCTGGCACAGTAGCTATAGTAGTGTTATAGTTGTGCAAGAGCCAAACTTTTTGTTACCTGGAATCAGTGGCGTAGCTAGAGCTTCTGCCACCCGGGGCGATCCCTGAGTTTGCCGCCCAGTGGTTGGAGGAGTACTTACCTACCAAGGTAGAAAACTTACCTTGCGCTCGCTCCCGCCCAAAAAAAGTGCCGCCTGGGATAAACCGCCCATCCCGCGCAGCTATGCAACTGCCTCGAATGAAACAGAACTTTGAAATGTCTAATAATGGCATACATGCCCCATTTTATAGGAATAAGACAGTTTATAAAACTATTTTATATCTGAATAGAAATTAAGTATCTTTAAACTAAATAGATTAGATTTGAAGGAGCGTGCATAAGAACTTGTCTGGCATTGAATCAATCTATGCAATATGCTTTCATTCTTAAAAGTAATTGCAGATTTACCTCTCTGAGCTTCTGACCCCAAAACCTTAAACTCTCCTAGCCTTCCAGATATTTGTCTGGGCGAAGTGAATCGTTAAATAGGTATGCCCTACACTTGCACTGCATAGTTTAGTTAAAAAGGTGAATTTGTGCTAGGGAATATAAACTCATGCAATCCTCTTGGCCTAAATTCTAAATTCCCTCTTGGTTACTGTTGGAATTGGCCCTTTTTGCTGGGTCATCCCTAAACTTTTTGCCTTTATCCTAGGCATTTTTCTGACATGGTGTTGGTGGTTTTAGGACTCTGGGCACTTTAGCACTGCTGTCCAGTGTAAAGTGTGTGCACTCTCAGTGTTAAATATGGTAAGATTGGTCTACACCTGTTTCGCCTATTTAATTTACCTGTCAGTCCCTTGTAAAGGGATATCTCTTATACCCAGGGCTGGTAAATTAAATGCTACTGGTGGGCTGGCAGCGCTGATTGCGCCACCCACCCAAGTAGCCTTTCAAACCTATCCCAGACCTCTGCCATTGCAGGGTGGGTGCGCGCAGTGTTACTGCCACTTTGATGTGTCACCTAAAGTGTGTGCCATGTCCGTGAACCCCTTTTTACTACATATCAGTCAACCCTAAGGTAAGCCCTAGCTAGCCCTATGGACAGGGTGCATTGTAGGTAAAAGATAGGACATGTACCTTAAGTGTGTGACATGTCCTGGTAGTGACAAACAGCCATTTTGGTTTATCACTTCTGTGGGGCTGCCCTCCCATAGGAATGCATTCGGGAATTCCCTGATAAGTGTTTCAGTGGCAATTCCTGATATGAGAGGCGCAGCGTGGTCAAGTTTAGTATGGTTGAAATAGTAATAATAAATGTTACACAATGGTGTGCGCACATTTATTATAACTATTTTAGAAATGTCACTTTTAGAAGTTGGCCTTTCTGTGTGCCATATGTCTGCCTGCCTAATGTGGATTGCATATCTGGCTTTTGGGTGATAGGGGCTGGAAGGTGTGTGGCTCCAGGAGGGGCAGGGTGAGTCAGCACTAGGCTGAAAGGGACATCTACATTTTGAGTAGTGGGAGGAGAAGCCGCTGGTCCCTGAAAAGGAGTGTGTCTGCCCTAGTGAATGCTGGCTCCGCCCCCCTGTGGTGTGTCTGATGACGAGCTCCCACCTGACAAAGGGGAAGAGGAGCCTTTTAACTAAGTGCTCCAATTCCCCCCTGAACCAGTTTTTGCTGGTTCCCCAAGTCCTGTGCTCTTCAGAATCAAGAGGAAAAGTGGTATAAGTACTGGGGCTGTGACCCCATAAAAAGGTGTGCTTGTGCTGACTTTGAGGGGACACTCTGCCAGGAGGAACCACCGCGGGACCAAACTGCTGTTTCCTGGGGATCCCTGCATGCTGGCCTGCCTGGCTGCGTTGTGCTGTGGACCCCCCCAGCACCAAGGACTCTTTCCTCTGGCCTTTTTGGGGCCACTGCTTGAGCTTGTGCTGCTTCTGCGCCTTGTGAGCACTTCATTTCAAATTGCCCCGAGGAAAAGGAGCACAAGGGATCCACAGCACGAAGATGCAGGCTTTCCCGAGGGAATCCCGACGTGGGGATTCCTCCTGAGGGAGGAGAGCGAAGCGGGTGCCCACCCCGCAATTGTGCTCTTAGCGGGAGGCCATCCCGCATTATTGCCACTTGCCTGAGTTCTTTTTTAAAACTAGCTGGTGCCCAGTCGGCAATTGTGCTCCTAGCGGGAGCCCACACCGCATTACCAAAAATCCAGAACACTTTCGGGGGTAAGAAGCGCTGCAGACGGGACGAGGGAGCCGGACAGCCTTGCCTGGAGGTGGGCGGGCCTGCCAAGCCCGCAGGAAGTCAGCCAATCCTGTGCGGGGCTTCCGTAAGCAGAGGGAAGCCCGCATGTGCTCAGGGGAAGCAGAGAAGTGCTGCAGTTGTCAGCAGAGCTCCCCGGCGTGGAAGGGAGCCCCCCAGCCAGCGAGAAGCCAGAGCGCCGCACACCGATTCCCGCAGACCGCCTCCAGCCACAGTTTGATAGTGCCAGTGCCCTCTACCCCACGTTGGGCATATTTGTTTCCAGAGCCCTTGGAGCTCCAACGAGGGGAAAGAGTTAATTGGAGAGGCCCAGTGGGCACAGTTGTGCTAGGGCCTATCTACGTACTCACAGCTGCCCCACCAGACAGAGAGCTGCTGGACATGTCTTCAGAGGGCACAGTGAATGCCAGGCCTTGCTTGATTCACAGCTGCACGGCAATTAGCATCAGCTGCTACGTTTAGGCCCACAGGGCCCGATTCACAGAATGAACTTAAGACTAAATCCTAAACTTACTACTATTTGGTATTCATAGAATGCACTTACTACGTTCAGGATTCACAGATTGAACTTACTACTTTTGGTATTCACAGAATTGATTTAAGACTACTAACTTTACGTCCGCACTCGGGACGGAAATTCCGGCTCGGAGGCGGAGTTTCCTGCTTGGGGGTGGAGCTTGCGGGCCAGAGGTGGAGCTTCCGGCTTGCGGTCGGAGCTTGTGGCCCAGAGGTGGACATTTCAGACATGGCTAAATCCCCACCTTCGAGCCGAAGCTCCGCCTCCAAGCCGCAAGCTCCGCCTCCGGGCCACAAGCTCCACCCCCAAGCCGAAAGCTCCACCTCCGGGCTGGAAACTCCGCCTCCAGGCCAGAATTTGCGGCCCGAGTGCGGAAGTAAAGTTAGTAGTCTTAAATCTATTCTGTGAATACCGAAAGTAGTAAGTTCATTCTGTGAATCCCTAAAGTAGTAAGTGCATTCTGTGAATACCAAATAGTAGTAAGTTTAGGATTTAGTCTTAAGTTCATTCTGTGAATCGGGCCCACAGTTCTTGGGGGGCATTTCAGAGTGAAGTAGGAGTGAGATGCACTCCTCTGCCCAGCACAATTGTGCACTGCGAATTCCTCTGCCTTGGCAGTAGCCCTGTGTTGGACTTGGCCCTTTTGGCAGGTTCACCCCGAGACTTTTTGCTTTTGCCTAGCCTGTTTCTGTAACCTGGTGTTGGTGATTTTAGGCCTCTGCACACTTTTTCACTGAGGTCCAGTGTAAAGTGCGTGAGCTCTCTGTGTATGTGTGGTGAGTTGCCTACCCTCCCATAGGAATGCATGGGGAATATGTGTGACCATGGTAGTTCCTGATGTGTGGGGAGTGCAAGGTCGAGTTTGGTATGTGCGAACTTGTGAGATTAAATGCTGCGCGATGATGTGCGCGGATTTATTGTGTCTAGTGTGGAAGTGCCACTTTTAGAAGTTGGCATGTCTGTGCAGTATATGTGAATTGGCTGTCTGGCTTGTGATTGGCTGGAGCTGGCTGGTGTGCCTGGCTCCAGGAGTCAGGATGGGTCTGCCCCGGTGGTGAATGAAGAGATCTGCATGTTGATGGGAGGAGTAGTGCACCTGGTACCTGAATAGGGCTGGGCCTTCCCTCCACAATGCTGGCTCCACCCCCTGTGGTGCGTTTGATGTCCCTAGCCTGGCCAGTGAAAGGGAGAGAGGGGCAGAGCAAAACAAAGTGCTCAGGAGATCCCCATAACCAGTTGTAGCTGGTTCTCCCATTGCCTGCACCCTGCTAGACAAAGGATTTTGGTGTATAAAAAGGGGGCTGTGACCCCATGAAAGGGTTCTTGTTATTGCAACTTGAAACTACTAGGGGCATGCTGCTGCTGGGGCCCAGGGGAAGGCTTGCCTCCCTGGGCCCTGCCCAGCCCCTGGAAGCCTTGGATCTCTTGTTTGGGGTCCCCTTTTGCTTCCCCTGATCCGTCCAGGACTGCTGGGACCATTGGCTCTACAGGATTGCTTTTACCAAGGCTTGTTAGAGCCTAGGCGCCTTGGGAGCACTGAATTTTAGGGCCTCAGGTAAGGAGGGATGCGTGGGCTTGGCGGCGCGGTGACGCTGCCTAGAAAGGAAAGGGAATCCCTGGCGAGGGATTCCCCCGAGATTTCCTGCGTGTGAAATGCAGGTGCCCACCCTGCGTCAAAACCTGCGCTTTTAATGGATTCCGGTGCCCACCCCGATTATGGCCGCTTCTTCATTTATAGTCCTAGAGCAGGTGCCCATCCCTCGGTGTGCTTTTTGATGTCGAGGGAGCCCACCCCTCATTGCCAAAAGTGATCACCGCCGCAGCCCGGGAGGATCACCGGAAACGGGAGTCCGGCCCGACGCCTGGTTTTGGGCGGGGCCGGGTGTCCGTGACTTCAGGGGGAAGCCGTGCCGCGTGGAATCTCCCGGATAGGGAGAGAAGGAGTATGGCTGCTCTGCAGGGCTCCCCTGTGTGGAAAAGTAAATTTTGCCATGTTCTGTGTCCCTACGTGTCCCCCATCTTATGTTATGTGTGCATGATTAATATGCATATGTATTCCCCATGTTCGATTAAAGACGCAATTACAGTTGTGTCCATCTCTAGTATGCCAGTTTCCAGTTCTCGTGAAAGCTACGAGTATTAGGCCTATGTAAAGTTACGTTGCCACGTTTCTCAGTGTGCACGTTATTTCATTGAAAAGTCCCCGTTTCTAGGCCTCCAAAGGGCCCGGACACCAGATTCAGCTCCTGTCTCCTGAGCCCTCGCTGAGGAGCGATACAGCCCCCACCTGTATCCTCGACCCTTCACTTACTTCCTGCCTCACAGTGCCCGGCTCGGCCTGGCTCTGCCTACGAGTCTGCCAAGAGTATGTTATGATTCTAGTTATCAGTCCAGCCCTCCTTCTCTGCATTCCTAAGCTACTGAATCGCATCAATAGTTTCCGTCATTGTCTAGCCTTTACGTCTCCATGTAAGAGAAATACTGTATTTAATGGTCATTTAATATTCCTCAACACGCACTACATGTAGAATAATGCATGCTCCAGTCTTAGAGTCTGTTAGCCTCTCCCCTCCTGACTCTTAATTTATATCAACATGTCCTCTAAACATTAGATACTAGATAGGGTTTAGGTACATGTCGCCCTGACTCTCCAGACTTCAGTCTCTACTCCTAGCGCAGAGTTCATAGCCCCCAGCTTCTCCTAGTAACACGTCATTGTCAGTTTGCGCGCACCATTAGGTTAGAGGTCCCGGCTCCTTAGGTAGCCCCCTCCATGTTTCCGCCCCATTTATGACATATTCTGTTACGTTTACATCACATGTCCATGTATACGCCTCCTGTTACACCCACTTTCACCCTTATCTTTCGCGACTGCTATTGACCACACCCACTGCTCCGCCTACTGTATTCACTGTAATGCAATTGTTTTAGTATATATGCTTGTGCACTGTTATTAAATGTTACCCCATTCCCTTACGCCGATTCCCTTTTCCTTGATCCTGCCCCCGGCAGCGCTGCCATCCTATTCCTGTGCAGGTTGTCCTGTTCCTGTTCTTTTATGCTGTATTAAACCTGCAAACTCCTACTACCTCGAATCTTGACTCTTATTTATTGAGCTATCTGTTATTGCTATGTCCAGTCAAACCTAGATCCGGTATTATTTATTTATATACCACATAATGGCGCCCGAATAGGGACTTGCCCTTTCCCCACGCGCCGGTGAAGCCACGCCGGCCCCCTGACCCTCTGCAGCCGTGACGGAACCATACCGTGCACGTGCAGATATTTCTGCTTCAAGTATCCCTCAGGCCCACGGAGGAGACGGAGGTGGCGGTCCAGCATCCAGACGAGGCGGTGGAGGAACGCGGCGAGTCCCGACCAGAGCCCAAGCCGAGAGTCCAAGGTCTGAGGTATCCGGAGGCCCACCCGTAACTGAAGTCCGAAGTTCGTCCGTCCGGCGTCGAAGCAGTCCAGTCCAGTCCGAGGCCTTCCGTTCTTGCTGCCCGGTGAGTACCGTTGCTGGGGTAGTATCTAGACATGGTCAATCTAATTGACTCTGGTCCGTGGGTTTTGGTGGTACACAGACCCAAAACGAAGTGTCCACTTCGGTGGATGCGGGTCCTGACATGTCTCTTTATGAGACCGGTAAGTTTCGTACTGTTTTAGCAGTGCATCTAGTTTCTGTTCTAGTCAGTTCTGTTCTCGAGAAAATTCATGTATTTTGTTTTCAGTATTCCAGGTGGTATTCTGTTCGAACTGTTATTTTAAATGTTCTTCATGTATTTTTAATGTCGTGGTACGAAAGTGGTGTAATTATCGTGTTCATTGTGTATTGTATTGTGTCTAGATTACAGTTCAGTCATGCCCCTATTTTCCAAACTACGTCAGTTAAAAACCAGAAAAGGTCTGTTAGAAGCAGCAGTTCCTGTCCCGCCTAGGGACAGTCCAGGTCATTTTATGTATCAGAAGCATGGCATAAGTGCCATATTATATCTAGATTTATGGGTAGAGTACACCAAAGAGTTAGAAGAAAAGTATAGATGGCCCGTATCAGGCACATGGGATGCCGAGTGCATCATGCGAGTAGAAGAAGCATTATGGAAAAAGAAAGCCAGACAGTCACAGAAAGATGCCATCGAGTTATGGCGCAAAGAATCTCATAAAAGAACCGAAAAAGAAATCAGAAAGTCAGAATTAAGTAGAGAATCCTTAGAACGAGCCCAAGAAAAGGAATTAATCGAGATAGGTGAACGAGTTAAAACCGAACAGTCAGACAGACAGAGGCATGCCCTCATTAAGGGTATGTATCCTCTTCTTGCCGAGGGCTTGCCAAAAGCGACCCCGGAGGCATCCAGTAATTTTCCACCACCATTAGTTCCGACCAAGCTACGTCACAAACCGACCGCAGCTGATATTTTTATTTCGTCCTATTTGGACGACATAGTCCCAGAATATGCAAATCCTGTTCCGCCAGCTCCTGTAAATAATGTAAATCCTGCTCCTCCAGTCACCGGAGTACCTGTTACGGTACCCCCGGTCCAGCCCACATTACAATTTCCCGCCGCGCCAGCACGAAGAGTATCAGTCGACGATTCTAGTTTAGGGGCCGCAGGAGGAGGTCCTCCTGGTACCCCGCCGCCACACCAACGTGTAACGTTAGTCGAGTTACATGAATGTGCGTTACAGCGTACGCCCAAATACAAGTCCGTTGCAGATATCCGACGAGCCCTTACTGAATGCCGCTATGATCCAGTTGCAGGTGATGATAGTACAGTTATATATTCCATCCGTGTAAGACGGGTGACCGGGTATTTGGATACCCTACCGAATATGAAAGAAGATCTAGACAGAATATATCGTTTCATCCGTACAGGGGATGATCCAGAAAGTATTGGCGAAGCCATGTCTCAAAGGAAAGCTGAGATCCAGCTCATGTTATTAAAGTTTCTGATTAATTGTTTAATAAGAGAACAAGATTCTCCGACCAAAGATCCAGCCGAAATGAGAATCCTGACAAGGTGGAGTGATAATATAGCCGAGGGTAAGCACAGAACCATCAGTAGTATAGAGAGTATGTACAAGAAAATTCGTAAAGAAATAATAAGGTTACACGAACAACGTAAAGCAGCACTAGTAAACGAGAAAGAGAATGACTCTTCTACTGAAGAGGTAGAGGACGAGAATCCCGCCAGAATAGCGTACGTAGGTAGAACTAGACTTTCCGACCGACATTCACGTCTAGACTACAAGAAAACTCTTCCTCATCCAGCACCAGAACAAGGTTCTCTAGAACAAGTATTTCAAGCTACCGATCACATTCTGAAAACACGAATCGGTTATAGTGAGTTAAGTACTATGCATGAACAAGAACTAGCCCGATCAGCAGTCCGATGGATTACTGATTCTACCACTTTTCCAGACGAAATAGTGGCTCAAATGTTTCTGAAACTGCCCCCAGCCGAGCAACGACTGGTGGGTATGTATATGATTCAGCACCTCATTACTCTGTATGAGGGTCAACATTCTGATCCAGGTCCGTTACACGATGTCCTGAACGAGTTACTCCAGTATAGATGGAAAGGTCTAGGTACCGATTTAATTAGTGTTATTCTAGAACAGCGCCACAAATATAGAACGTTCCTGAACCCGCATTTTGTTCATGTCTCACCTCCAGAAAGCAAACCCTTATATATAGATAGACAGAATCCGTTACGAGAAGTACACCCAGTTAGGACAGCGGATGGTGAAATGCAACGAGTGTTTGTTTACACCCCGATTACAAAGATGGAACTTTTAGAGATGAAGAAATTAATTCCCTGTCACGACAAAGATCCAGAAGGGTTCCACCGAGAATTAAAAGACATGCTCCGTATGGGAGAATACACGTATCCAGATATAATTAAAATGTTAAAGGTCTTGTTGCCCGCAGGGGTATATGAAAAACTCAAGGAAAAGGAATGGGAGGTGGGAGAGAAAAAGATCGATTGGGCAGTTCTAGAAGCTGAAGATAAGATACGAGTACCAGGTACCGGTCTTGGAGAGAAATGTAAAGAATTACCAGAATTGTTAATACAAGTTTTGCCTAGGTTATTAGCCACTAAAAAGGAAGACTGGGATGCAATCTCAGCCTGTAAACAGAAACAAGACGAAGACACTAGTGATTTTTATTCTAGATTTGAGAAATGTTTTAGTATTAACAGTGGCCTCAAGACAAGTAGCGAGTCATACCCTCATCTTTTTGTTACTAAATTAGTCGAGAATTCAAGTCCACAAGTTAAGAATCGAGTTTTGAAAGTCGAAAGTACCTGGCAAGCTAATACCCCGTCCCAGATGTTACAGATGCTTCAGTATCACCAGAATAGAATCAGAGAAGAGCAAGATCACGAAAGAAAACGTATGAAAGACACGAAAATGAAAGTACTAGTTGCACAATCTGTTCCTCAAGACAGTCAGAAGAGGGGTACGAATCAAGCCAGTCATCCTGCAGTTCCCGTTAAAGGGACCTGCAATTATTGTAAACAGCCAGGTCATTTTATAAACGAGTGTGCAGTTCTGAAACATAATATAGCTACCGGTAAGACTAAAGAAAGACCACGTCCGTCTAAACAAGAACAAGTTTCACAGACTTCTCAGCCACAGAATGCACAACAGACAGTTCCAGCACCGCAGCCTATTGCTGCAACACAGCATGTTACACAGCAGATGTACCAGTATGCACAGTCCGAGTATCCAGAGTATCAGCCATATTCATGAAACAGCCTAGAGAGGGAGGTAGGCTTGCCTCTCATCGAGATTCCTGTAGATCAAGAGGGTCCCTATGTTCATAGTCAAGTACTAGGGAAAGACAGAAAGTTTCTGATTGATACAGGGGCAAGTAGGACGACCATTAGTCACGCCGAAGTTCCAGGGGCTCCGCTCTCAGGCTCTAGAAATGTTTCCCTTGGATTTTCAGGAAAGCCTATTGTGAACGAGATATCTAAGCCAGTTACTCTAGAAGTAGGTCCATTGTCCCGCACTACTGATCTGTTACTTACAAAGTCATGTCCAGAAAATGTGTTAGGTATTAAGACACTGAAAGAATTAGGTGCAGTTATTTGCTGCTCCCCAGAAGGAATACGACTGTTCCTACGTGACTTCAAGGGTCACTATGTATTACGAGATTTTGATCCAAGATTGTCCAATGTTCCACAGCATTTATGGGCGCAAGGTCCAACTGATGTAGGTTATATGCAAATCACACCCCATCGTGTGACTCTCAAACCAGGTGTAGTGTTACCACGAATCAGACAGTACAGATTGCCACCTGAGGCTGTAGCAGCCTTATCCAAAATTATTGACGAGCTCATGGCTCAAGGAGTAGTTGTAGAAACTGACTCCAATGTATGTAATTCTCCGATCATTCCAGTCATGAAACGTACTGATCCAAATGCACCCCCAGTATATCGATTAGTGATTGACCTTCGAGAACTTAATAAATGTATTATTCCCCAGTACCCAGTTGTCCCAGATATCTCTTCCCTATTGACAGCCATTGATTCCGAAGCCTCATTTTTTACAGTCATAGACCTCAAGAACGCGTTTTTCAGTGTCCCCATTCATCCAGACAGCCAGTTTATTTTCGGATTTTGTTTAAATGGAAGGAACTATATGTTCACACGAGCTCCTCAAGGATTCACAGAAAGTCCTAGTATTTACAGTCAAGCACTTAAGAGACAACTAGACAATATTCACATGCCAACTGACACTGCCCTGCTCCAGTATGTCGATGATCTACTGATCACAGCCCGTTCTGAACGTGCTTGCGAGCGAGCATCCCTTACAGTCTTGTATTTCCTTGCCGAGATGGGGCACAAGGTGTCCCCTTCGAAGCTTCAATTCTGTGTCCAGCAAGTGATCTATTTAGGCCACTTACTGTCCAAGAGGGGTAGGCAGTTGACACCAGACCGTATCCAGTTAATAGCGAGTCTTCCTCAGCCCAAGACCCAGAAGGAGGTACGTGCTTTTATCGGCCTTACTTCTTATTGCAGACAATGGATTCCTCAGTATGCATTTCTAGCCAAGCCACTGATACAGTTAACGACACAGGAGGCAGCCGTATCGACTGTCCTCCCTTGGACATCTGAACATACACTTAGTTTCAATGAGTTAAAGAAAGCTCTATGCCAAGCTCCAGTTCTAGCTACACCGAACTACAGTAAGCCTTTTACACTTTTCGTCACAGAACGTGAAGGTACAGCATTATCTGTTCTCACACAAGATCAAGCAGGACATTACAAGCCCTGTGCTTATTTTTCGAGCACACTAGATCCTGTAGCCCAGGCTCTGCCTGCGTGCCTCAAGTCAGTTGCAGCCACAGCACTAGCTATCAGACAAAGTGATTCCATAGTATTAGGACATTCCTTGACAGTACAAGTTCCACACTCTGTGGAAGTTCTTTTAAACCGAACACAGACTCAGCACTTGACAATTGCACGTTTAACAGGTTATGAACTGACACTGTTCCAGCCACACATAGAAATCAGACGCTGCAACGTTCTAAATCCTGCTACACTGTTACCGTCAGTTATTTCGAATCCTGCCACACACGACTGTGTGGAAGTAATTAATATTATGACTAAGCCAAGACAAGATCTGACAGATATTCCATTACTAGATCCCAACCTGACACTTTATGTGGATGGTTCATGTATGAGAACAAGTACAGGAGAACTAGTAGCCGCGTATGCAGTGACTACTGACACTGAAGTTATAGAAACACACCGTATTGACACCCTGTCTGCTCAAGCAGCAGAGCTAGTTGCTCTGACACAAGCCTGCATACACGCCAAGAACCTGACAGTTAATGTTTACACAGATTCACGTTACGCATTTGGAGTCGTACACGACTTTGGAGTGCTCTGGCAGGAGAGAGGTTTCCTGACTTCTCATGGAACCAAGATTCAGCATGGTCTCCTTATTCAAGCTCTGTTAGATGCCATACATTTACCGACATCTATTGCTATCATGAAGTGCAAAGCACATACGAAAGTCACTGATATTATTTCTCAAGGTAACGATCTAGCAGATCGCACAGCCAAGCTTACAGCACAGACACCAGACATACCAGGTCACAAGACACCGACATCCACTCTAGAACAGACTACTTGTATGACAGTTAAGGACCCCACTCAAGATGTCATAGATATCCAGTTACATGCTACTCCCGATGAAATCAAGAAATGGCCCGAACAAGGAGGGGTCCAGACAGATCAGGGATGGGTAACGAAGGGAAAAGCCACATGGTTTCTCCCCGACTCCATGGTTCAAGTCATTATCAATACCGCACATAGCCCAGCACATTTAGGAGAAAAAGCTATGTTAGACAGTATCCAGAACATTTGGTTCAACAAGCATTTACGAGCTGCAGCCAAGCAGAAGGTCCGTACCTGTATGATATGTTGCCAGTTTAATCCAGGTAAAAGTGTCCCGGTGGAACAAGGTGGATTCCAGCCCCCTGACCACCCTTTTGAAGTCCTCCAGATGGATTATATTCAGATGGAGCGATGTCGAGGTTTCAAGTATGTCCTTGTAGTTGTATGCGCTTTGTTCAGATGGACAGAAGCATATCCAGTTCCAGATTACACAGCCGCGACCACTGCCAAGCAGTTGGTTCGTGAATTCTTCCCCCGTTACGGACTCCCTAGAGTCGTATATTCTGACAACGGCCAGCCATTCTCATCTGAGCTTATGAAACATATCTCCCTTTTGTTAGGGTACCAGTGGAAGTTCCATTGTGTACGCCATCCTGAAGCAGCCGGTCTAGTAGAGAGACATAATCAGACCCTGAAAATCCGCATCGCCAAAGTATGTAAAGAGAAAGGTGTGGACTGGCTAGTAGCTCTGCCAGTCGCTTTGTTTTATATGCGTATGGTCGCACATTCCAGATCAGGTCTGTCCCCGTACGAGGTCGTATTCGGCCGCCCCCCTAACATGTGGGGTACACCTAGACCTCGAAGTATTACCGATGTTTCAAGTAATATGCTGACAGATTACCTAGCTTCCTTGATGTCTGCCCTACACTCTTGTCGTTCACAGGTTGCCGCCGCATTTCCAGACAATACCGAGGTGGCACCGCATGAAATCGTTCCCGGATGCATGGTTCTTGTCCGGAATTTTGATCGTTCAAGTCCGCTGGAGCCCCGCTGGAAGGAGCCCAAGCAGGTCCTCCTGGCCACCCGTACTGCCGTCAAGCTGGAAGGCAGGAAGGGCTGGGTCCACCTGTCTCATGTGAAAAGATTTCACGGACTAAAGACTGTCTCCAAGAACATTTCCGAGGATTTTAAGGATTGCCAAAGTACTATTCTCAAGGACTGTCCCGCAAAAGACAATGATACAGATCCCTCCCTGTTAGAGAAAACTCCGCAGCAGGAGTATAAGAAAAAATTAAGGTCTAGTAAAATAAGTCAGCCAGTTTGATTGTCTAAGTCCTCCCCTAGGTGAAACGGTTAGACCGGTTTCTGACATGTATAAAATAGACCCCCATAGTGAGAGAGTTAGTCAAAACTCAATCCGATGTATAGTTTTTCTAAGCTTCATATTGTTTTTCAGCCTTATGTTTACCTGCACATGTTATGCATTTTATTTGTGTTTTCCAGTTTCTCATGTAAATAAGTCTTCTAATGCTACAGTAGAGCACACGTTTAGTGATCTGCCTCCTCATGAACTCTCATATCGTCTTGCTATGCGTAATAATTCCTTTATCCGCATGTTACATTATTCACACCAGACCAGCAATGCCACTAATTGTTGGGTGTGTGGTCGACTCCCCCCTTTCCAGACATCGAAGGGAGTTCTGCCACTCTTTCCTTATCCATTTTCACATAACGGTTCGTGTGGAGCATGGTCCACGTTAACGTCATCCTCAACAGATATGTCTTTTCTGAACAGTACATGTTTCCCAGACAAGCAAGGTCTTCCCCACAGAACAGGGTTAGATCTAGAAAATGAAGTTTATAATTTGGGTAATTATTCTTCGAATTTTATGGTCCTGAATGTTCAGTCTGATACTACTCCAGACTTACCTGCTATGTCAGTATTACCAGTCAAAGGTGAATTATGTGTCCGAAATAATGGTTCCGTACATGTAGGCCATAGTGATTGTACTACTATTGTCAAGTATAGTGACAGTAGGAAATCTATTTTCAAAGCTTCACGTCATTCTTATTTTGTTTGTGGTCAGACCGCATATGTTCGTCTGCCCCTCGATTGGGAGGGTACCTGTTACATTGCCTTCCTACTGCCACCAGTTTTTCTAGCCCCACCTGACTATCATAGGAATTCCCACCTAGTACATACTAGACACAAGAGAGACCTCCCAATTGTCGATTATACTGAAACTGCTCTAGAACAATACATAGATATCAATAAAGGTGTCTTCCCCTATTTAGGTACTGTTGTGAGTAGTAAACTGATACGTAGATTAACGAGAACCCTTGAAGCAGTAGTGATTGAGACTACTTCTGCTCTAGGTAACTTAACCGAAGAGCAATCCTTTATGAGAATTGTCGTGCTCCAGAATCGTCTCGTCCTTGACGTCATACTGGCCGATAGGGGCGGGGCATGTAGAGTCATCGGATCTAGTTGCTGCATTTTCATTCCTAATAACGCACCGTCTGTTTATTCAGCTATTACCAGACTCCATAATATTGCCCATATGTTACACCAAGATCCAGGCACCTGGACATGGTCCGGTTGGTTCTGGAATATAATTTCCGCCTGGGGATGGAAAGTATTGTCATTTCTAGGTATTGCAGTAGCGATCATATTCAGTTGCTGCCTCTGTTTACAATGTGGCCCTGCGATTTGCGGCATTTGTGCTACCTCTTGTATTCCTAGTCCCAAGTCCCGTTCTAAATCCAGTTCCAAGAAAATTCGAGACGAGCAAATGATACTGTATGAAATGATAGATGGTATCATGAATATTGATGTTTCCTGATGGAAACGTAGTGACAAGGAAGGAATGTGGAAAAGTAAATTTTGCCATGTTCTGTGTCCCTACGTGTCCCCATCTTATGTTATGTGTGCATGATTAATATGCATATGTATTCCCCATGTTCGATTATAGACGCAATTACAGTTGTGTCCATCTCTAGTATGCCAGTTTCCAGTTCTCGTGAAAGCTACGAGTATTAGGCCTATGTAAAGTTACGTTGCCACGTTTCTCAGTGTGCACGTTATTTCATTGAAAAGTCCCCGTTTCTAGGCCTCCAAAGGGCCCGGACACCAGATTCAGCTCCTGTCTCCTGAGCCCTCGCTGAGGAGCGATACAGCCCCCACCTGTATCCTCGACCCTTCACTTACTTCCTGCCTCACAGTGCCCGGCTCGGCCTGGCTCTGCCTACGAGTCTGCCAAGAGTATGTTATGATTCTAGTTATCAGTCCAGCCCTCCTTCTCTGCATTCCTAAGCTACTGAATCGCATCAATAGTTTCCGTCATTGTCTAGCCTTTACGTCTCCATGTAAGAGAAATACTGTATTTAATGGTCATTTAATATTCCTCAACACGCACTACATGTAGAATAATGCATGCTCCAGTCTTAGAGTCTGTTAGCCTCTCCCCTCCTGACTCTTAGTTTATATCAAAATGTCCTCTAAACATTAGATACTAGATAGGGTTTAGGTACATGTCGCCCTGACTCTCCAGACTTCAGTCTCTACTCCTAGCGCAGAGTTCATAGCCCCCAGCTTCTCCTAGTAACACGTCATTGTCAGTTTGCGCGCACCATTAGGTTAGAGGTCCCGGCTCCTTAGGTAGCCCCCTCCATGTTTCCGCCCCATTTATGACATATTCTGTTACGTTTACATCACATGTCCATGTATACGCCTCCTGTTACACCCACTTTCACCCTTATCTTTCGCGACTGCTATTGACCACACCCACTGCTCCGCCTACTGTATTCACTGTAATGCAATTGTTTTAGTATATATGCTTGTGCACTGTTATTAAATGTTACCCCATTCCCTTACGCCGATTCCCTTTTCCTTGATCCTGCCCCCGGCAGCGCTGCCATCCTATTCCTGTGCAGGTTGTCCTGTTCCTGTTCTTTTATGCTGTATTAAACCTGCAAACTCCTACTACCTCGAATCTTGACTCTTATTTATTGAGCTATCTGTTATTGCTATGTCCAGTCAAACCTAGATCCGGTATTATTTATTTATATACCACACCTGAGCGGAGGGAGCCCTGCGACGTCAGGGAGTTGTCCCCAGAAGAAGCGCAGTGCAGCGGGACCCGACTAGATTCTCCCGGAACGAGAGAGCCCCCGCCCGCTGCTGCCGCACCAAGAGAAACCCTGCTGCGCCGAGAGCAGCCCTGCCACCGCCACGAGAAGGAGTTCCCCCTCAAGAAGCCCGGTGAGTGAGAGAGGGCCGCTCCCACGGTTTGCACAGTGGTGGGGGCATTTAGGGCGGCCCCGGATGGCAGTGGGCCGCCCCAACGTTTTATTAGTCATTTCCTGAGTGGCCAGGGGCCGTGTCAGGCCCCCAGTTATAGCCTGAGGGCTCCAACGTCTGGCCATTTTGGTTTACTTGGGCCCAGAGGGGCCCATGCTTATTATTTGAGGAGCCAGTGTGCTCCATGGCCCCTGATTATTGTTAGAGCCCCGTGGCTCCGAGTTGGCGCAGAATAAGTTAAGGAGCCAGAGGGCTCCAGTGGACATGTGTATCTTTAGAGCCTAGAGGGCTCCAACGATTTGGCGCAGTTTTTGTTCCCAAGGGCCAGGGAGAGCCCAAGCCGCATTTTTGTTGCCAGAGCCTGAGAGCTCCAACGTTTGGGGGCACGTGTGATTGTTTAAGGGGCCAGTGGGCTCCTGAGGCCCAGTTGATTTAGAGCCAGATGGCTCCACCGCCCTTAAGCTGTTACCAGATCTAGGGGGCATGTGTGTAGTAAGAGCCTAGAGGGCTCCAACGCGGTGCATAGTTGATTTCAGAGCCTATAGGGCTCAAAGGCGCAGTATTTAGTTCCAGAGCCAGAGGTCTCCAGCATTTGGCACAGTGTTGTTCCTGAGGGCCAGCGAGAGCCCATGCCACAGTTTACTTCTCAGCTGCCCAGCAAGTAGTGGGCTGCTGCACCGTTTAGGCGTATTTGAGAGAGAGTCCCTGAGAGGGACAGAAGTGGCACAGAGGTGCCAGGCCTTCCACAGCTGCGCAGCACTTAGTGCCAGCTGCAGCGTTTAGGCCCTGCTAATGTTCTCAGCTGCCCAGCAAGTAGTGGGCAGCTGCAACGTTTAGGTTTGCGCCTGTGGCGCACCCCTGACCGGCGCTGCATTGGCAGCACGCCCTGACATTCTGGACACAGGGCATTTGAGCCCCTTCTTGATGGCCAGTTGGCCTGGGGGACTGGTAGAGTTATAGGGCGCAAAGCTCTAATGTGATTGATAAGTGCTTTAAATGTGGTGCTAGGAAATGTAATGCATCTAGAATGTTTTACGCACCCTGTGTTGATACCTCTAGAGATTGTTTTACCTAGGGAGGTTTGTGTTAGTGAGATTGTACTTCACTGTGATTTACGCCCCTAAATGTGAGTTATACTTAGGAGGTAGGGTCTAATGTGCTTAGACTAGAGAGGAGATTGCCTACTATATTTATACTGGTTAGGCCTAATGTGATTTATGCATAATGTGCAATGCCTTTATGCCTGTGATACCTCTAAATGTGTTTTCATGCATAGTAGGTTGTTTGCCTAGTATAGTTAGTACTAGTGAGTTTATGCGTCCCTGCGTGATCTATGCCTATGGTGATTAGTATTGCGTAGTGTGTACCTACCTTTTACCAGTGGTTACTGGTTGTGTTCTATAATTGTTATTTGGTGCTACAGTTACTCTAAGTGCTATTTCTACTAAGTGCTGATCCTGACAGTGGCCCACGTGGCCCTGTCCTGTGTAAATAATCCCTTGTGAATATTGCCCGTGCCAGTTGGCACAATGTATATTGTGTGATTACTATCTGATGTGTTTTGAGAATACAAAAGTTATTTTTATATAACCTTGTGTGGAGTTCCTTTTGTAGTGTGCCTGGGATATTGTTGCTGTGCGTTTGCGCAAATGCTTTAAACATTGCCTCCGGGATAAGCCTGTCTGCTCGTGCCACGCTACCAAGGGGGTGAGCAGGGGTTATCTTTGGCGTGTAACTCCCTTGCCCTGACTAGAGTGGTGGTTTCTGCCTGGCTTTGGCGCAAGCCTTAGCCAACGAGAAATCCCAGTTCTAACACCCTGACATTTGGGACATAGGGCATTTGAGCCCTTTGAGAAGGCCAGTTGGTTTGTGGGTCCTGTTGCGCACTGTGGGGTATTGAACACTTTGTTTATGATGGTAATGCCTAATGTGATTATTGCATAATGTCTTTATGCTTGTGAAGGTTATTGCCACATGTGATGTATGCACCTGGTCAGTGTGCTGTGGTGCATTGCGTTCTAGTGCATAATGTGTTTATGCTGATGCCTAATGTCATGCTATGATGTTTTGGGGTAGTACCTATTTGCGTAATGTGTTTATGCTTATGAGGTTACTGCATAATGTGTTTATGCTGGTGAGGACCATTGCGTAATGTGTTTATGCTGATGAGGTTTGGGCCTAATGTGGAGTTATGCTAATATGATAATGCTGAGGTCATTATAGTACCAGTAGTTACTGGTTGTCCTTTACATTTACTTACCTGTTCTGACCGTGGCCCGATTGGCCTGGTCCTGTATATAATTCCTTGTGAATATTGCCCGTGCCAGTTGGCACAGTGTAAATGTGTGATTAGGTTTCTAATGTGTTTATGATAATACAAAGGCTATTTTTATATAACCATGTGTGGAGTTTCTTTTGTAGTGTAACTAGTGTGTTGCTGCTGTGTGTGTGTTGCGCAAACGCTTTACACATTGCCTCTGGGATAAGCCTGACTGCTCGTGCCAAGTTACCAAGGGGGTGAGCAGGGGTTATCTTCATCGTGTAACTCCCTTGCCCTGACAAGAGTGGAGATTTCTGACTGGCTTTGGCGAAAGCTCTAGCCCTAGCTAACCAGAAATCCCATTTCTAACATTGGTTGTCAGCGGTGAGGATAGGACTTCTGTTTGGGCAGCACCACAGCGACAACTGGTTGCACTACAAACTCTACATTTAAATAATCACGTGTTTGGGGAATATTTTTCCTGAGTTTTATTTTTTTCCTAAAGGTGTCATTTTTAAATTGAGGACTCTTGCTTCAGCTCAGACGCCTAGGTCTCTTGTGTTGCACCTGTGTTTTAAGTACCTTGCCAAAATGGAATCTACCTTTAACTACCGTGAAATGTTGAAGTACAGTCTAGAGGAGTTAAGGGGGTACTGTGATGAGAGAAGCTTAGAAGTAAGTGAGAGGGCACTTGGGGAAACCTTGGGGAGGTAGAGAGGGCCTTCGCCAGAGAAAAACTAGCTCTGGAGGGTAGATTGTCCTATGAGAGTAGTTTTAGTTGTCTGGATTTACCAGTGAGGGTGGGGTCCAGTGGTGGCAGCAATTTGGAGTCCAGTGCAGGAAGTCCCACTCCCAGATCCCAGAGAGTGGTACCTAGTTCCCAGGAAGAAGGTGTCACACCTGAAGGGTATAGGTTGAGGTTCAGGGGCAGTACAAAACTGTCTCACCAGTCTTGGGGGGAGTTTGTGGATGAATGTTGTGATGCACTGGAAGGATGGGTGATGAGTAGCACGGCAAATGATTTTAAAGGGCTGTTCAATCTGGTTGTCAGAGAGCACATGTTCAGTAATTGTTTTCCGGGGTTACGCCAACACCTGTTGGAGTGTGAGTTCTCTGATCCCAGGGAGCTTGCACGGGAGGCAGACATCTGGCTATGTGCCAATGGGTCTGAAGAGGCATTAGGGAGTGATTCCCAAAGTAGTGGCTTGGGTATCTTCCGGTCCTGTGTGGTGGAAGAGGTTCAGTGTAGCCCAGCTAGGTCCCAGTGTAGTGGGAGGGGTGTAGGGGCTCACGTCCAGTCTCAGTGGAGAAGGAGTGACAGTGGGACTGTGTGTCCCAAGGTGCAGGAAACCCAGACTCAGGGCCTGGAGGGTCCTCTAAGAGAGCACCAGGTCAGGGGCCTAGGCTGTACTTGTAGGTCGTTTGAGGAGTATCTCCTAGTGTCAGGAGAACCTGGAGCAACTGTAAATGGAGCTCAAGTGGTTCTGGTGTCTGGCGGTGCCGCTCCAGTTGGGAGGGTGCAGAAGTCCAGATTGAGGGGTGAGAGGGGGATATGTTCCCCAGTGGGAGAACCAGTGGGTCAGGGACCAGCCATAAGGGCTGAGTCTCCTAGAAGTGACCATGGTGACACCACTTCTGTCCTGCGGGATCTTTGCACACTGTCAGATGAACAGGGGTCGGGAGATCTGCACCAGGCAGACTGTCACACGACACATGAGTCATGTGTTACCCTTGGGGTGGATACTGTGGGGGTCCTCAGAAGTCCTGGAGTGCCAGGCAAGTGTTCAACGGCAGGGGTTGGTCCCTAGGTTGGGAGGCCAGGTTAAGGTTTTGCCTGACCTGGAGGGAAGGGCATCAGTAGTTGGTGTCCTGACTGGGGGGATACTGTATGAGTCCCCTGAAGACCTTGCGTGCCAGGCAAGTCCCCAGCCACGGGGTTCAGCTCCAAGGTTGGGAGGGCAGGTTCAGGTTCAGCCTGACCTGGAGGAAGGGACATCTGTAACTAGTGTCCTGACCGGTTTGGCTTCCAGGGGACCGCTCCAGTTGGGAGGGTGCAGACCTCTGGAAGGGGGTGCAGAGGGAGGGAGTCCTTGCCTCTGACCCCAGTGCAACCAGAGGGTTTAGACCCTAGGTTGGGAGACCAGTTGCTAGAGAGAGGTCCTGACCTGGTAGGAGAGTTGTGTTCTGAGGCCTCTCCAAGGAGGAGGGTACGGAACCCCAGAAGAAGAGGTAGGAGAAGGTGAGCCTCGCCCGTGACTTCTGGTCAGCCTTAGGGTGCGGACCCTAGACTGGAGGATCAGTGGTAGTCTAAAACTGCCCTGATGAGGGGTAGAGTGGAGAATGGTCACTATGTGCCAGGGGTTACTGCCCCTACTCTGTGAGATGGCAAGGACCAGATACATCTGGATGGCCTAGGACCGGGTCCTGGCCAAGGACAACTAGGGAGTACCAGTGGGGTAGCTTAGTTGGTCTTGGGAGATTTTACAGAGGGAACCACATGGGTTCAGAGTGGCACAGAACTGGAGGGTGTCCCTGCAGTTGCAGGTCTGCGTCCGTGTTCTATCGCCCAAGGCAGGAAAGCCCATCAAGGCGGTGATTGGTCTACCCTGCGTTTTGGCTGGAAGGGGGTTATGTTGGACTTGGCCCTTTTGGCAGTGTCATCCCTAAACTTTTTTATTTTCTCCTAGCCTTTTTTCTGACATGGTGTTGATGGTTTTGGGACTCTGGGCACTTTAGCACTGCTGTCCAGTGTAAAGTGCATGCACTCTCTGTGTTAAATATGGTAAGATTGGTCTACACCTGTTTTGCCTATTTAATTTACCTGTCAGTGCCTTGTAAAGTGGTATCTCATATACCCAGGGCTGGTAAATTAAATGCTACTGGTGGGCTGGCAATGCTGATTGCGCCACCCACCAAAGTAGCCTTTCAATCCTATCCCAGGCTTCTGTCATTGCAGGGCCGGTGTGCGCAGTGTTACTGCCACTGTGATGTGGCACCTAAAGTGTGTGCCATGTCCGTGACCCCCCGTTTTACTACATATCAGTCACCCCTAAGGTAGGCCCTAGCTAGCCCTATCGACAGGGTGCATTGTAGGTAAAAGATAGGACATGTACCTTAAGTGTGTGACATGTCCTGGTAGTGACAAACAGCCATTTTGGTTTCTCACTACAGTGGGGCTGCCCTTCCAAAGGAATGCATTAGGGATACCCTGATAAGTGTTTCAGTGGTAATTCCTGATATGAGAGGCGCAGTGTGGGCAAGTTTAGTGCATGCACACTTTTTTCTGTGAACTACTGGCAAACCTTCTCAACATTCTTCTAAAAACACTTGATCTTCATTATTATATGACATTTAAAGTATAATTAAATTGCTGTATAACCTCAATGTATGTAAGGATAACATTATTTCTTAGAAAATATTCTTAAAAAGCATACCTGAAAGTTCCATCTACAAATGCAATTAGGAGGATAGAAGCTAGGAAAATATGGGCTCAATATTTTTCCCTGGAATCCATTCATTTCCTTCGTTGATATCAAATCTCTGCATTCTAATCAAAGAAAAATACAACTGTTTTTCAACTTTATATTTATCTCTGATATTATATTTAAATATCATAATTTGGAAAATATTCTGATTTACTACCAAACATTTAAATTACTCACATAGGATATGTAACAAATTATAAAATGTTCAAACAATCGAAAGACAAAAACACAATTTCAATTAAAATGTGGTATAAATTCACACATGTACTAGATCAGTACTTCCAAAACTTTTTGGAACCACTACCTCATTTTTTAGAAAGACAAACCGTTGCGACCTACCTAGCTTTAATGGACAGGAGGCGTGCAGGATTCAATGTGACTAAAGCATCGTGTGGTAGCGCACTGTCATTGACAGACAGCAGATTTTCCATTGAAATGGCCATTAAATTTGCACAGAATACAGTTTTACTGATAAAACTATATTGCACGCCTCCAGGTGTCTAGTTTTCAGATATGTCTGGGCTTGGTAGGTTTCCGTAGAAGACCGTTGAGCCCAGGACCAAAAAAACGCAGTTGCCCCTTTGGCAAAAACAGGTTGTTTTTTGATGGATAATTTTGATGTCTTCACAAGACGTTTTGGACCTTTCCCGGTAGCATTTTTTATTGGGAATGCGGAGTGGTAGGAATTTGTGCAGGTCTGGTGATCCCACAACTTATGCACACAGATATGTGAGGAAACAATATGTTTTTTTCAATGAATCAAATTTACACGGGCTTCTGGGTAAGTAAACCTTGTGGGATCCACACAAAATACACCACATATTATTCCCCTAGTGACCTGTTTCCAAAAAGATGTAAGGGCAGAAGATGTTCACTACAGAGAGAGTATGCATTGGCGGTAAAAAGCAAAAAAACTAACATTATTGCACACCTATCCACTAGTTAATCACAAGCATAGTGGTCCGATTTCGCAAGAAATTTATTCACCAATGACTTTAGGACATACAATTTGCAAAAGTCATTGTTAATAATTTCAAGATCAGAACGAAGGACCACTGACTTACAGCTTGTGAGCTGTAAAGCCACGTCAAGGCACCGCTTTACAGTCCATTCACATGCCTTTCATTCATCAGACACAAAATATTCACACTGCCAACTGTGGGCCCAACACAATATAAACAGTGCCATTCAAGGGCCTATTACTCTCATTTGTCAGCAAGACTAACACACCAATCACATCACTAAACACCCTGACATCAGACAACTGACAAACACACCTCAAGCAAGTCAATACACATACTGGCTATCAGCCACCAACACACCGCCAGTCCACGCACACCGCCAGTCAAGCGCCAGTCTACACACACCTCCCACCAAACACCAGTCCATGTACACTGCAAGGCAAGCAGGAGTCTACGCATTCCGCCAAGCCAAGCTCCAGTCTACACACACCGTCAGCCAAACGCCAGTCTACGTACACTGCCTGCCAAATGCCAGTCCACGCACACCACCAGCAAAGCCCTGGTCCACATGCACCACCAGCCAAGTGCCAGTCCACACGCACTGCCAGCCAAGCACCAGTCCACATGCACCACCAGTCAAGCGCCACTCTATACACACCACCAGCTAAATACCAGTACACACAGACCATCAGCCGAAATCCAGTTCGCAAACACACAGACACTTTTCCTATTATCTAGTGTTTTTCTGTCCCCCTTGGGAGCAGTTGGGCATACAAATATGGCCACAATCTTGCACCAATAAAGGGGAGTGACCCTTACCCAAACGGACGCTCCCCGACGCATAAATATTTAACTTCGTGGTGTCTATGGGCTTTCTGCCCCCGTTAAGAATATTGCCAATCTGACCCCAAAGGGGGCAGAAACTGCCAAAATGTGTGGCCAAATAAAAGGGGAGCGACCCTTGTCAAAAGAAGCATCTCCCCTTATTGCACAAACAATTATCCCTGGCATGTAGGGGGTTTCTGCCCCCCTTGGGGGCAGATAGGCCTAGAAAAATGGCTGATCTGTCTCCAAAAGGGGCAGAAATGGCCAAAATTATTTCCCTAGAAAAGAGGGAGTCACCCTTGCCTAAGGGGCCCCTCCCCAATGCCAAAGAAAGTCCCTTGTGACCTACTGGGTGCAGACCTGCTGCGCGATCGCAGTTCCACCCACGATCACACAGCAGAAATATACTGCAAAGAGACACTGGGGGAAAGGAAAAGCTCTGTCCTTCCCCCAGTGCCTCTCTGCTTTCCCTGAACCCTCCCCAGAGAGGTAAAACACTTACTTCTCTGATGTGCTGAAAGCAAACAGCTTCCAGCGGGTCCCCAGGATGTTTAGATCGCAATGGGCGGGAGGGGTCGGGGTGGTACAGTGGCGTAACAAAACTTGAGTGGGCCCCCCTGCAAAGTGCAGGAAGGGGGCCCCCCACACTCCTGACCCACTCAGGAACTCTCAGGCAGCAGCCTTCCGTCCATGCACAGTGCTGGATGGGGCCCCCGAGAGCTCAGCGCACCAACACGCCGCGTGGCTGCAGGGGTTATTGTTACACCACTGACGTACCTACATACAGCATGGGTGCCTTCATAACCAATACATTTCTTATACTGAATAAGAAGAAAACGTTCTCTAAAATACATTTCCTTCCAAAAGCCAAGACATTCCGCTTGCTCCCTCCTAAGTAAACTTAAGTATAATTCCCTACTTTAAAACTCACCAGTGAGTACTGAAGTGGATCTGCCCCAATAAGTCCTCCCTCATTAGATAACAAGATCACTCTTGAGTCTCCCCAGACACCCACCTAGCTCACAGTACCTCTACCGGCCGATTTTCACCTATAAATAGGGTCCCATCATAGTATTCACATCCATACATGACTCCTACCAAACTACCTCGCTGTAATCCTGAGTCGGTAGATGCCTACTTGCAACCAACACTCAAACAGAATTTTCCGAGCTACGACCGAACCTGGCAGTGAAGCATCTTGGTCCCGTTCCTTTCAGATACTAAGGCCACTAAACAAGAACTCTGTTCCAGCTGAAACTTGCTCAATCACTGTTCGCAGCAGTTAAAACTGCTCTTTCTAGGACCTCAACTTACGAGAATTGTCTTAAATATCACATCTGCAATCCAGCCTTTCCATGAAATTGTGTATGTAGAGAGCAGCAGTGGGTAATTTTTAATAAATAATAGCCCTGTTCTCCTATCCTTTTCATGCACAACACAACATAGCAATGCAGCATTGTGCTTCAAAAATTATACATCTGCCCCTAAGGCCCTTTTAGTGCAGGAAACACTTTTGCAGCTGCAAATTGTGCGATCACAGACAAGCAACAGCATAACGTTCACCAGTTAGTAGGTGTGCAAACTCTGCCCAATGACACAGGAATAGAGAATAGCACAAATTGTTACTCCTCATTCCTGCACATTCAGCAACACATGCACAATTTGCTCCTGCTATTTACATTAGTTTTCTGCCACAAATTGTGGGTTCAAACTCCCACAAACTGAGGACAGACAGTAATCTTGTTTTATGCACAAGCATGTTTGCACACAAAATAGAATTTAGTGGCTCATAGTAATTGCGCATAACCACAAAATGTCCAAAAAAATATCAAAGGAACATGCTGGTCAATAGGGACTTTAAAAGGCACAGCACATTGGCCAGAGTTTCCAACACAACAATCGCTACACCCTCTAGCTGAAACAGTTATAATACATCAACCTAGCTCATATCACACATGCAATTTATACATTCCATGTTTCAAAAATTTGAAATAATTGAAAAGAAAGTTACATGAATACATCTTGTAACTTCCATGCAATGCTGCTTCATCATATGGGGCATCAGAGAGGTAATTTAGAGTAGTCTTAGGGCCTGATGCACAAGACTGGCTTCTTGCAGCACATTTACAGTGACAAGCCTCCCCCTTGCACCACAGAGGGCATTTTCACAAAAAACCATGTCTCCCAACTCACTATTAATGAAGCAGGAATCAGATTGTGACTATGTGAAAACTAGCAAATGTTTGGATGGAAGCCCGGAGGAGACAGCAAACCTCCATCCCAGCATTCCAGGTCACAGAATGTCTGAACGGTGACCTCGAACCCAGGAGGAGACAGGGGTCACCATGTAAGGATTTGGCTCTCTGTGACTGTGACCTCGGAGACAGCATGCAGTGGGTCTGTGGGACTGCTGTCTGCCACAATCTCACAAAGGGCCAGATGTAGGTAATCTCAATTTACCTATTCTTAATTACCGAATTTTACTGATTCGGTATTTAAGAATAGGTTAATGGGATGTAGATAATTTTTCGGTAAAAATTACCGAATCGGTAAGATTCGGTAATTAAGAATCGGTATTTACCGATTCGGTAATTCCCGTTCATTCCTATGGGCATGGAGGCCCATAGGAATGAATGGGAAGCCATTCAGTATTACCGATTCGGTAAATACCGAATCGGTAATAGGAGTTACATTTTCAAGGGTGACACCCTGTTGCACCCCTGAATAGTGCATGGGTGCACATGTGGCACACATACATGCCCTAAGGGTATGTATGTCTGCCACATCGCACTGTTAGAAAAGCAAAATAATTGCTTTTTCTAAGGTTTTTGATATTTATAACCAGGGTTCAATTCCCCACGCGGCAGGGTCGTGGACCAGGGTCAGCGGACTCGACAATTCTCGCTTCGGTGCCTACTCTAACCTGGGGTCCCACTAGGCAACTCTGGGCATTAGCTTGCCTAATCTCCACAACGGCCCCATCAACGCCGGGGATGCCTGGCTCCACCTTGGGGATTCCCAGTAGGGACCATCCCACAGGGAAAGCCAGGACGGGTTCCCCAGCGGTATACAGCGCCAGGACGCCCCTTTGCTGGGGCAGCTGTGCGCTTTACAAGTATACGACATTTAACATTTAACATTAAACTTGTAGTTGGTGGTAAATAACGAATCCTTAAATGTAAAAAGCACTCACTTGAGTGCTCCCTACATTTCGGATTCGGTAATTTACCGAATCAGTATTTTAAGAATTCGATAATTTACCGATTCCTTAAATTACCGATTCGGTAAATTACTGAATCCAAAATGTGGCCCCTACATCTCAAATGCCCAATACCGGTCGGTGACGGCCGAAATTCGGTAATTTCGGCTGTTACCGACTGGTATTGGGCCACCTACATCTGGCCCAAAGTCTCCAGACAGCACATGCAATTTTGACAACTTAAACTTAGTCAACTTTGCCAGCAGGTAGGTGCTAATTATGTCATGCGCTGCGCCTAGAAATTCGCCACAAATAGCATGTGCATTACATTAAGAATCATAAGGAGGGAAGTGGAGCTAAGTACTGTCCCAGAAGCAGCTCCTTCTGGGCAGCAGCCTGATGTGAACCCAACATCGCTGCCTGCAAATGCAATCACAAAGGAATGGAGGAATGATTCATATGCATTTCCGTAAAATGATGCCCTCTCCCCTGCAGAAAGTCAGGAGGGGCCCAGGCATCTCACAGATCGCACAGATATTCATTAGGCATGGGCTTAATGGGGCCCCACCTGAAGGGTTCCCCCTCCCTATGCCACAGGGGCCTATAGTACGCCTCTGCCACGGGCATGAGGACATAGTGTACCTTTTACTGGCCATTTGTCTACCAGCGATGTCACATGCACAGTGTTGCTTTTCTGTGTGTTTCTTTCTGCTTTGGAAAGCAGAGTGGCTTTCCCGAGCGTTTTAATGTTTCTCATTCAATGCCACTGCACGCATTCTGCCTAACATGTGGCATGTCTTAAGGGCTGAAGGGGCTCCTTACAAAATAAGGAACCGCGGGGGCTGCGGGGACCTCTGTTACTTCCCTGCCCACACTATGCTAAATTCTACATCCAAATACACTACCCTACGCAACACAAACTCAACAACACTATCCTAATCCTTCAAATACTACCCCCACCAAGACACTACCCCTTCCCCAAGACCTGTCCCTACACGCAAACACAGCCCTGCACTAACTTCCCCATACTACCATAAACCCTAAATCACTACCCTACACTACTCAAACACCACCACACTACCCTAAACACTAAAAACTACCCCCTGCACGACGTTCCCCCACCCCCAGTCCTGTCCCTACACTCTAACGCTACCTGCACGACCCACCTGACACTACCCTAAACTCTAAAACATTACCCTACACTACACAAACACCACAACACTACCCTAATCCCTAAAACACTACGCGCTGCACGACCCTCCCCTTTCCCCAGTCCGCTCCCTACACTCCATCACTACCCTGCACAACAACCCAACACTACCTTAAACCCTAAAACACTACCCTACACTACACAAACACCATAACACTACCCTAAACCCTAAAACACTACCCCATGCACGACCCCCCTCCTTCCCCTCGTCCGCTCCCTACACTCCAACCCTACCCTGCATGACACTCCCGACACTACCCTAAACCCTAAAACACTACCCTACACTACACAAACACCACAACACTACCCTAGTCCCTAAAACACAACCCCCTGCATGACCCTCCCCCTTCCCCCACTCCTGTCCCTAGACACAAACACTACCCTGCACGACCCACGACACTACCCTAGACCCAAAAACACAGCACCTCAAACACAACAACACTACCCTTATTCCTAAAAGACTACCCCCTGCACTACACAAAGAACACAACACTACCCTAATTCCTAAAACACTACTCCCTGCACAACCTTCCCCAGCCCTGTCCCTACACTGTAACACTACCCTGCACGACCCACCTGACACTACCCTAAGCCCTAAAACACTACCCTTTACTACACAAACACCACAACACTACCCTAAACCCTAACACACTACCCCCTGCACGACACTAGTCCTTCCCCCTTTCCTGTCCCTTCACTCTAACACTACCCTGCACGACCCACCTGACACTACCCTAAACCATATATCACTACCCTACCCTACTCGACACAAACACCACAACACTACCCTAAACTCTAAAACACTTCCCTCTGCACGACCTTCCCCCACCCCCAATCCTGTCCCTACACTCTAACACTACCCTGCACGACCCACCTGACACTACCCTAAACCCTAAATCACTACCCTACCCTACACGACACAAACACCACAACACTACCCTAAACTCTAAAACACCACCCTCTGCACGACCTTCCCCCACCCCCAATCCTGTCCCTACACTCTAACACTACCTGCACGACCCACCTGACACTACCCTAAACCCTAAAACACTACCCACTGCACGACACTCTCCCTTCCCCCAGTCCATTTCCTACACTCCAACAGTACCCTGCATGACACCCCGACACTACCCTAAACCCTAAAACAGTACCTTACACTACACAAACACCACAACACTACCCTAATCCCTAAAACACTACCCCCCGCATGACCCCCCCCCTTCCCCCACTCCTGTCCCTACACACAAACACTACCCTGCACGACCCACGACACTACCCTAAACCCAAAAACACTACTCATCAAACACAACACTACCCTTATTCCTAAAAGACTACCCCCTGCACGATCCACCCCCTTCCCTAAACTCTTTAAAACTACACAGCCCCTCTAACCTCCCCCTCCTTGTGGTTCCTCTCTTCTCCTTGCAACGTCGTCAGAGGGGCGGTGCTCGGTACACGTCGTTGTCAGTAAACGGAAGAGCCTCAGTTTCCTCAGAACGATGTGGATCGCACTACAACGCTTGCGTTCTAACATACGTAGTAAAGCCTACGCGTTGTTACAGCGCATGCGTTGTTACGCTTGCATTGTAATGGTATGCGGAGTAAAAGCTGCGTACTATTGGCTGTTTACCATCACCAGAGATGCACTGCTTGCTTTCTGCAGCTGGGACTGTGAACTGCGACAGTAAGCTCTTTTGTTCTGTAGAACAAATAACTAGAGCAGTGCAATGTATATTCTCCTAAATAAAATAAAAAACAATAAATACATTTTCTAAACAAGATGTTGCCCTATTATTGTGAACACAATAAATGTGCTGTGATGTGTTTGCGCAAAAACCTCACCCCTGTGCTTTGAATGAGTGCTTAACAATGGTAAAGGATATTTTTATATCAATATCATCGTTCACATCAGTATATAGGGTATATCAAGTAACACAAGTAGACAAAACCACTATTGTCTTTTAAATATATTTTTGTATGTCTTTAAGTAATTTACCAATACCCTATTTAACATGTAGGCGGAACATAATATTAATATTTATCTATAACTGTTCTGCTATTATATAGTTGTGTGCCTAAGGCCCTTTAAACTTCAGAAATGTCACTTAAAGTAATGCCATCAGGATTAAGAACATGCATCACTTTCTGAGAGGATTTCTGACAAAGATCATATGATGTCTTGTCCTATGATGTCATTGAGTCAAATGATGATTACGTGATGTCACTTCTGATACCCAGGCATTTTGGTGAATCGACCCCCATGAAAAACACTGGAAGATGAATTCACATGGGAATAGTAAAATCCTCCTTATTATGTGCTTGTATTTTACCTCTAAGTACAATGTCAGTTATACTTAAGAGGCAATCATAGACTTCACTTTTCCAGACACTTTCGGCCTCCCTTGGTATGCACGTCTCCCAGTGCTTCTATATTTGCCGCAGCTATTGTTCTTTAATCCAAACAGTTTTCCTGTATGCAGGAAGAAAACACTTATTTGGCACGCCGATCATTCTAAGCTATTTTTGTCTGGCATCTGAAGAAGTCTATGCAACAGTAAAAGGAAATTTTTTGTACCATCTTAGAATTTTGTTTTCAGTCCATTCAAAGGTAGCAAAGCCCAGAGTGTTTGGCTTTTTAAATGAGACTGATATGGGGTTACATTATTTATTGCACAGCTCACAAGAAAAAACACCCCTAGACAATGCCAATAGCTCTTGCCTTTCAGAAGAGTTATCTTTTGGCTTGCACAATGCTTTTTTGTCAACGTTATTTTGTATGAGCAAAAAGATGAAAAAAAATGCTTGTTTACCAATAAAGAACAGCATCAGCAAAAAAAAGAAAAAAATAGCCGTGGCTACATCATGACATATATGCCACCAGGTCCCACCATGCATTTGCATGTGTGCATCATGATGCGCCAGCCATTTAAAAAATATATATTTACTGTTTCAAGATAGCCGGTGCCCATTTTTAAGCAGCAAATAAAGAAATATGCACAAAAAACACATGAAAGAGAAAGGAGCGGACCTGTCGTAAACTGCAACTTCCAGGCCCTTAAAACATCTATAAATATACATATATTTGAATAAAGTACATTTCAGGAAGGGGCAGGCGGACAACAGCGCAGCGAGTGGGGTGCAAGTCAATGTACTGATGAGTGAAACCAAAAATGGGTGGTCAGTGGAGAGCAGTGGAGAAGCTGGGGGATTTGTGTTTGAAAAACAAATTACAAAATGAAAGCAAAAAAAGCAGGACTGAGAAGGATGAGGAAGCAACGTATGAGCTAGGGTGAAGGGACATGAAGTGTGCCATGGGTTGTGCATTTGAAGGAGAACATAGTTTACATTTTGCTGGGCCTTTGTCTACCAGCGATGTCACATGTACAGTGTTGCTTTTCTGTGTGTTTTTTTCTGCTTTGGAAAGCAAAGTGGCTTTCCTGAGCTTTTTAATGTTTCTCATTCAATGCCACTGCACGCATTCTGCCTAACATGTGGCATGTCTTAAGGGCTGAGGGGGCCCCCTCCAAAACAAGGAACCATGGGAGCCCCCGCACCGTGGGGGCTGCGGGTCCTCTGTTACGCCCCTGAGGTGGTAGTGGAAGCACTTCTGCTGCCTTCGCTTGTGGGGGTCCGTAGATGGGCGACTCACAGGGGGAGGGCCAGCACTTCTCCGTGGGTGAGTGTGAGGACAGAATTGTTCAATCCTCATCACACGCCCACTGTGACTGAGGATGGAACTGTTCCATCTGTAACAGTGTGGGGCCCTAGGCCCACATGGTGTAAGAACTGCGACACACACACCAGAGGTATCGTGGGTTAGTGAGCCACGAGCACGTGCGCTCGGCTCCTTTTATTGACTGATGTCACGTGCCTCGTGACATCAGTGGTGGGTGGGTGTTTAGTGTAGGCTTACATTGTTAACCCTTAACAGTGTCAGCTATGACACTACATTCCTCCCAAACTTTAATAAAAATTAAGGAAAGGCACAAAGTCCGAGCCTGTGGGAGGAAGTACATAAATATACAGTAATTACAAATTTACAGTGAGTCTCTTCAGCTGCTTGCTTGATGACGGTGATGGAAATTGCTGCTGAGACTATTTCTTCTTGGCTCGACGTCCTGGTTCTCGGTGGGCGTGTTCTTCTTTGCTTGCGCCGTGGACGTGTGGTGGTCAGTCCACGGAGATCTTGCTCTTGAGGATGACGTCAAACAGGATGACCAGAAGTTAGACTTGGATGGGGTTGTCTTCAGCTGGTCCGTCGGTTTCTTCACTGTAGGCAGCTTAGCTTCGCTTTTCAAAGGGTGGAGTGTTCGAAGGACATTCTTCTCACTAGGACGCCCCTCTCGCGGGTGTTCTCCTGCCACGAGATATCACCGGAGGCCCTTTTACCAGGTTTCCACTGGGCCGGGTATTATTCCACAGCGTTGCTCCACCTCCACAGTCTGCGTGTGAATGGAGGAGTCGATGGGGTACTACCTCGCAAAGTCCGTAGCTCCACCTGAAGGGTAGTTGTTAACTCTTGCCTTTGCGCACAAGTTCCTCATCTTCCCGGGACGTGCAGGTTAGACGGCGATGGACTCATCTCTCGTGTTGGGACCCTCTGCCACCGGTGTCCCTGAGGCCTTTGCCCCTTGGATCTCCACGGGCTGGTGTGGATTGGTCAGTTCTCCTTGTTCAGGACATCTGAGCTCCCTCAGCTTCTAGACTTCCGCTCAATCCCAAAGGTGGGTGTTGCCAATGGTCCGGCCTGTGCTCTCCTACCGTCCACGGGTCGTCGGGGTCTTGTGAATAGGTGCCTGTTCTGTTCTTGGTGCTATCAGTGTTCTCCAGGACGTGCGGGTCACTGTACACGATGTTGTAGTGTGTCACCTCTTCTTCTTCTTGTAGGTGTGTGGACTTGTTACACCTCTCTTCACCTTTTCCAGAAGTTGTTGATGATGGCGTCGTGCCACATGACTTCTTCAGTTCTCTTCTTCATGGCATCGTGCCACTCTTCTCCTTTTCACGACACAGTGCGGTCACCTTTCTTCCTTTGTCTTGCTGACCAGGCTTCTTCAAGCAGCGTGCACTCTGCCTGATTCTGTCGGGTCCTGTCCTGTCTTTAGGACACTGTCTTCTCTCCACTCTTCGGTGACTGGACCGGTCATTACGATCTTCTCTCTTGTCTCCGATTACTTCCAGTTACTCTGGGTGTTGCGTCCGTCTCTCCGGGTCTTCTGATCTCTCGGTTTACGGACGTCTTCTGGCAGGACATATTCATCCTGTCTTGGCAGAATTTCTTCTTTCATTTCTGGCGATCATTTTGGGTGATCGGCTTTTGTTTGGGCGCCCCTCTGGCTTGTCGGATCATCCTTTTTCCTGGGCGATCTTCTTTGCTACCAGATGGGGTGGACAGCTTGCTCTTCGTGAGTCTTCTTGCTATCCGCGACCGCTGGGATCGTTATTGGTTCTGCTGCAGTGCTTTTAGCGTTGGCGAAGTTTCTCCTGCGCTCTTCGTGTGCTCTGCTTTTCTGGAGGGTTGGCTTCACCTCTCCTTGGACCTTCTCCCGTGGATGCACTTCTCGTGCTCGCTTCCGGTGAGGCTCTTTAGCTTCTTGGGGCGTTCACCTTGCTTGGTTGTTTCGCCTCCTTTTGGCTGCGGGGTAACTTTGCGTTACTCTTCCGGTGCACGTCAGTGTGCAGTGTAGTGGCAAGTTCTTGCTTCCCTTGGTACCGTCGTGATACATCTTCAGTGTAGCTTTGTTCCTTGCGGTTCATTTGATTCTTTGGCGTTGACGCTTTTCAACTTGCGTGTCGCACTTTTCTTCTTCACACTTGGGTACTTGCCTCGCACGTCTTCTGGTGCTTTGGGTGTGACTTCTTTACTTTCAGGCGCTGTCTTGTACTGTCCGCGTCCGGGGTACACTTGCACTCTTCCAGTCGGTTGCCTTTGGATCTTGCTGCTTGCGGTAGACGTCTTGACTCTTCCTCTCCGTCCAGCGTGAGGGTGTCTTCTGCGATTGCGGTGAGCACCTGTGGCCACAGGCATCACTTCTGCCGTGGTATTGGGTCTCCGTCTTGATCCGCGTTGCTGCAGGCTTGCTTTCCCTGTAGGCGGTCCCTTGTACTTACTTGTGCTTGTTTTGTTCTTGTGGCTTCTTTTGGGTTTCTTCTGATGCAATACCACCTAGTGACTACTAGATGGCAGTGTGGGCTGGATTCCCTTCAGCAGGAGCTCGCCTCCTCTTGGTGATTTTCCTTCCCATGTTGTTTGGGCTTGGAGTCCCGAGCTTGCTTGCAGGACCTGTTGATGCCAGGAGTGTGCAGGAGGGGGCTGGAGGCACTGCAGGTAAGTCCTTTCTTTTTCTTTTGTAACTTGGGGCAGTTGGGGGCTGTATGCAGCTTGCAGCTGTGGTGCTTGCTCTTGCTTTCAGCCGGATGCCTTTTCACTGTTTTTTTTTTGGATGCACAGAAGGTGGGGGCACATTTCTCCCCCAGCGCTGGCCATGCTATTCTTTACGCTTCTTCCTCCCTGCCCTGGCAGCTCATGACAGTTCTCGGGCGGGGGGAACTTGCAGGACCTGTGCAGTCTCGTGGGGTTGGGCACCCACTGGCTCTTTACCGCTGGTGCATTTATTTTATCTTTTCCCGCTCCCTACCCTCCGCAGCCGGCAAAGTGTTCACGGGCTGCGGGGGTGGGGATTGCTCTGATCGGCCGCTGGCGCTCTTGCAGGTGGGACGAGTCAGCGATCACAGCGGGTAGGCTCCATTTAACTGTCACTCTCCCCTTGCTGCTACCGCTGCATTCTCACCTGCGGTGCGGGTACAGGGTGTCGGCAGTAGATCACGGCGCTCCTCACTCTTTCTCTCGGGGCAGGCAGCGGCGGTCGGCGTCATTGCAGTTCGGCCCGCTCGCTTTCACTTTCGCCTCTCCGCCCGCGGCTCTTCACACATGCAGGGCGGCGGGATAGACGCTGCAGGTAGGCCGCGGGTGGGCTCCGCTGGCGCTGCTGTATTTACAGTTTATTTTGGGCCGCAGTTGCATGCGGGTGGGCTCCGCTTAACATCAGTTATAAGGGGGGTGATCCAGGCAGGCCGCGGGTGGGCTCCGCCGGCGCTGCTTTGTTTTTAAAGTTTATATGCGGCTGCTTCACGCCCGGCGGGGCTCCTGACCATGCGGGTGGGCTCCGCTTGTGGGCAGTCATAGGGGGATCGCTCCTGGCATATGCGACCCCCCGGGGCCACTCGCAATCCTCGGGCTCACCTTCGGCCTCCGGGCCTTTTCTTCGGTTGCAGCCGTGGCGGGTGGGCACCGCACGGTCTGCTTTATCCTCGAGTGCCTCGCTCAGCAGGACAGCTACCGATGGGGCCAGAGAGGTGCGGGGTCGGCTCCCGATCACCTCCTTATCAAAGGCTAGGCCCGTGGGCACTCGGCGGCCGGCGCTGCTTCCTCTGTGGGTGCCCTTCGCTCGGGCAGGATTCTCTCCCCCTTTTTAGCAGTGCTGCGTCGCGTGGAGTTCGAAACACTCCCTCGTCGCCATTGTAACAGTGTGGGGCCCTAGGCCCACATGGTGTAAGAACTGCGACACACACACCAGAGGTATCGTGGGTTAGTGAGCCACGAGCACGTGCGCTCGGCTCCTTTTATTGATTAATGTCACGTGCCTCGTGACATCAGTGGTGGATGGGTGTTTAGTGTAGGCTTACATTGTTAACCCTTAACAGTGTCAGCTATGACACTACACCATCCTCCGCATGAAATGCTGAAGGAAAATTAGCTGCATTGAAAAATCATGATTTCCTAATTTCAATTTGGTAAAAAACGCAATTAGCAATCAGTAAGAATAATAATTAGGAAATCACAATCCCTACATTTTGTACATCTGGCCCAAGATATCATAATATTTATATCTGTTTGCTCATTAACCTATTTGCTGTGTCCCATTCCATGTAGGGCACAAAAGACATTTTAAAACGAATAATTAGACACCAATACAAGAACACAGCGTGCTAAATATGGCAAATCAATTGATTTAAATATAATGAATCACTTCAAAAGATATGCTGTTCATCCTAAAGCAACCTTCCTTTCCTCACTGCATTTCTGGCTTTCCCTTCACCTGTAAAACATTTCAAGAGCATAAAATGCCCTTTGGGGGCAGAGTTTGGTGGCAAACCCAATGGCTGCTCTTTTACAGCTCCCTCAATCCACTCCTGTTTTCAATCGGCTAGGGATCATTTTGCTGAAGACTAGCTAGGTTGTGGGTGAAGGATAGTACAGTATTCCAAGGATAAGAAGATGGCGCTGGCAGTTTGAGGTGCTAATCAGGTGTCCCTGGTGAGCGTGATATAATGTGTTTCATCTGGCTGGTGGTTCTCTGCCATCCTACTGAAGAGAGGTGTGCTCCACCCTGACTGCCACGAGACATCACCTAAACTGGCACAGGTGTAATCCTGAAGCCCAGGTGGCCAAGATACACGAAGGTGAGATAGAGGGGAATTTCTCTCCCAGGGAATTAACACATTCCAATAGTCCCCACAAAGACAATAATGAACAAAAGATCAAATGAAGAAGGAAAACGTCTAGTCTCTCACATGCAGAACACAGGAGAAGGTGTATTGCTAAATTGTGATCCTGCTTCTGGACAAGGGGAGATGATGGTGGCCCTAGATACCATTCTAAAAAGATTGACAAGGAGAGCAAAATTACAGTGGTCATGGAATTTCAGCTTGAACACATGCAGGACAGTGACCAGAATGAAGTCCTCAATAAGACAATGGATACTTAGCTCAAAGAGGGGGTGTGCAGGGTGAAGTAGGTGTAACACCTTTGCTCGAATGTGAGATTGAAGTGCTGGAAGCTTTGAAAAAGGACTGAATGTTAGGTTTCTAGGGTGTGAATCTATCTCCCTGAAACATTGGTCACTTAGGAAATGTAGATTTTCCTCAAGTGACATTTAGGTCGCCCTAGTGTTGTTAGAGCGAAATGGTGAAAAGGGGTTCCCTCCGGGTTTTAGGATACCTCTGATAATACAGCAATGAGCACCATTGTATTGATGCTAAAAGGAAGTGTCCAACAATCACATGCTACTTTTCCTGACTTCGGTATGATACCCCCACAGACATCAAGAACTCCAAGCAATATGTAAAGAATTTGTACGTCTGGGTGTCTCATCCACACTGAGGAGCCTCACATACCTCAAGGCAAGTGGTATGTATTCTCAAAGACTGAGGTGGCATAGGCTTTTCTGGACAATGCACAGAGGATGGCTGTGAGGTAACCCTTTGGCAATGTTGTTAAATATGCTTCATGACAAATTGTCCCTATTACATGCTCTCACAAGTCTCATAGACTATGACAGTAGCAGAAGGAGACTGCTTTGGTCTATTGCTTTATATTTGCCAATTTTAATATGCATCTAACCCTCCTCTATCACTTCTGGCATACCCCCACCACTTAACCCTTGTGTTTCCCATCCCCTTCTCTCCACTCTTACTTCCTGATTGTCCATGCTTGCCTTTCCATGGAAGACTGATAACATTTATGTGCTCTTGGGTATATTTCTCTTTCCCTACAAAATGGACAGAGTTTGTTCCATTTGGAAGACTTTTAGGTGGATATTTATAGCTGAAGGTATCTTTTGACAATCTAATTTTTATTTCCTGTTGCGCAATGCTTTTTGCAAAATAGTTAGAACAGGAACAAACATTGGCAATCCAAAGCCAAACAGCTACACAGAAATGTATTTACATGTGACAGTATATCAAAGCCAGACATTTTGGCTTGACCAATGCTTGGTAGTGGTAGTGGAGGTGGTGCTGGGAGTAGTGATGGCTGTGGAGTTGGTATGGTATTGATAGTGGTTGTGGTGGTACTGGTAGTGATGGTGCCATGGGACAGTGGTGTTGGTGTTACTGGTGATACTGAGCTAAGTGGTGGTATTAGCATTATTCGTTTTGTTATGGTGGTATTGGAAATGATGGTGATGTGATATTTGCTGTTGGATTGCTTGTGGTACTGGTGGGGTTGGTAATGGTGGTAGTGGTATTGTGATGTATTCCTATAGGTTCTGAATCGATCCCCCTATTCCTGACCCTATTCTGGTTAGCAAACTAACAAGTTAACTAAGTAATCAGCCCATGAGGCAGAAAAACCCCATGATGCAGATACCGTTATCTGACGCAGTCACACTACGGCACAGGAACGTGTTATCTGATTAGGTCATAACGCTTGCGATCTAATTAGACAAGCGATATTCCTCCAGCCCCTGATAAGGCATACGGAGTTCTCATAACAAATCAAACCTATGACAACCTGGGCAAAACCCTGCGGCCATTGTTTTGATTTCACCGAGAACTTCAGCAAAAGAATGTGCTAATGAGCAAGTCGTATGACATCCTTATTGACGTATCTATGTCCATCCTTACGTCAATCTCGGCACCGTAAAGGTATAAATATTACCGATATTGCCTTATGCAAACACGCGGTGGTGACGAGACGGAGCAGCCATACTTGCCGAAGCCCAAAGCAGAGCAGACCCCGCTGGCAGCAGCCCCGCCTTTCTGACGTGCTGAGAACGAGAAGCTGCTTTCTCCTGCCGAGAAACCAAGCACCGGCGCTTCCGGGTAGCCCTCGCAGGCAGCCTGGAATATCGAGACCAGAGAAAGAGATACCATTCCTCATTCATCCTAACTTCCAGGTACAGAACTGAATAACCCCTCACAGAGAATTCTTAAGTTATTTCACTTGGCAAAAACAAACTTAACTTAAACTGTAACTTTCTATTCCCGCCCTCGTATTAGACTTAGGTCAGGTACACGGGGTAGGCGTATCTAGAAACACCAGTTGAGTACGTTTAGTCAAATGTATATGTGTATGTAATATATTTTATTCATTTTAAACATCTTATGGCTTAGAAACCATATCAATGTTTTTACAGTATTATTTTATACTGCTGCTTTTAATGTATGCACTTTACTTAACTATAAGTATTGCAATAATATCGATCCATTTCTCTTGTATGAGAAAAGAGACTGATCAATAAATAACACCTTTTTATTGAACACGCCCGTCTCTTCCTTTTCTCTACAATCTGATGAGACTAAGAATGCACGTACTGACTGAGTAAAATAAAGTGCCTTTTGTTCACACGACTCTCGAGATTTACTCTTGATTAGGGGAGAGCAAAGTTGTCATGTTCTATGGTTGTCAGAAACTAAATCCCTTCTTGTCTAATCAGGGAAGTTTATTCTTTCCTGAACATTCGAGAAAGTTTCTAGTGAACTCTGAGCTAAGCTGGCAAACCCAAAACTTTAAGTCTAGTATCGACAGTAGTAGACCTAGTTAACGTCTGGCCTAGGCCTTTACTGCTGTAGGTATTATTCCAATGCGCAGAGCCTATTGGGATGATAGGAACTACACTACATGGCGCCTAACGCGTTTGGAAAGGGCGATAAAACTAACGTAAGACATTTAGAGTAACTCAGTCGTGCTTTCTCACTCAGACCCCTTTTCCCACAATACTCCAAAGACGTCTGGAGTGGGTGAAAGGTAATATCCGCCAAACCTCGCAGGAGGAAACTCCTATGTATGGTACTTGGTTTAGTCAACGTTGAAGGATAAAAACAGTTCCAAAATATTGTGCATCTAATCTTTGTTTCCATAAGAAACCTGATCTGCAAACAAACAAAATAACCTTTTGGACAGTAAAATGTCAGACAATGAGGATGAAAGAGAGGCAGTTAGATTAGCAACTGAACTCGCAGCAGCTGATGCTACCATGCAGGCAGCGGACAAGGATATAATACTCATCCCGGTCATCAAAAGGAGATCTATAACTCTAAAACTTATAGAAAATGGACTGACACCTAGAGGTGGCACAGTCATATTCGTAATTGAGGCACACGAATATCGGCAGACAGAGGTATACTATTCATGGATACATTTTCCAGCAGCAAATGCTGTAACAAAGTACTTCCACTATTACAAAATAGAGGAACCTCCTAATGAGTACACTCCTTTCGAGGAGGTGGAAGTACCACTCAAATTTCAAGAGCATTTGCTCTTATTTGATGGCGCCCTAAAACATAACAATCACATCACCAGGCTCGGTCCTTTAGGAAGACCAGGAGCAACGTGGCCGGTCCTTGCCGGATACACACCACATCCAGACATCAATGGGATGCCTGCAGCAGAGCTGTTAACACAGCTAAAACAATTAATAAAAATACATAGACAATTAGTCCAGTATGTGATGCGGACTTCAACAATTCAGCCAGCGAATAAACTTCCACAGCTGACCCCTCACCAGGGGAACACAAATAAAATTACACCACAGAACATCCAATCCTGCCTAGGTAAAGTACCGACTAAACGGGAACAAATACCATTCTGGTTGGCGCAGAAAATCACCCAAATAGAGGCGGTGTTTCCAGACACCACCCCGCTAGAAAAGCACAGGATTCTGACTATCTGTCTCCCAATGGGAATCGCACCACACATAGAGGACTGTGACACTTGGGGTACAGTCTTTGCTTCCATCTACACAAAAACGCACGGTGTTCCATCCATTTCGGTAATACTAGATGTGCTAAAACAAATTCAAGATGAATATGGTCCAGAACCCGCTTTAACTCTTGGTATGAAATTACTGAAAGACTTCAAGCAGGTCTCGGCTATATTATTAGCCAACATAAAAGGTGAAGCAGCAAACGTGGCGATCCGCCAGAGGTTAAAAGAGACAGATATAGCAGACCAACCAGCTGAAATTGCCAGAATCATAGAAAAATCCTATGAGGAACTAGGTAGAGATAGTTTAGGTGGAATACCAGTAAAACCGCAACTAATTGAAAGTCCTGAAAAAATATTTTTTAATAATAATTCTACATCACCAAAAAAGAACTGGGATGGAAACAAACAATCCAATCCTAAAGAAAAGAAATTCCAGTCCAGAGGAAGGTCTCCTAGGCGAAGAGAAAAATCTCCGAACCAAAGACACAGGTCACCTCAGAGTGACCCCTCTGGGAAAAGATATAACCTTAGAAATAGGGATAATATAAAAAAGCCTGATAGATATCAAGACATTGATACACGTCCCTCTTAATCTTTTCAGACTTCCTCGCAGAAATCGGAATGAAGAGGACGATCAGAACAAAGAGAAGAGCACGCCAAGTCCAAAGACAAGGAACCTGCTCAGCTAAAAAAGAAATTACAATTTCCAAAAAAGAAGGTAGCCAGTATCAAGGTAGTTAACAATGCCGAGAATACTGAGGACACAACTGAAAAACGGGGAATGGGCTCAGACAATGCTAGACAGCGCAGCAGAAGTGAGCATAGCTCGCAAAGTCCTTATGAATCATCTGGAGACAGTGGACACGAATGAATATCTTCAAGTGGAAACTGCGGACACCAGAGTTAGCAAACCTCACAAAATATACCAAATAACATTGCGTATAGAGGGGGATAAGACTAGAAAAATAAGGGGACTATTTTGGGATAATCTCTCCAAGGGCTATGATATCCTTCTAGCTGAAAAAGACTGGCCACCAGAGTTTGTCAGGGAGTGCCCTCATGGCGAAGAAATAATTATGCCTGCCTTCTCAAATCAAATTCCTATTCATAAAAAATACACACTTTCTAGAAAGTGGGCAGTGGCTCTAGCTCCTGCTTTATATAAAAATCACGTGGGATGGGATGAGGACTCCCCTCCTCACAAAATCCAGTTAAAATCACAACCAACTGCACAAAGGCAGTACCCAATTAAGCAAGAAGCTAAAAAACAGGTAAATAAAATACTAGATCAGCTAGAATACCAGGGGGTGATTGAAACTTGCACCTCACAAATGAACAACCCTTTGTTTCCGGTCTCCAAACCAGACTATTCATATCGTCTAGTTTTGGATTACCGACACCTTAACACATGTTGCAAAACTTTTGCAGTGCAAAATTCACACAGTGCTGCACTAATGAATAACATAGTGCGCAAAAAATACAAAACAACCTTAGACATCTCCAATGGATTCTTTTGTCAAAACATAGCACCAGAGAGCAGATATTTAACTGCGTTCTCAATAAATGGCACTCAAAAACAATTCTGTCGGTTAGCCCAGGGGTACAAGAACAGCCCGGGGGTATTCTCAGCGAGAGTAACAGAATTACTACAACTATATGATGATGAAGCATTATCTTATGTCGATGACATTTACTTAACAGATGATGACTTGGAGACTCACTTGAAGAGAGTGAACACCATAATACTTGGGTTCGCAGCAGAGGGTTACAAATTCAACTTTAAAAAATCCAGAATTGCCCATCTGACAGTCCTATTCTTAGGATATGAGTTATCAAGTGAAGGCAAAAGCCTGGCTGACAATTTCCTAGAGAAATGCGCCGTAATCCAAGCACCTAGAACACTAAAAAACCTACAGTCGATTCTAGGCTTCCTAAATTTCGGAAGAACATACATTGCAAATTACGCAGAAAGGGTCAAACCCCTTTATGATCTGATAAAACCAGATTTTAAAAGATCCAATTGGACTCAAATACACACAGAAATTTTGAGATCCCTACAAACAGACATGCTAATTAAAACAAAATTAGAAACACGTGATAACACACGCAATCTTGTGATTCGAGTCATCCCAGGAAGATGCGGATTCACATACCTGACCTCTAATGAGGGAGAAAAGGTACCAATTGCATTCAAATCACACTTGTACACTAAGGCTGAAATGAAATTTAGCCCTACGGAAAAAATTCTAACTGCAACACAAACAGCTATAGCAAAAGAACGAGCCCTGGCACAAGGTAAACGAATAATAATCGTGACACCGATACCAGCATTAGAGGCTGTAACAAAAGCAAGCATTCCGAATGCTAAAGCGCTCCATCCAAGATGGATACAATGGGCTAACTCTCTAACTGCAACAGACGTAGCATACGAATTTGATCCCAACTTAAAAACACAAGAATTTCTCCAATATGAATTTGAATGTCCTCTGCCGACCGAAATTCTGCCTCTAGAACACTACGGCTGTATAATATATACAGACGGATCAGCACAACCCGCAGTAGGGGGTAAACAAGCTTACAGTGCTGCGTGCGCGATTGTCAAAGGTCGCTGGCACGAAGGAAAATTTAAACCAACCCTCACTAAAACACAATCTCTAGGAGATTGTACAGCTCAGCGAGCTGAACTACTGGCATTCAAGATGGCGCTTGAAAATACCGATCGAGAATTCCCCACACTTATAGTGTGCGATTCGTATTATTGCGTTCAGTCTTATAATGAATACTTGCAGATCTGGCTTCAAAATGGTTTTAAGGATGCAAAAGGAGGCACAATCAAGCATAAAATGCTCTGGGAACAAGTAGTTCTTTTACAAAAAGAACTACCAAAGACTCACGTGATACACACACTGAGTCATCAACGTGATGGCGTTCACGTTGCAGGGAATTCATTGGCTGATGAGGCCGCGAAGGCAGCTGTACAAACGGCTTCCGTAGCTGCCATCACCCGGTCAAAAACAAAAATAGACAGCGAAATATTACAAGCTGTCAACGCTTCAGAAAAGGATTCGATAGAACCACTCCCGAAAGGCTTTCCAGTAAAATACTCATACATAACTGATGCAAACAATGTTCCTTTTGCTCGAATCCCTGGAGTGGGGGATAGGGCAATTCCAAACATGGAACATAGGTTAGGACTGATAATAGCGGCACACGAAGGGCTTGCTTCTATACATGCTGGCGTCTCAGCCACAGTATCATTATTAAAACAGAGATACTGGTGGCCACAAATGAGAAGACAAACTAGGAACTATGTTTTAGAATGTGAAATATGTCAAAGAATGAAAGTATCAACGGTGAGACGTCCAGCTCAGACGCCCCTTCTAATCTCGGATAAACCATTAGCCTGTGTTTATCTAGACCACTGCGGTCCCTTACAAAGGGATGGTAACTATAAATATATCTTGGTCGCAGTGGATTCATGCACGAGATTCATATGGATGTGGCCCCAGCGAACGGCTGACGCCAGAACTGTTATAAAAGATTTGCGAGTCTTTATCGGCACATACGCAATTGGCATGCTGCATTCGGACAATGGTCCTGCTTTTAGCTCTAGAGCTTATAAGGAGGCCATGGTCGGCATGGGCGTGAATTTGCGGTACTCTTGTCCATTTCACCCTGAGGGGAACGGAATTGTTGAAAGAAAAAACCGTGACATAAAGCAATCTATAACGGCAAAGGTATTAGGTTCGGGAGCTGGGTGGGTCAAACATCTAATAAGTGTCCAACGTAGTCTAAATAACTTGCCAAGAAATTCTCTGAAGGGATTCAGTCCGTACGAATTATTATTCGGAACTAGGATGTTGATCTCTGACCTTGACAGTCAGACTTCAGTGGTGAAAGAAAAAAGCTTTGATATCAAAGACCGTTTGGCTATTTTGCAGGACTTAAACAAAACAAGAAAAGACCTGAGCAACATAAAGTTGAAACAACAGCCAACAACCACTGAAGAACCACCACCTGTCCCAGCAAGACCTGTCTGGATTCCAAAAGTCGGGGATCTAGTCAGGGAGAAGATCGCGGTAAAGAAGGAATTTGGGCCTTCTTACAGAAAAGCAGTTCCTGTCTTGTCTGTCAACGGGACAAGATCAGTTGTACTACCGCCACTTGCTGGAAAAAAGGAGAACCGAGTTGTATCCATCGACCTGGTAAAACCACAATCATGTGGCCAATAACAAACAGTAGGCCAAGTGGACTCCCAATAAGTAGCAGAACACCAAGGTTTGCTACCAGTACAGAGGTCCTAACGAAGAGGCTCATCACATTTGAAACGCCTACAGAAGAACAACAAGGACTATGCAACAATGCAATAGAACTCAGACCTCTGAAAACCCAAATAAAAACATTTAGCAGAGACACACCAATTTATAGTGAAGTACCAAGTGAACATGCAAGAAACAGAAATCCTGAAGCAATTGGAACAATTGACAGAACTGTATCCGGCTACTTCATAAACTTCGATGATTCCTCTGAAGGCTTCAGTGAATCAAAGACACAGCCATCATCAAAAACCTTTAAAGATAAAGCTAAAGAACTTTTGAAACAACTGAAAGAAACATATCTGATTTCCCCATGGATTGAATTTTGGGTGGGTTTTGGTGCATTTATCCTCATACTTTGGCTCATCATGGTACTAACTTTGGGACGCTTCATTGAGGGAAAATATGCTAAAATGGACACAGCAAGTCAGAAAATCAACTTGATCCTCAAACCACACACATCTTCACACGTCGAGAAAAGAGAACTTTCTTCAGCCAACTTCACAGCCAATCCTATACCGGGTGGGGTAGCATGGGACAACACTGACTATGAAATTTATGGTCCGGTCGAAATCCTGAAATATCCAAACCAAATTAAGATCTCCTTGAGTGACTTTGTAAAACCAAACTCATTTGCCGATGATTGGGACTTTGAAAGCATTAATAATATGATGTCTGACTTAGTAATGTCTGCTAAATTTACCAAACATGATTATTTGCAGGGTTCTACCAATTATGATAGTATGTACTGTTATAACCACTATGGTAACCATTTTTTACATAAATCTGCACAACCTAGAAATGTTTTAAATTATAATCAATGGGAACATTGTGCAACACCTCCAAAAGGAAGCTCAAGAACCGTTTACGACAAATACTCATATTTTTCAGGGTTTAACACAAGTAATGCTGAAACATTTTATTTTAAATTATCAAACAAGACAGGGACAAAAACCATGATAACCAACACAAAATTGATATATTCGGACTCATTTTTTGAAAAAATGAATACTTTTGGTTTTGATTATTGGGACAAAAATGTTGAATTGAAAAGTGTTTGGGGTACAAAAGATTGGCAAGTACAGGGTATAGAAGCTTTGTTTAGAGCCTGCATGATCCCAGAACAAATGATATTTTTAAATGACACTGTTCAACAAACCACCTGTCTTGGCCTAGCCAAAATCAAAGATTTAAATAAACCGTCTATTCCAAAGCCAACAATGTTTAGCAACACTTCTACAGATGAAGAGATAGACGTAAACAATATATTAAACCAAAACAGAACACATCCTGATTGGAAACAATGGTTGATCTGGCCCACAGATACTAATAACTGTCAAGACAGATTCCTGAACAAAACACAGGGGTTCAAAATGACCAGGCCAGACCCTAGATATCCCCAAAGACATCACCCAGGGATAATAACAACCTACAGTGTGGGCAAATTATGCCTTCAATGGCTACAAACTTCCACACTGGCAGAAATTAAGCAACACCTAACTTTACTTACTGATGGTGCTGACTTGCGTGATTTCATAATGGGACCACGCAAACAGCGTCAAAAACGTTTCATAGCAGCCTCTGTATATGCAGCATACAATGAGGCCTGGAAGGTTACTCAAATTGAGACAGCAGAGAGAATACGGGAAATTGACCGTATTAATTTGGAAAAATCACTTTCTGTAGTGGACAATGGGTTAATGACTCTGTCCTCCAGAATTTTTTCTTTGGACAGCATTGTGTCTTCAGTAATCGACATATTATCGCAGGACTTACTGTTGCTACAACACGGTCAGTCCCAATTGCGTTCTATTGTACAGCTTGGCTGGACGTTACAAAACCTGCGTTCAGGCTATGTGCCTTGGCGTTTAATCAACACAACGTCACTATTCCAAATCTTTAACCTTACTGATAGACAAATCAGTATGGCGCAAAGGGGTGCTGATTATACAATCTTGAGCATTGAAAAACTAGAAAGATTACCAGTGACAATGTCAGAACGACCTGTCAGTGAATGGATAATACATGGGATAATTAATATTCCAATCTCAACCTTCAGGTTTCAATACTGCCAAAAATATATACAGGCTGGCATGTACGAGAAATTGGGAAAGGGGTACATTAAAACAACATGGAACCTGCCCTATTCACATGCATGTGTCAGTAATAAAGGACAGAAAGTGTTTCTTAGTGGCAACAATTGTGCGATGTCACTAAGTGGCACACTTCTGTGTAACGGAATTAGTTTGCATGGAGCCTGTGAAGGGAATTCATACAACCTTTCATGTCACCAGCAAGGCGCACCTGCAACAGAGATAGAACCATTCTTTCAAAGACTCTATAATGGGAGTTACATTCTAATTGTAGATCGCAGATGTTGTAGTCTTATGCCCGGGACTCCTTATCTCGTAACAACGACTGCGAAGGTCAAGTGCTGTGGACGCTCATTGTTCCCCAGCTCCTTTCCAGACAGGGAGGCAAGGGCATGGCCCAATTTGAAAATTACTTCTATTCGAATAGATACTTTAAGCAGAATGAAAACAGTGCTTCTTCAGACGCCTACCAGGCTCTCGTCATCAAAAGAAACATATGATCTACAAGTCGCAAGGACGACTGCAGAGATACATTCGTTGTTATCAACTAATTCCCCCATACATTTCGCAGAAATACTAAACGAAATCTTAAATATTTCTGATACCAATGGGGTCTCAAAGGTATTTAAGACAGTATTTTCGATGGCATTAACACCATTCAAAGCCATACTGGGTATTTTTCCAGATTTCGTCCATTCGATTTTTGGCGGACTTCCCCTGATCTTGGGACTAATTGCAGGAATACTATTCTTGGTCCTTATTTTTCGTTATGGCAACCCATGTCACAGACAAAACTCTTGCGACAAGGGAAGAAACAATCCTAGCCATTGGATACCGGGACCGCATATCAAAAATCCTGGGACTCTCCCGGCTTAGAGACCTGAACATGACATGGTTTCTATCAATTCGACCAATGTGGCAAAGATGTGTTTTACCTGTATTAAGGTGTCTGCTATGCGGAGAAGAATGCGTGTTAGACACCTGTCTGACGCTACAATCGGATGCGCCAATGGATGCAGAAACATTGTTGAGCCCGATCAAGGTTCATGCTTTGTGCTGCCCTCAAAGGCTACCAATCCTGATGACGGCATTCGTGGAAGCTTCACCACTATGATTGATGGGTAGTGAAGTTCAAGATGAAAGCAGCATCGATCAGGTACGACCTTCTGTCAGCAATGCGAATCAGAATGTCAATGGAGACAATCATGCACCTATTTCCGAGTTAGTGGAACTTTCCCAGGAAGCTGTTGACAGCTTTTTCGAAAGCCTGAATGATATGATGTTCTCTCCAGAGCAGAAATAGAGACTTTTGAGCAAGCTCGCACACGGCGTTCCCTGAATTCGGCCTTCAACTTTAAAAATAAAGTCACATGAACAATTTTCCCTCCAGTTCACGGACAGCAATTTTTCAGCAGCCCCAAATAATTTTTGCATATTTTTCGGGACACTATCTTCTGCTTAAAGTAAGAAACTATTCTTAAAGAACTAAGAATTCTAAATTTTAGATAGCATATAGACATTAGCTGCCCGCTGGTATGTTCATAAATATTTTATTCTGTGATGGAATGGTCTCGAACTTTTTTTCTGTATTAAGAGCCATTTCATGTGTAATTTCTCATATACCAAATAAGCAATAATGTATACAAATGCGTGATTACCTTAGCATTATTATACAGCTTGAGTGCATACAATACATATGATTGCAACTTTTCAGTATATTTGAAAATTTCAAAATGCATTTATGTATTTTGGGGTGGCAAGGTATACACAATACTCTATAGTATGTTGTACTATGTTTTACTATGCATAGATTAGTAAATATGACCATAGTTAGCGTGGAGTGGGTGTGATGTATTCCTATAGGTTCTGAATCGATCCCCCTATTCCTAACCCTATTCTGGTTAGCAAACTAACAAGTTAACTAAGTAATCAGCCCATGAGGCAGAAAAACCCCATGATGCAGATACCGTTATCTGACGCAGTCACACTACGGCACAGGAACGTGTTATCTGATTAGGTCATAACGCTTGCGATCTAATTAGACAAGCGATATTCCTCCAGCCCCTGATAAGGCATACGGAGTTCTCATAACAAATCAAACCTATGACAACCTGGGCAAAACCCTGCGGCCATTGTTTTGATTTCACCGAGAACTTCAGCAAAAGAATGTGCTAACGAGCAAGTCGTATGACATCCTTATTGACGTATCTATGTCCATCCTTACGTCAATCTCGGCACCTTAAAGGTATAAATATTACCGATATTGCCCTATGCAAACACGCGGTGGTGACGAGACGGAGCAGCCATACTTGCCGAAGCCCAAAGCAGAGCAGACCCCGCTGGCAGCAGCCCCGCCTTTCTGACGCGCTGAGAACGAGAAGCTGCTTTCTCCTGCCGAGAAACCAAGCACCGGCGCTTCCGGGTAGCCCTCGCAGGCAGCCTGGAATATCGAGACCAGAGAAAGAGATACCATTCCTCATTCATCCTAACTTCCAGGTACAGAACTGAATAACCCCTCACAGAGAATTCTTAAGTTATTTCACTTGGCAAAAACAAACTTAACTTAAACTGTAACTTTCTATTCCCGCCCTCGTATTAGACTTAGGTCAGGTACACGGGGTAGGCGTATCTAGAAACACCAGTTGAGTACGTTTAGTCAAATGTATATGTGTATGTAATATATTTTATTCATTTTAAACATCTTATGGCTTAGAAACCATATCAATGTTTTTACAGTATTATTTTATACTGCTGCTTTTAATGTATGCACTTTACTTAACTATAAGTATTGCAATAATATCGATCCATTTCTCTTGTATGAGAAAAGAGACTGATCAATAAATAACACCTTTTTATTGAACACGCCCGTCTCTTCCTTTTCTCTACAATCTGATGAGACTAAGAATGCACGTACTGACTGAGTAAAATAAAGTGCCTTTTGTTCACACGACTCTCGAGATTTACTCTTGATTAGGGGAGAGCAAAGTTGTCATGTTCTATGGTTGTCAGAAACTAAATCCCTTCTTGTCTAATCAGGGAAGTTTATTCTTTCCTGAACATTCGAGAAAGTTTCTAGTGAACTCTGAGCTAAGCTGGCAAACCCAAAACTTTAAGTCTAGTATCGACAGTAGTAGACCTAGTTAACGTCTGGCCTAGGCCTTTACTGCTGTAGGTATTATTCCAATGCGCAGAGCCTATTGGGATGATAGGAACTACACTACAGTATTGGAGATGAAGGTGTTGGTGTTGGTGGTAGAATGAGTGCAATTGGTGGTGTTTATTGGTGGTACTAGTGCTGTTGTCCTTTGACCATATTGAGTGGAAGTTGACTGCAATTTTTGACATTCAGCAATGGTACACACATGTATGTTCATCCAGCTATCACACACTAGCTTGATTAAGAGACCAGGTTTAAAAAAGTAATATGTTCTTGCACGTAGACTAGTATGTTTATGGTTAGCAAGATAATATGAAGAGAGACGTTAAGTCATAATTTTTAACAGAATTATTGATATATAGATAGATAGATAGATAGATAGATAGATAGATAGATAGATAGATAGATAGATAGATAGATTCTATTTGGCATGATTAATACAAATCATTGCCATAATCAAATAAAAACGTATTATGCATTCACAGGAGTACCAAAAAACATATTGAAATTAAACGGTAATCGGTGCAAAACAGCAAGCAGAAGGAGCTCCAAACAGTGGTTTAAAGCCTCAATTAACATACATAAAATTCACATTATTATGCAGTAAAACTGAGAACGGAGTAAAACATACAAAAATTAATTACAGAAGAAAATATAAAACATGGAAGAAAAAAAATTGCTCTTCAGCTGTGGCATTCACTATGGAATTTATAATATTAGGATTAAAGCCCTATCCATCCATAATTGAAAGAAAGGGGTGGTAACACAGATCTGAACATCAAAGATTTTTTAGACCATACCACAGTAATTTAATCCGGCAGTTTTCTGCTGCTAAAGCGGCGCTAATTGTAACGCCATTTCTTGATAGTATGCCCCTCAGTTTCTTCCAACAGGGGCTCATCACAAGGCCTTTTGCTTAACCTTCTGTGTAGAGGTCAAGCCCCCAAGCTGGGCACAGCTATAATTGGTGTAGTGGAGGTTGAATGTAAGGTAAGGACTGTTCAACCATGGCTAAAGTCTGTACGCAGCCAAGGTAGAGACCAACTACTCCTGAAGACATCCAACACCTACTGAAGGTAGACAGAAGAGGTTGGCTGCAGAGTCTGACCAGTGGCTAAGAACTGTGCACAACCACCTATGCAGGTGTGCAAACCATGCTGCCTAGCTTGTGACCAAGCCCAGTGCATACATTCCTGTGCTGGTCACCAGCCCCTGCTGTGCATGGCTTTGGGCTGTGTACAGCAGGGGTTCTCTGCTGGACCTGCTTGTGCCCTTGTAGGTGTTCAACCTTTACTGTACTTGTGCAGTAGTGGTTGGATGAAAGGCCTAGCACCAAGTGCCTGTAAAAGCATTCAACTGTAGCTACAGAAAGGCACGGAGCATCTGGGTGTTTTGCTGAATTCTGTATGCAGTCATGGTGTGCCACCAGAGGGGAGCTGACTTCACATCCACTCTTGATTGCGGGAGGAGGACTTATTTCGGAACACTCCCCCTTAACTCGGGGGAGTTGTTAGATCATGTTGCCACATTTACAGCACAGGCACTGGTCTTCACAAGGGAACATTGAAGATTTGCAGAGTGGGAATCGTGAGGCTCTCTGTAATGTGTTGACCCTGGAGCGCCCTCCCCAGGGGATATCTAGCAATGTGGAATGAGGCACCATGCCTTCCTTATGCCCACTTGCCCTCCCAAAGTGATGATTAAGCTCAGGTGTGAATCACTCAACCACAAGTGCTGGATTTAGTTGGCTAGGTGGGCCTCGGCAATACTGCCTGTGAACAACTATTTTAACAATTTCTTCATCCAGTTAGGTCATTATGGGGTTTAGCTTGCTTTGCTCTTGGTGGTGTGCTCAACCAGGAATGTCCATTTTAGGCATCCTTGCATGGATATCTTGTTGCATCTAGGCACCGATTTTTTTTTGCTGCTGTCTTTCCAATGAGGGATAGCTCAGCACTTTCCAACCTGCCCTTTAGCTACTCACTCAAAAAGAACAGATGATGGATGGAATGCTAAACAAATCAAACATTCACCCCAGTCATAGATCTGCGTCAAAGCCATCGTTTTTTTGCTCACCATGCCATTCCAGTTTAGACCCAGCCATATGCAAATCAGTTTTCATCCTGCTCCCCAAGGGAACATTCCAGCCAAAACTGTGAGGCGAGTTCCTCCCTGGACCGTAAACAAGCATCCTCGGACTGGTTTTGGGGTACCACCCCTCATCAGCCAGGTTAGCTTGAATCTGGTAGTATAGCGAGCACAAAACCCATGTAGGGGCATACCCTATCCACTTAATGCTGAACAAATCAAACATTCACCCCCAGTTATTTATCTGGGTTAAATCCATCAGTTTTTTTGCTCGCCACGCCATTCCAGTTTAGACCAAGCCAGGTGCAAATCAGTCCTGAGCCTGCTCCCTATGGGAACAGTCCAGCCCAAACTGCCAGACCAGGTCTTGGGCTAGAAACAAGCATCCTAGGACCAGTTCTGGGGTATCACCCATCTTCAGCCAGGCTAGCTTGAATCTGGTGGCATACCGAGCACGGGACCCACATCTGGGCAAATCATCCCCACTTAGGGTGACAAATGCAAAAGGTACAGATGATGGATGGAATGCAATTTTTTTGTACTGCTGTCCCTCCAATGAGGGATAGCTTTGTCCTTTCCAACCTGCCCTATAACTTCTCACAGCACCCTGGCGTATAGCTTCTTGGCAGCAGACTGGTCCTGAACCTCTGTCTGGGCTCATAGTACTTCACCGTGGGCTGAAGTTTTCCTTAGCAGCACCTTTTAGCCCATAGGGTGGACAACCATTCCTGTCTAAACCCCAGGCCCTTTGCCTCCTGAACACTTACATGTCACCTGTATGTCCAGCATGGTGATCCTTTTTTACTTGCCCCAGAGGATTAGTTAACACAAGTTCCAGGGAAACCCTCTTTTCCGAGATCACCAGCAATTTTCCCCCTCTGCTGTACTCTAAAAGGGAGTGGGGAGGCACATGCCACTAGCCTGGAAGTTACCAATCTACAAAGTCCAAGTTAGTACAAGTCCAAATTGTCCCACAACTCCAATAATGTGTTCATCTACAATCTGGCCTTCAGTCCTTGCCGTTAGCATATTTCAGTGTGTATATCAGTCTCTACCTGGGAGAGGGGTTCTTGAGTGGGGGTGGAACGTTCCAGAATGGGGGTACCTTTGCGCAATCCAAAGATAACCCATAATTACTTTAGCCCTTTACTATCTCTCCTGTACAGATGTTTGGTCCATTTTGTTATGATAGCATCAAGTAGTCAGTGTTCACAGTTGTCTCAGAGCTTTAAGCTCACCCCAACTGCCCTTGCAAAATAGGTTCCTTCCTATCAAAACAATGGTCTTTCTGCTCCCCTACTGCAAGGCATATCCAGGTATGCCCAGCCTTGTCAGGCTTTGATGATGTAGTTAAGTAATGCAGATACTACTCCACCCTCTTCTACTTCCAGGAAACGGATTAATGTCATCCTGATAAGGCTATTGTGTGGGGGAGGCTTCGATAAATCTTATAGCCGGCAGAGTAATTCACTTGACTTAGCAAGGTAGTTCATAGACTGAATCTAATTAAAGGCTAACTCAGTGACATATATCCAAAAACCAAAGTACATGAAGGAGTGCAAATGTGGCCAAAATAATATATATCTACACGTAACACTTTTGTTTACCTACAGAAAGAGACTTTAAATTAAGCCTGGGCGAAGTTCACAGAACTCCGCGAAGTGCAGAAAAAACTCCACTGCGCTAAGTGGAGCTCCGCAAGTGATATAGTTCCTTTAGATAAATGCTGTTCCCGGTGATTTTCAGTGGCAGGTGATTGTCCGCACTGTGCAAACATCGCGAACGGCGCCATGCACAGCGCAAGCAGGTGCTGCTTCCTTTCTGCCGCTCAAGTAGATTTTTACTTGAGAGGCAGCTTTCTCAGTGCAAATGGATTGTTTCTCAACACGACCACTCGCAATGAGAAATCTGACCGCCTTCATTGAGAAATCTTGCTGGGAGGTTGATTTTCCATGCTTTCACTCGCCAACTTGATGTTGACGATCGTAAACGAGGAAAAATCTCACCAGGAGGTGGATTTTCCTTGCTCGCATTCGCCAACTTGACGTTGATGAATGCGAGTGAGGGAAAAACTACGCTTCGCTATGAGGAGCGGAGTTTTTCAGAACTCCGCAAGCACTGCGTAATGGGGAGTGCGGAAATCTCCGTAAACTCAGCGCGCAGAGTGGCGTTAACTGCCCAGACTTACTTTAAATCCTTCTCTGGGTTGAGTCGATATACACTTGTTAATTTGGTGCAGTTTTTCCCACTAATGTGAATACAGTAAATCAAAACAAACTTACAGTGCAACACTACATACTCAAACTATGGTAAAAATGAAATGGGCATGTTTATTTTCGAATGCCTACTTAAATTATATGGCCTGCATTGGTCATAAACAAATTATTTAAGGACACCTCTATGATAGGATAACTGCACTGATAACAAGCTGAGTTACTCTGTATTTCCGCTAGTTCAGCTGGCACATGTGTGCACATATGCTTGCACACATGAACACATGTAATATAACCTGTCCAGAGCCTCTTACCCCAACTGGCAGCAGTGGACCTTAATTTAAAAATAAAGCAGTGAAGTTGACAGTCAATATCACTTTACCAAAGTTTACAGTGAGTGAGACTCAGTAAAACTCACAGCAGACATCTAAAAGTCAGGTAGGGCAAAATCAACAAGCATTTGCAATGCAATCGGTCTCGCCTTTGGGACCTTATAAGCATTTCGCCATGCAACACATTACCGTACATTACTGCAAAGTAGCCGAGCTATGGACTGTGTGGCAGTGATTATGGGACTTACAGTAGATTTGGCAACAGACAAGTGAACGTGGTGTTTGAGCTCTTAGGAGTTGGTTGAAGACAAATACATTACATTATTGATACGCTTTAATTAAATGTGTAAAAAAGTGGAGCCTACAAAAAAGCCTGGGTAAGTTTGTGGAATTAAAAATACATGTCCTCAAATTACTCCCGCCCTCTGATTCTCGACTCACAGTTCCCCTACTTTTTTACCCCACTTCGACCACTGTGTAGAACTAGCATCAGCACAGCTTAGGTGGCCAAAACCCATATTCTTGATTGTGACATAAATCAGCCACAACATATGGGGCAGTGTGTGGGGATGGCCAATACTGGCCTGTTACAGCAAATGGAAGACTCTTTTTTTAAAATGGTGTGTCCTTACTCCAATCAGCTTCAAATTATATTCTACATTTCGAATTAGGGCTCCCCTTTCTGAGCGACACAATAAGAATGGCCCGGTCCTCTTGTGGCTATCCATTTGGCAAAGAACTACGATAGACCTGACACAAACCATTATAAGAGAATGCTGCAACCTAGATTATTACAAAAGAATTGGGGGGGGGAGGGCGAAATCATGAAGAAACTGTATTGAAGGCTATAGGGATGGAAAAACTCTTTCAGGACCCTAACTCCTATAAGGGGATCACAAAGAAACGGTTAAAAGATCTATATTCCCAAAGAGCAGAATACGCCCGCAGGAAAAATAACCAGATCCATCACTCTACTATTGCGTATGACTTGGTCCCATTAATACCGGGAGATGGTTTCTATTACTTAGCACGGATAAACAACGCCCAGCACAGATTTATTCTAATGCGCTTCAGATTAAACATGATCCCGTTACTCCTGGGACATTCACAAAAGAAGTATAGGCTAGCTGATCTCAATCGCTGCCCCTGTAACAACCTTGCGGCGCAGACAGATCTGCATATCCTACTATTTTGTTAAAAATATTCTGAAGAAAGGAAATTGTTTATACTGCCAATTCTGAGGCATCATAATTTTAGGCAATGTTGGGTCGCAATGTATTTCTGAAAAGCCCTACGTGACCCATTCGTCTGTTTCTGTGTTGCGTCATATTTATGGGCCTGCCTCAGGAAGAGGAAAAGGGTGGGCATAGTTTCTAGCAGCACCTGTAACCATATTATGAACTGTTTTTTCCATTATAACTGATTTTAAAGGTTTTAATTGGACCAAAGCAAAATTTGTTTAATAATGTTTTAACTAATGTATATGTGAATATTTATTGATCTGGATATTTTTTATATATATTCTTTTGCTTTTATGATCTGTCCACAATGATCAAATAATGCTGTGTGAATTTGATTGTGACATAAATTGTGGCAGAGCGATTACGGAGTCTCCAAACAATGAGATCGGTTCTGTGCTCCATAGAAGTTTGGTGGGGGCGTGGTCTGGTCACAGAGGAGACCATCTTAGCTCCAGGCAAATCCTTTTTTTTTACCTGTCGTAACCGTGGCCATCGTAGTGCCACGCCTACTCTTCTCTATCGCCATCCAGCCCGAGAACTTAGTTCCCACAACACTGTGGCCTGAGAGTATTGCATGAAATAGCCTTTTTCACTCCCAGTTGTGGCCACGTCGCAATCCTGCTGCTGATCATTCCAGCTTACAAAGACGGTGCTGAGAGGGGCAAATGAAGGTGAACAGCGGGTGGCACACAACAACCAGCTGTTATCAGCACAACACTAACCATGTGGCAACATGTGACGTGTGACAGCTCCACCACTCCAAGCTTTGCAGTCAACATTGCTGCACGTTGCATTCAGGGAAAATTCAGTATGGGTGCAACATCTTTGCACGCAATGTACAGTTACTAAAAAGCTAAAAGTAGCTGAAAATGTAATACAAGACATAAGGTCACGATGTAAATCCACAAAAAGAACTTGAAGAGGGCGTGCACCAGTTCTTACCACCATGGCCAGATGACTGCTTTAAGCCTTTTAAGTGATCCTCCTCTACCCTTGTGCTGTTGTAACCCTCCCGTTAGAAATACTGATGCGGACACTGTGGCTATGCTGCACCTCAACCCACCCCTTTCCCTGTTCTCTGGTTCACGAGCTGTGGCTACTTCTCAAGGCTCCGCTTGTCAATTGATCCTACTTTGCTGCTGGGACAGGGTGGGAGGTTTGTGTTAGAAGTCTGCGACCTACTCCCTCTCTTTGGCAGCCATCTTGAAGTGGAATTCTTCTACAGCCATTCCAATACTTTTTTTACAGGAGACAAATGGTCAGAGATATGTTATGGAAGACTTTAGCGAGGGCACTGGTGCCACAACGTTTATTACAGTGTAGACATTATCGGGCCATTCATACTTTGTGGTTTGTAAATGGGAGGAGTCATGTTTTAAATATTTTTTCCCAATTTCCCAGGGTCTGTCGCGATATTTTGCTTTCTAATTGTGGATGTCCCTCTCTGTCAGGGTATCGAGGTATAGGAGAGGTTGCCTATCTCCATTATCTCCACACCCTGCCAGATGCCTGGCTTCCGTTTGCTGCTGGCCGTTCCTGATTGAGCCCAGCATGTGTTTTAGGGCACTACTTTAAAAACAAGCATTTGTAATCAAATAAAACTCGCATTTACGTGAGTCCTATTACATATAAAACGGGAGTGCGGGCAGGCAAAAAGGCATGAACGGAGGTGCGGGGGAGGTTGTGTCCCGAAAAGTCATGGACTGCGGGTAGGGACGGGGAAGGAACGTGAAGAAAATAGTGTTGACAGTAAATGAAAAGGAGACAGTAGCAATGAAAGGACGCAAATGACAACATGGCTCTCAGGAGGCAGGACTAACGAGCCTAAAACGAATGGGAAGGCTGCATTTAGGACCTACGCCAATACAAAAGATGGGCGGAGAGTGGGCGGAGCTTACACAGAGCTTCCATGCTATAGTATATAATGCCTCATTCTTCACAACCAGGCCTCAATATATCTTAAATGCAGCACCTCAGGTACTCTATGGGCTCAGCAAATATGATCACTTTTCTGGAAATATTGCAGAGCTCCATTATCTACCAATGAGCAAAACACTATTTTTAAACCATATTCCATAAATCATCATAATTTCTATATGTCAGGTGGTTTGGATTCTACATTACTAAATAATGCTATTACCAAACACCTTTAAACACTTGTTTCGACTTCCATCCAATGTATCGCCTGCACAGATCAGGCTGGAATTTGGCTTTTGCAATCAACAACATGCAAGAATGGGTCAGTACGTTAGGACTTGGGAACAAATCTAAACTAATATTAATAACCCAATGTGCGCTGTATTGTGGCAAGAGAAGCTACAGCATGAAAAACTGTCTTTCTATAAATATCTGCAAAGAGATCTTGAAGAACTGTCAATTGCTGAGATCTGGGAAATGTCCTTAACAGCACAACAAAGTTTCAAGAAAATAATTAATAAATCAGTTAAACATTTATCGCTTTTGAAAGACAAAGAACTGTTCATTAAGCGATCCCACGCATTGATGTTGGTCCAAAAATATACAAGTCTTAAGGTTCAACCGTATTTAGAAATACCATGGTCTGTATAAACCAAAAACATATTTATGAAAGCAAGATTTAGCAACTTACCCGGCTTAAAGCATGCAATGCTTTGGTTGAGACCATCTATGCCGACTATGTGCAGACTATGCAAGCTATGGGATGAAAGTAATATATGTGCAGTGATGATGGCGGAAAGAAAACAATATCTGAAAAACTGTTTCATTGACAGAGGTGTTCGTACTTGCAAACATGCTATGGTAGTTTGTTTTAGACCAATGGATATTAAAATGAACGCCAATTTTACAAAATTTTTGATACTAGTAAAAAAGAAGTTAGACGCTTGTGAGTTGAGCGCTGTAAATCTGGAAGTTTAAAACAATTACGGATAAAATGTAGTACCATATTACTGAATTTGCACACAAGTAATGAAATATTAATTGTTACTATCTATATTAAGCCCTGGGAAAATGATGAACTGATGTAAGGCTTATAAATAATTTTTAGGTTTCCTTTGAGGAAAATATTCTGAGACTATTAGGAATTTTAAAATTATTTGTTTGTAATTTTAATTGGTGTGTTATTTAAGATTGTACTAATTGCAATATTTTTTATTAATCATGCAAATAAAATGTATTATTATTATTATTATTATTATTATTATTATTATTATTATTATTATTATTATTATTATTATTATTATTATTTATATGTCAAGCTTTTTGTTTTGGCTGAGCTAGTTTTACAAGCATTGGTCTGTGGCCAATCTTCAATCATATATGCAGTTGCTGCTGATGTAACCACCAAAATAGAGGCATGCAGGGCAGGTATTTAAAACACGTTTCCAAAATTTGGAGAAAACAATCTTCTGTTGAAAAAGAAAAACAGGCAATGGCTGGTTGACATGGCTGTCTAGTATAGGCCCATCCTCTTCCAGATGCCCTTAAGCTTCAAATTTTTTATAGTATCAAGAAACCCTTTTAGAGCAATGCTTTATAAGTAGTTTGATGCCCCAAGTGCAGCTTCTTGGGATCCTGGAGGGCATCGGTGGCTTAAGAGCGGACAAAACATTTTTGGGTACAACTACAATGGTGGCCAAGAGAGACATAGCGACCAAATGGAAAGATCCAAGCCCCCTACCATTACCCAATGGGGAAAGGATTGAACTGGTGTGCCGCACAAGAACCACCTGTGTATGAGGCTAGGGGTTGCCCACCCAAGCATAAAGGTATGTGAGGCAAATGGCTGGGTTTGATGGAATGCCAGAACAGAGGAAGGGAGGGAGCAACGGCACCCATAAACTTACTATAAAACTAAATAATGTTCTTGAATTTTGTAAGGGCGGCTTTCCCGGCAAACAGATGTATTGGGTAACAGGGGGTCTGAGGAGTGCAATGATCTGTCGCATCTGTTGTTAATTTAAAAATCCAATACATTTGAGTATCAAAAAGAAAAAAATGTTGCTTGATAGTTTTCCTTTAAATTATTTTCTTACGCTCAACTAGTCATGTTTTATATGTAACACACGGAACCCTGCTTGAAAAAACTGCATTACAGTCAGTAAATCGGTATTGCTATGGATCACATCACAGGAACTACACGTCTCAAAGATTTATCTTCATTTGCTCTTAGTGCAAACTGAACTTTGTTTCCATGAAACCGCATGCTCAACAAAGAAACAGATCACAGAAACAAAAAGTTTATCCTTAGCTAAATGAACAAATCAATGAATATTTTCCAGAAGGTGGGTATTCTCCATATCTTCTTTTATTATTGGTGTTGTTCTTCAAGAAACCAAACACTAGCCGTTGCCAACACGTGTTTCGTATTGGTATGTATAACCATGGACTTCTTCAGGGCTATAGCTAGATTTCTTGACGGGATCACGCAAAAGCTCTCCAAATATCGTGAGAGCAGTAAAAAAATAATTAGTTCTCCGGAAATTCCCAATTCAATGTATATATCAAAACTCAAAAACTTGCTGTATTCAGCCCTCAGTATCCAGAACAGTTTGAAGTGGAGCCGTAAATCGTGAATCAATCCGTGGCGCTTAAGAAACACATCACATGTTGCAGTCCATGAGAAAGCTAACCGTCATTCAATCAGGAATACATTTGCATATCCATAGCAAGTAATTGCATATACCATAACCCTAGTCCTGTGTATAAAATGCAATAATTTAGAATGTGTTTATTATTATTATTATTACTATATTTGTTATTAATATGGTTGTTATAATTACTAATATTGAGTAATTTTGAGGATCATTATAATAAGTATCACTATTAGTATTATCATCATTATTATGATTCAATAATATTAGTAAGAATACTACTACCATTATTACTAATAATAATAATATTGCATAATAATAATAGTCATCTTCATCATAAGACACCTTTTTTATAATTTGTGAAAAGATTATTTACCATTAAATCAAATCTATATATCAGTTGATGGAAAATAAAGTCATTACAATGATGCTATCATGTTTCACATAAAAGTGATCATCAGGTTAAGTATCCTACATTATTTCATATTTCATTTGAATAGAATCTACCACAGTCATAGTAACAAATCCCCTTCAAACAAGGGGCATACAAATATCAGACAACTGTATCTAGACAATGCATCAGATGATGGACCAACTAATGAAGACAGTTTAACGGAGTCATAAAATGTTCACGTTATATGTGTGTGTTTTTTACTCTATCCTCAGAATTGTAAAATATGATGTTTATTTTCACCACATTAAACTTCAGTTAGAGTTCGGCAAAGGGGAAGCCTCACTGGTGAGGCTCTTCCTACTAAATGCTCGGTTTTCCCACCTCATTTAGTAGTCGGGAAATCACTGGGTTGGTGTGTCTGACACTGCCCTCCATCGTGAGGTGGAATGTTGAGTCTGAGGAATTCTATTAAGGGTATTTGGGGCTGATGAGGTGCATAGAGGTGTAACAAAGTTTGTTACATAAAGTTTTGTCGACCCAATTCACCTGAGCTGAATCTTCCCTTCATGGGATGGGAAACAATCTGAACTACGTGCCTGTGAATAACTTGCATATCCGTGGTTGCCATTTCCCAGTTGGTTGACATTATGATGTGGTTAGTTGGAACCATCATTTTCTCTGTGATGTGCGTTCTGTTCTTTGCACCTGGTGGCATATTCTTTATCATGCTGTTTTGTTGGAGACAACCACTTTGGTGACGTGGTGGCTGAAGCCATCATTTCTTTTCTGCAATGTGCTTTCAGCATGCAACACCATTTTTGTCTTGTCTGATTAGTGCAGTGTGGTGTTTACCACACGAAGAAATGTACAAGATGTCTTTAAGATCAGGTATGGTTTATTAACCTCATCCACGACAGCGCTGGCTCCAACTGTCACTTCACAACGTTCCCTATTTTCTCAGCCAGGATGTTACATACAGAATATTCTAAATTCTAAAAAGGAATTACATCAATGTACAATATATTAAGCACATCATTACACATCTCCCTTCTTAACAGTTGAAGAAACAAAAAAAGGGATACACTGTACAGACATGACTAAACAACTCGAAAACTCGAATAAAAGAAAAACAAGATAAGATTACACATAATCTTTCATATAAGCAGGAGCTCTGCGTAACCTTTGACTCTTTACGCGTACTCCTGGAGGAATATTAGGAGAGGAACGAGAAGCACTAACAGACCCACTCAAATCTTCATCAACAAATAAATCATTTTGTACCCCATTTTTTGATTTGACAACCACTACCCGACTTTTATTCCAGATCCTACCATCCTGTGTTTTTATGGCATTTTTAAACACCTTGATGACTGGTCTAATGCAAGTGTACTTAGACCAAGATTTCCTTCCAACAGGTGCTTTTATTTTCACTAAATCACCTATCTTCACTTCCTGAAATTGTACACATTTCTTGTCATCAAAATATGTTTTCCTGCAAGCTTGTTTTTGTAATTCCCTCTCCCTCCAAGCACCAATGCGGTTATCCACCAACCCTTTGTTCAACCTCATCCACCCAGGACACCACATTGTATTGGGAATTCTACCCTTAAATAACTCAAAGGGAGACCTACCAGTGGTTGAATGTGGAGAGCACCGATAGGCATCAATTCTTTCCCTGAGAGCATCTCTCCAATTCAGACCATTAGCTCTGGCAAGTTGAATACATTCCTTCAACGTTTTATTCACCCTCTCAACAGCACCATTAGTTTCTGGATGATACAACGAGGAGCGTTTATGAACAATGCCACAACTAGTAAGAAATGAGTCAAACACACTGGAGCAAAATTGAGGACCATTGTCTGATAAAATGCTGTTGGGAAAACTTTCTCTCTTGAAAATTTCTGACAAAAACTTGATAACAGAATCTGACGAAATGTCACTTACAGCACTCACTTCTATCCAGCGTGAGTATAAATCTATCAGAACAATCAAATAAGGAGTATCAACCACTCCAGTAAGAGGACCCAAGATATCAATGGCTACTTCATCCCACGGATGATTTGGTAAATTTCTACAAACCATAGGCATTTGTTTGATTTTAAGAATCTTATCACTGGCACAGCATTCTGCAAATTCTCTCATCATTCTTTCACGCTCCAAATCTATCCCAGTCCACCAAAACTGAGTACGTATCATTTCTTTGGTTTTTACAATACCTAAGTGTCCAGAGTGTGCATGTACTAACAATTTTTTTCTTAACGTTGAGGGTGGTATTAGTCTCAACCCACGAGTCAACATGCCATCAGTTATAAATAACTCTTGTGAGATAAGAGACCAAGGCTTATCTAAACGCTTATGTTCTCTGAGCATGGACATCACCTTGACTAAAACATCATCTTTAGACAATTCATCCTTCCACTCTTCTTCTCCAACAACCCCCTCTGTGATCTCACAGACATTAACAAATTCCTCCTCGTCCATAACCTCAGTACATAGATTATCCTTTTTTACAAGTCTGGAAAAGCAATCTGCAGTCTTATTTGAAACACCAGGCAAATACTGTACCTCAAAATCATACTCTTGCAAAGAGATAATCCATCTTCTAATCCTAGAAGAGATAGAGTCTAAGCCCTTCTTGCAAAATACCTCCTTTAACGGTTTATGGTCTGACTTTACAATAAATTTAGTGCCCCAAATTAAATTCTTAAATTTTTTTAGTGCCCAAAAAATAGCTAATGATTCTTTTTCAATAACTGAGTAGTTCAGTTCTGGTCCTCGAAGACATCTTGAAGCACAAGCAATAAGGGAATCATTACCTTGTTTACTCTGCACTAAAATCGCACCAAGGCCTTTATCACTCGCATCAGTAAATACAAAAGTAGGCAAACCTGGAACGAATGCCTGCAAACAGGGAGCTTTTTTTAATTCTTCCTTAATTTTCTCAAATTCATCCCTACATTCATTTGACCATTCAAAAACAACACATTTTGCAGTAAGTCTTCTCATGTTCTTAGTTTTGTCTGCAAAATGTAAAATACATTTTCCGTAAAATTCCACCATACCAAGGAAAGAGAGTAACTCTTCCTTATTAACTGGCTCAGCCATATTATCAATAGAAGTTACCAAATCAGCTTTCGGAAAGACTCCCTCACTTTTTATACAATGTCCAAGATAATTAACCTCCTCCAAACCAAACTTACACTTCTCTTTCTTAAGTGATAAACCAGCTTCACTCAATCTACTCAATACAGCACACACACGCTCGTTATGTTGTAGCATATTAGCTCCGTATATTAATAAATCATCCTGATAGCACTTTACACCACTAAGACCTTTGAGTATGGATGCCATTATGCGTTGAAACACAGAAGCAGCTGATATTAGCCCAAAGGGCATTCTTTTAAATTTGAATGTACCCATGGGTGTTATGAAAGCTGTCAAATCCTGACAAGATACATCCAACTCCACCTGGTGGTATGCAGAAGCTAAGTCTAAAGTGGTAAAATACTTAGCACCCTCCAAAGTTCCTACAATCTCATCAATATTAGGTAACGGAAACCTATCTACCACTACTTCTTTATTTAAAGCACGCAAATCAATACACAAACTAATCTCCCCAGATGGTTTCTTGGCTATAACTATGGGTGCCAACCATTCTGTGGCTTCTACAGGTTCTATAATATGGTTCTCAATAAGTTTGTCAATTTCCTTCTGTACTTTTCCTTGTTCACACAAAGGAATCCTCCTAACTTTTGCTATAATGGGAACTGCATTTCTTTTTAGTTTTATACAATGTTTGTATCCTTTTAGACAACATAACTTCTCATTAAATACTTTGGGAAACTTTTCTGAAAACATTACGGACAGATCTTCCACTTCTTGTATCTGCACCTGGGGTGAGGCATTGGGATCCAGTCTAACCCCTAGATCATGTTGATGTCTCCAACTAAGTAGCGAATCACCTTGTTTTGCAACATATATTTTACCTGGAATGATGCGACTACCCAACTCAATTGTAGCCATAAAATAACCCAATATTTGTATGGGTTTCTTACCATAGCCTAATGGTAAAATATCACTTTTGTTAAGTTTGACATCCTTTCCAAAACTTTTATATAGCAATGCTTCATCAATCATGGTAATTTGTGAGCAGGAATCAAACTTGAATTCTATTAACACATCATCAACCTTTACAAAATGCGAAGGATGCTCTAATTGACCTCCATTTATCTGAAACGTGACTGTTTTTACTTGAGGTTGAGACCATTTTCTATTAATCCCTTCCCTCTTGTTTACTTTAGTTCTACAGCATTTCGAAAAATGACCTCTCTTACCACAGCTATTACATATAGATTTCAAAGCAGGACACATAGGAGAATTAGCTAGATGACCAAAATTCCCACACCTAAAGCAAGAAAACTTGCTAGTATTGGTAGCATTAGAACTTGTATCATTTGACCCAGATTCATTTTTATCTATGGTTATTTTCTCCTCTCTCTTTACTTGACATACAACCTCTTCAACTTTAGATTCAGATTTATTTTCTGACTGTGTCATCTTTTCCTTTTCTCCTTTTAGTTCATCCACACATTTAGTCATATGTTCGACTTGTTTTGCTATGACTAAAACTTCTTCTAAAGGAGGTTCATCCTTCAACCATAGTTCTTTCCGGATGCTGTCATGCGCACATTTTAGGACAAATTGGTCTCTAATTCTCTCTTCTAAAGTCTGTCCAAATTTACAAGAAGAGGCCAATTTCCTCAAAGCAGAAACATAGTCTTCTACTGACTCATCCTTCTTTTGGCCTCTTAAACCAAAATGATACCTTTCCATTATGGTGCTCGGCCTGGGAAGATAATGTCGGTCTAACTGTTCAATAGCAATCTCATATTCACTTAAATTTATTTGTTCAGCTGCAGTTAATTCGGGCAAATGTTCCAATACATCTTGACCTTCTCCGCCTAAACAATGTAGCAATAAAGAATGCTTTCTTTCTGCACTTAAGTTTGTGCCACATACTCTCGCGTAATTTGCAAATATCTTCTTCCATTTCTGCCACTTCACATTAGGTTCTCCTGGACTTGTTAAAAAAAACGCAGGTTGTGTTACATTCTGCATCCCTTTTTTTTTTTGTCTCTTTATATTTTAAATGTATGCTGAGATTTATCTTAAATTTCTTTATATTCTTCCTTTTTTTTTTTTATAAATATAGGCTTCACTTCAATTTGTTCCTCCGTTTGCCTAACAGTTTTAATCAGACTTTACTGATATAGCCAAGTTTGAACTATATTGTAGAAAAAAAATTCTTTTTTTTTTTTTTATAAGCGCACCTTGCCCATATGACTTTACTCAGTCATTTTATAAACTTGACTGTTATGTTTATTTGTAAAGAAAGTAAATTCTTTTGCTTTAGCAGGTAAAAATGTTGTAGAATGTCTCTTTGTCTGAAAAATAATGAACAAGCGTTCTTTCAACACGTGGTTATAATTGAGTGCCTTCCCTCGAATGTTTCAGAAAGAACTTTATCTTTCTCGTAGACTTTCCTTCACGTCACAATGCTTAATAAGACTGGAACGTCACTGAAACGCATACGCTATGTCGATTTGAAGCGTTTATACGTTTTTGAGAATGAGACGTGGTAAACACGTCACTGAAACGCACACGTTGAGGCCTGAACCGCATACACCATCACACCCCGAACGAGGGATGCGCGCGCAGGATTTGTATCGGTATCGGGACTTTTCCTCTAAGAATACTTTTTCTTTTTTAATATTCTCTGGCCTCCCACCATACTCCTCACCGCATATTTTTCTCTTCACGAAGAGACGAATAGGAACCGCCGCTGGGAAGACTACGCTTCCTTTTTCTTTTTCAGCCGCTGGAGGAGTTATTTAACAGGCGAGTCGGCTTCGTGTTGAGGCTTGACAGATGTCGATCGTCGCCAATTAATATGTGGTGTTTACCACACGAAGAAATGTAACAAGATGTCTTTAAGATCAGGTATGGTTTATTAACCTCATCCACGACAGCGCTGGCTCCAACTGTCACTTCACAACGTTCCCTATTTTCTCAGCCAGGAATGTTACATACAGAATATTCTAAATTCTAAAAAGGAATTACATCAATGTACAATATATTAAGCACATCATTACATGCAGCTGCCATTTTACATTGGGATCAGTTCTTTTGGGCCTGTATCTCCCATTGTGTGCTATTTTTATAGGGCTGTTTTGCTGTTTTGGTGAATGCAACTATCTTTGTTCAGGATCAGTTACACAATATTGTAAACTCTTGCAGAGCCACCATTTTGAGTTAAATGCCGCCATAGTTGTTCATGATTGGCTACACAATATTGTAAACTCCTGCCGTGCTGCCATTTAGAGTTGCTGAATATATAATTTATATAAACCATTCCAGCTGTAGCATCGAGGACAGGAAATTGTATTCTCCCTTTTGGACATTGATCAAATTTGAACTATGGATGGCATTTCTGCTCCTGATCCATTTTTGGTCCTTCTGGATTAAATTGATCGGGATATATTTACTAAAAAAAGGAAAGGGCTCTTTTAATGCACAACATAGGCTAAGAAGGTAAATCAGTGTTCAAGACTTTGCCTGTACTAGAAACAAAATTTCGTATAGATCAAGAAGGTTCAGCAGGTGAAATGGTAGCTGAGGACATGGTCAATCAATGTGCCACAGTAATCCAAACATTGGATGAAAGATTTTTTCTATCTAAAAATGTGGTTTTAGAGAGGCATATGTTTTGCGTAGGACTCAACAACCCAATGAGTCCATCGATGATGTTGTGTCAGCTTTGAGGAAACTAGCAGTTATGTGTAATAATTGTGAGCTTTAGAACACAATTATCCGTAATCAACTAATTGAAAAAAACTTAAGCAAGAAAATTCTAGAGAGGCTATAACTGCTTTAACTATTGCAAGATTAACTGAAACTGCTAAAGTGTATTTTAAATAGTTGTCAGCTCATGTGGATTATTCTGTTGAGAAGGTTTTTAATCTAGTTAACACAAAGGAAGATTGGAAAGACATGAAGAAATCATGCACAAAGTGCTTAGGTTACCTCTGTCCTTAAGGTGTGATCTGCGAAACAAATTGGACAATTTGCGTGAACTAGATGTCATTATGATGATTGAGGGCTCAGAGTGGTTAGCGCCTGTTCTGGTGTGCAAGGGTGACCATACTTTACAGTTATGTGTGGAGTTATGTAATCTAAATCTGAATATTTGGGTTGATCATGAGCCATACTGTACTGAGTGATAAGTCAAGACAGCTCACGTCACTTATTACACTAGAGGAAGCGTACTGTTACAAGGGTATGTCTTTTAGGTGGGCATCAGCCTACACTGTATTTCAAAGGTCAATAGGGAAGTTGTACAAGGACATCAAGCGAGTACTATACTTTCATGATGATCTCTGATGTATGGCTCTTATGATTGTGAAAATAATGACAGACTGATGTTTGTATTGCATATCTTACAGGAAAGAGGTTTAACCTCTTATTTTAAGAAGTGTAAGTTCAAAAGGTAAAAGTGCAACTCTTTCAGACATTACATTTAAAAAAGAATGGTGTGTAATCTCGGAAAGTTGTGGTGGACGAATTGGGTAATGAATGTAAATGTGTTGGACTTGTAAAGCGCACAGCTGCCCGTGAGCGTCCCGGCGCTGAAGACATGGGGGGGAACCTGTCCTGGCTTTTCCCTGTGAGATGGTCCCTTCTGGGTATCTCCAAGGTGAAACCAGGCATCCCCGGCGTCTGTGGGGGGCCATTGTAGAGATGAGGCAAGCTTAATGCCCAGAGTTGCCGAGTGTTATCCCTGGTTAGAGTAGGCACCGAGGCGAGAATTGTCGAGTCCGCAGACCCTGGTCCACGACCCTGCCGCGTCAGGAATTGAACCCTGGTCCCGGGCCGTTCTCTGCTTCCGGGTCTGCCGCCTCTAACCAGTGAGCCACACCTCTCCACCAATGTCAAGAGGCATTTGGCAAAATAAGCATAAACATTGTAAAGACCGAACCATTGAAACTCTTTGATTCAGGAGACATGAGCATCATTGTGACTGATGCCAGCAGTTTTGGATTTGGGACTATTCTTATGAAGAGAAAGAAAGACGGTAGGGACGAGGTGGTTGCTTTTGCATCCAAAGCAATTCAGGGTGCTGAGGCAACATACTCCACTATGCCCTGGCTCTATGGCGGGGGAAGCAGCATTTTGGGATTCATGCTTGGGTTGGGCCATTTATTTTATGGATGGGCCATACATCCTTGATCAAATTCTTCAGCACTGAAGAGGCTGGTGAGGCTACTCCAAGAATAGCAAAACACAATTTATTTTGAAAGAATATGTTCCGGGTAAGAAGAATACTGTAGCAGGTTTTCTATCCAGGATGTCTTTATGTGACCAGAATAAATTCTGACATGATGATGGTGAGAAGATGTGCATAAATAATCAGTTTAATGAAGTGCTGCAAGACACTCTTGACAAGCATGGTTGGAGGGAATGTTTGGAAAAGGATTGTGTTACCAAGCAAGTTATGTTGTGGGTTGCAGGTGGCTTGCCTAATAAAAAAAAAAAACTGTACGAGGATGCCATGTCTTATGCACAGATTGTATCTGAATCAATTTGTGATGAAGGCTTGTTATACAGATCAGGATGATCAGATCAGGATGATTGGTGCTTCGCAGTGACATGAGGGAAAAACGCAAAAGTGAGGGAATGAGAGAAAAAGTTTTGAAATTAGCTCATGAAGGTCAAGTAGGGTTCGGGCTACAAAGTGTAGAGTGCAGGAGGATTCATGGTGGCCAGGGGTGGACACAGCCATTGAGCGTTTCAAGAGAGATTTTGGCATTTGTATTGTAAGTGACAAATCACAAGTGATCAAGACAACACCAGATATTCTCATTAAAACGCCCATGGTGCCTTGCTCTAAACTGGCTTGGACATCACTGGTCCCATTAAAGTTTTAGGTCAGAGTTCTAAATATGCCACTGTGCTAATGGATTACATGACAAATAGCCAGAAATGATTTTTGTAATTCAGTGTTCTAAACATGTGTTTATGAGAGTAGATTGTCCCAATCAAAAAAATACATATAATGGTACGCAATTGGTTTTGGAAGAAAAGAGAATGTTCCTGGAAATGCACAGTACTGCGCATGTCAAGATTTCCGTGTACCATCCTAGGAGTAATGGTTTGGTCAAGCGTTTTAATCATACATTGAAAAATCAATTACAGTTAGCTTTAGTGAACAAACTAAATTGGAGAGCGGTTGTGGATAATATGGTATTGGCTTGCAGAACAACACTAATGTTAGCACTGGTGTGTCACCATTTGTACTCTTGAGGGCCCTTGTATCTGGGTGCAAACTGATCAGTGAGTGGATTGGTCATTCCACTACTGATCCTACATGTTTATCGAGGGTGGTTGATGGAAGAGAAATTACAAGAAGAATATGAAGGATATGAAGGTGAACAAAGGGCGAAGGGTGATGACATGCCGAGAGTTGGTTATTGGGTCAAGTTTCAGAAACCTGGACAGGGTTAGAAAGGTCAATCCAAATTTCCATCATCTGTGCAAATAGTCAGGTTTTTACCTAATATGGTGCACAATAACACAGATAAAGTATGGAACAAGGATAGGATTGGTATCATTCCTCTTCGCAAAGTGGATTTTGTACGATCTAAGTTGAGAGACGTGGAAGGAGAGGCTTATATGGCCTCATCCGTACCCTGCTGTGTACATCCTGGTAATACCAGGTGGTTGTCTGAGCATTACAAAAGCTTTGTGATGGGTTGAGTTTTAATATGCCTTGTATCAATTACCTTTATTTGTGTGCAAAGTATTATTAATTTAGTTTAACAAAACAATGCAGTAAATCTCGAGTTGTCTCATTATCTGTTGTCTTTTATATATATTTTGTTTTGTCTCTTTATGTTGTTGTTATGTTGCATCATATTTTACCCTCATAGAATGCTTTTCCTTGCCTGCTTGTTTTTAGTGGATATATTGTATGCACGTATCCTACGTTTATATGTTTTGTAGTTCTTGTTCAATCTATTAGGGGGCAAGAAGTGTTGTATCTGACATCGAGCTCCATCATGAGGTCAGTGAGGTGGAATATTGAGTATGGGAAATACTGGTGAGGGGTTGATTGTTGTATCTCAGAGAGCTGTCATTTCGTATGTTAAACGTTTGCCTACCTACTTCATCTGAGCTGAATCTTCCTTTAATAGGTGTTTGATGGAAGAGCATCAGATGGCTATGCCATCAAAAACCGATGACTGGCAGCCTATCAGCCATACCTCAGGAAGACTGTCCTATTTAGGGTGGGCCTCGAGACAAAATGTTTCCTGTGAAGCACAGCCATGAAGATCATGCAAGAAAAAAATATTGATGACCTATACATGCAGCTATACATGTCATGGCCATTGATTCATTTTTTGCTGGCAATAACCCCTTGTAAGAAATTGGGTTACTGGAGGAGGGGGGTGAAACCCTTCTAAAGCAGCAACCACAATCCTTGTCAGAGTTAAGTCACATGCAAACCCCAAATTGACCTATGCTCAACTCTCTGGTAGCTTGACACAGAGCAGCCAGGCTTCACTAAGAGGCAATGTGTAGAGTAGTTATGCAGCTCTTGAAACAGTAATAAAGTGAAAACACAAAAATTCCACACCAATTTAGAAAAATAGAGTACATTTTAAGAAATAAATCAAGACCAAAAATTCAATCTCTAAAACTGGAGATATAAGATTTCAGTGAAAATAGCGACACATAGCACCAACTGTGGATATCTGGTAGTGCTAGACTGAGACTAAGTCACAAGTTCAGGCTGTCTGCAATGGAGCCAGGGCCAGCTACAGGGACCCAGTTAGGCATGCTGAACAAGAGTACCTTAAATCCTAGTAGCAAAGATTTGTGAAGTCCACTGTCGAGGGTGCATCACGCAGTTGAGGCAATGCGACATCCTAGTCAGAGATGCGTCATGCAGTGTCGTTCAAAGGAGCTAGGAGGTTGCAATGTGAGGTCCTGCATTATCACTGAGGAGGCCGTTGACGAGGGAGCTTGCAAAGTCCTAGTTGAGGATGAGTTGAACACAGGCTGGTTCTAAAGAAGCTGTGGGGCTTGTGAAGTGGAGTTCTGGCGCACACTAGTGGCTGCCACTGAACAGAGGCCTGCAATGTGAGGGCCTGACTTGGGGATGCGTCGCACTGCCTGCCGTTCTAATGGAACTGTGGGCTCTGATGCGAAGTCCTTGCATTGGGAAAGTATTCAGCAGAGGGGGTGCATCAGTTCTGCTCAGGCTTGCGCCGCATAGCAGAGCAGATGTGTTGGTTCTGTTAGATCCACAGATGGGCTGGCAAGCCCATCTTCAAGAGTCCAGGACTGGGGTGACCCCACTTGACAGGGTAGGACTCACAGATGGCAGAGTCCAGGAACTGGGTTTAAGGTTGCTGGAGTCTTCTGTATCTGAGACTCTAGTCAGAAGATCGGCCAAGTAGCCCTTGGAGTCACTATGCTGTAATGGGTTCAACAGATGCAGGTTCAGTCCTTCTCTCCGAGAGAAGAGGGCAACAGACAGCAAGCCAGTAGATCATGGAAGCCGTCCTTCAGAGCAAAAGTCCAGCAGAGTGGCAGTCCTTTCAGCAGTACAGCAGTCCTTCTTCCTGGCCGAGTCCAGAGATACAGAAGTGTACTAAGGAATTGGACTCAGGGGTTCCACTTTGAAGTGGAGGAAGTTTCTAGAGGTATCCACCCCCTGAGGTGTCAGGCATCTCCTTCCCCCTTATCTGCCTTCAGCTTGTCTAGGGTCACAATGGACTAGTGACAATCCCTTTACGAACATGCTTAGGCAGTGCCTTTGTGATGTGCAAGTGTGGTAGGTTCACAGCTTCTCCCTCTCATTTAGTCAGAGTGGGCCATCTTGCCAACACCTTTCCTCCCTTTATCCCACTGTCTGGGAGCATTACACAAAGACTAACTGCTGGCTACACCTAGGCATGTGACCCAGGAACAGGCTGCATGCACCATGCATCCCATGCCCTCTGGGCTGTCCAGGGCCTACCGTAGGGGTGACTTATATGTATTAAAAGGGAAGGTTTGGGCCTGGCAAATGTTTTATATTGCTAGATCGAAATGGCAGTTTACAAACTTCACATACAGGCTGCAGTGGCAGGACTAAGACATGTTTGAAGTGCTACTTAAGTGGGTGGCACAATCAGTAGATTTTAATTTACAGGCCCTGGGTACATGTGGTACTACTTTCCTAGAGAATTACTATTAAATTAAATTACATTGATTAATTGGGTGCAAGCCAATTCTACCATGTTTTAAGGAGAGAGCACAAGCACTTTAGCACTGGCTAACAGTAGTAAAGTGCGCAAAGTCTTAAAGCCAGCAAAAACAAAGTCAGCAAAACTGGAGGGTTGAAGTAAAACAAAGTTAGGGTAGAGCCACGCCAGGCAGGTCTAACACCCCTGCATGAAGGGTTTGTTTCTACAGAACAGACGATGTTGGGTAAGTCGCCGTAAGATGACAGCCGACCATGCCTTGCAATTTTGCATAAGTGCAAGAGCCATGTTGACAGAGTTACTTTCTTTAAAAATTCCCTGTCCAAGTGGAGGGGGAGAGGTGTAAATACGGCATGTGCTGTGCCACATTGGAAGGTGAAGCCTTGGCTGCCATGGGGAATTGGTAGAACATCTCTCAGAGGCTAAATGACCCCCTAAGTTTACAATACAATTTAAAAAAAACAATCTTTAAAAAACAGGTGCATGTATTGTAGATAGTTTTATTTATTTTTTAAACTTACTTTCCTGTGGAATCGCTTCGAAATATCCCAGTAGTCTCCTTATTTTGCTTGCATGTGTTGATGTGAATGTTGCAAGCATAATATTGTTTGTAGAAACAAATGATATTAATGTCTCGGTTGGTTCACATATTCTGAAAAAGAAACAAGGATGTGGGTGAGTAGTACGGTATGAATTTTTCACATGCTAGATGAACAATTGCATCTATCAATCAAACCCTGATGCACTGACATAATGTAGGACAACTTGCATGACTGCAAATAATGATTAACATGAACGATAGTGGGTGTGGCCAACCCTTTGGGTGATGTACCACAGATTCACAAAATAATGCATTTTCACATACACCGACCCACGGCTGCTCAAAGCTTTGACTGGAGTGTATATATATCGTAAATTAAATAAATGTCATAGATATATAAGTATCCCCAGAATGATGTACTCTTGAATTGTTTACCATACTACGCTATACGTATATGTAGGTGAATAATGGTTATTATTCTTTGTAGGTTGCTAGTGCACCTAATATGGCAATACGTCAGCAGGGAAATTCATTCCATGATGTTACATTTTTGGAAATAACTTTATAACACTCAGTTTGACAGTCAACACATGTTTCACTCTATAATAGCCAATGCAACTACAGCTTTCTCAAGGCTGTATATTGGTGTTTAAAGTAACTCCATTAATTTATTTTGTCATTACTATAGAACTCATTGATACCATAATTATGGGTTTCACTGAAACGGTGCAACACAATAAGCGTAATCATGTTGGATTTAGTGTTGTCGTGAAGTATAAGATAATTTCTAGGAAAAGATCTATATTTGGGAGGTGAAGCAAGTTGGGGGTAGAGAAAGTAAAAGGACAAGGTCTCACCAGATCAGTTAGTGCATATATGTTTGTGGGTGCACATAGATAGGTTTGTAGGCTCAAAATAGCTATTATTATTGTGAACTGGTACCTCATGTCAGTGGTCACTAACATCTTCTACAGAAGTTCAGATGAAGGGAGGCAGAGCCACAGCAACATTGACAAATGCACCTACAGGTCAGCTGTCAAATTCTACCATAAACAAATCCATCAAACACTAAGTTCTCACTAAACGCATTATAAACATCACAAAGAGGGCCAAGGGGATCTTTGCCATTGTGAAGAAGTTCTCCTCTCCTGTAACTAGCGCTACTAGCATCACCTCCTCTTAGGACCTCAGCAGCTAGCTTTCACATGTTTGGGCAAGAACTTTGAGTTCTAGCTGGACCCATCCACTCTCACAGCCCTCCTAACAATCAAGAGAAGCCATCTGAAACCCAATATAACCACTTGGACCATCACCAGAGCTAGCGAATTATAGGCTAGAATTGCAGGAAATTCTTACCCTCCCAAACATCGGGAAAATTCCCTGGCTAAATTATGTTAAGAAAGAACTAGGGAAGTTAGGGCTATCCATCTTATGGTCTGACCCGCTTTCATCATGTCCCGGGGTTACACGAAGGCAGCTCATTACCCAGTACCAGGAGAGTAAAATGGCTATTCACCTGTAAGGAAGTGGCCTTGGCACCCTAACGTCATCATTTTTAATAACAAAGGAGAGCTATAGGTTCGAAACTGTTTTAGATACCAGATCCCCAATACTAATCAGGAAACTGTATCTCCAATGGAGGTATGGCAGTTTACCACTACGGGCCAACACCAGCAAATGGGCAGATCTTTCCCCGTCTCATTGCCCAGGGTGCAAATCTGAACAGGAAACTGATTTGCACATATTATTCTTCTGTAGTGCTTATGTGCAGGCGTGGAAGAAATGGATCGTCCCACTATGTAAAAACCTGGGTTTCTCCCGCTACCTGCAAGCATATAGGGTTCTTAAGACCGATTTATTAGGGCATATAGTCTTCGCCGTAGCCATATTTTCTTGGATAGTTTGGCACAAGAGGAGATATCTTTTAGATGGGGAATTATGATAATCTGTTAAATGATAAACTGTGATGTAGACATTTTTACTTATAGAATGGCTAGTCCTTATATTTGTGCACTGATTTTTATATGTTTTAATGGTTGTACATATTTTAACACTTACTGTATTAGATCTTATGCCATTTGTACCTTTTATGGCACATGTTGCCGAAATAAAGATGATGATGATGATGATGATGAAATGGTTATAATTTAAATTATTCATGATGAGTTATAAGGTGGAGTTGAAGGGATAAGTCGAAAGGAGATAAGGAAATTGTCTGATGGCTGTGTTTTACTAGTTGACTAGGGCCCAGGATTGATAGGGCAAACTGTCCTTGTTTGCTGATGGCACTCTTTTAAGCGGTGCAACAGGCACAAACCAGGACAGTGCACCCTATTATGATGAATGCACTGCCCTCATGAAAGCTGTGAACTTTCTCTGCTTGGACACAGCGGATGCAGTGAAATACACAGCAGCAGTTCCAAAGAACCACCATATTTCTCTGTGCAGGGAGCAACCAGCTTGTACTTTAAAGAGGGGTTATAGATTTTCAAACAGGCAAGTACAATGAGTGACTGCACCCACCTGTGGAGGGCTGTCCATGGGACCCACTTTCACTCCTATAGGGGGTTGGCTTTAGTGGTGGACACAGAGGCTAAGTGATTCCCTCATTTGCATGTGTCCACGCCGCCAAGCAAATGAGAGAACGCCCTCTCAAGATATCGATGTGGAAAAGCTTCTTTGGCCACTTCTGTAATACCATAGTGCCCTGGGGGCACAATAAGCGGGCACTTATACCTGTTGCACCCTCGGGGCACTATGTGTAATTACGGCTCCAGATGCTGATTTCATTATCAAACACATGTTGTTGCTGTGCCATAGTTTCTGGTAAAAAACTTGTTTCGAGTTTTACAATTTCCCAACTCGTGCTTTTTTTTTTAATGCAATATTTTTGGATGGTTTCTATTTCCTTTCAAATACATCCATAGTGCCCTCTCGTGGCGTCTTTTCACTGAGAACGCTACAATTTGTGATGAAATTGAGAATTCTTCTGAGCAGGAAAAATGCAAGCTTAGCGATATATCTTGTTCATTTCTGAAACATTTGCAAACGTATCTTCCAGTCACAATCTGCCTACTATATCACTTCAAGAACATGTAATCAGACCCGGCTCCAGGAATTTTTATTTGGGTGGGCCAAGGGTGCATTTGGGTGGGCCACTGCAGGATCGATTTGTCGCATATATGTCTGGGCAGGCCTGCTTCAGGGCCCTCCTTTATCTCTTCTTAGTCTTACAAGGCCCAGTAAAACACACTATTTTCCAAATCTCTTTCTAAATATTATCACTCTCAAAAAGTGTTTTTTCCATGTAATGTTCCTTTGATGGGAAGAGGAGGTTTCTGAGGTGGGAGTATCAGGCAAGTGACACTTCTCGGCCTCCCTCTGTGCGAGCCTTCAGGGAGAATCCCTCTTCATTACTACCTCCACCTGACCCCAGACTTCGCAATGCACTCCCTTACAGGCTTGATTATCCACTTTTCTACCGCCCCTCTCCAGTGCACCTTATCTCACAGCTGACCTTGGGCCCCAGCCCCATATCAGGCACCATCGGGCTCCACTTTCATTTTTCCCAGTAAAAACATCAGTAAAACACCTTGAAACTTAATACATTGAATATAGCAGTAAATATAATTAGCACTTTAAAGTATGTTCCACTGAAGCCCTTATGATCCTACTGCTAATTAAATGAACAAAAACAGAAAGGCCATGACAGGGTCGGCTTTAGCGCTGGTGAGAAAGTCCTTTTTGGCGCCCCACCACTGACCTCTTTCTCCGTAAATACCTTTACTACCACCTTCCAACAGTGCCCCTCATCCCTCCATGGGCCCCCTATTGACCTCCTCCTCGGATTCCCTCACTGCCACCCTCCTCTCTCTGTAGCCCCTCCCCCTCATGACCTCCTCCTCCGACTCCCTCACTACCACCCTCCACCAGTGCCCCTCATCTCTCTGTAGCCCCTCCCCCTTATGACCTCCTCCTCAGACTCCCTCACTACCACCCTCCACCAGTGCCCCTCATCTCTCCCTAGCTCCCTCTCCACCCCATGACCTCTTCCTCAGATTCCCTCACAGCTACCCTCCAACAGTGTCCCTCATTGCTCCGCAGCCTCTCCCACTACCTCCTCCTCGGATGCCCTCACTGCCACCCTCCAACAGTGCCCCTCATCTTTACGTAGCCCTTCTCTCATATGCATTTCCTTTTTGTATAGGGCTACTCATATCAGTGTAGTGTGTGTCAGTACTTTACACCACGCACACATTATACAGAGACAATTAATCATACAAGTATGTAAATCAGTCTACAGGGAATGTCACATAAGCCAATGAGGATTACAAGGTGTAGGAATCACGTGTCATCCATACTGGTGGGCAGTATATTTTAAGAGGGTTTGGTCTGGGGAAACACAACCTTAGGATTTAAAGAGTATTCCACGGGGGTCAGCTTTACTGATAAAAATGTATATCTGCCCAAACATACTCATTTTACCAATATAAGAATAATGAGAGACAGGAGAAGTTCTAACTATATCACAAAACAAAAAAAGCGAAGTTCTAACTATACTATTTGTGTTTGTATGCAGCTCTTTGGTGACAGTTCAGTGGTCGCTGTCCTATGTTAGGATTGTAACTTCTGAACTGCAAGTAATACAAGGATCTCTGTGACAAAGGCAGTAACCCACTGAGCTTCCACATAAAATACAGTTTATCTGCATTTAAAAACCACTAACAGACAAATGGTGCTCTCCAGCAGGATCATTAATCCCCAGCATTATCTGGGCACTTTGTTTTGTCTTATTGTTATCCTGCATAAGCCATTTTATTTGAAAAGTTTCATATAGCGCTGGCTAAACCTGGAGGTATCAGAGCGCTTTACATGGGGAGGTACAATTGCATCAAGACATAGTTACATGGTTACAGCAGTTTCAGGTACGTGGTTACTGGAGATACAAGAGTTACAAAGGGATGGCTCAGGTATGGGGAGGGAAAGGCTGGCAGGGGAGAGAGATTCGGTGACGAGAGGGAAGGAATAGAAGAGAAGGATAAGGAGGGAGGGAGGACAGAGGAGAGGGCGGGGGTAGGAAAACACAAGGGGTGACAAGAGAAGAAACTGGTCTAACGATCGGATGGGTAGGTGATGGCCCAGGGGGGAACCAGAGCCAACTCCTCAGTAGCTGCATAGGGCAACTCCACCGGTTATCAGCTCAAGGTTGCTCGGTCGCCGAAGTACATCAGAGGGTTGAGGTATCAGCCTGGAGGAGATTATCAAAAGGTTTCAAGGAGAGCGCCTTTCACGGTGTGAGGTGCTGGGTTCCCAGCGAAAATGGGAACATTCCCAAACCTTCGCTATGTGAAGAATCCCTTAACACTATGGACTCTCTCAGAGGGGTGTCTGAGACTCCAGGGCATGAATGCTAGGATCCCTCCCCAACAAGGGGAGAAGGAGTGCTTTAGTAAGGGGCACATTCAAGGAGGCCAATTAAGGCCTTTTTCCGCTATGTGGGAAACCCTTAACACTGTGGAATCTCTCAGAGGGGAATCTGAGACTCCAGGCCAAAAATGCTGGATCCCTCCCCAACAAGGGGAGAGTGAGTGCTTTGGCAAGGGGCACAAACATGGAGACCGTTTAGGGACAGTTGGGTGGTAGGGGAGGACTAATACAGCAGACGGGGAAATGAGAGTAGGTACACATGTACAGATGCCTTCTGCCCTAGATCAGGGAACATCCTTTAAAACGCAACTTTTACAACAAAGTGCCTTTACGACGCAACCATTACAACGCAACTTTTACAACGACTTGCGCTGGGGGGCGCTCTAGGATAGGGAATAGTTTCCAACACCTTCCCTACTATCCACGGGGACTGGAGTTGGAATAGTAAATTAAACTATTCACTATCCAGCGCCCCACAACGCAAGTTGTTGTAACGACTTGCGTTGAAAAACTTGCGTCGTAAAGGCATGCGTTGTAATAGCATGCGTTGTAATGTCATGCATCCCCCTAGATCAGCTAACGATGGAGGTAGAAGGGAAAAACCATGAAAATAAAATAAGTAGTCTGCCGAACTGAACGTAGCTTAATCAAGCTCAATAACCCTCCTGGTGTAAAATGGGAGGGCTAGCAGAAAGAAGTGAGTTAAGGGTGAAAGAGCATAGGCAGAATAAGGAGATCGTAGAAACATTGCAAACAAATGATAGTAGAGGGGAAGGGAAGATGTGGCCCAGGGGGAAGTTTGGCCACTGTTTTAATGTCAAGCCGGTACTGGCAGTCTTCACAGGGAAGGACACCGGGGGGTGCTGGAAAGACCTGGAGGATTTAGCGTGTTAACAAGGGAATTAGTAAGATACAAAGTTACAGAGAGTAAACAATGGACAGATGCAGTGTTGCACATTACGTACCATGGTGTTAAAACAAGCGAATAAACGGGGGTGTAGAATATGACATAAAAAGAGTGGGGTGAACAGTGGCATCAGCAATATTCTTAGACGATGCCTGGATCAGAGGAGAGGAGAGAAGATCAAAGGTAGTCCATGTTAGATCTCAGGAATGTTCTGAGTCGATCTCAGTATCAGAAAGTACTTACAATCAAAAGGATGGCTGCAGTTTTGAGCTCACTGCATTTCACGGCCGCACCACATCATAAACAAAACACGAGATAGGAAAATACAAATTTGTATTTTCTTTTTCAGAATATACTTTTTTTCTTTTTCACAATTACGTCATAAAATATCACTTCACATAACAGAAGTTCAATCATAAAAACAGCCCCACATCACCCTCAAATCTTTCATTCAGACACAACAGAATCACTCCTCTAACATATCCTCATACAACCATCCATTACATTCACCTTATAACAAGTAGTACAACAACTTTGCTTCTCCTCAGTGGTGCAGTGCCCTGATGTTTACCCACGTATTGTGCAGGTATTATTCGTCTATTCAGGTAGCCTCCTGGGATCATGGTTGTGCAGTTCGTGCATTGGAGCAGACGGGCTGTTATGGTGGGGACTCAGTAGGATGCCACCAGGTATTAGCACTATTTCAAATAGGTGCCACAGCAGCGCAGGTGTTCAGTGCGTGCGGTTGCGCATAGTCTCGCATATTTTTACAATATTGTGCCCCACTCTCAGTCTATATGGTGTCCATAGCATGTCGCGGGAATGGAAGTTATTGCCAATTCGCGGCAGCATACTCACGGCCCTGCAGGGGTTCAACGGCTCTCAGTGTGGCTGTGATGGGCAGCGTCTCAATAAAGTTTTACTTATCTCTGCACAGCCATTTGCTTTTGCCCGGGGTCGCGCCACAGGGGTACACACGATAATCGCGATGTGGCTCAAAGGTGAATCACCGCAGTTATCTTTTGTGAAAGCTCTGCTTTCCTTGGTGCATATTCACTTCTCGCATAAATAGCAGTCAGGATCGTGCCTGCAAGTGTAGATCCTGTTGGACAACTTGCTGGTCTGGAATTTGTACTGGCCTTGGAGTAGAGTTGAAATTGGCTCTGAGGCATTAATACTGAATGTCCTAATCGTCAATGGCAAACTAAGGTATTATCAATATTCATCAATCTTCATGGCAATATGAAAAAAGGCATTTTGGCCATCTGCAGAACTAGAAAACACACGCCAAGCGTAACACTAAGTGATAGAAGTGACAGTCACAAATATTTTAGGCAACATGGTGACCTACATTGAAACTAACAATCTTTTGCAAAGTGTTTTGTCAGTCTTCTTTGTGGAGAGAGTGCCGAGGTCCCTGCCCCCAAGCCAATCCCTGGGGCACTCCTGTGGCAGATTATACCACATATCATGAACTATTGTGAGAGTGATATGTTGCGGACACAGGCACATAAGATAGGAGAGGGAACATACGTTGTCCTTTTACCCTCATTTTTCAATTCAGGTGCAGGAGGCCAGATTCTCATTTCTACAGACCAGGAAAACAACTACAAGTAATCAAAATACCCGATGTCATGCTATATCCAGACAGGTTTCATGAAAAAGCGGAGCAATCTCCGAGGGGCAATTAGAGGGCTGCACAAAATGAGCTAAGTGGCAATGACTGAACAAAACTACTGTGAAGTGACTGGGGTTCATTATAACAACCTAAACTATCAGAGGACTAGTAGTAAAATGTTACATGCTTTTGCATGGTAGTATAAATAGCTTGTAATATGCGGATGCTCGTTCGTGAAAATATCATATTTAAGCTTCTCCAAGACAAGTTAAAGGAGGCCTCTATCTTCCATCAAAATTGTAATGACAAACCTGAGTATGCTGGGTTGGCGCCCTTGCACAGTTGGCATTTCTCGTACTTTGGTTGGTATTTGATTGTGCTGTGAGCGAATTTATTTTAGAGTGGATATGTTTAGATTATCAAGCAATGACACCTCTAGTGTAGAGGTCAGGAAAGGTGAATAGGAATAAACAAACTTCTTTTCTACTGCGCTGCATAGAAATATCCACGCAGCAGAACAGTAGGCAAAGGTTACCCTTGACAAAGAAAGGATTTGTCGCCTTCACCATGTGGAGATGAAGGGGTGAAAAAATAAACAAAGCTTCGTTAACATGTTAATGGTCTTTTAAAGACCCGTGAAGTACTCGGGTGTGGCTGCGATAATCTCTAAAACTGTGTGTGTGTATTCACCCGGGAAGCTGTCTGGCCCGGGCAGACGCACACGACCTGAGCGTTGCACGCCTGCCTTCAAGCCCTCACTGCGAGGGCCAAGGCTCCTGTTTGAACGGTGATGGATTAATCCCAGATCTTTTGACTGGGTGTGAGTGTTTGATTAATTCAGATACTCCGTCCATCACCACTCCCTTTTGTACCGCTTTTGGCTGCCATAAGTGTGGCAGGGTATGCTCAGACGTGAGTCCCTTGCTCACTTTGCCACTGGATTCAAGCAAGCCGGGCTGAAGACGGCTGGAATGCAAGAAACCGGTCCTCGGAAGCTTGTTTACGGTCCAGGGAAGACATGGCTTGGCAGTTCGGGCTGGACTGTTCCCATGAGGCACAGGGTCAGACTGATTTGCATATAGCCATGTATGAACTGGGGTGGCAAAGTGGGCTACAGAACGGTGATGGATTATACCCAGATCTTTTGACTGGGTGTGAGTGTTTGATTAATTCAGATACTCCGTCCATCACCACCCCCTTTTGTACCGCTTTTGGCTGCCATAAGTGTGGCAGGGTATGCTCAGATGTGAGTCCCTTGCTCACTTTGCCACTGGATTCAAGCAAGCCGGGCTGAAGATGGCTGAAATGCCAGAAACCGGTCCTCGGAAGCTTGTTTCCGGTCTAGGGAAGACATGGCTTGGCAGTTCGGCTGGACTGTTCCCATGAGGCACAGGGTCAGACTGATTTGCATATAGCCATGTCTGAACTGGGGTGGCAGAGTGGACTAAAGAACAGTGATGGATTAAACCCAGGTCTTTTGACTGGGTGTGAGTGTTTGATTAATTCAGATACTCCGTCCATCACCACCCCCTTTTGTACCGCTTTTGGTTGCCATAAGTGTGGCAGGGTATGCTCAGACCCCCTTTTGTACCGCCTGTTTGGGTGGGCCAGGCTCATGTTTGGGTGGGCTTGGCCCACCCGGCCCACCCGGTAGAACCGAGCCTGCATGTAATCACTACAGGTTCAGCTGGTTGGTAATATGTCTGAACATGCCAACCGGGTATTCATTTAAAGTAACTGGGCGTAGTTGTTTAAATGCACATTTTCGTTTGCAATCTCTTCATGTACTCTCTAAGAGCCTGACTACGAGTTGCTCCTTAAATTCTGCACTCTGCCTAAACTCCTGTCGTGCTCATGGGTTGGAATTACGAGTTGTTAGGCATTTAACACATGTGATAATTATCGGATGCGTCAAAGAACTCAACCATTGTTACATTTCAGCAGGTCAAACCTGCTGAAATTTAAAGGAGAATAACCATAGGGCATTTACCATATCATGCGGATTTTGGTGAGTTTAACACCAAAGTCATCATGTTATTCCTGAATAACTCGTAATTGGTGGTATTTATTGCACTTGCAACATACCTCATGGTATCATTTTTTATATCATGTACAATAAATACCACCTATACTCATAATCAGGCCTTAAGAAATGAGACTGAATAAATACTCAGATGTGCAGACACATTTCTTATTTGAATTGCTGGAGAAGAGCATGAATTTCTAGTAGATACAATCATATCTAATGCCATGCAACTATTTAACCCATGTGGATGCCGGACACCCATTACCAGTGCTTAATTTATTAAGGTATTTATTTATTTATTTAATGCGATTTTATATAGCGCTATCTTTACCCGAAGGTGTCAGAGCGCTTTACATAAGAACCAGTTGCAAAACATAAGGATTTAGGATTACATGCGTTACTTAAAAGATACAAACAGAAAAAAATGCAAATGTAGAAGATGTAAAGTCACACAAGGAAGAGATACAAATGGATATACTCTAGGCGTCACATAGGAATGGTAGAGAGTACAAAGGTCTACTGCATATACTAGTGATAAGAGTTATCTCTATATACATATATATATACAAAAGTTGTGCTTAGGAGCCCGAAGCCAACGCTATTAAATGCCAGAGTGGCGAATACCAAGACTGTACATTTTTGATTCCACCCCCGCATCTTTAATGCACTACTAGAAACATCCTGCCCAGTATCTCATTGTTGCAGGTTTCCAGCTTTCTATGCTTGTCACATATTTTCCTTCTCTCTTCCTCCTTCTTTCTTTTGTCTGTTTTCACCTCCCTTGATCTGGGCCAAAGTCTTATGAGGACAAAAAGTTCCACTCCCCAAAAATTAGTGTCAGTGTGCTCACCCTGCATCCACTGGCTCAAACTAAGCACTGGCATTTACCACCAAGAATAATATATTGCTAAAATCCTAGAATAAGAAATTCCTGTTACTCATGTGAGAATGAATGAAAACGAGTAAGATGGAGCGTGGAGGAACATATAAAGAAATCTTAGCCAGAAGTAAGCTTAGAGGTTTACAAACAAGTTTTCATACCTGTACAGAATCTTGCTTTTGATTGGCACCAGTGAGTCAAAAATAGTTAGTGACTCGGTTATGCAGTTGTCAGCTTCAATCTGAATAGAGCTCAATGATAGGCGAATTATGTGGCCAAGTAAAGCAATTAGTTTTATGTGGCAAATTGCTTGACTTGAAGACTCAGATATGTCCAGAGGGAACTGCTGACCAGGCCGATCAGCATACATGTCATATATGCAACTGGAGTCTGTGGGAAAAAAAGAGATGGGATGTTAATGATTAAGTAATACTACGGCCAATACAAAGGAGGATGGCCAACAAATCGCCTGAACATTGACAATTGTATTGTGGCTCTGTGATTTTGTAAATTAACCTTCCAGTTCTAGATCAAAAACATTCCACTAAAACAGTGTTAACCAAGCTCTGGGTGGCCGTGAGTTGATGTTTGGTGGGTTAGAGAGTCCAAGCAATAAAAAAGTTGGCTTTCAATTCTGTATTTACCTTGCACGCTCCAATGTCAGGCCATCTCTACTGACAAATTGCTGGCTATTTTTTGCACGGGGATTGGTGTTTACAAACATCTTCCACTTTGCACTCAGAGAAAGACACTTGGGGGCATATTATCAAGAACGGCGTTAAAAGTATCGCCGGTTTAGCGGCACAAAAATGCCGTTTAAGCGGCAATAATTGGTTTGATATTATGCCCTGGAGAATTCCAATAGAAACCCATGTTCACACCAGAACATGGACTTCTATTGGAATTCTCTAGGGCATATTATCAAGCCCATTATCTCTGCTTTAGTGGCAGTTTTCTGCCCGTAAACCGGCGATAATGTTTAATGCCGTTCTTGATAATATGCCCCTTAAAGTGATTTATATGACAAACTTGCTTGGGCACAGGGTATATGAAAGGAATGGTTCCTGGGTGCCATTTCATGTAACATAAAACAACATAGAAACACCTGTACATGAACTGTACACATTCAGCAGTAAGGTAAGCAAAGATGAGCAGATTTCTTTTTGTAATTCTGTAGTATGATGGAAGCAAAGATTTTAATAGGATAAAAAAACTTTACATGGCGATGCACAAATGATAAATATTCACTGAAACCCGATTTCAACACATTATCATTAGTGTGCAATTTAGTTTTATCATTAGTTTTATTATTAAAACTGTAAGTCTTTGTAAATCTAGTGGCTATTTCCAAGGTGAATATCCTGTCTGTAAATGACAATGCACTACCACACGATGCTTTAGTTACATTAAAATCATACAAAATCGTCCGCCTCGTGTCTATTAAAGCTAGTTGGGTTCTAAAGGTTTGTCATTCTACACATTGGGTCATGGTTCTTAAATGTTTGACAAACAATTGCACTATGGTCCTAAGATTTAGGGTACCGAGATATTCCCCATTCATATCAAACATCTGGTAAAGTAAAAAAGAAAAACACAGAGAAAAAGTAACGTAGAGCCTGAAGAGTTGAATCCACAAAGGCCTCCTTTTCATGCTGTGAATCATTTGCAGGGCACTGTCTGCCATTCAAAAGCCTTATGTCACAACAAAAGTGATGGGAAGGGAGCACAACAGAGTTACTGTACCAAAACAGAGTCCAGTCTCATTAATATCTAACATTTCAAGTTTAAATCCACAAGTCCAGAAGAACATACTTAATTCTAAAAATCTTCTTTATTTCTTTATCACAAAACAATGGGAAGATCAGCCAGCGCGTTTCGTCCCAGAGAACAGGGGGAACTTTTTCAGGGGTTTCTAAATTTTGAACCCCAAATGCAGTAAATAGACATCATTCACACTTGTATGAGTCCGTTCAGAAATTGTGTTCCGAGTAGTAGTAGACACACTGCAGTATTCTAGATATTTCTGGTCCAATGGAGGTGTTTTCTGGAGTATTAGACAAAGTACTCCATACTGTGAACACAGGGCAAGAGGTGGGGTCTGCGACTTCGCTTCCCAGGTCAGAGATATCTAGAATACTGCAATGTGTCTAAGGGACTCATATCTATCTATCTGCCATGTTTAGGGGTAACGATGTGATGCGCTGTTTGAAATTTAGAAAACCCGAAAGAAGTCACACTTGTTCTCTGGGACAAAATGCTCTGGCTGTGCTTCCCATTGTTTTGTGATAAGAAATAAAGAATATTTTTAGAATCACATATGTTCTTCTGGACTTGTGGGTTAAAAACTTGAACCATTAGATATTAATGAGAATGGACTCTGTTTTGGTGCAGTCACTCTGTGGTGTGCCCTTTCCATCCCTTCTGCCGTGATTTTTGTTATTCATTTTGGGGTTTCAGAATGGTTAACACTGTAAACACAGCATCCCCAATTTTGGATCGATTCACAGTGCAGTGACATATATCACAAATGTTCAAAGAAATAGCTTTAAAAAGGATTCAAAAGCCTTATGTGTTCTACTGTGTGCTGTCAATAGCAACACTTCTTGGTCCATGTCTCAACCTCTGAAATGCCACTGTGACCCTGTGATGCATGTATATTAAGAAAGTGTAAATGGTTAGTTTGCGGGTAATGTAAGTACTGCTGGTATTATGTCTAAATGATGAGTGGCCAGTGTGAGGACTGGGTGCCAACTTTGTTATTGCTTCAGCAAATGACATGTCAGTGATGTTGAGTATTAATGATGTGAAAGGTGTGAGTGTGTGGTTGTGTCTATTTTTATATTACCCTGACCTAAATTCAGCACTATAAATAGCAAGCTGCTTCTTTATCAGAACAGTAAGCTCCTTCATCATCATCATGGCATGCCATATCAGTGCTATAGTGATCTAGGATTATCTTTCTCCAGAAAAATTGCTCGTATCTAATTTTTCTGAATTATTCCACCCATAGTGGCATACCTGCAGGGGAAACTGGTAGAACATCTGTAAACGAGGCTACGACTCTTGCTGTTATGCTGTTCAGGAGAAGAAATTCATGGCCAGGTATCATTAATGTTTATTCTACCCTGTATGTCTCAGACATTTGATGTTATTCTGTGGAAGTTCTGAATCTAGAGAGAAGGGTACTGCTACCATCCAAGTGGGAACGACTTGGTTTGTATGGAGTTCCTTTAATCAGATTTCCGGGATATCGTTTTATACTACACACAAGTGATAACAGGTACGAGGATGCTTGCGTGCTTTGCCAATGTGGTTTGTGAATGGGAAACCATTGTGGATGAAGAATCCAACATTTGCCCTTGAGGAGACTTAAATTAGTCCAGCTTCAAGATGAAGAGTCGGTCTGGTTATCAAAGTGTTTTCCTTCTTTTTTTCCTTATGACAATGAAGTTGTATCTTTGTGGATGCTGTCTGAGGTAGACCCTTGAACCCAGTTTTAGATGAGAACTAGGCAGTCTTTGAGCAGATCAATGTCTCATCTTGTGAAGTGTAAGTGTGTGTACAGACGCACTGGTGCACCGAGGCATCCTGATGCTAGAATAGCATAAGAAAAACAGATTGGAAGAAGACAATTACACTTTGCTTTCAACAAAAGTGTGTCTTAAGGCCTTGCAAGAGCTCCCTACATGCCAAAAAGCCAGAGATAAACTGTTCAATGTTTGGGATGATATGATGCAGAATGCTCTTGCTGGAGGGTGTGCCCTTTGAAATCAAGGGCCAGTAGGAGAGACACCACGTTTGAATGCAAATATCTGGTTGCTGTTTATCATTGTATTCTTGAGAAATGAGAATAAATGAGTCTCAAAGCATTAATTCTTGCATCAGTGCTTTTGTAGTTGCTCAGAGATTGTCTTGTTATTTATTTAAATTCTTTAGGCAGGTTTTTTTATGATATGGTGAAACTATTTTGATAATAAAGCACGGATAAGCGTACTGCTAGTGGGCAAATGTTACTAACCTAAGCTCTCTGTTTTAGAAGGTGTAAATTTCAGACCTTACTTGCCAGGTGTCTTTTATTTCTTTTTGGGAGGATTTGTCAGTCGATGTGCAATTGTGCTTCATAAACTTTTAGAAAGAACTAATATACATTTGATGATAAAATGTCTTTTTTAAATTCTTTTTATTGAACATAAAAACAAGCTTCAGATCGTCATCAATTACATGTTAGCAGTACAGGATAAACATTGATACAGGCCTCCCCAAACATGGCGAATATCGTTGACACTTACTAGCTGGTATTATCCCTACAATCTATGGATATAGGAACATCTCAGCCCTTGGCAATAGCTAGCGCACCCCCTGTGGCATTGCCCTCTGGCTTCTATATTGCACCCATGCCCCCATATCTTTTCACCTTTACGTGGGCAGCCCCGACTCTGGTATATCACCGGTCCGCACCCTGACACCAATGCAAACATTTTTTCCAGGCTTCCAGTGTGGGGGTCGTCGCTGTCCCAACGCCTGAGCCATGTTTCTCTTGGCCACCCCTCCTGCCAAGGCCAACCTGGTTTTAGCCCATTGCGGCTGGGTCACCTTGATTCCCAGGATATGCCATCTCGGCTCTAGTGGGACACTCTCTTCCACCACCTCTGCTATCACTCGGGTGATACCCTCCCAGTATCTTTGGATTTTGGGGCTGGACCACATGAAGTGAAAGAAGGACCCAGACTCGCCACATCCCCGAACACACTCATCCATCATACTTTTATCAATGAGTACGTGAACCATGCGCGAGGCATATGATCTGTGGAGAATGCGGAGCTGGACAAGCCTAAAGCATGCCGAATGGCTATTTCTCTAGGGCTCTGTAAAGCTTCGGCCCAGTCATTGTCCTCGAGTAGGCCCACGTCTGACTCTCAAGCCTCTCGAAGAGGGCCCAAGCTGTCTGGAGAGTTATTCACCAGCTTCTTATATGTGAGAGATATGGCTTCGTAGATCATGGGATCTAGAAGGAGGCAGTTCTTGAGTGGCAAATACTCCGCTATCAGAGTGCCCTCTTTTAAATGACGGTGAAGTGCGTGTCAAAGCTGTCTGTATCGGAGGGACTCTCCCCCCCATTTTGAACTCCTCCCTCAAGGTGTCACAATCTATATTTTTGCCTATCTTCCAATAAATCGAACCCGATAAGGCTCCATCTCCAAAAGCCCTCAAGTCGTGTCAGTTCGCCCAAGCAGTCCCCGTCCCATAAAGGGTCCTGTTACGTGAGCTTAGCCTCCCACCCGGTCATTTTGTTCGCCTGGTGCCATACTTCGATAACTGTGCGGGTGTGTACCGCAAGGAGAGGATTACTTCTTCGTCTCCGATACAGCTTCGCCCGATAGTTACCATTGATCATTGCTAGCTGGTCCGCTCTGTACGCTGGCTCCTCCAGCAAGAAGAAGGCCCAACCATTAATGTTAAGAAGTTGGGAAGCCCAGTAATATTGTCTAATGTTATGAGCGGCCAAGCCCTCATCATATATTCCTCACTGGAGTTTCTTAAGCGCAATCCTGGGGCTGCCACCCCCCCACAGTAAAGTATGCTGTTCGGATTCAACAGAGCAGAAGAATGTCTCCGGTATCCGAAATGGTGTGTTTTAAACCACATACAGCAGTCTAGGGAGAGCCATTATTTTGAAGAGAACTGCTCTACCCGCCAGGGAAACAGGTAGTCTTCTCCAATGAGTAGTATCACGAAGACAATCTAGTTGTGCCTGTATATTTAAGCACATTAACTCATTCTCCGAGTGTGTTATGCATATGCCCAAATATTTAAACGTCTCTTTCCTAACCAGCTCGGAGCACACAGATGTCAAGGGAGGAAGTTGATGATAAGGCTACTTTATTAACATTTCTAATGGACACATACCTATTCTTGAATAGAGATTTTTTGTTATGTATTCCAATTCTTTATGGGGCATTTTTTTATGATATGGTGGAACTAGTTTGATTAAACAAAAGAAAGGATACATTTAATGCTAGTGGAACATGTACTAAACTATGCTTTCTATTTTAGAAGGTTTAATTGTCAGACCCTACCTGCTAGATGTCTGGTTTAGTAACTTTTATTTCTTCGGGGGAGATTTTGTCAATTGATTTGCAATGATCACTTTATTTAAGTCTAGAAAGAACTAATGTAAATTCAATGATAATGTTAAAATGATTTTAATAAACTCTTTATTAGACAAGTACCTATTCTTGCATTAGCACTGTTGTATTTACTTCTAGTTTATATTGTTATTTATTCCAATTATTTATGGAGTTTTTTATGATATTGTAGAACAATTTTGGTAAAAAAGCAAGTATAAGCTTACTGCTAGTTGGAAAATACGTAAGTTTCAGACCTACCTCATAGGTGTCTGGTGTCGTAATCCTTGAAACCGCTTAACTTGATCAACCAAAATGCTTCCAAAAATTCCCAATTTTTATAACAATGGCTAATCTGGCACCATGACTGACCACATGGTGACCCTTCAGGGCTATCTGGGATAGTGTATTTTACAAAGGATCTTTTCAAGCCCAATCTCCTCAATACAGTTACTTTGTTGTAGTGAACCCAGGTGTAAAAAAAAAGTAGTTTCTTTCATAGAACTAAAATACATATTAAATAGTCTGAGAAGACAGAAATATCCTTAGCAGATTTGTTTTTGCCTGTGAATCATAGCTATTCATATGCATAGCATAGCAAAAGGAAGAAAGGTGTTAGGATGCCCTTCTAACCAACCCTGCAGAAAATATCTGATACAGAAGGCCATGTGTCCAGTTTCCAACTCCAGACTTGAACTAGCTGAGAATTTAGGTGAGAAGTGGGCTGGTTGATAGAAGAAGGACCCCGCCAATAGTTCAGTTCCTGAAAAGCCCTCAGATATACGCACCCGTCTTTGCAATCTTTCAGATTCATGTAGAACCAGTTTGCCCTGTATTGTGTATGTGTGCGTCCACAGAAATTCTGTGGTTGACACAAAATTCCCAAAATGCATTTGCTATTTTGTGCCCCCTAAATGGTTTAGGATCTGCCTGCTCTAAGATTATTTATTAGCAACAGGATTGGACAACTTGCCCTCTGTTCTTTGATACTGTGGGTTGCAAAGGAGCCTGCTAGAAGCCCTAACCAATTCATGTACTTTGGCAACTCCTTCCTTAACTATGTTCTGCCAGTCAAGAACTGGCCACACCATGCCCTAAAGTACCACTGCAGAAAGCCCCACTCCTCCAGTTCCCCTGCAGTGGCATAGGACTCTCTGACCAATGTGTCCTTGTCAACATATTTATCTGCCTCCAGATTGGACCACTGGTTTCCCACTAACCAAGCGCGTCCACCATGGATTTCGGTCACCACTCTTGCTCTGTCCGTTTCGGCCTTGGACTTGGTGGAGGCAACCCCTGGTCTTTGTCACCTTCCCCTTCAATTGTTTGTTACGCGTAGACCTGTGTACCAACAGCTGCCATTTGGATATCAGGCTGTACTTTTCCTTTTTAAATGTACATTATTAAGGGCAGGGCCTTGATAACTTCATGTAAAAACAGAGATAACCTGGTAAAAACTCACCACAGTTTCTGTTATCCATGATGTGACATTGTTACTTGGAAATTATATATTTTCTCTGGCACTGTAGGTGGGGTGATGTTTCTACTCTGAAATCTCTAGCATCACTTTAGAGCCAGAGTCATTGGAAGTATACCCCCTGTGATAACAAAGAAGCCAGGAATATTTTCATAGGAAGTGTGGTTAGAGACGTTTTGAAACAATCTGGAAGCTGGACATGGGATCTAGGATGTTAGAAAACAAAGAGCTATCAGATGTTTGAATACCACAATATTGAGAAGAGTGGAAGGAGGATGCAGATAAGAAGGTCCTGTTTGACTTAATTAGAGCTTTGAATTTACCACCAGTTTCAAATCAATTCTATTGTTTTGAGAACTGTATGTGCTCTGGAGATTTATCCCTTTCCCCCCCGAATGAACTCTGAATAAAAGTTATGAGAAGCCTGTTAACGGCATGCCTGGATTACAAGGAACAGGATTGGGATGGATTACAGGAAATCTGATATATGCACTTAACCACTGCTCACTTGGTTCAGACAGAACCTTACAACCAGCTAAAAAGATGGCGCCTTGGACCTCCACCTAAGTGCTAAATCAAGATATATGCATTTCAAAAAAACCTTTTGAAACAAACCTGTTTAGAGGATCATACACCCAAAGATCTGATCCAGGGCACGGGGAAAAAGGGATACTTCTGAACAATGAAAATGCATAGAGTCAATAGGTATATACTAGACCATAATAGATTGGCATAATAGTGCAGGCGGCCTAACTAGAATGATACTTGGGTACATTTTAGAATATAACACAATTGGAGAAGAATACAAGAGACCGTAACAGAAGCAGTGAAATACTGGTAGAAATAAATTACCTGATCTGGTTGTGGAAGTATAGTCTGACCGAAGTCCAGCTGCATTAAAAATAAAATAAAAAATATTGTTTAAAACACATATTCTTCAAAAGCACATCGCATAGATTTCATTTAATGGGTCTAGATGTGTAGCATTTTAGACCTTGGGACAGAGCGAGAAAGTGTGGAACACCTCTCACCGGATGCTCTGTACCACTAAAGCATGGTGGCTGATTGAGAAACGCCAGTTGATATTTTTTACTTTTATGTCCATTATAAATATGCAAAAAGATTGCAAACATGAAATAAAAGATAAAATGTCCAATGGGGAATGCATACAAAATTAAAGTAGGGCAATGTTGAGGTGAAGGACCTTGATTTCCTTTACATCTCGTAATAGGATGAAGTCTTATTAGAGACAAAGAGGGGTTACCTTCACTTTTTTGAGGACCCACCGTAACAATGTAAACCGGAGGGTGGGGGGGAAAACTATTGCCTTGACCTCTGGTATTTACCCACTACCGCCTTCCTCTGCTATCAGGGTATCTAGATCAGCACTGTTATTTCTCAATGCACATTAGTTCGTCTTAGTGTTATTTTTCACCGGTATTGTTCCCACAGGAGTTTCTGTGTTTTTTTTTTTTTACTAAGTCGTCTTTGTGGACACTAGAGGGTGGTAAGCACACAGGGTTTCCCTCTGCTGCCCACTACTGCTTTCCTCATTGAGCTCAAATATTCCTATTTTCCCTCTATGAGCTTATTTATCCCCAGCTCCAGCAGCTTTGAGAAAGCTTCCTTTGTCCCTGCATGCAACCACCATTCAGTGCTGATGCTGCCTGGAGAGCCCCGGACGCTCACGAGTGCATAGACTCTTTGGTCTCTGTGGAGTCCTTGCGCAGCACATAGCCAGGAGCCTGCAGCCTACCTTGGTCTCCAAGCTGCTGCTGTCTATGTCGTGGGACAGCTTTTTTAATCAGCTGAAGAAACGTAAAGCAACCTGAAGAAAAAAAAAGCAGCCAGACCTCTGCCTGCTATTCCATTTCTGCTGCAGTGTCGGAGAGAAGAGCTTGCGGCTAGCACTTTAGCTAGCCGTCATGTTCTTAGTCCCTAAACCTGAGTTAAAATGATGTCCTAATTTCTCTTTTACTTGAAGGTGCAGGCTAGGCAAGAGAAGAGGAATACTACAGCATACCAACCTGGCTCTTTGATCTCATTAACTGATAGCTATGACATGTAAAATAAGCAAAAACCAACTGAGGAAAAGGGGGTAGTGTTAAAAAACAAGTTTACTATATTTTCCAGGATGTCGCTTAGGAACCTTGCTATTATCAAGGTTTATCTCCTAAGCGATAAAAATCGGCCGAAATGCATGAATATCGCTGAAAAGTCAGCGATATTCATGCATTACCGAGCTAATGCTCTTAGCCATGTTATCCACCCACCATTGGATGACATGGCTAAGAACTGCTCAGGGGTAGGTTTTAGCTTTTGGAGATATTCGCGCTTAGCGCGAATATCTCCAAAAGTTGGTAATAGGAGATAGCGATGTTAGCGACTGTTTCCAGTCGCTAACATCTTGGCACGCCCACTTTACATGTCATTAGTGATAAATATCACTGACATGCAAAGCGGGGCCCAAGATGGTCGCTATCTCCTACTAGCTGTCGCTAACTGGTGTTAGCGACAGCTAGGTAATAGGGAGATACTTTTATCTCCGCTTTCTTGGCTTTTAAAGCCAAAAAAGCGGAGATAAACCCCCTTGATAATATGCCCCAAGGTATCTAAAATGTTCTCGTGTTGCCTAGACATAGCTCCCAGTCATGACCCTCTGAAGAATGTTGGGCTCCAAAAAGAGAAAGTCCAAGGTAACGAACCCAGGGTTGACAGGGACTTGCCCTGCTTGGTGCTTTTGCTGCCAAGGTTTCGGCAAGACTTCATAACTTACTTAACTGATCCCATTAAGACCACTTTGTTCACAGCATTCTGCATTTCCCCACTGAAAAATGTTGCCTTTCATTGCGCAGAAGGTAAAATGGTTGACCAGGTGAACCACTAGGCCTCACCAGAACCTTGCTCTATTGTAGTCAAAGTGACAAAAAACCTAGGAGCCAGTCATCTGTATCTCTTAGACTAACATTGACTTTTCAGTTTGCCATTGTTTAGTTGGGGAAATTTGTGTAATTTCTTTAAATAATATCTCAGTGATAACCTTTAGCATTTGCTGTTGTTTCTATGCTGTTTTTGGAGTTGTGTGTATCATTACAATGACTTTTTTTCTCAACTGGTTTATTTCTTAACTTTGAATATTTTAGGGCTGCTAAATACTAGACAAGCGCTTCTTTGAGCAAAGCCCATGGTTTGAGCCCACCTGTAAAGGGGAAGCCCATGATTCCCCACAGAATGCTGTTGTTACTTTCAAAACACTCAGGATCGGCTACATTAAGAAAGGTTGACAAAGTCGTCACAAATTGGGCACTAATATTCTAAAACCTGAGTCAGATTTTTTTGATGTGCCCTTTGCATTAGCAGGTCTCATCACAAAATGTTGAGTCATAGGAGATCAGAAAACAACCTTCCTAATGAATATTAATTAGGCAGGTCGCTCTTTCAGACTCCCTGTGATTGGCTAAAGACACAGGATGGAGGCCTGCAAAAATAACATACCATCATCCCTAAGTTTGCATTTCCAAATGGGAAACTTTTTTTTGATAAAGAAACCCTTGTTCTGTGAAGGAGACAGTGCTACTTTAAAAAAGAAAAAAAAATCCTTGGACCACCATCTACTCTCTTGCTTTCACTTGGCACCACTCACAAAGGGAAAGCTATAACAGAGGACACCTTCCCCTTTGTGAATCTCTTTCTTCCTCCCTTGAGATGTAAATAACTGATCAATGGTCTGTGACCAGAACTGGGGTCAAAAATCATTGGTAGATGCCATACCTCAATTCGAAGGGGTAGCCCTCTTCACAACCTATCCTAATTGCGATTCAGTATGGGTCACTACATCAATTTTGCCAGTCTGAAGGTCTTTCCGGCTCACAAAATGGGTTCAGTAAATCCCTTAAAGCCATTTTGTGAGTTCCAACCAGCACTCGTCACTTTGGCTGCGAGCCCTGTTCTGTCATAGGCACCTTGCACTTTGCTCCAGACCCCTAGAGGAACCGGAGGAGGGGTTTCCTGACGCTACAAAAGCAACTCAGCAGTCCCGCAGTATGGGACTTGCCTGGGCTTGGCCGAAGACTGGGCCAAGATGGGCCCGTCTTAGCCCTTCCTAGATCGGATGAGGTGGGGCTGGGCCATAATATTAATATTTGCTCCAAGGATTATTACACTTGAGGGTGAGTTCTCAAAACCGAGTGCAGTATTGTTCGGGACGCTATCCAGCCTGCTGTTTACTTTACATCATTGTGGGACATGAGACAAACAACAGAAGAATGGTTAATAGCCCATAACAAGTAGACTGTTCAGATACTGCATTAACTACTTTGTATTTGTGCTGTCCTGGATCTTTTATAATTCAATATATTGTGCACTGCAATGGGCCGTTAATTGTTAAAATTCTGTATGGTCGCCTCTGAGTCTGATCGTATCAGGCTGCCAGATTCTATTTGGGGGGTTCATACTTATATACCTCATTTTGAAAGAGTCAAAGCCCATATTGTTTGAGTAGGAATAAGAAGGAACAATGGGCAAAAGAAAAGCGGAAAGCATGTTAAAGTCGGCGGGAGGGAGACAGAATTCTTTAAAGAAGTACTTATTGGGAGCCATAGAAAAACAAATTTGAGCCCCTCATTCCCTAACGACACAACTAAACCAAATTCACCAACCCATGTTAATGGGTGTGTGCAGGACGTGTCTGATTACATCCATGTGTCCGATCAGGAACATGAGACACAACCTCCTTCAAACCGTCCCAGAAATCCTGAGGCAACTCTAGCAACCCCAGACAAAGACACATATATATTTAGGCCTAATGTACCAGGGAAAAAAATAAAAGAAATCCAACAATAAGTCTAAACCTGATAAGGAGGGGGGAAGGGTGACCAGCTTTAATTACTTGTCAAACAATCATAACAAGGACTATGATAAAATCTCCCTCAAAATAGATGGTCTTCAAAAAATATTTGCTGATGCTCTAGAGAATTTACTGATAAGGGTAACAGCTATTGAAGGTATTTTGAGGAAAGGCACTACTGATTGTCCCGATAACCCCACAACAAATTTGCCGAATCTGGCAGCAGGATCAGGTAAGGACGCATTGTCCTCCCAGGTTGACCATTTGCCTAAAAGAGCTCACAATACCAAGTCACATACTAATCACAGTATACCAAAGTCCTATAACAACAGTCAAACTATTACAGGCCGAAGCTCTTTCAAAAAAACCTATAAGTAAAAAGACCGGTCATAAATATAACTCTATAGGGGCAATTTCCCATCCAGATACCGGGAAAACCCCCCCTACAGGTCCTTCCCGTCTAATTAATCGAGACGAGGAAGACACCGGATTGGATTTGCCTCCGGCGGCTACCCCCTACACTATAGTCTTGGCAAATGTTCCTCAAGTACCATCGCAGTCGAATGAAACATGGGAAGCACTGAGAAATAAGGCTCTCTTCTGACTTGGTAATAAGACTGGGCTAACAGAGGCGTTGTTTGGAGAATTTAAGATGGTTAGAAGAGTTGGGTGGGTGGGGAGAAGGGATAAAACACTCCCAGGTGATTGCATAATTTTAACTTTCAGGACGCCACAACTTACACATGAGATCCTCTTCAGACTCTGTAATGATTGTGTTATGACCATGTACATTAATATATTGCCTCTTGGTTACTTTTATCCCCCTTTGAACCGTACACAGTCGTATCCCAAACTGAGGGGTTCTTATGGGGTTCCTTTATACCAACCTGGCATATCCACGTATAATAGATTTGACATACTCCCCACATTAGAGGACATAGATTGACTCGCTATTCTGGGCAGCAGAGTAGACCTAAACGCAGCTGAGGCAAAGATTATTATTGTTCCGAAACCAATCCCCTACTATTTGGTGGAATTTCCTACTGAAGATATAAATGTAACGTATGATACAAACACCCCCATTCTCCCCACGACTTTAGGCCACAAGTTAATCATAATACCGGTACAAATCGGTACAAATCCTGATAAAGGTAGTACTATATCTAACGATCAAGGAAAGGGAAGGAATGATAAAAACACCCTGTTCCTCCCTAGTATCCCTATAATCCCAGGTTATCGGAAGATCATCACACCAGCACAGCTATGGACAAAATCATCAAGGGGGACAGTAACCAGGGAAAGGGTAGGAGAGGTTTAAGCAAAATTTTATTTTAGAACGTGGCTGGTCTGTATACTAAACTTTCCAACCCAACCCTGCCTGGACTGATTTTGTGGAAGCTTATGATTTATTATGCTGTCCGGAAACCTGGGTGGATAGTGCGTTGCATGTTAATGGTTAGAAAACATTTCATACCCCGTTGGTACCATGAAGTCATGGGAGGAAGAAGGGAAGCTTATGCATCTATGTTTCACACAAGATGAATGTTAAAAACCCATTATCAGGTATTAAAATTGTATATTGACAACACACACTGTACCGTCCTTATGAATTTTTATAACAATTATTCAAAAGAACAGGCAGATGTGGTTCTGAGACATCTACAGAAGGAGATACATACCATGCGAAAGGAGATCAACAAGGATATCTGTGTAATCTGGGGGGGATTTTAACTCTGCATCGTACCCCCATTTGGAAAGAACTAATTGTGGTCTAATGACAGATGATGGGTCTCATGTCACCCACTTTTTGCATTCTTTATTTGGAGACGGATGTACGTTGTTACAACGCAGGTTGTAACAACGCATACCTTTACCACGCGGCCGCTACAACGCAAGTCGTAACCACGACTTGCGTTGGAGGGCGCGGATTTAGGATTTTTATAATTTTATATTCCAACACCAGTCCCCGTAACAGTAGGGAAGGTGTTGGAATATAAATTTGTAAAATTCCTTATCCCACAGCGCCCTCCAGCGCAAGTCGTGGTAACGACGTGCGTTGTAACGGCCGCGTGGTAAAGGTACCGCGTGGTAAAAACTTCATGGTAAACGTTGTTTACCTTTGGAGACCAACTAAATACCATCATGTACTCTGCGGATATGGGTTTTGCTACCAAACTATGTTCACCCTTAGCACCATTTAGCTGTACTTTTAACGGACGAGGGATGTGTTCTATGATTTTGTTTTAGTGTCTAATAGATATGCAAGAAGAATACTTCATTTTACAACACATAACGATGCCTATAGTGATCATTTTCCTATTAGCATTATTATAGAATTACCAGCCAATGCGTTAAACAGAAAAACTCAGACCAAACATCTAGTACAGGACATTGCCATTGATAAATGCAATGGATATACTATTAAATGGTCTGGAGTGTATCCCTTATCATTTATTAAGACACTTCTAATTCACTGTGAATCTGAATTTGCAGTTTGTCTCGACAAGACTGCTACTCACCCTGAAATTCTTAATTCCTTTTTAAGTATATCATCGGTGATAAAGAAGAACTTATCAGTAGAACGCCAAAAAACACTTATTGGTAGGACTGGTTGTTTGATATTAACTGCTCCAAAGCCCATGCATCCCTGAAAAATGCCTTACATAACCTGTTAGAGATCAGCTAGAAATCAAGTTGGCCGGAAAGGCATATAGAACCTCGCTTAAAGATCGCAAGGGGTCCATTAGATCAGGAGCATGGCAGGACCTCCAGTTAGCACCTAAATTAAAGGACAATACAGGTTTTTGGAAAACTGTGAATTCCCCTTTTTTGGCTTCTAAAAAAATACCATCTTTTGAGATAAGTATTAGTGAGGATCAATGGGTGACTGATTTTTCCAAGTTATATGATAATAGCGTTAATGATACCTGTCATCATGACTTGGGAACTCAGCCCGTGAATTTCCTCCCAATTGACATTGATTTTACTGTGGAGGACGTTATAGCTGCAATTAATGCAAGCGCAGGAGGGAAAGTTCCTGCCCCTGACAGTGTTCCTGTGGACTTGTATACATCTAATCCCTTCCTATGGGGCACACTTTAAAGGTCTGTTTTAAAAGCCTGTTGTAAGCATGGCCTTATTCCTACCTGGTCAGAGGCAATTCTTCTACCCATTTTTAAAAAAGGAGACTATAATGACCTGGTATGCTATAGACCAATTTCACATTCTGGATTCATTTGTGAAAGTGGCCGGTCGAATTATTTTAAACAGATTGCAGACATGGGCTGAGGACATGGGTAGAATCACGGAACTGCAATACGGTTTCCGACAAGGATTAGGCACTATTGAACAAGGTCTAAATTTGAATTCAATTTTGGGTAAATTCATACAGGCTAAACTCTGGAATCTTTTCCTGACATTTGTCGACTTGAGTTCGGCATTTGATTGCCTTAGTCACCCAAAGCTCTGGAACATCCTAGTGTAGTGTAGTTCCTATTATCCCAATAGGCTCTGCGCATTGGAATAATATCTTCAATAGTGTAGACGTAGGACAGAGGTTAACTAGGTCTTCTACTGACGATATTAGACATAAAGTTTTGTGTGCCAGCTAGCTCAGAGTTCACTAGAAACTTTCTCGAATAGGCAAGGAGGAGTTTAACCTCCCTGGATAGACAAGAAGGGATTTAGTTTCTGACAACCATAGAACATGACAACTTTGCTCTCCCTAATCAAGAGTATATCTCTAGAGTCGTGTGAAAACAAAAGACAACTATTTTACTCAGTCAATACGTGCATACTTAGTTCCACCAGATTGTAGAGAAAAGGAAGAGACGGGCGTGTTCAATAAAAGGTGTTATTTATTGATCAGTCTCTTTTCTCATACAAGAGAAATGAATCGCTATTATTGCAATACTTATAGTTAAGTAAAGTGCATACAGTAAAAGCAGGATTATAAAATAATACTGTAAAAGCATTGATATGGTTTCTTAGCCATATGATACTTTAAAATGGATAAAAGTTATACATACATATATACATTGACTAATCATACTCAACTGGTGCTTCTAACTACGCCTACCCCGGTGTACCTGACCTAAGCCTAATACGTGGGCGGGAGTAAATAAGTAGCAGTTTAAGTTAAGTTTGCTTTGCCAAGAATCTGGCTCAAGAATTCTCTGTAAGGGGTTAGTCAGTTCAGTACCTGGGATTTAGAAGGCAGGAGGGCTGGTATCTCTCTCTCAGGACTCGGTATCCCAGTTACCCGCGAGGGCAAGCCGGAAATGCCGGAGGCTGGATTTCTCGGCAGGAGAAAAGACAGCGTCTCTCTCAGCGCGTCAAAAAAGGGAGGGGCAGCGTCCGTGGGCTTCCTGCATCAGCTGCGCTGCTCCAAGCTCATCACCACCGTGTCTTTGCTTAGGGCAGCGTCGGTATATTTATACCTGAAAGGTGCCGAGTTTGACGTAAGGATGGACATAAGACGTCAGTAAGGATGTTATAAGAACTGGTCGTTCTTACATTCTTTACAGGAAGTTCTCGAACGAAATCAAAACAATAGCTGCGGGGGATTTCCCAGGTCTGCTGGTGGTTTGGTTTGTTTTGAGAACTCGGTGTGCTTTCTAGGGGGCTGGAGGAATAGTGCTTGCTTAATGTGACAGCATGCGCTATGACTTAATCTGAAAACGGGTTTCTGTGCCTTGGTGTAGATACTAGTAATTTATTAACCGGACAAGCGTCAGAAAATAGGAGTATCGATATAGGTCCCTAGATAAACATACTACACCCACTCCACGCATTAATGTACATATTTAGTAACCTAAGCAATAGTAAACATAACTAATAGTGCATGTGTATACCTAACCACCCCAAAATAAAAAAATTTGCATTTGAAAAATGGCTTATGCGAAATACACGAAATGAGTATAGGTACTGTATGCATTCAAGCAGTGTAATCATTCAAAAAGGAGATGCACATTTTATATCAGCATGAATGATTCGCGAAAATTACACATGAAATGGCTCTTAATACAGAAGAAAAGGTGCGAGACCACTTCATCACATATAAATACAATCACTTGCAAATAAGCTAGAGGTTGAGGTAACGTAATGTCTCGAGAGTTCCTAAAAATAGAAGCTCTGTTCTCTAAGAATAGTTTTACTTTAAGCAGAAGATAAGTGCCAAAAAGAAAAATATTTTGGATTGGGAAAATAAAGTTTTTGCTTTTCAGGGGAGAAGAGAGAAAAAATAGTTCACAGTTGCTTTGTTTTTTCAAAGCCGAAGGCCAAATTCAGAGTTCAGGGAACGCTGTGTGCAATTTTGTTTGAAGTCATTCTCTCTGTTCTGGTGAAAACATCATTTCAGACAGACTCTCGAAAAAACAGTCTACCGCTTCTGGTGAAAGTTCGACCAAGTTGGAAAATGTCGCTACCATGCAGTCATGAGCATGTTCGCTTTCAGTAATGTTTCGATCAGCATTGCTCACAGAAGGTCGTACCTGATTGATGCTGCTTTCATCTGGATGAATGACAATTTCCTGCAATTAAACGCCAAGAAAACCGAGGTGCTTATTGTGGGGAAACAATCGCATTTGTGGGGCGATAACTGGTGGCCGCATGAGCTCGGTCCTACTCCTACCCCCGTTGCTGAAGTTAAAAACCTTGGGGTATGGTTTGACTCACAATTGAGTTTTTCCACCCATACTAAAAAGACTGCAGCAGCATGTTTTGGGATTTTACGTCAGCTTCGGTCCACCTTTAAATATTTTGACGCTCCCACTCGACAACTCATTGTGCAAGCCATGATACTGTCTAAATTAGACTATGCTAGCTCTCTTTTTCTTGGAGTCAATCAGGCTGAACTCTCCCGTCTCCAACGTGTCCAGAACGCTGCCGCCAGGGCTCTGGTCGGCTTACCCAAATTTTGTTCAGCTAGGAAAACCATTTATAATCTCCACTGGCTTCCGGTGGCACAGAGGATAAAGTTTAAATCATTGACCTTGACATTTAAAATTCTTAAATTGTCATCCCCTCAGATTCTGGAGCATCTTATCTCCCCTTATGTTCCAGCTCGCTCTCTGAGGTCCTCTGCTCTCCACCTTACCATAGTGCCCCGCTTTAAGAGATCTAGGATTGGCGGACGCTCTTTCCGAGTTCTTGCCGCCAAATTATGGAATTCCCTGCCTGTCCATATTCGTGCTATCGATGGGCTCCTTGCCTTTAGGAAGGCTGTCAAAACCTTTCTCTTCCCCTTAGCCCCAAAGTTCTGCTGCGTTGTGTTTTGTCTCTCACCTTGTCCGGTTTTTATGTTCTGTACCAGCGCCAGGACGCCCCTTTGCTGGGGCATCTGTGCGCTTAATAAATCCAGATAACATAACATAACATAACATCTTGTACTTCACTACCCTTCAATCGTAGTGGTGAAGTCTCCACGAATGCCGTCATCAGGATAGGTAGCCGCTGGGGAAAGCACAATGCATGAGCCTTTACTGGACTCAACAAAGTATCTGCATCCAATGGTACTTCTGATTGTAGTGTAAGACAGGTGTCCAACACGCATTCTTCGCCGCATAGCATGCACCTTAATACAGGCATAACACAATTCTGCCACATGGGTCTGAACGAAAGAAACCAGGTCATATTCAGATCTCGTAGCCGTAATCCAAGGACTTTAGGTATGCGGTCCCGGTAGCGTATAGCTAGGATCGTTTCTTCCATTGTTGCTGGAGTCTTGTCTGTGACATGGCTTGCCATAACGAAGCAGGAGTAGCAAAAATAAAATGCCTGCTACGAGACCCAACAGGAGTGGAAGTCCGCCAAAGATGGAATGGACGAAATTAGGAAAAATACCCAGGACTGCTTTGAATGGGGTTAACAGTCCAGAAAAAACTGTCTTAAATACACTCGCGATACCACTTGTATCAGAAATATTTAAGATTTCGTTTAGCATTTCTGAGAAGTGTAGGGGGCAATTTGTTGATAACAATGCATGTATCTCACCCGTTGTCCTTGCAACTTGGAGATCATACGTTTCTTTTGATGATGTTAAATGGGTTGGCGTCTGTAGGAGCACAGTCTTCATTCTGCTTAAAGTATCAATTGGAATAGAAGAGATTTTCAAACTGGGCCAAATTCATACCTCCCTGTCTGGAGTGTCATTCGGGAACAATACTCGCTCACAGCAAATGACCATGGAGCTTACGCTTATGAGATAAGGTTTTCCTGGCATTAAGCCACAACACCTGTGATCTACAATTAGAATGTAACTCCCGTTAGAAAGTCTTTTAAAGAATGGTTCTATTTGTGTTGCTGGTGTGCCGAGTTGGTGACATGAAATGTTATTTGAAGTTCCTTCACAGGCCCCATGTAAACTTATACCCTGACACAGAAGTATACCACTTAGTGATTTTTCACAATTATTACCACTAAGAAATACATTCTGTCCTTTATTACTGTAACATGTGTGTGTATAAGGTAGGTTCCATGTTGACTTAATGTATCCTTTACCCAAACTTTCATACTGGCCTGCCTGTATATATTTTTGGCAGTATCGAAACTGGAAAGTTGTTATTGGAATAGTTATGATCCCATGTATTATCCATTCAATGACAGGTTGTTCTGACATTGTCAATGGTAATCTCTCAAGTTTTTCAGTGCTCAGAATTGTATAATCTGCACCCTTTTGTGCCAAGCTGATTTGTGTATCAGTAAGGTTAAAGATACTGAATAATGACGTTGTGTTGATTAAACGCCAAGGCACGTAGCCTGAACGCAGATTTTGTAACGTCCAGCCAAGCTGTACAATAGAACGCAATTGGGACTGACCGTGTTGCAACATCAGTAAGTCTTGCTCTATTATATCGATTGCAGATGACACAATACTATCCAGTCAATATATTCTGGAAGACAGAGTCATTAACCCATTGTCCACAACAGAAAGTGATTTTTCCAAATTAACACGGTCAATTTCCCGTATTTTCTCTGCTGTCTCAATTTGAGTTTCTTTCCAAGCTTCGTTATAAGCTGCATATATAGAGGCCGCTATGAAACGTTTTTGACGCTGTTTGCGTGGTCCCATAATGAAATCACGCAAGTCAGCACCTTCTTTAAGTAAAGTCAAGTGTTGCTTAATTTCAACCAGTGTGGATGTATGTAGCCATTCGAGGCAGAGTTTCCCGACACTGTAAGTAGTTACAATCCCTGGATGTTGTCTCTGGGAGTATCTAGGGTCTGGCCTGGTCAATGTGAACCCCTGTATTTTGTTCAGGAATCTATCTTGACAGTTATTTGTGTCTGTGGGCCAGATCAACCATTTTTTCCAATCAGGATGTGTTCTGTTTTGGTTCAAAATATGGGATACGTCTATTTCAACATCCGTAGTGCTATTACTCTCAGGAGTTGGTTTTGGAATAGACGGTTTGTTCAAGTCTTTAATTTTGGCTAGGCCAAGACATGTTGTCTGTTGAATTGTATCATTCAAAAATATAATTTGTTCTGGGATCATGCAGGCTCTAAATAATGATTCTATACCTTGCACTTGCCAATCTCTTGTACCCCAGATCGTCTTCGTTTCAATATTTTTGTTCCAGAAATCAAAACCGAATGTTTTCATTTTTTAAAAAAAATTCTCTGAATAGATTAATTTTGTGTTTGTAAGCATGGTTTTCATTCCTGTCTTATTTAACAATTTAAAATAAAATGTTTCTGCATCACTTATGTTAAACCCTGGGAAATAAGAACATTTTTCATAAAATGTTCTTGAACTGCCTTTTGGTGGAGTTGCACAATGTTCCCATTGGTTATAATTTAAAACATTTCTAGGTTGAGCAGTTTTATGCAGATAATGGTGACCATAGTGGTTATAACAATACATCTGGTCATAATTAGATGAACCCTGTAAATAATCATGTTCTGTAAATTTAGCTGACATCACTAGATCTGACATCATATCATTAATACTTTCAAAGATCCAATCATCAGTGAATGTGCTTGGTTTTACAAAGTCACTCAATGAAATCTTGAATTGATGAGGATACTTCAGGAGCTCAACCGGACCATAGATTTCGTAATCAGTTTTGTCCCATGCTACCCCACCGGGTATAGGATTGGCTGTGAAATTTACTGAAGAAAGTTCTCTTTTCTCGATGTGTGAAGACTTGTGTGGTTTCAGGACCAAGTTGATTTTCTGACTTGCTGTGTCCATTGTAACATATTTCCCTTCAATAAAATGTCCCAAGCATAGTACCATGATGAGCCAAAGTATGAGGATGAATACACCTAGTGCCACCCAAAATTCAATCCATGGAGAAATCAGATAGGTTTCTTTTAGTTGATGAAAGAGTTCCTTTGCTTTGTCTTTAAATGTTTTTGTTGTTGGCTGTTCCCCAGGTTCTCTTGGATCCTCAGAAAAATCATCGAAGTTGATGAAGTAGCCAGATGCTGTTCTGTCAATTGTTTCAATTGCTTCTGGATTACTTTTTGCTTTTGGAATTTGCTTTGTTTCATTAGCATAGTCAGTGGTTACATCATTGTAGATTGGTGTTTCTTGATGTAAGATTTTGATTTGGGTTTCAAGAGGTTTAAGTTCCATGGCTTTGTTGCATAGTCCTTGTTGATTCACTGTAGATTTATCAAATGTGATTAGTCTCTCAGTTTGAACCTCTGTATTTGTAGCAAACTTTGGTGTTCTACTACTTCTTGGGAGTCCACTTGGCCTACTACTTGTTATCGGCCACATGATTGTGGTATAACCAGGTCGATGGATACAACTCGGTTCTCCTTTTTACCAGCAAGGGGCGGTAATACTACTGATCTTGTCCCGTTGACAGACAAGACAGGTACTGCTTTTCTGTAAGAAGGCCCAAATTCCTTCTTTACCGCGATCTTCTCTCTGACCAGATCCCCGATTTTTGGAATCCAGACAGGCCTTGCTGGGACAGGTGGTTTCTCTTCAGTGGTTGTTGGCTGTTGTTTCAACTTTATGTTGCTCAGGTCTTTTCTTGTTTCATTTAAGTCCTGTAAAATAGCCAAACGCTCTTTGATATCAAAGCATTTTTCTTTCACCATTGAAGTTTGACTATCGAGGTCCTGGATTAACATTCTAGTCCCAAACAATAATTCGTACGGACTGAGACCTCTTAGAGAATTTCTTGGCAGATTATTAAGACTACGTTGGACACTTATTAAATGTTTGACCCACCCAGCTCCCGAACCTAATACCTTTGCCGTTATAGATTGCTCTATGCCTTGGTTTTTTCTTTACACCATCCCGTTTCCCTCAGGAAGGAAGTGAGAAGAGTCCCGCAATGTAATGCTCATGCTGGCCATGCCCCCCCTATAAGCTCGAGAGCTAAAGGCAAGACATTGGTCAGAACGTAGCATGCTCCTAGCGTATATGCCATTATAGACTCGCAAATCTTTTATAACAGGTCAGACGTCAGCCGAGTGCTGGGGTCTACATCTATAAGTGAAAATAGTCTCTTTATGTTAATATGTCGCATTATTCATACTGGGTTTTATTGTTTTAATCCAATCTGGAGCGAAACGCCATGGTAATATACCGTCTCGGTCGCCACTGCGATCTCTGTTGCAGTCTGGGCAGTTTTTTACAAATATGTGATGTTCCAGGCTCATTCCTGGACACCAGTATGTTGATTGTAATTCTTCCAGAGAATCCTTAAGCTTAAGGTGTCTAAGACCCTCACCCATATGAGCGTCTGCTATTAACAAGCCTCTCCTGTTCATGTTTGGAATTACTCTATCCCCCACTCCAGGTATTAGTGCAAAAGGAACGGAGTTTGCATCGATTATGTATGTATAATTGAGTGGATAGTTGATGGGTAGCGCTGAGCAGTCGCCATTTGATGACGTTTTTACCGCCAGCATAGTTTCCCCGTCAACGTATTTTTCTGAACGCTTTTTTTGTAGCTACGGAAGCCGATTTAGTTGTTTCCGCTGTGGCTGTCTCAGCCAATGAATTCCCTGCAACATGAACGCCATCACGCTGATGACTCAGTGAGTGTATCACGTGAGTCTTTGGTAGTTCTTTCTGTAAAAGAACTACTTGTTCCCAAAGTGATTTTTGCTTGATTGTGGCACCTGTGTCATCTTTGTAACCGTTTTGAATCCATTTCTGTAAATCGTTATTGTATGATTTGACGCAGTAATACGAATCGCACACTATTAGTGTCGGGAATTCACGATCGGCATTATCTAGCGCCATTTTTAACGCTATTATTTCAGTTTGTTGTTCTGAATTATTTTCTACTGAGTGTGTTTTTGTAAACAGAGGTCTCAATTTACCTCCGCGCCACACGTCTTTTACAATCTCGCATGTGGCGTTGTATGCTTGCTCTCCCCAAACTGAGGGTTGAGCATGTCCGTCTGTATATATTACACAGGCGTACTGTCGTATGGGCAGAATGTCGATTGGCAGAGGATATTCTCTTTCATATTCTAAATTTATTAATTTTTTCATTTCCGGATCAAAATAGTATTTTACTTTGTCTGTAGCAAGAGAATTATCCCATTGTATCCATTTTGGATTTAGTGCCATAGTAGGTAAATTACATGGGCTTGTTAATGCCTCAAAAGCTGATTCTGCTGTTCTGACTGTAATACGTCTACCGTCAGTTTGGTCTTTTTCTCTTGCTACAGCTGTTTGAACCGCATGAACAATGTTTTCCTTAATGCTGAACGTTTTTTCAGCTTCTGTGTACAAATGAGATTTGTATGTTATTGGTACCGTTTCTCCCTCATTAGAGGTTAGGTATGTGAATCCGCATCTTCCAGGGATGACTCGAATCACAAGGTTGCGTGTGTTATCACGTGTTTGCAGTTTTGTTTTAGTTAACATGTCTGTTTGTAATGATCTCAAAATTTCTGTGTGTTTTTGAGTCCAATTGATTCTTTTAAAATCTGGTCTTATAAAGTCATAGAGAGGTTTAACCCTCTCTGCGTAATTTATAATGTAAGTTCTTCAGAAATTCAGGTAACCTAGAATTGATTGTAAGTTTTTCAGCGTTCTTGGTGCTTGGATTACAGCACATTTCTCTAGGAAATTGTCAGCCAGGCTTTTGCCTTCACTTGATAATTCATATCCTAAAAACAGGACAGTTAGATGGGCAATTCTTGACTTTTTGAAGTTGAATTTGTAACCCTCTGCTGCGAACCCAAGTATTATGGTGTTCACTCTTTTCAAGTGAGTATCCAAGTCATCATCTGTTAGATAGATGTCATCGACATAAGATAATGCCTCATCATCATATATTTGTAGTAACTCTGTTACTCTCGCTGAGAATAATCCTGGGCTGTTCTTGAACCCCTGTGGCAAACGACAGAAATTTTTCTGCGAGCCGTTTATTGAGAACGCGGTCAAATATCTGCTTTCTGGTGCTATATTTTGACAAAAGAATCCATTAGAAATGTCTAATGTTGTTTTGTATTTTTTGCGCACTATGCTATTCATTAGTGCTGCACTGTGTGAGTTTTGTACTGCAAAGGTCTTGCAACATGAGTTTAGGTGTCTGTAGTCCAAAACTAGACGATATGAATCGTCTGGCTTGGAGACAGGAAACAAAGGATTGTTCATTTGTGAGGTGCAAGTTTCAATCACCCCCTGGTATTCAAGTTGATCTAAGATCTCCCTGACTTGTTTTTTAGCTTCTTGCTTAATTGGGTACTGCCTCTGTGCAGTTGGTTGAGATTTTAACTGGATTTTGTGAGGAGGAGAGTCCTCATCCCATCCCACATTATTTTTATATAATGCAGGAGCCTGGGCTACTGCCCACTTTCTTGCAAGTGTATATTTTTTATGAATTGGAATATGATTTGAGAAGGCAGGCATAATCATTTCTTCGCCATGAGGGCACTCCCTGACAAACTCTGGTGGCCAGTCTTTTTCGGCTAGAAGGATGTCATAGCCTTTGGAGAGATTATCCCAAAATAGACCCCTTATTTCCCTAGTCTTATCTCCCTCTATACGCAATGTTATTTCATATATTTTATGAGGTTTGCTAACTCTGATATCTGCAGTTTCCACTTGAATGTATTCATTCGTGTCCACTGTCTCCAGATGTTTCATCAGGATCTTGCAAGCTATGCTTACTTCTGCTACGCTGTCTAGCATTGTCTGAGCCCACTCTCCGTTTTTCAGCTGTGTCCTCAGTATCCTCGGCATGTTTGATTACTTTAATACTGGCTACCTTCTTCTTTGGAAATTGTAACTTTTTACTTTGATGAGCAGGTTCTTTGTCTTTGGACTTGACGTGCTCTTCCCTGTGTTCTGACCGTCCTCTTCTTTCCGATTTCTGCGAGGAAGTCTGAAAAGATCGAGAGGGACGTGTATTATTATCTTGATATCTTTCAGGTTTCTTTAAATTTTCCCTATTTCTAAGGTTGTATTTTTTCTCAGAGGGCTCCCTCTGGGGAGACTTGTGTCCTTGGTCCGGAGATCTTTCTCTCCGCCGAGGAGACCTTCCTCTGGACTGGAATCTTTTTTCTTTGGGAGTGGATTGTTTATTTCCATCCCAGCTCTTTTTTGGAGTGTTTAGATTATGTTTAATAAATACCTTTTCAGGATTTTCAGTTAGTTGGGGTTTCACTGGTTTCCCACCCAAACTATCTCTTCCTAGTTCTTCATAGGATTTTTCTATGATTCTGGCAAGTTCAAATGGTTGGTCTGCTATATCTGTTTCTTTCAATCTTTGGCGGATCGCCACAGTTGCTGCTTCCCCCTTTATGTTGGCTAGTAATATTGCCGAGACCTGCTTGAAGTCTTTCAGTAATTTCATACCCAGAGTTAAAGCAGGTTCTGGACCGTATTCACTTTGAATCTGTTTTAGCACTTCTGGTATTACCGACATGGACGGAACACCATGTGTTTTTGTGTAAATGGAAGCAAAGACTGTGCCCCAAGTGTCACAGTCTTCCACATGTGGTCCGATCCCCATTGGAAGACAGATAGTCAGAATTCTGTGTTTCTCAACAGGGGTGGTATCCGGAAATACCGCCTCTACTTGAGTGATTTTTTGTGCTAACCAGAATGGAATTTGTTCCCTTTTAATGGGTACTTTACCTAGACAGGACTGTATGTTCTGTGGTGTGATTTTATTTGTGTTCCCCTGATGAGGGGTCAGCTGTGGAATTTTAATAGCTGTTTGGACTGTTGAAGTCCGCATTACATATTGGACTAATTGTCTGTGTATTTTAATCAGTTGTTTTAGCTGTGCTAAAAGATCTGGTATTGAAATTTTTTCAATGTCTGGATGTGGTGTGTATCCAGCTAGAACCGGCCACGTTGCTCCTGGTCTACCTAGTGGACCGAGCCTCGTGATGTGATCATTATGTTTTAGGGCGCCTTTAAACCAGAGCAGGTGCTCTTGGTATTTTAGTGGTATTTCCACCTCCTCGAAAGGAGTGTACTCACCTGGAGGTTCCTCTATCTTGTAATAGTGGAATTCCTTTGTTACAGAGTTTGCTGCTGGAAAGTTTATCCATGAATAGAATACCTCTATCTGCCGATATTCATGTGCCTCAATTACGAATATGAATAGCAAAATAACAACACCAGTACTGCAAAACTACTCTAATAAAATGCACTCGATATAGTGAATCAAAACACCATATAGACAAGACTACTTTTTCTGTCTGAATTGAATCTTTTTTTATTTAAACATTTTTTCAAAAAAACAAATTTTACATTTTTTTAGCACCTTGGCACATAGGACACAAATTACAATTCAATTTTTTACATCACATATATATTTACACAAAATTAATAATGAACAATCGTCATTCCCAATCACACCATCCAAACTCACATTCACCCAGACTCACAAAAGCAATCTGTACTAATTATTTACACATTATACATTTCACAACTAATATCACAGTGTCAGTAAGTCAAAATCAAAAAGCAACCTTGGAATAAATTTCACTTCATTATATTCATTTGATATAACCATAGAACATGACAACTTTGCTCTCCCTAATCAAGAGTATATCTCTAGAGTCGTGTGAAAATAAAAGACAACTATTTTACAACTATTTTACTCAGTCAATACGTGCATACTTAGTTCCACCAGATTGTAGAGAAAAGGATGAGACGGGCGTGTTCAATAAAAGGTGTTATTTATTGATCAGTCTCTTTTCTCATACAAGAGAAATGAATCGCTATTATTGCAATACTTATAGTTAAGTAAAGTGCATACAGTAAAAGCAGGATTATAAAATAATACTGTAAAAGCATTGATATGGTTTCTTAGCCATATGATACTTTAAAATGGATAAAAGTTATGCATACATATATACATTGACTAATCGTACTCAACTGGTGCTTCTAACTACGCCTACCCCGGTGTACCTGACCTAAGCCTAATACGTGGGCGGGAGTAAATAAGTAGCAGTTTAAGTTAAGTTTGCTTTGCCAAGAATCTGACTCAAGAATTCTCTGTAAGGGGTTAGTCAGTTCAGTACCTGGGATTTAGAAGGCAGGAGGGCTGGTATCTCTCTCTCAGGACTCGGTATCCCAGTTACCCGCGAGGGCAAGCCGGAAACGCCGGAGGCTGGATTTCCCCCTCTAGATGGGGTGTTACTGGATTCGATCATCACAAGAGTAACCTCAGGCTCTCCATTGGACCCTGCTACCCCGCAGCACCTCACTTCAGTCAATAATGCCATTCGCCCAGTTATCCTTGATACTCTGAATTCCTCCATCACCTCCAGTATGGTACCCACAGCTTGGAATGCGCGATGGTTAGGGCCCTTCTGAAGAAACCCAGTTTGGACCAATCCAATCTGGCCAACTATCGCCCAATTTCCCTCCTCCCTTGGCTGAGTAAGATGGTTGAGAAGCACATCAACACCATATTGGTTGACTAGTAGGAATCCAACGTGCTGTTGCATGACTCTCAAACAGGCTTTTGTTTTCAGAGTGGGACGAAAAACAGCCTTATTAGTACTAACAGAGGGGGCAAGAAGGTTACTGGACCAAGGAGGAACAGCGGCAATCATCCTCCTGGATCTCAGTTTGACACTGTTAACCGTAACATCTTAGCCCATTGACTTAAAAGCATGGGAGTGTCAGGCACGTCACTGACTTCGTTCCAGTCCTTCCTCAGTAACCGCTTCTTCCAAGTCTTTGAAGGAGATGTGGTGTCCTCCCGGTTGCCTTTCAGCTGTGGGGTTCCTCAGGGCTCTGCCCTGAGACCTACGCTTTTTAACATTTACATGAGTCCCCTGGCGGAGATTGTCCATCCATTCGGCGTTAGGATCATCACCTATGCAGACAAAACACAGCTAGTGGTAGCATTGAATCACTCTGAGGGGTCGTCTAGCCCCCTAGTTCCTTGCCTAGAGGCGGTGGCCAAGTGGATGGAACTCTCCTGCCTCAAGCTCAACGGGGACAACCGTCCGTACTCCATTCCGTAGCCGGTATGCCTGGGCCCTGCTCCACCTCCTAAGGCACAAATTAAAAGCCTTGGCATGTGGCTGGACAGTTCTCTTGATTTTAACCACCAGGCCACCAAGCTTTCAGCCATGTGTTATGGACTGATGAGAATGTTGCGGAAAATCATTGCCCTTCTCCCCTTCCAGGCGAGAAGAATTATGGTACAGGCCCTTATTCTCTCTCTCCTTGATTATGGGAACGTCCTATATCTCGGTGCTCCTCAATTCACCATTCACAAACGGCAAGTAACTCAAAACTGTGCAGCTCGCCTCCTTCTCCAGATTCCGCGGTTGCAATCTGCTAAACCAGCATTGAGGAGTCTCCACTGGCTCCCTTTTCCGCTAGGATACAGTTTAAAGCTATGTGCCTTGTTCATAGAGCCATCCGGAAGACTGGTCCGGCTATTATCCACTCCTTGGTCACCCCCTATTTTCCTCACAGAACCCTGCGATCTAGCTCCTTATGCCTGGACGCCCCCAAGAAAATTCGAAGATCCAGGTGCGGCTTTTCGTTTATGCTGCAAAGTTCTGGAACACTCTTCCTCTCACTTTACGAAAGGACAACAACCTCTTGGCCTTCCGGAAGCTCTTAAAATCCCACCTCTTTAAGACATTCCCTTAACATCACTGCTTCTGCTTTCCTCTACTCTTCTATCAAACAGCCCTGGGAGGCCTCAGGGTAGCCATGCGCTATACAAGTACAATTTCATTCATTCATTCAAGGGGTGTCTTGTATTCCATGGCTTAAATATGTTAAAAACTTTGTGGTTGATTTGGGATGCCCAGAATATTTTTTTAATCCGGCCAGTATTGCTATAATGCCAAGGAAAGCCTTAAAGTTTGCTTGCATGGATTATCTGGAGACTAACAGACTCTCTCATAATATAACTAAGCCGTCTGTCAGCGAGAACCAACTGTTACTAATACAACCAGGGATACAACCTTATCTAGCAAGTGTGAACGGGAGCTATGATAGGATGTTGTTAACATGTTTTGTTTTTCGGTTAATTTTATGCTTTATTACCGAAAAGATGGATTTTACCTATTTTGAAGGAAATAGGCTTGAGAGAATGCCATCCTGCCTTTTTTAAATTACAGCTTTTAGATGAAGACATTTGTATTGGTCATTTAACTAAATATATGAAGGGTGCAATTAGAATCAGAAAATCAATGTTATCTCCCTTATTTTAACATTTACATGATTGTATTTTAAACCTAGTGTGCATATGGATGTTAAGATTTGATGTGTTGGTTTTATTAACATGATTGTTATTTTCAAATTCTGTACGCCAAGGAACATGTAAGATATGAATTGTATTTCTCTGTATTGTGCTTTTATGATTTAATTGGTTTGTAAATGCAAAATAACGTTGAATATCTCACCCTAAATTGTTCAAATTTGTGGGAGCCCAGCCATAGTTCATATGAAAAAATGAGATATCTTTCCCTTCCCAGTTACCAACACAGTCCCCTTTAATGTTTATGCAGCTCTCTTGTGTAACCATCTCTAAACAGCTTACCAGTGAAGGAAAGTGTATTTTCACTCGCCCATATGGAAATGCATACAAATGGAGGATATTTTTGTGTCTAGGATTGTGATGTAGAATACGTACAACATTCCATATTTTCTTAATGTATTATGAAATTACTCTGCTTGTGAGGAATTTGTTATGTACTTATATGTAAAAGGCCATGTTATACAAGGTGTAACAGGAAAACTGCTGATAGTAGTAAGAAATTACTGCTGTCATTACATTCTAACTAATCTAGAAGGGTAAAATACATTCAGGTTCTAAAATCTAGCCATAAAATTAGCAAAATCCCCTTGCACAGCATGTAATCTTGGTTACAAGTGATCACTAAATTGTGCGTATAATTATGCATTAGTGTTTTAACATTGAAGGGTCCTGCTTATTTCCTGCAACAAAGATAGAATCGTTTGGTTGACATTGACCCACGTAATTTGCTAATATAAGTTGACAGTGCTTAATTTGTTAAAAAAAAAGTGACATGGCTCTCATCAGGAGGCCACTGAAGCTTGCACCACCTATTGCCCCTGCCAGAGTTGCTAATTATACAACCAACACCACCAGACATCGCCCACTTGTGGCAGACTGTCACTTGCGCGGGTGTTGACAATTAAGTGCTGGGGCCGAGCACCGTAACCACCGGCTCAAATTAAGCACTGAAGTTTAGCCCACATATTAAAATGGCATTTTACAAGCATGTAGTCATGTTTGTGATTTTGAGTCATTTAAGGTTTGGCCGATCTTCTACAAAGTTAAATACATGGTTCCCTTGCCTCAGAAGTCAAGAACTGCTTGGTTTCGAATTGCACCCAGCTTAGGTGTCTAACTCTCTGACCTGGCAGCCCAGCCACCACAGGGCCTTCTGGCCAATGCATCAGAACCCACTCTGAAATATATTTTTCCTGTCTGTGACCGCCATGACCCAGACAAGAAAATGACTAATGTTCACCACATTCATGGAGAAAATTTTCTGTGTGTCATTCTGAATTCAACATCCTACGGGAAAGTCTTTGGTTGCAACCTTTCTTGCACTGCCCACCTTTATGTCAAAATGAGTTTCACAAGCTGGGCAGAGAAAGGTGCTACCAACATTTACAGGAAAAAAACATTCAGGATAAAAACAGAAAAAATCCAAACAGACAAAACATCCATGCCTTCATTCTGATCGTCTCACATTCTCGTTTAGGGTGCAAACAGCAATCTGCGCACAAACTAAGATTCTGAGATTTACAGTAATTATTCCACCCACAGATTAGCATGCATAATTTTTGCCAGGAAAAACATCACACAAATTGTGGCGACAATCAATACATAATCTGAGATTGTGCACATTCCACAACTGAAAACACACAGTACCACAGAAAGGACCATTCCCTGCCATGTTAGGATTTATTGCATGTACTATTAGCACCTAAGTAAAGACAAGAATCAAGTATCAATTAAAGGAAGTCATCATAGAGGGAAACATAGACCAAGAGACAATTCTCCAATAGATGAATATCCTTCTCCTAACAATATTCTGGAAAATACTTTCAGGTTCTTGCACTGTTCATTGTATTTGCTGCATTTTAAAATCTGTGCTGTTCTACATGCTCAAACCATAACTGTGTCAAAAGATACAAGCACTAACCATTTAAAACGACAGAATCTATATCCACAGCAAGGCTCTGGAGAGTTCCAATGGAGGTGCGGTTCAATATACTAGTCTGGATGGAATCCTTCAAGATGGCCCCGATGCAGTCTTCACAGAACACTTGGCCTTCAGTGTGCGGCACCACAAATTGCAACCAGAAATGGACAAGCAGGCCACCATTGTTGTTATTGCTGAAAAATATGGACGATGGTTAATGAGTAATACTCTCACACCACATAACATGATTGGCAGATTACACAGACAGTAATGTGACCTGATACAATCTAGATGTGTTTAGAATGACTTATTTCAAGAGTACCACTATTAACACACACATAACTTAAAGGAAAATTAAAAGTTACCAATAGCAAGGTTCTACCTTTTCTCCATGTAATGCAGCTTTCAACGCACTGTATAAGCAATGAAAGATTATTTGCAGATATCTGTGCTCCTAAGAAAATGCGCTGCTGTTTCTCTCATTTGGCATAAGTTTGGAACTGTGAAAAAAATAGATGTTTTTTGTTGAATTACTTTCTTCCACCTTGGGTTTTAATGGTCATAGTCTCACAGAATCCCTTGAGTAAACACTCTTCCTGTTGCTGGCTATAAATGTGATGGAGAAGCCCAGTCAAGCAGGCCAGAAAGCTGAAGACCGATTGTCGAATGGCTATCATATGCAAATAGATTTTGTCACAGGACAGATTTAACATTTTCCAATGCACTCAATCATTGATCCCTTTTGAATACTCCCTATTATGACTTTGTTTTGTATGCCAGGATCCTTGTGAGGAAGAAAATATGCCAGCTGGTTGAATTACTTCTCTACATCAAGGAAGGCAGCTGTTTGCTGATTCCCTTTGCTTCTGTTGAGACCAGAATGCGTTGGCAAGGTAGTCACTCCAACACAGCAATCACGTTGTTTGCAGTTGAGGTGAGTCTCATGAATGGCTACAGTATGGGTTGCAATTATACTTTGCTGAGAAATTAGGCAAAGCAAAATTAAACAATAGTAGTTTCTCTTGAGAGGGATTTTGGCAGATCCCTTGGAGAATTTGTGCTCAAAGATTTCCATGAGCTTTTTTGATAAGGTGGAAATCTAGCTCTATGTGACATAAGTTAAAAGTCCTACGACGATTGCTTCAAAAGGTTTTTAAGGAGACCAACTCAATTTTGACCCTAGGTCTCAGAAACCTCCTAAGGCAATTGTGTGCAACTTAGATACGCAGCCCCAGATTAATTTAGCTCCTGGTTACAAGTTTTGAATTATTCTATGTGAAGTTTCTGGAAGCTGCTGGAATCTTCATTTGTAATGTCTGCAATTTAATATGACATCCCACTGACCTGCTGAACTGGTTTTTCCAGTCGGTGTTGTGTAAGGAATTCCCAATTCTGTGGGGTTTCACACTAACTAACCCCAACTAAGAATTTCCACATTCTTCTATCATTAGCTCGAATTGAGCCAGATTAACCCAGTCACTGTCAGTGAGAGTTTTGCTTTGTCATTTATAAAAGAATTACAGCTAAAACATGGTAGCATTTTTATATATATATATGTATATATATATATATATATATATATATATATATATATATATATATATATATATATAACATAACACACTGAATTGCCTTACAGCACTTGTAAAATTGTTAAAGTTGCCAAGTAGAGTGTAACAATTTTATTCACTTCAGAAGGAAAAAAGTTGCAGATGAAATTAGGATGACTAAAAACTGTGATTTCTGTTTCTCAGGGAACTGGCTACCCACTAAATGACACTAAGCCCGCCATATTGTGGAAAATGAAGTCTGCTGAAAGGGAGATTGACTACAGTTGGACAAGATAGGTGACATAAGTTGGATTGCCATTGTAGATCACTTGGGATTCAGGCAGCATGGAGTTGGGAGATGAGCTACAATCCTACTTTCAGTAAATCTCGTTTGTCTCATTAGCAATTATGGGCCATATTATCAAGGAAGCTGCGGTAGTTTATCGCCGCTTTACCGGCAGGAAACTGCCGATAAAGCGGTGATAATGGGCTTGATAATATGCGATTCGAATTTCAATCGAAGCCTAGGCTAGATGTGTGAACATCTAACCTGGGCTTATAGCGATAAACTACCGCAGCTTCCTTGATAATATGGCCCTATGTTTTTCAAATACGTGTTTGATCAGTGCCATTTTAACAAGAAAGAGGTATAGCTGTGTTCCCATGGAATGTGCGAAAGAATTATAGATTCAAAGGTTCTGCGTGCATTCCTTTGTATCTGACTCAATTTAAATGCTGTAGTAGATAGCCTAGCTATGGCATTACTTCGGAATTCATTTGAGGGCAAAGAGGGCCAGATTTGTTGGAAATTTGGGGCTTTTGCAGTATCTCTTATGCACTGCTCAGAGTATCGTAGCTATTACTGTAAAATGTAATGGGAATGATTATTGGTAAGGTTTCATTTAATAATATTTTCTTAAACCTAAATCACTGTTTCGCCATCTGCCAATAAATTATTTTTCACACTTCTTTTTGAGAAGTGTATGAAGATGAGCAATACTTCAGATACTTCCATTGTTAAATATTTGTTAATAAGTACTTCAGATGTCCATCTGCAAATATCTAATACTACAGACACTTCCATTATTAAATATTTGTTAATAAGTACTTCAAAGGTCCATCTGCAAATATCTTCGGAGAGCACATCTTTCAAAGCAGTTTTAACTTTCTTCAGTGGGTAGGAGAAGTTGAACTGATGGCAACACTGTCATGGCACAGCCATTGCCATTGAAGTTGGCATTAGCAGAGTCTTCATTTATCACCAACAGTTTTCTTAGTTTTGGTCCTATCTTCTATATAATTGTACAATATAAATACACATTAAATTCCAACTACCACATGTTCTCCATGGCTAAGTAATTCACATCTACAAGTTCAATTTTAGTTGACTAACAGCACAAGAAACCCAAACATTAAAAGGCTGAGAACTTTATGGGTCTCGTGATAAAGAATTCATTTCCCCCTGGCCATTGGTAAGCTTGATGGCTTCGGTATTAATGGTGGGCAAAATTGAATTGCCATAGATATCCATGTGCACTAATGTAAGATGTAAAACATTCTCTTTAGCAAATTTTACTATTCACCTGTTCTGCTTTTGGTGCAGCGCCTGGCACATCTATGCTTTCAGAAATGGGTTTCAGGTGGCGCCTTTCCTTTGCAAAGGGGTTTTAACCATGTACTACCCAGCACTGGGCACATTGAGGCACCCTTTACACAGGCACACTCTTGGTAAATTATCTGTTCTAAAGCACAATAAACAGCTGGGACAATCTGCAGTGACTTTCTGCCTTCCCAGGCCAACTCTGTAATTGTAAAAGGGATAATAGCACTGGGGCTGGAAGAGAGGGGGACATTCAGTGTGTATGGTCAGTGTGTGTCTATCACCATTGAGTAGTAAAATTGAGAAAATATAAGTTTACACCAAGAAACCCCATATCCAGCAGTCACAAGATCAATAAACATGTTGTCTACCATACCAGCATTTAGGCCGTGAGCACACAATTTTGTAAGGGAGAAAGCATTAGATTCATAGCACAACAATTTTTTATTTTTTTTTAAAAACTACATATACCTGACATCTGCCACAATGGACTGCTTATAAAATTTTGAAAATAGTGACTTCTTGTAAACGAAGTTCATCTGAAAAAGAAAACAAAATGTTCAATCTTCATACTAAACACTGGAAAATATAAGGTAAGAACATTTTGTGACATATACTACCAAAATAACTTACAGCAATAGATGTTTCAGTGGTGATTCCCACATGGTTTTCCCCAGGGTTTCGCCAACTGAAATCTATGTGTGAAATATCACAAATTGTAATACAGGCTGTAAGGTTCTCAAAGGCCTCATCTGGATACCTGGGGTACTTGTAATAAGGCCCAAAGTGCATAAGCACAGACATTATTGATATATATGACGCCAAAGTATTTTTCCACAAAAAAGTCCTCTTAAATGCAGTTTGGTAACAGGCATCAGCAAACACATGCATACACGTTTCCTTGAAATGTGCATCATCTCTTCCCAGACCGAAAACCATATTTCTTTTTCTATTTAAGCATATGTATTAAGTATTAATGCCAAAGATGTAGGCAAGGATATTATGATCTCCGTTTACCTTTAATTATTTCAGCCTTTTTTTGGATTAAAAATTATTTTAAATGGTCTCCATTGCCAGTATTGGTCTTTCCGATTCAGCTTTCTCAATTTTTCGATTTTGTACATAATTCCACTCTTTGGTGCTATTGTTGTGATTTGAGATATCTTTAACTTTTTCTTGTGGTTATAATTAAACACACGTGTGACTAGGCAAACAACGCTTGCAAGCCCCCCACTGTTTTTAAATGTTTTTGGTTACATTTTTTTTGTTTCTCAAATGTGGCATCTCACTTAACACGTAATTCACCTATAGGGACAAAAATCACAGACCACAGATATTTCTCCAGCAGTCACTGACCACAGATATTTCTCCAGCAGGAGAGATTTCCAGTGAAAGTAAAATGTGCAAATTATTTATCACTGGTTCATCATTTGAGGAAAAAGTTAGCTGAGTAGGGGTTGACATTTGAGTAGAACACAAAGTAGATGCTGAAGGGTGTGTGAGGAAGGCCTGTAACTGATCCCTAAACTTTGCACAATGCATTGACTCAATATATCATGCCTAATACAAACAAGCATTTGCAATGCAAAAGGTCTCGCATTTGTGAAAGTTAGAGCTCTTGGTGTTAGAAATGACAATGTTTTTTAATTTTGTTTTTTGTATATAGTGGAGTGATGATATGTGCATAGCGCTATTTCTATTCATATGACCTTGTGGCGCTTTAGAACCAGAAAATGGGAAATAGGTTATGAGGGAGGGGAGACAAGAGTAATATGCTGGCTGTGAAAAAAAAGTAACAATGGAACGATATGCTCTTGAAGAAACAAGATTTTAAACTGAATTATGTATTTCACAAACATGACACATAATCCACAACCTACTGCATAATCTTAGATTACAACAACAAACACATCGTAGCTTAAACAAAAAAAGCATGAAAGGTGTTGCTGGGGACTGGCATGTTCTCTCTAAAGTTTAATTTGGCATCGTACAGTTGCTGAGTGTTCAATTTAAGTACTAATCTGGTACTAATGAGGTTAATCTTTTGCCATCCAATAGTTATTGGCACAGATATTGTTTTTAGGGAAGCCCTTTATGTGCAATAAAAAACCCTTGCAAAATAAACATAGATGCACGGATAGGCACACACAAACGTGCCAGCACAGATAGAAAGAAACACGCATACACAGACATAGAAATGCCCACATTTCGGAATAGTCAGCTGCAGCTGCATACACACATAGATGAAGCCACACAAGCATACACACACACTCACACACACGCATGCATGCAGGCACGAGGACATACAAGCACAGACACACGCACACATGCACATAAGCAAGCATGCACATTAACAAGAGGAGATACATTTACAAACTCACACATGCATGCAGATATATGCAAGCAGACATACACAGGCACTCATACATACCTAAAACATATATGCACTCAAATACACATACATGCAGGCATGCACGCACACATATACATACGCTTGTGTTTCTTGTCTCACCCCTGTGAGGTGGCTTGTATGAAATATGTATTTCACATGTTTTGCAAATTTATGCATTTTAAGTGTTCTGACGGGCGCAGTGGATAGATTTTTTTTTGGGGGGGGGGGGCAGATTTATATAGCGCGAACACAACCCAAATGTATTGGAGCGCTTTACATGAACACCACTTAAGTTACACAAGGACACATAAATTAATATAATTTTTGTTAGGCACACGGAGAAGATTAGGTGATTTGCCCAGAATCACAGGATGTGGTGTCGGCCCGGGGCTCGAACCTTGGTTTCCCAGCTCCAAAGTCGGCAGTTTAGCCATGAGACCACATCCTGTCCCCGAGATGGAGATAAGAGGCAGATAGGGTGGCAGACATAGAAATAAGAGACAGATCGAGATAAGAGGCAGATACGGTGGAAGACAGAGAAACAAAAGAGAAAGACGAGTGTGTGAGATGGGGAGAGCGATATGTAAAACACAGACAGGACAAATAGAGATACAGATGAGAAGAAACAAGAGATGTTAAGGACAGAGAGCGAGATGGGGCAACTTGGGTGGATGGGTGTGGAGAGAGCAAGAGAGAAAGGGGAGAGAGAGATGAAGACAGAGGTGAGAGAGAAAGGGGAGAGAGAAAAGACATAGAGGTGAGAGGGTAAGGTGAGAGGGTAAGGTGAGAGAGAGAGAAGGAGGGAGAGGGAGATGGGGCGACTGGTGAAGAAGTAAGACGAAGGAGCAAGAGAGAGAGTGGAATCAAAAGACAAGAGGATGTGTAAGGTGAGAAAGAGAAAGAGGTGGGTGAGAGAGATGAGGAGACAAGGGATAGGGAAATGTTAGATAGAAAGAGAGAGGGAGGAGACAGAGGGAGAGGTTGGGAGACGTGTGGACTGGTAAATTGGGAGAGAAAGAGGGAGGGTGGAAGAGCGAGATTTAGAGAGAGAGAGAGAGAGAGAGAGAGAGAGAGAGCGAGAGAGAGAGAGAGAGAGAGAGAGAGAGAGAGACAGAGACAGAGAGAGAGAACCACTTAGAAAGAGAGCACGAGAAGATGAATGAGAGATAGGGAGCAGGGTGTACTGATAGAGACACAGATCAGTCAGAATAAAATGTTTGCACAGAGCATGGAAGGTTGAGTGAGGAGCTGGGATGAGGCGTAACAAGTAAGGTTCAAAGGCGTAGAGCCACTGCACGTTTCTCCCAAATACTGCACAAAGGCAGGATCTGAATCTTTAGGTTTTTAACAGGCACGTACAGCCAACATGCTCGCCTGTTACCAATTTCAGGTAAAAGAACAGGAAAATGAATGCCCTTTTCAGGAATTAGTTACATCTACTTACAATAGCCAAACATTACGTCCGATATTTCCTGCTGATTTGTAAGAAGAACCATTTACAGGGACAAGTGTGTTTCAATATTTCCCAACTGTTCGTGTCCGCTTGGCTTTTTTGTAGCAGGTTGTGTATGCTTTCATTTGCTGAGCGTTGTGAGGCACCACATTTCCACATGCCGTTTGTATCCACCTATAACTATAAACATTTTACCGGAGGACTAAATTAAAGCCCAAATTTGGCCAAATTTTGTATGAAATGAAAGTATGACATTCTGGAGACTGACGTGGTGTATATATATGTAATATCTCAAATGTAATATCTAAAATATAATAAATCTAAAAGTTAGAAAGAGGGCCTACAAAGTACCCCAACCTGAAAGACCATTGAGGACCTTGAGTTAATTTTGGGCCCATGCATACACAACGACATGATACAGGCACTCTCTGCTTTTCTTTACTTTCCCCTTAAGATTCCTCTTTGTTACTTTCCTTTCATGAAATGGATAGATGCTGTGTAACAGCACCGCAGGTTGCATCTTAGCTTGACAGTGGACTCAAAAGGTTGCTTCTAAATTACACCTTTCCCCTGCATGATAAATAAATGTGCCTTCATAGACTGCATATATTCACTTTGACAAGCACCATGAATCCTCCTTTGATGAGGAAGACACAGAGGCGATAACCCCTTTTTATGGCATGGGGGTATTCACAATTACTCACATCAAGACTACATTAGAGTAAAACAATCTTTCTAAATGTTTTCTTCTCAGCCATCTTGTGCTCCACAAAAAGAATAGCTTAACTTAGAAGGGTAGAATTACAGATTCCTGCACCACTTTAATTTGGAGTCTGTATTCAAGTGAAGCCAATTTGCTAAGCATATAACCTATACCAATATATGACCCTGTGTAAATACATATTTTAGGAAAGTGGATTATTAGTAGGTGGGGCCATGCACCTTCAGCTAGTAATAATACCACAATCACTAATAAGGTCCAGTCAAGTCTCAATAAATTAACCCTTACTCAACCCTTGGTAGCTTGGCAACTAGCAGTCAGGCTTAACCAGCCTCCGCATCCTGATCATCATTGCCCATAGGCTGACGGTACCAACACTGCGGACAACCAACATTCCTCCGCAGACAAAGCTGCTGGCTGTGCTGCATCTGTTGCCCTCTGGTACCTCCCAACCAACTGCCAGAGTCGGAGGAGTCTCACAGCCAGCCCTATCAAAGTTCATCACAACTGTCTTGGATGCCATCATCAGCTTGGTACCCCAGCACCTTCACATCCCCCACACTGCACAGGAAAAGCTGGAGGCCAAGCAAGGCTTCTACGCCATAGCTGGCTTCCCGCACGTGTTGGGGGCAATTGACTGCACACATGTCCTACTTGTGCTCCCTGCCGATATTGCACACAATTACCGCAATAGAAAGCTCACACATTCCATAAATGTGCAGGCAATAGTGGACCACCGGGGACTCTTCACCAACGTCATCACCAACTACTCAGGCAGTGTGCATGCTTTCTACATCTTCCGACAGTCCATCATCAACCAGCACTTGAAGGATAGCATCTACGGAAATGCACTGCGCATTGGTAAGTACTAAATGAACACACCACACACCCCAACTTCACAATCATGCAGCTCACAACTCTGGGAATGCACACATTACAAACTCACATACAACATGCCAAACAACATGCCCACCTACCAGACACGACAGCACAACTTACTGTGATAACCTGGGCTAGCCATGTACATAAGCCATCAATGGCATGGCACCTCAGCCACACAATAGCAGATTGTGGGGAGATGTGGGAACCAGGCATGTGCGAAGGAGGCAAGTGACCCATGAATGAGAATGTACACAATGGCAAGTGTGACGTGGATGTGCTGGCCAGACTGTAGTATGCAGACCACAGACATATCCATGTTGACATACACTGCTGGTGTTTAAAGTGTAGTGGACAGTAGACGCAACCATGTCACCTCAGGCAGTGGAGAAGACCTAGGACATGTAGCTGTGTCGTACCACCCTGTAAGCATAAGCGGAGTGGGCTGGCATACGACAGTCCAGCGTAGGGGTGTGGTTAATCAACCAGGGCCCTGGGAGTGGTTAAGGTTTGGCTTTGCCAAGGAAGTAACTAATGCGTGTGACTCTGTTGTAGTGTTGGCGCCATCCGTACCGCAATGGACAATGTTGCAATGTAGCATGTGCGGGATCGGCCGAAGGGTTAAATGAAGCAGCGCAAGCCCGCTCGGGGTCCGGGATCATACATGCCAACTGGTGTGTGTGTCGCTATTACCGCAGCAGAAGCCAAAGGTTTACCCTCAACCACATCACAAGTTCAGCCAGCCATGAACTCTACATCTGTGTCCCCCCTATCCTTACTAGAGACCTACACACAAGTGGCCAGGCTTGTGGACATGCGCAAACAGGCATGACAATGGTGCGCCGTAGGAGTGCAAGTGATGCAACGCATGGCGCACCCTAGTAAATAGGCTCAGGGGAGGGAGGAGCAGCAGTGAGGCTACGTAATACACATTGATGCCGCGCATTTGCTACAAGCAGTACATGTCAAACAGGAATCACTAAGTCAAACATATCACACACCAATGAACCAGTGAGCTTGCCAACACATCATGCAGAACCAACTATTGTCTCATGTCTCTCTGCACTGTCACAGGTGATCAAGGATATGCACTCAGCCCTTGGATGATGACACCCCTCCAAGCCCCGAACACACAGGCCCTGAGGCAGTACAATGCGACCCACAAACGCACCAGGGGCATCGTGGAACGCACATTTGGCATGTTGAAGTCACGTTTCAGGTGCCTGGACATCAGAGGTGGAAGGCTCCTGTACAGCCCAGACATCGTGTACAAGATGATTGTTGCATGTTGTGTGTTGCACAACATATGTGTACGTACCAATGCCCCAAGTATACAAGTGCCAGATGCACCGAACGATGATGAGGAAGATGTTGCAGGTGGACCACATCCCACTGCAGCCACAGCAGGAATAGCCCGTAGGGACACCATCATTGACAATTTCTTCACATGAGCACGTCATATTGTCACAGTTCTTCACAATCATGGAATAGTACAAAATGACCACAGCCACAGCATGGGCAAATACATTGATTCCAACACACATTCCCCGAGTGCATGCCACTCCTCTATACAGGCACATCACTCTGACAAGTGTAAGTGCAACATGTATTGCTAACAATCTCATAATTTGAAAATAGATGGTGGGTGTGTCACCTCTGTACAGAGGGGCTGTTTAGGGTGTCACATATTTAAAATGCCATTTCTGTGTGCCAAAGATAGTATGAAATCCCACTCATCAGTGTTTCACATGTGTCCCAAATCATTACATTTAGGCTGTCATTTGTGACCTACAATTGACAACAGACCTTCTTTTGGGGTCAAATATGTACCACCATGATGCAGGGATGCACCCTGTGACTCAAGTCCCACAACATGAGTAACATGGACTTAAGGGGGAATCACTGCTCCTACATTCGTCCATGCCTTCATACCTGATTAATCATAGACATGACACGTCTGTGTGCATTAGTATGTATTATTCACGTTCAGTGGAGTGTTGAAGCTGTCGTAGTACTGGATCATGCAGACAACACTTTACAATGTTGCCCCATGGAGGGCAAGCCAGAGGCCTTTGGGATTGACAAGTTACTTGGAAGGGGAAGAGTCCAGTCCGCACGCTAATTGCTGTATCATTGTTAAGCAAACATAATATGGCAGTCCATGTCGAGCTCCAAGGTTAGCGTTGCAGAGTGTATCGGGGGACGGTGGAAGGTGTTCTTCCAGGGCATGATGAAAAGGGCAGAACCAAGCAAAAACAAGCCAGATGGTGGAGATGAGTGCTACTACTCCCTTCTTACCACTAAAGCAGATTCATCCTCATCTTCGTCCTCTGATGTTTCATGTGCCTCACATGTGGGTGGTGGTGTTTGGTCTGCAGCACTGTGTGACACTGACACATCAGGGGTCGGAGATATGGATGTAGAAGTAGCAGCAGCATTCATCTGCACATTGTCTTGTGGCATCACTCTCATGATGAGGATCTGCAGGGCATAGAAGATCCCATCTGCAGCTTTCTCTTATACAGCCATTGTAGTCATTCTTTGTGCCTGCTTCCTCTCCATGACCCTCCTTATGTTCCCCAAGTCACGGATGACATCGCTGTAGCCACTCTGACTAGACAGTTGTTGTTGTCTCCGAGTCATGACCCCAGCGACGCCAGCCATGGATTGTTGGAGCGCATAGGGCGGACTGTGGGTGTCTGTCAGGGAGTGTAAGTGGTCCCTGATGGGACTTAGACACCCACGTATGCATCTAGTTTAGCTGCCATGAGGCCGAACCCCACCCGCATCTGTTCAGCCAACTCCTTCTGATAGTCTAATACACGGCGTTGGAACACCATGTGTTCTTGGGTGAGGTGCTGGGAGGCAGCCGTGGTGGTGGGTGCTTCCTGATGTGTGGTCTGTGCAGGAGGTGGGCTCACCTCGATGGTGCTGGGCTGCCCTGCTACTGGAGGTCGGGTTTGGAGGTTGTCCATAAATCGTTGGAGTTCCTCATAGATGTTGTCCTGGGGTTCGTCTCCATCATCACTGACATGATGTAGGGTCAGCTCTGCAGGAGTTGTTGATTGTCCCTCTGCAATGTAAAGGGGAGATGCAGTTTCACAGTGTGTTCCATGTATATTTACACACTGGCGAAGTTTACATACGGACTGCATGACAATGCACATTGTGGCTGTTTGTGAGGGGATGCCTTTTTGATGCGGGACAGTGTACATTTGTACTACATCACGAATGTGAGGTTGTGCTCGTACATTGTCCTCTCACTGTTTTTTTCTCTGCTTTTATGGTGCATTTACCCGCATGACGCATGGGAATTCCAGGCCTGTCGCTGGTTATTGCTGATTTTTGTATCGCGGTTTGGCATATTGCCGCTTTGTTCGTGTTTCGCATTTTTTAGGCATCAAGTTGATTTTAACGTGGGCATTTGATGCGTTATCGTGAGACTATCACATGGTACCGCATTGTTGAGAATACAACGTTAACACAGCGTTATTTTCCCGCGATAGACTGCGAAGTGTTGAGTTGCGTTAAGCTAATTTTGCGATATCACACGTTCTTGAGAATATCCCCCAGAGTTTTAGGCTGACCGCAATGGAGCGCAGTTCGGGTAGTCTGTGTGCTAGGTCCTGTTCATATGTTTACCTTCGCACTTAGTCTTTTTCTTGGAGCTTTTCTCTCATTGATGGGCTTGTTGGTGGATCCTTGGGCTTCCCGGATCCGAAATTCAATTCGACGATGGTGGCCTGCTGCAGAGCGATGCCTCGGTGAGTCTCTGAAAGTCTTCATCGTGGATGTTGATGGCGGGGAGCTCTGGAGCTTTCAGCAGGACAAACCAGCTGCAGGAAGGCTGCCTACATTTCGTGCTTCTAAAAACAAATTCAGAAGAGGAGCTTAGCAATGCCGCATTCTGTTTATAGAGTTCCGGTGGCAGTCCATTTAGACCCTGAGCTTTTCCGGGTTTCAAATACCTAATGGCTTCTCTATCTTCCTCAAGTGTTATCTCTTCTTCTAGTATTTGAGTTCATCAGCTTCCAACCTGGTGACCTCAATTGCAGCTAGGTATCTTTCTATCTGTGGTAGTTCTGCCAGGGGGCACTTTGCATTGAAAGTCTAATAGTAGTGAGCAAAGGATGTGGCTATCCCAATGGGCGTCGTATAAGTTTGGCCATTTACGATGTCTATCTGGGTCACCCATCTATTGTCTAATTCCTTCTTACTGAGCCACACATTTAGTAGACCCACCTTGTCTCCAGTGTCATAGAGGCGCCGGTGCATGGCTTGTATCGCATGCAGCACGTCTCTCCTGGCAAGGGCTAATTATTCCTGACGGATAGTTTGCATCTTCCGTATCAATGAAGGATTTTCACTTGTTAGGGCCTGGTTCCCAATCTGGAGAAATCTTGATTCCATTATAGTTATCTCTTTAATTTCCTCACCTTTTTTATGAGCTAAGATGTTCTGGGCTCTGTCTCACAGGACCGTTTTACAGGCCTCCCAGAGTGTGATAGCAGATTCTACAGATCCCACGTTTTCTTTAAAGTAGAGCTCTGTGTCCACCTATATTTCTTGGATGACCTTCAGGTCTTTAAGTTCCCAGGCATTACGTTTCCACCCATTGTTAGAGTGCTGTCTGCCCGTACCCACTGTAAGCCAAAGGGGCGCGTGGTCTGAGAGGCCTCTTGCTAAATATTCTACTTTTTGGATCCCTGTCACCTCCCCAGCTGGGGCTAGGATATAGTCTATCCTTGAAAGGGCTTTGTGAGCACCCGAGTAAAAGGAGTAGGCCTTGGTGTGCGGATTGTGTTTTCGCCATATATCTGTCACTGCTAATGTGTTTGTGAATCGCTTGAGTTGTGTCTCGCTAGGACATCCAGTGGGGACCGTGGTACGGTCAGACAAAGGATCCATGTGAAGATCCTATTTTTATACCCTGGTTCCCTTCTTCTGGAAGGTGGGAGAAGTTTCTAGAAAGGTTCTGTGAAGTGCATGGAATGTCCTTACTTCCCTGCCCTGGCTATAAGCTGGCTGCAATGACAAGGGTAGGTGTTAGGCCCTTTGTGGAAAGGTAGAGCACACACTATTCAGCTGCAAGTGGGGCTGTGCTCAGCTCTGCCCCCATCGTGCCAGCAGGTGGCCCATTGAGGCACATCTAATCCTACTATTGTGTGACTGTCTTGGAGTAATTCACAAAGCCTAACTGCACCCAGTCATGTGACCTGAGACAGGTTGCAGACCCAAATGGTTAAGGGTAGGAAAATGCCAACTTTTCAGAAAGTGCCATTTTCAAAATTGTAATGAAAAATCATACTTTCCCATTAAAGAGGATTTATCATTACAATTCCAGAGATACCAAACATGAAACATCTACCTTCTCTCATTTGAAAATTACAGACTATTAAATGTAACAAGGAATCCTCAATGTTATCCCATGGGGCAGGTAGGCCTTTCACTACCATTACATGAAAAACTTAAAAGTACATGTCCAACCTTTTAATCACACAGCACTATGCCCTATGGGATACCCTAATAGTGACTTTTATGTAATAAAAGGGGAGTCCAAGGCTTGGCAAAGAAGGTTAAATGCCAATTCAACATGGCAGTTTAAAACTGCATTTAGGCTGCAATGGCAGGCCTCGGACATAGTTTAAGGTGCTACTTAAGTGGATGGCACAATAAGTACAGCAGGCCCACTCGTAGTATTACATTTATAGGCCCTGGGTATATGGTATATCTCTCTACAAGGGACCTATAAGTAAATTAAATATACCAATTTGGTGTAAACCAATCAAACCATGTTTAGAGGAGTAAGCACAAGCACTTTAGCACTGGTTAGGACAACAGAAACAAATGCAGCAAAATGTCTAGGGTAAAAGGCAAAATGTTTGGCGGTGACCCTGCAGCGAGAGCCAGGTCTAACATTTACTTTACAACAGGGCACCCAAAGCACAGACAAAATAAATAGCTGGTGTTTAAAGTTTGTATATAAAAGTAAATAAAATAAAACACACTTTGCACTGGATGTTTCACTGTAGAGAAAATACAAATTTTAGGTAGATATGAACAATATGCCCAAGCTTTGTTCAGTCACCCAGTGTGAAGGGAGCCAATGAGTAAAACGGGCTTTCCCACTGCCCAGTACTCTGTGCTGTTGTGGTTGGAAGCAAAACATGAATGGCAATTTTGCAAACCAACAGAAGAAGACCACTAATAAAACAAATCATTTTGTCATGTGTATTTATGTGTAATTGTTTTGTGGAAAAACAGTCTGGTTAAGACTCTCGAAGGCCAGATTTCAAACAAGAGATAAATCAGATATATGCGGACAGAACAAAGTAGCTTCCCATAGCCTTAGCAAAATATGAAAGTGTTATTTAATTGCAACACTCAGGATTATCATCCAGTGTCAATTACAAAAACAAAGTTTGGGACATTCAAATAGGAACCAATAAAACCCTTATTGTAAGTAAAATGGAAAAGTGGCAAATGTGAAACTCGTAAATAATCAATATTTGGTACAATACAAATGTCAGTCACTAAGAACACGTACAAATATGCTGTAACTCTGAATTGAGGTTCGTCCTTGCCATGACATATATTCAGAGCCAATCCCAAACTGGAGAAGCCCGAGAAAATCCAATACTAGTGGTTGGGGGAAGCGTTTTAATAAAATAAACAAAACTGGAAAATAATATGGCTTTTAATAAGTGTGCAGTATTAATGTGTAGGCTTTGTTAAAAAATAATGTTTAAATGCAGAATCTGCAGTAGGCAACCATATTTACTCACTGAATAGCTATGGTTGCATTGCTTGACTCAAAAATGACATGACTTAAGAAATACTGACATATGGTAAAATGTTCATTTCTTGACCTTTCCATGGACATATTTAATATAATGAATAATAGTTGCATACATGTTTTCAGCTAACTCCGCAAATGTTTCTATTTACACAAGGAACCCTGTTAGCAAATGACTAGAAATTAGTCTTTAATGGGGTAAAGAAGAGTTCATATGCGAAGTTGCAGCATTCTTAAAAAGAATAAATGGTTGCTGTGCTGAATGTTTTTACTTTTTGTTATATTGATGTATTAACTTCTACATAGACCATTGATAATGAACTTTGGGCCTCATTTACTGAAAAATGATTCAGCACGGTGCCACAAGCCACTTTGCTGCCCCGAGCGACGTTCTTTTAAAAGCACAGGAATGTGTCATAGTAACAACAATACGACATATCAGTGTGCTTTCCCCTGCACTGGCACACAATTGGCTGCCATGAGCCAACGAATGCTCCCTTGTGTCATGTTGCAAGGGTGCCTGTGTTGCGGGGATGAATGTTTTGTGGATGAAGGAACACCATCTTGCATAAATACAATGATTGATGGAATTTTCCTCTTTCTATGCATGCTGCAGAAATGCAGCACGCATAGACAGAGAAAAAAAGAAGAAGAAATAAAAGTATTTCTCCTGGTTGAGCCACTCCTATGCCTCCCCTGGAAGGCGTAGGATTTTGACGCTTTCCCAGCTTTACAAAACGTTGTAAATCTGGTAAAGTGCCAGGTTCCATTGAGGGTGTGTGGGAACACCCACGGCAACACCCATGGAATGCCCCTTTCACGCAGAGGAATGTGTGAAAGAGGTCCATATTTACATGGCCATGAAAAGTCACGCAGCTGACTTTAAATGGCCTTGTAAATATGGGCAAGCCTATTGTGCCGATGGTGCATTAAAAAAGTGACGCACCAGAAGCAGAATGGGCTTGTAAATGAGCCCCTTGACATATTAGAAGGTTAGAAAAGTAGATTATACATGGAAAAGTAGACCTGCATTGGAGAATGACCTATACTGAAACTTAGAATTGATAAATGTAGCTGCCGATAGGGATTCTTTCCTTTATGTAATGGGCCTAATGCATTTATTATGATTTATATTGACTAATATCAATTACTGATTTCTGTTCATGTTTGATCATTGAGATTAACAGAAATTAACTTGTGAGCCTAATAAAGGTGAATTACTAAAATATCGGAATAATAAAACCCTTTAACTCACACAAAATCACATTATTGACTGAAAATAGGTTAGGGAGTTTGATGATAATTTATGTGATATACAGCTCCTGATCTTCTTTAAAACAATGGCAAAGATGGCACCTCAGTGAGCGAGATTGGGGGTTAGAAAATAATTCCTGGCCAAAAAGCTCCAACACGGTGCAACATTTAAACACAACATTGTGTACTGCACTTGTATTTTATCTTAAGCACCAATCACCAAGTCTACAAGTGCTATTCAATCCAAACAGGAAATTCCCAGACATGTCTGTTCTACTTTAACTATAGCCCTGAAGATTCCCTTAAAAGGCATCTATCTTTGCCTTCAAATCCAATAATATTTTACTCTTTTTTTTTAAAGTGTATAGGCACATTCTACTTTATTTAATGGTTATTTCTCTGCCTTTTCTGATCACTCAAACTGTATTTTTATTTTCATTTCCTAACTGACACTGTGAGACCCTAATTCCCCAATTGTGTGTTTGAGGCTTTTACACGAGGGTGTGTATGGAAGACGGGACAGTGTATAAGTTTCCTACAGCTTGAGGCTCCTTCAAATCCGCTCTTCTTCACTCCATTTGTTGACTTCCATGCTTGTCTTTACCCCATTTGCACACATCCCTTTGTTTATGAGCTGTGGCTGAGCTAAGACGTTAGACTTGGTGTCCACCACATGAAAATTATTTTTCTAAAATATTATTTGTAAAACACAACTTATGCTCAAAAGCAAGCTTCAATGCCCCATGTTTTTCTAAGTCAACCAAGTTCTGTTAGGTTCAGAGTGAAGAGATGAAGTAACATAATTCCAAGGTTTGGCTCCCGCAACCACTGCAGGGCCTTCTCCCAACTGAATAGTATGGTATTTCGGGGGGGAATAAGAAAAGGATTAGGAGATCTAAGAAATCTGAGTGGACCATGAAATTTAAACAGTTTCTGAAGAATGAGTGGACCAGATAGAAAAATGGCCCCATGTATGTGCACCATGACCTGAAATTGAACCCTCATTTGAATAGGAAGCCAATGAAGATCCTTTGATTAAGATGAAACTAAACAACATTTGGGATGCTGCAGGAGAAGCCTGGCTATCTAGTTCTGCACCTGCTGACATTTATTGGTGAGTTTCTTATAAAGCTCAAGGTAGAAGGCATTAGAATAATCAAGCCGAGATGTTATTAATGCATGGATCACTGCCTTTCTGGCCTTGAGGGGAAGAACATCTTATAACTTACAGAGAACTTTAAGTAGCCCAAAGTAAGTGAAAGATACTGACAAAATCTGCTGAATAAAGGAAAGCTGACAAAGGAATTTCATACCTTCACACATGAAGTTCTTCACAACAACAGCTAGGTGAGGAGAAGGGCCAAATGTCAAAGACCTCCATAGGTCACTCCAAAGATGTATTTTTTCCTCAACTATCATCAATTCTGTGTTATCTATATTAAGGTTTGGGTATTTGTCATTCAAGTCAAGTCAAGTCAATCTTTATTTGAATTTCTAAGTAAATTCCTAAAAGATACATAATTATGAAATATATAAAACCTGTTCCATAATTTATACACAAGCACATTACCTTATATTCCATTGACTAAATAGACCACTTGTAATTAGTAAAAGGGAGCATTAACATTATTTAAATTAACCACAATTACAGTAGATAGTATCTACTCTAAAAAGTATAATCCCACATTCTATTCATTTTCTTCATATTAAAGATCATCTAAAAAGGTCAACAATTTTCCTCTTTGCAGTGCCATTTTAATAAAAGTACCAATGGAATAACATATGAATATTTGATAATTGTTTAAGATAAGTAAAAGCCGCCTTGTGGTTCATTATACAATTAGACAGAAAAGGGGGTGAAGTACAAACTTTCTAATGTCACCATAAAATCTACAAAAAAGCATAAAGTGCAAGGTTGATTGTATAGCCTTCCCATCACAATGGGTATCTAGGTAAATTACAGGGTCATTAATCAGATTTTTGGAAAACCATTAGAAGATAAAATGACTTCTAATGCAATCTGGTGAGCAAACATCTATTGTATACATTCTTTACTCCAACCAGATAATCTTGAATCTCTTGTACTCTATATCATTGGAGATATCTGGTAACTGTTGTTTTAGACCTTTCCATATAATCTATTTGGGTGTTCATTTAATTCAAGAGAATAACTTTGAACCATGATGTTCCGGGGGTTCAGGTTTTCCCTACTTCTGATAACAAAGATCTCACATGTTTTAGCTAGTGGAATTTCCCTGAGTGATCCAACTTAAACAGTCCTCAGTGACCACTCTGGTAAACTCAGTGCTCTCTTTTGACCAGGTGATATACCATTTTCTCAAAATACTTATTTGAATGGTCTCTTCAATATATTCCATACCCAATTGTTTATGTAGAATTGAGGTGGAAGTTGAGCTGGATACATCCAATAATCTTGGCAAAAATAGGTTTTCTTTAACGTTGAACAAATGGCACTTATCTCTGCCCTACAGCAGAGAGCCATATAGAGCTACAGGTAAACATTTACTCCTGTACAACTCAACTATATCTCTCACAGGTTTGTTTCCCACCTTCTTGGACTATCTAAAAATAGCTGATATAACCCTTATAAAGTTTAATGTAGCTGCCTTTATACGTTTTAACCTCTGTCAATTTTTGTCCAGGTACATAAAAACTTCCCGGGTCTGTTCTTATTCCCACAGGACCTAATAAAAGTTTTCCCTAGATTTAATTTAAAGACTCTATCTTCCATAAAATGTACAAACTGATGGATAAGCTGCTCCAAACCATTTGGCATCCATGAAATAAGTACTGCATTGTCTGCACAAAGCAGGATAGGAGTAGGACATGTACCAATCCTAGGGGCATCAGCACTAACTTCTTGCAGCGAGCAGTCCACCCTATTTATGTGCAGAGAGAATAAAAGAGGGGCAAACACACAGCCCTGTCTGATTCCCTGGGTCACCGGAATCTTCATACTGCATTTCTCCCAAATTGCACGGAAGTTGTTAAAGTCACATTTGTCTGGAAAGGAAGCAGACAATATCAAAGGTGACAGCCATAGCCATTAAATCTTGCCAGAGTATGTCATAGTTCACAAGATCGAAAGCACTTGCTAAATCAGCAAAACAGAAATATATATGCCCCTCTTTTGCCTGATTATATTTACTGATTATAAGGAATAGGTTAATCCCTTGCCCGCCGTACCTATTTCTTTGCTAACCAAATTGGATATCGAAAATTACCCCATGTTTGTGGACCCAAGCTTCCAACCTTGCCATTATCACCCTACCCATTACCTTCAAAGAAGAATCTAGGAGTGATATAGAGTGGATACATCTGGTGTCTCCTCTGTACCCTTTCTTAAAGATGGGCACAATCACACTTTCTGACCAGGTAATTGGGTATTAACCATGAGCAGCAGTATTCAAAATATGAGTGAGAATTGGAACCCATTATGATCAATATAACTTAAAAGCGTCCACAGTGGCGCCAACGGGCCCTGGCCCCTTACCCAACATGCTGTCCCTTAGAGCAGTGCTAACTTCCTCTATGGTAATAAAATCCAATGGGATATAGTTTGTGTTGTTAATAAACACATTCACTGATGGACTCTCTGTTAAATATAGCACCAAAGTGAGAAGTCCAGGCATCTGGTGGAACTGGATTTTCCAGACTTGGAGTTACACAATCTTTCATAAATTGTGAATTTATGATTCTCCAAAACAATACATCAGCGCCAGTGTTGGCTGCCTGCTGCAAATCTTCCCATGTCTGTTCCCGAAGTTCCTTTTTCCTATTAGCAATTTCGGTCTTCTAATTAGCTCTTAACATCCACATTTTTCCCTATCCCTTGGGGTTCCTTGGAGGGCTTTTCTCAAAGTTTGGTTTCCTTTTGTACATATTGGATTAAACGACCGCTGGGAGGTTTCTCTTTTCTCTGTACTTCGAGCTGGCCTATGTAATTTGTCAGAAATAGCTACAGTAGTTTTATCAAATGCTTCTACAATTTTGTTATGGTTTTCGCCCCATTCAGTAAAATCACAAAATAATCCCATTGTTCAGAGACAACAGTGCTGTATAACAAGAGTTTGTTATACAGCATTGACCATTTAATAGTAACAGTTTTACTCCACACACACTTAATTAAAGGTGCTTACCCATGAGACTCCCCATGAGATTCCCTCTATTAGAATGGATATTCAAGGTCAGAGCTAAAGCAACATGATCGCTAAGCATTGTACAGATTGTTCTACAATCTTTAATTAACAGTGAATCCTTAGCTGTAACAAGGATATGACCGATAACAGAACAAGGCCTATTACAAACAAATGTTTTGGCATATCAATTCCATCTTCCTTCAGATTCTGGGCAAAAATCTCCATGTTAAACTGGTATATTATTTCATTTCAAATATCCCCATGGGGATCAGGTATAAAATGGGATTGATAGGCCCTAGAGCAATCCACATAAAGACAGACAGCGTTACCATTAGTCTGACATTTGTTATTGTTAAAATCTCCAACCCAAATATACATGGGATCTAGAGGCAACTGATTTACAACACTCTCCCTGTCTTTTGCAACTCTACCTCAGGTATTATGAAACAGATTATTATAATAATCAATCAAAACAATCTCCAAACTATGGTTAAATATAAGATGATCCAGCTGATAAAAGGGAGATTTTGTCATTATTTTTCCAACCTTAATGGGTATATGGTTTGAAATAAGCACAGCTAACGCATTTTGCGCGCCCATGTACTGATGCTATAGCAGGACTTGAGATGGAAAAATAACCATCTACGTATAGATTTTCCTCCAGCCAGGTTTCTTGAAGACAGATTATATTAGCAAGATTTAAGGTCCTGAACCAGTCGGGTTTTTCATACTTGACCTAACTCTGGCTGTATTCCAGCTCATAATGTTCACTAATTCTCTTATATCTTGAAACCTTTCTCCATTTATCTTATTGTTTGCCCTGTCCCTTTTCTTCCACCAAACTACTATTCACACAACAAGATTCCCCTGATTGTCATTCATCAATGAGGCAACTGATAGAAGGCATTACCTGAACCTTTCATGGGCAGAGTCCTACTCACTCAATAATGACCCAATCAATTGTGCATCATCCAGTAGGACAATACCTCTAATCCAAAGCCACAGATAAAGGCAGTCAGGGGGGTAATATAAATATTAAAGAGGGTTGGACTCAACGATGATCCCTGAAGTACTCAACCTCTTTGCGGCACCTCTCCTGTGGCTGAGACTAACGTGGCAACGTAGGCAACGTGACGACGTGGGATGCAAGCTAGCGAGCGATCGGGTGGAAGGCACGGAAGACGAGTGCTCAGCTTCCGACCGCATAAGACCATTGAAAGCGCTGATATTAAGTGCGTGAGCAAGAGGGGACTAATTTGGGGGCCGTGGAAGAATCGGCTGGTATGCTCGGCACCATGAAGTGAGAGAAGTAACATCCACTAGCGTTAACGCTAGCGCTCTTACTCAGCTGTGAGCTCCCCCCCGCATCCTCTGGTGGGTCCATTTTGCTTGGCAGACCTGGAGGGGGGAGATTAGGACACCGGTGAGCAGTAGCAGTGTGCAGGGGGGCCAGTGAGGACGGATCCACTTTGGTCAAGTTCTCTAAGACAAAGATGTTTATTTTAGAAAAAGACTTTCTCCTGCATATAGAAACTTTTAGCATGTGGCAAAACCAGTGTCAAGAAGAAATTAGAACCAGTCAGTCAGTCAGCACACAGGGGAGATAGGTGGTTGTTAAACTATTCAAAATTTTAAATTGTTTTATTCATATTCCAGACCTGGGCTGGAGCATAGAAAGCCCAAGAAGAGCAAGAAGTAAGCTCGTGTAAAAGGCTAAATTGAGTGTGGGTGGTGAATGGTATGGTGTAAGGAGACAGATTTTGAGTGCTTAGACATAGTATATAAACAGTGCACATTATATAAGGAAGAACCTTTTGGAATGGTGGCTAGAAAGGCAAAGTCAAGGAAATTATGCAAAGATGCATCGAAAGTTTTCGATGAGTTGGAAGTGGTGTCAGTTGAAGAAGAGCCTGAAGGGGTGCCTACGGAAACTCCTGTGAAAATTGGCAAAAGGGGAGTGATGAAAATTACAAAGAAACCCACCACAGTTAATAAAACACAAGGTTGTGGGAAAGAAGGTTGCTTAGTGTCCAAGTCAATAAAAGACTTTGTGGGGAAGCACTTTAAGAGGACACTTACACCGGGAAGAGGTCAAGTCCAAGTCCAAGAAAGTAATAATGAGCTACCAAGTGCAGAGGAGGACATGGACACTGTTGATTTCTCCATCACACAGAGTGACATAAGCCATATCAACCCTCCCCTGGAACTCAGACTTTCATCTTCACCTCTGATTTTTTCCTCGTTGGGGGTTGAGGATGAGGAATTGGCAGGGAATGGGTCTAAAGATGTGGGGGTCCGCATTGATTTGTCAAACTCTGCTATAAGATTGACATTGGCAAAAAGTACAGAGCACGTAGGAAATCAAAGCCCCAAGCTCATGGACTCCGTAAATGAAATGCTACGGAATGGTACGTTCGGCTTGGATATCACAACATCATCCTCTGCTTGTATGTTGGACAGCATGTTGATGCTGCAGAAAATGTTGCAAGGGTTGTTAGAAGTATTTGTGTTAAATAACACCCTGTTAAATAACCATGAAATACAGTTTAAAAAAATGGTAGAAGAACTGCAGGGGATAAGGGGCAGATGCCAACAATGGTTAGACCAGTACAAGACCCCTTAATAGAAGGTTGTATTGTAGGGAACACAGGGGGTATTGGGGCCACTGGGGAGGGAAGTGTTCAGCATGATGTGTACATCCCCAGATGGCAGATGTTGGTAAGGAGGCGGGGAGATGTCTCTTGGCCAAAACGCCAGACCATTGGTTATTCTTATACAAGTCCATCTCATAAACATGGAAGAAAGAAGGCCCCCCCCCCAAAAATGGAAGGGTAAAGAATTGCAGACCAGAGTACAAAATTATGAAAATGGAATGCTGCAAAATAATAAAAGGGCTGTTAGAGTAGATGCAGACGTAGAAGGGAGAAGGGTACTGCAAAATTGCACCTGCAAATTTAGTAGGGAGGATTACAAATTAACAGAAATAAGTTAGGAGGGAAAGAACCCCCTAGAAGATCTGCAGTTGGTGAAAGTAGAATGAACACTCTACCGAGTAAGAAGGAATGGCATAGAAGAGGAGATTGGGCTACAAAAAGGCCTGCAGATAAGAGCAATAAAAACAAAATGTGGATATATTTTAAACCAACTGACCAAGAGATGGGGAGGAAAAGACAAAGGAAGATCATCCCTCTGAATCGTTCCCAACTTCTATTTGCTTTTGCAAAATGTTCAAGTTTAAAAGAAATGGGTACAAAGGACTTGAGACGGGTTGGGTTTAGTAGTAACAACAAAGGAGCAGAATACACAAAGGTCCAAGTATACTCAGGTCTTGTTAAGGCAGCTATTCAGAAAGCGGAGAAAGAGATATTGAAAGAGGGCATAAGGATAATTTCTGAGGTAGAAATTGAAGAAGGAAAGAAGCAAGAAGGTGAATTTCGGAGATTCCATCAAGGGCTGGGGGTAAGGCAGGTGAAGCTGGTAGAAGGGGGACGCGGGAAGAGGGCAAACATTACTATAGCAGTGGGGAACCTAGAGCCTAATAAAAACTGGGGCAATTGGGGCTCGGATAACAGCACCATAAGCACATCTTAATGGGGTTCGAATGAGTCAGGGTGCCTTAGTGAAATCGATTAGGTGACTGAGTTGCCGCATCGCCTGAGAATAATTTCATGGAACATTAATGGGTTGGGAGGACAAACAAAGGTGAACAGCTTAAATCATGTTGCAAAGTATGTCAATATTATTTGTTTACAGGAAACATGGCTATGCGGCAACACCCAAGCAGTTGAAGGGTTTGTTAAGATCCATAAGACAGTCAGGAAAATGAAAATGTTTGGACGCCCGTCAGGCGGGATCATGACTCTTATCTCAACCAGGCTAGTGAAAGAGGTTAAGTCAATTAGGACCTTATGTAAATGGTTGTTGGTCTGTAAGGTATCCGATTCAGGCAGTAAGGGGAAGGATGACTACCTGATTCTCATAAATGTATATATTCAACGGGGTTCTTAAAAAGAATATGATACAGAAATGGGGCACTTTAAAAAGGATATAACTAATTTAAATGAAGTGTACGGAAAAGACACAATGGTGGTAATGGGTGATTTTAACCACAAACTAAACTATGAAAAAATAGATCAGTGGTTTGAGGAGATTTTGAGCTCTTATAATATAGGGTTAGCAAATTCCACATATGTCTATCCAATCAACAGTATGAAGCATTTGGGAAGTTTCTGTGTTCTATGGGATTAATATGTTTAAATGGCAGGTTGGACCCAGACCGCCCAGCTACACAGACTTTTAGAGTAGTCAATCAACAGTGTCCCATAGATTATATCTTTATTCAGGCCTGGAACTATGCAATGGTAAAAAAAATCTGGATAATCAAGCGCAGGGATAGTGATCATAATGCGTTGTATTGTGAATGCTTAAGGGGGCCTACAAACCACTGTGAGTGAGTGATCCTCCAAGATGTGGAATATCCCAAGGGCCTGACAACAAAATTGACGGAAGAATACATTGAGAAATTAGTAAGCTTCCAACAAAATTTAAAGGAGGATAGGGTGGAAGGTCAGCAGGTAGTATGGTACGCGGATAACATAGCTCAGGCAGTGCAATGCCTTAGAGTTCATCTAAAAGATAAGGAACAGGCTAAGGTAAAAACACCACATAGCCAGGGTAAGCAACCTAAGTGGTTTAACCTTGCCTGTCAGAATAAAAAAAGGGCAATTCGGAAAATAGAGCGACGTTAGAGGATATGCTATAACCACGGAAACTTAGAGATCCTGCTAAATTTGAAGAAAGAATAGAAATCCTTAGTAAGGAAGCAGAAAAGGACCTTTAAAGAAAAATGTTGGGAAAATCAACTAAGGACAATAGAAACTAAAAATATAAAACGATTATGGAGGTTGCTACAGGATGCCGCAAGTAGGACCTCGGGAAATATGTGCTGTGTTGTGGAAGAGGCGGCTTGGGTAAACTACCCAGGTAACCTACATAAAGCTAGTAGGATTCTGGAAATAAATGAGGAAAAATCTACTCGGACAGTGTCCGTAGAAGCGCTAAAACCAGCCTTTAATACTAAGAAAGTAAAAGAAACAATCAAGAAGCTGAGCTTATCTCGGGCAGCAGGACCTGATAACCTCCCCGCCATCATAATTAAAACGCAGATAGATTGGTGGGCAGGCTTTTTATCCCATATGTTTGTTGCTATTTTAGACTCCGGTCGTATTCCCAAATCCTGGAGAGGGTCAATATTAAGAACTTTACATAAAAAGAGTGAAAGGAAGGATCCAATGAACTATAGATTAATTAATCTGTTGGACATTGGAGAAAAGGTATCCCAAAAATAATCCTTGGAAGATTAAAGGAATGGTGGAGCGGCGGTTGATAGTACCAATAGAACAGGGAGGTTTTAAGGAAATACATTCTACTATTGACCATTGCTTTGCCTTGTGGGCTGTGGCGCGGAAGTCCATAGAGCTGCAGGGCAAGTTTTACTGTTGCTTTGTGGACTTTCAAGCAGCTTTTGATTTGGTACATAGGGAGTGTCTGTGGGAGACCATGATAAATTATGAGATTCCTGACATTCTACTGTTGGTAATCCAGGAGCTGCACAGACATAAAATGGGCACAGGTAATCAAAGATACATTAGGCAGGCTAACACCCGAAATAGCAATAAATAACAGACTAAGGCAAGATTGTGTTTTGGCCCCGCTTCTTTTTGCAATATTCCTTGGCGATCTGACCCTTACTTTGGGGTCAGCTAGAGGCGCAAGCCCAAAATTAAATGGAAGGCATCTGGCCTGTTTACTGTATGCCGACGACCTAGTAATTCTGGATCAAACCGATGTAGGTCTACAAAGAAAGCTGAATACATTCAGCGCATACTGCTCAGAAAAACGACTAACAGTAAACATGGACAAAACTACAATTTTGAGCTTCGGGAAAAGGAATCTGAAGTTTAACTGGTATTTGGGCCAAACCAAGCTTGATATAGTAAATGAATATAAATACCTTGGAATATGGTTCACACACTCTTTGAAGTGGGGTTTGCATTTGGAGGCACAGAAAATAAAAGCACATATGGTGGTATGTGGGCTGAAAAGATTTAATCAAAGTTATGGTGATGTGTCCCAAAAAACATTATTGCGGCCTATAAAGCAATGATTTCCCCGCAACTCCAATATGGCTTGGAAATATTTTGCATTGATGGTAAAAACTACTGGGATAAAGAAGAAGGGAAATGTTTAAAATCTTTACTGTCCCTCACTAGCTCGGTAATGGTACAGGCAATTAGATTGGAACTAGGCCTGACTGCTTTGAATGTTCAGGTGCATTTAAGTCTACTCAGATTTTGGAATCGCTTGGGTCTTGAGAAGGTCACAAAGGTGTCGCAATGGTGCATGAAAAAAATTCAATCTAGTGAGCTAAAATGGGCTAAAGCCACAAGGAGTAAACTTCAGACCATTTGCGATGACCTGAATGTGAAAATAGATCCGAAGACATTGCAATTCAAAATAACAAAGAGTTTACCTAAAATGCAGGGAAAATAATTGTCTAGAGCACTAGAGTATTTAAGTAAAAAAGATTCTGGCGGGCCACAGCTGACAAGGGTCGGGACACGTACTCTGCTGAGGAACTGAGTGAATCCTGGGACTAACTCGCACTGCAGATCCTACTTGCATCTCCCTGTGTGCCTGGGAGGGAGCAGCCTGCGCTGCCCGGCTCAAGTCTGCCCACGCGTCTCCCCCGCTGGGGAGCGTGTTCGGCTGGCGGTTCTCGCCGAGGCGGCACCTACGAGGGTGAGTGCAATTGACCCCACCTGCGCGCCGTGTCCTCCGCGCGCCTGCTCCAGAGACTGCCCCAGAGTGAAGACACTCGGCTGTTCTCACTTAGCCGAGTGAAGAGGCCCCCAGGTGCGCGGCTGCCCATCCATTGCCTGTGCCCCACAGAGTCAGGGTAAAGACTACTCCCACTAACCTGGTTGTACAGCCATCAGGCAGAAGTGTCGTTCCTGAAGGAGAGAGTTCTTCTCGTGGGTGTCTGACCTGAGGAAGTCAACAAGCATTGGCAGCTTCAACTCCTGTTGCAGTTCCTGGGAGCCTTGCCTTAGCGACTGAGTTTGCTAAGTGGAAGTTAATTCATATTACTGGCCTGCCTTAGCTACTTGGGTGCATACTTTCTGAGTGGCAGATTACCGGACACTGCGGGATGCTGCGGGATGCTTTGCCGCTATTGGGACCGACGCCGGCGAGGGACCACAATCCCCAGAAGCACATGCGGCACGCACGCCGCCAATGCATCTTGGAAGTGCCAGGAGGCGTTCTTAAGGCAAGCAGGGCTCCCGCGTCGCCCTTGGCTAAGCCCTGGCCAAGGGCGGGCCCGTTTGAGCCCGTTTGAGATGGGAGAGGCTGGACTGGGCCCCCCCTCTAAGGCCCTTGACAGAATTGGGCGAGCAGCCCAGCAGCAGTAAGTGGACCCAAAGACCAGTACTAGAGTTAATTTCAAACGTATTTCTTTCTGACAACTTGCAATTGTAATTGAACTCATTGAAAATGGCAGCACGGGAGGGAAGGGGGAGAAAAGTAACGGGTGACGGGTATGTTGCTGGAACCCTTGACCAGTTTATAACTAGGGCCACATTGGTGCTCGCACACGAGATTGCTGTCACGGAGCTGCGCCTCTTGATTGAGCCATGTTTTCAAAACAATTGTCACTGGGGGGTATCACGAATGTGCGCTCGCCGGAAAAATATTGCCAATCTGTGCCCGATACGGGCCCCCAGCTTATCAATGTAAGCCCACAGCAAACCCCGGTACCACCCATTGGAGCTCGAGAGCCCCTGGAACCCTCCACATCACCAAGTAGCAATCTGCCTGACTTGCCGAAGAAAAAGGTTATGTGCATGGCAGAAGTTCATAAGGAGCCCTCTGATCCCACGAATCATATGCAGGGGGGGTCATCTAAAAGAAAAAGAGGAGGCACACAAGGAGGCACACGAGGAGGCACCCAGCATAGGGGAAAGAAGCCCAAAACCACTGAGCAGAGTAAACAGAGAGAGCTAAAACAAATAGACTGGCCAATCGCTGAAGTCCCACATGAAATAGTGCCCGCAACAACCCCCGTAATCATGGACGAAATTATAACAGGCTTATCCTTGCCCGAGGAATTATATTGGCAGAAAATAGGGGCTCTTATATCATCTTCACTGGAGCCACTAATGAAAAGACTCTCATCAATCGAAAATAGACTTGTGGAAACAGAAAGTCTGATAATGTCCACTCTGGGAGGCATTGAAAACAAAGTAGTGGCTCTGTAAAGGAAGCAAGGAGGGAGGGAGGAAGGGGTTTGGTTGTATGTCCTAATGCTATAGTGTCATCAATTGTGGGCCCAATTGTGCACCCTATGGATCCAGAAGATCTAAGGGGTGCGATAACGAGTGGTGGAAATGTACCCTCTACAGACACATGCGGAGTAAGTAGTAGCAATGATAGGGGTAGGGACAAGAATGTAGCTAAGAACTTGGGTCCTTGTCTAGACTTATTCCCAGATCGTACATCTTACGTGGCTGTTTTGACCGGTGTTTCGGTATTGGAAGATGGCAAAGCTGAATCTTATGATCAGTTAAAAAACAAGGGGCTATATAATAATAGACCACTGCCCAGAGATGAAAAATTAAAAATGATCCATGTAAGGAGAGTGAATTAGGTAGGAGGCCGGATTAAAAAAATCTAGCAGGGGATTGGATTGTCATTAATTTTTACGACCCTAAGGCGGTGGACCATATCTGCAGGGGTACCTGGACACACTCACGATTCAGGTCCGTGATCTAAGCTATTTTTATAGGCCCCCAAATAACATATCTAATCCTGATTACTCGGATCACTACAAGGGTAGATCTGGCCACCCAGGAAGGTCAAGAGTAGGGGTGGCTGAGGCAAGGAATGTGCCACTGTTGGTTGCATCAAGGGGAGGAAACATCTATGGTCAACAGATAACATCATTGAGAGAGGGGAAGGGCTGGCACTCTCACTGTATAATTGAGACGCACCACTCCACTGGGGAAGACACCTCAGTGAAGTGGACTGACTAGAGGGAGAGAAAACAGGCCAAGAAAAAGCTCTGAGGGCGGCTCCTCCAAATTTAAAATCAAAAGGGGAGGAGCACGCAAGGGGAGTGTCATCGTATGTGCACCAGTTAGCCCCAGATAAGATAACGACCCCCAGAATTGAAGTAGCCCAAGGCTCTGATGGTCATTTTCCAGGAATGGGCCCGCATGCAAACACACCAGTGAGCACCATTGAACTAGTATCCTGGAATGTAGCAGGCCTATCAACCAAGTTCCAGAACCAGGAATGGTTAGAATCCATTAACAAATGTCAAATAATCTGTGTTCAGGAAACCTGGGAGGTAGACCATTCTAACTTTCACCTAGCTGGGTATAAATCGTTTGGGATCCCGGCAAGTAAATCCACGGCCGGAAGAGCAAGGGGAGGTCTCCCAGTATTCGTAGATCTGTGTATGGAAGGGAGCTGGGTCGATCTGAAATGGAACTCGGAAAATATGATGGACCTCGGTCTCAGAATGAGGGGTCTTCACATAATCCTTGTGAATTTTTACAACTCGGGAGGTTCTAGAGCGAGGGAGCTAGAGGAAAGATTAAGCGGCCTAACTGAGCAGAAGCAGGGGTTAGCGGCACCCTTGTTTTTAAATCGGGGGGGGATTTTAATTGTCACTTGTGTCCCAACCTATTACCTATCAAAGAAGATTGGACCTCCTGTAGTTCAGAGGAGGGTCCACACTTCGAGCACACACTGGAGGGCAGGTAGTTGACTAGGATGATGAAAACCCACAGCCTGGAACACACAATGGATTTATTGGCGGCTGACTTAAACAAACTGGTCACTCCTACCTTTAAAGGAAGGGGCTGCAGTTCCTTCATTGATTTTATTTGAGTGTCCCAACTGCTCAAGATGAGGTTACGAGGTTTCTCAATTGAATTAAACGGTTTCAGTGACCACAACCCCCTAACACTGTCTCTAGCAGATCCAACCATAAGCAGAGTCAAGAAAAAGGGGATTGAGACAAATTTCGAAAAGGCCACCGATCAGGCAGGCGACTAAAATGGATTCGAATTAATTGTGAAAATATTTATAGGTCCCTAGCAACAGAGGGCAAACACCTTTTGGAGGACTGCTTAGACTTATCAATGGAAGGGACACACCTAGTGGAGCTATTTGAAGGGTTAGGTTGGCTACTTGATGGCCTTTTAAAGACGACAGGACAGGGCAAGCCCAAAAATGACCCTAGATGGTTGGAGAAGGCATGTTCCCTTGCACAGAGGAAGCTTAGATGTGCCAACTCAACCCAAGGGACAAACACAGGGTCATGCAGTGTAGGCTAAACTACAAGCAAGCAGTAAAGCACTAGAAGTGTGCTCTCCAAACCCAAACTTGGGAGTACCTGAGAGAAGCCTCCGAAAAGAAATATACAACCACTTTTTGGAAAATAATTAATAATCCCTGTTTTCAAGATGCAATTAGTCACCAGACAGGTTCTAATGTCCTTCCGGAACAGTGGGTGGAGCACTTTAGAGGGCTGTACAATCGGGGGGACAGTGAGCAGCTGCAGAATAGTGATGGGAGGGAGGCGTGGAACGTTAAAATTGAATTCACCATAGAAGAGATTACTGCTGGGATCATGGGTCTCACTAGAAATAAAGCACCAGGCCCAGATGGGATCCCTCCGGGCCTCTTCCTAAGCAAGGTAGATTTACGGGCACCAATTCTAACAAGAATATTAAATGCTGCAATAGCCACGGGACTCCCCCGATCATGGTCATCGGCCACAATAGTGCCCATCTTTAAAAGGGGGAACAGAGACAGTCCCCAGTGTTACCGCCCAATTTCCTTGATAGATGTTACCGCTAAATTCCTGGGACGTGTTGTTCTAAATCACCTGAGGGATTGGACTGAGGACCAGCACATTATTACTGATGTCCAATATGGATTTAGGGCAAAAAGATACACAACAGATCAATGTCTAAATTTATATTTACTGGTGGCAAAATACACTATCACCAGTAACGAAGCGGTTTATCTAGCCTTCATGGATCTCACCACAGCATTTGACTGCATTAATAGGGAGAAGCTGTGGGTTCTAATGAGTAATTTAGGGGCAGAACACGAACTTATAAAGATCATGAAAGCCCTACACTGGAACACCTCGGCCAAAGTAAGGTACAACACAGAGGGCGGAAGCACTGAGTCCTTTACTTGCACCAGTGGCGTGCGACAGGCGTGCATTCTGGCCCCATTGTTTTCCCTATATATAAACGGTCTAGAACAAGCCCTATTATGTCTAAATGTGGATTCACTCAGAGTAGGAAGTAGAGCAATTCCTGTTCTGCTTTATGCAGATGATGCGGTCTTGTTGGCACGCACCCCACTGGGCCTACAGAGACTGATAAATGGCTTCGTGGATTTTATGAATAATCTAAATTTTTCTGCCAACTTGACCAAGTCGTACATACTGGAAACAGGGAGCAAACCTAAGAAAAGCTATAATTACAGAATAGGCACTCATAAACTAGAGAAGGTGCAGACCTTCTGGTATCTGGGCATTTTATTTGATGGGCACCTAAATTTTAAAGCTCTAATGGAAGAACGCTGTAATCAGCTAGTGTCCAGCACAGGGGCAATTATGAACTTTGGCACCAGACCAAATGATGAGTCTATACAATTCAATTTGTTACGCCAAAGCGGCGTATGGGCCGGAACTCTGGGGGTTTTCTGATGCTGAGAAACTACAGGTAGAGGAGAATACATTTATGAGAAGACTCCTCAAAGTCCCACAGTGTGTTCCTTCCTACATTGTTCATGAAGAACTGGGTGCGGTTCTTCATATAGAGGACAAGGTTCAGGTCAGACCCCTGTTAGCATGGCTAAAGATCTGGAATAATCCTGAAGCAGAACTAACCAGACAAATAATTATGGATTGTCTAGGTAGGGACAGGGGAATGAACATTCCATGGTTGAAATATTTAAAGGCCGCTTTTGAAACGATTGGTCGCAAAGGTTTCTTTTCAAACCCGACCGGAATTACAGGTCGGGACAGGGTTAATATGAAGAAGGTTTTTTTATGCATAAAGCCTCTTCTAGAGAAGAGAGAGATTGGAACAAAAAGTCGGTCAAAGCCTACGGGCTAGGGAGGTCCAGTGAAGGAATGGAACCATACCTTGAGCTCATATACAAAGCCCAGGATAGATTTTTAATAACAAGTTTTAGGCTCAATCTTTTACATAATATATTAGCCGACCCGGCAGGTTTTATTAGTATAGCTGAGCCAAAGGGTCCCTGCGGCTGCGATCAATGATTTCCGCAGGACACCCTTCATTTTGTATTATTGTGCCCTTTTTATTCATTGCCCAGGCGCCGTTTTTTAGTAAGTCTGCTAAAGAAGAATAAATTCAAACAGGCTAAGGTGGCCCTCTTACATTTGCAAATGGCACAAGATCCCCTGACCTTACTCTCCATTACGAGTTTTTAAGATTAGCAGTTAAGTTAAGAGAGACAAGAGAGATCTGCTGAAAGGAGTTCCCAAGGAAAATAAGAGTAAAATGTGGGTTAGGGACCAGGACTAAATGGATTGTAAATAGAACAGCTTTTGAAACTCTTTTTAAAAAAGAAAAAAAAGTGTATATATATATGATATTGTTTGTTTTAAACTGTTCTTTTATGGTGTTTTCAAATGCCGAATAAAGTTTCTTTGATGATGAAATAAAAAAGATTCTGTAAAATGGATGTGCAATAGCGGGGAGAAAGACATAAGCTATCCTTACCTAGACACATTAGCGAATCGTTGGCTAAGAATGGAAGTGCTTAGGATAAGAATTGGTATTAACCCAGCTGTGACAAATAGTGCTATAAAATCCGGACTAATGCAACCAGATTCTAATGTATATGTTAGATAGGGATGAAATGTAATATATTACACATTTTAATGGATTGTCAACATTTTTTAAAGTTACGTAAATTAATCCTTCGTCCGATCTTTTTAAGGAATGATGTAAGGGCTTGTTTACAAGCATGGGAGATTCTTGCTGATATGGAAAACTTAGATATCGCGATTGCCATTGGTAAATATATGCAGGGTGTATATAAGTTCCTGCTGCATTAGAGGCTTAAGCGCAGCAAGATGTGTCACATTCTAAAATTTAATTTTATTGTTTTTTAAATTGTTAGAAATTAAGTTTTAAGCATATCATGATTTTATGATTATGATGTTTTATGTGTAGATTCTTTTAAATGTTAATGTATGAGCTGTTTTTTTTAAGACCAAATGGTCTAAATAAAATTATTTTTGAACTGAAATACTCCACAATCTAAAGAAGTGGGATTAGAGTTTAAAGGAGGGAGGCACACTGATTGGGCTCCATTAGTTAGAAAATGAGAGATCCAAGTTAGAGCAAGACTTTTAACACCTATTTCCCTTAGTCTCTGAATGAGGATGGTATGTGAAATGGTGTTGAAACCACAGACAAATCTAATAAAATAGGAGCCTCAATGTCTCCCCTGTCAAACAAATGTTTAAGGCGCTCAGATACTGACAAAAGAATTGACAGAAGCCAATTTGGGATGGATCTAATAAGTTGTTAGCCTCTAAATAATACAAAAGCTGCCATTTAAGATGCATCTCTAGCATTTTATAGGACCGTGGGCAATGAAATAGGCCTAAAATGTGTGGGAAATAATGTGTCATCAAGAATCGCAGTAACATGTGCCAGTTTCCATAAGTCGAGTATGCAGGCAGAATAGCTAGATTATTTAAGAATAGTGTACTGTAGCAGCAGAATTAAACACGATCCTAGTTTCAAAATAGAGGGTGGGCACGGATCAGTAGGTGAACAAGATTTGCATTTAAGAAAAAGTTCTTGCATGTCCGAGAGTGAAATGGATGAAAATTCCTTAAGCCTTACTAAATTCTTTTGATGCAGAGGAATGGAGCCCTATCTTCGTCTGTCATAAAGGATCCTTGACTATTCCAGGTCTTGTCTATAAAATAACAAGCTACTGAGTCACAAACTGATTGAGAATGTGGTATCAGCTGATTCAGAGAAGCTGGCGAGTCATTGACTAAGAAAAACAATTCCTTTGATGAGTGTTTAGCAGCATCTATTTTCCATGCATAGAAGATGTAAATTGCTAATTTAATCTTTTTGTGATAGCATCTGATAGCTATATAATGTCTTGTTTTTGTTGCCTCTTCAAATATGTAATGCTATTTCCTTGCTAACTGAAGGCATTTTCTTTTACGAGATATAAGCTTCTGATTGCACCAGCTCTTCCCTGTACACCTTTATCTGTTTAAGGGGAGCTATTGTGTTAAAACAATTGTTCACCAATCATGAAATACATTGGTGTTGAAACCACAGACAAATCTAATAAAATAGGAGCCTCAATGTCTCCCCTGTCAAACAAATGTTTAAGGCGCTCAGATACTGCCTCACTATCACCTGTCAATGTTGGATGATTAGCAATCAAGGGGGCATATTACCAAGGGCCTTATCGCCGCTTTAGCGGGAATTTTTCCCGCTAAAGCGACAATAATTTAATCGCCCTATTACCTAGCTGTCGCTAACACCAGTTAGCGACAGCTAGTAGGAGATAGCGAGCTTCTGGGGGCCCACTTTGCATGTCAGCGATATATATCGCTAATGACATGCAAAGTGGCCGTGCCAAGATGTTAGCGACTGGAAACAGTCGCTAACATCGCTAACTCCTATTACCAACTTTTGGAAATAATTGCGCTAAGCGCGATTATCTCCAAAAGCTAACGCCTGCCCAGAGCAGTTCTTAGCCATGTTATCCAATGGTAGGTGGATAACATGGCTAAGAGCATTTGCTCGGTAATGCATGAATATCGCTGACTTTTCAGCGATATTCATGCATTTCGACCGATTTTATCGCTTAGGAGATAAACCTTGATAATAGCAAGGCTCCTAAGCGATAAAAATGGGCGAAGCACGGCGATATACATGTAGCCGCTAACCAAGCTTAGCGATATTTTTCGCTTAAGCTTGGTAATATGCCCCAAGGTCCTATTAAAGTCAATCCATAAATCATGCATATTTAAGTAGAAAGCATTCATCATATTGGACTTTTGCAACCTAATAATTTGAACTTTGTGCTTGTATTACAGACTCGCCAGACCTCTTAGCATCTGTACCCTAGAGCACACACACCCCAAGCTATCTACACTAAAGAGCTTATTAGTGAAACGCTTAGATTTTTGACCCAGAGCTTGATGCACATGAACTATGAATCTACTCAACAGCACCAGTACCAAGGACGTCAGTCCACATTCTAAGGGGCCCAGTATGTACCATGACTCTCTGTACAACAGCCTATCAAACAGAACCCAGAGCAATTGATTCTGGGATCTGACAACAGCAACCAGTGCCCATCATTCTAATAACCCAAATCTGCACCAGCTTCTACCAAAGACACAACTTTTCTGTAATCCTCACCACCCTTGCCCTCATGTGCACCCTTCAAGTTAAGGCAGCCACGTTTTCAAAACCAAAATCTAGTGGGCCAGAGTGGCATCCAACCTTAGGACAACAATCATAGGCACAACATCACTAGCATAACACATGCACTTAGTAACACAAATGTGAAAAAAGCAATTTGAGAAGTAGGGAGCCCTGCTAAACCTCTAATGTGACATTACAAATACTTCTTAACAAGATTGGTATTATTTGAAAGGTGCAGTACTGGCCTGTGACAAAATCGTTGATATCTCCTTAAAGCAATAGCACCAGAAATTCTCAACATGTTACCTATACTATAAAATAATACCAGAACCTGTTAGTAGAGATGGTATACATTAAATGAGACAATTGGTGGGCTGTCAGAACATGGAATATCAATTTGGGAATCAGAGCACTTAGCAACCTAAAAACTTGCCCTGGTTAGCTCTGAAGATAAGTCTCAGTAAAACCCTGATCAATCCCTTGTACACAAATTCCCAGAGAGATATGCATGCTTACTTCAAGCAGCTCCAACATTTTTAAAGTCAAGAAAACAATGCAATAAACAAACTAATTTAGAACAAAATTATTCAAATCGGATAAGGGAATTGGAGATATGACATTTTTAAGTTTTAAAGCAAAACTCGCTTGTAAAAAGTCAAATACCATTATAAAATATCAGTTCACAGTTGACCAAGACTTGGGCATGATTTTAGGCCCACTATGATAAAGTAAATGGTGGATACATCAAATGGTTCATCCTGGGCAGCGTTTCTACTTTCTGACTTAGTCTACTTTTTGAAGTCAAAATCTACCGGCCCAGCAAAGTCTATGGTTGAGAAAGTACCTCAAAATTGGATATATCATAATTGAGCTCCTGCCAATTACATTGTTGGGGAATAAAACTCCTATCAGGCGAAACCTCGATTTTGTAGTCACTTAGGTCACTTCACTGCTGCGAGCGATTTCCCACCCAACTTAGTTCACGGTTTACCTTCACACTTGATCATTTTTTGGGTTGTCAAAGCCCTCCTGTTGTTAAAGGCTAGAAGCTGTGTATTTTCAGGGCTACATGAGACCAAATACCTTCACCATGAGATCTGGTTGAGCAGGTTGTCAGTGTGGTAAACAGAGATCTGTACAAGACAAACCGAGTTGTCCAATTAGGGTGCAACCTCTCCAGTTCTCCAGAGGTAGTAAAAATGAGTAAGTTCACTCCTACAGCCCTCAAGTCCTCAGGGAAGGCTTCTAGGCATCCGGCCACTCTCTCACCAAGGATCCTAAAGGATCCAGGCCTCTGTGGTAAGCTAGGCCTTCTTGGAGTCAGATGTCTTCTACTTGTTGTGTCTTTGCAACAGGCAAAAAGGAAGTCAACAATGTGACCCTTGGAGAGTGGTTCTGATCCCTGGGCATCCACAAGAGTCATTAGTCCATGAGTTTTCTTTCTTACAGCAAGGCCTTGTTTTTCAGAGGTAACCTTCCCAGGTCTGATGATTTTCTGATAAGGTGGTAGGTAATCAAAAAGTCAATCTTATCCTGTGCACTAACCACTGACTGGATAATATTTCCTACCTACTTCTGTCTACTTTCTTGCCTTGTACCCACCTCTTTATGTGGGACTTCTTCTTTGCTTTTCTTTAAAAATTCTGCGATGTCCAACTTCATCTTCAAACAGAAGTAGGCATGGTTCTCCTGAAGCCAAACCCATGCTTAGGTAAAGTGTCCTCCCTCCTTCGGGGTGAAAAACTGTTTTTCCCCAGCAGGGACTGGAGACAAAAAGTCTTCAGTGGCCCTGGGAATTAATGGGAGCAGACCCTGTCGGTCCTTGCTGACATCTCCGAGTCAATTGAGATAGTGTGAAGGTTGTCATTTAACAATGCTCTTTTATAACTCATCTGTCACTCTTTGAATTTATGTTTGTTTTGGCCCTGCGGAGCACTCCATTTCCTTTTGGCTAGGTTCCTGCTATAGAAATAGCACATACATACATGCATACATATACATATATGCATTCAGATGGCTACACCCTCTTAATTTGGCAGTTGTTGACTGCATCGCTATTTTCCTAGGCCCAGAGGCCAGACACTTATCCTCTAGAATCCTGGGTTATTAACTGAAGCCATGAATAGGGATGGTTCTCTGTAGGTGAAACAAGTGGATAGCCAGAGTTGGCTTAAGCAGCACAAAGTATATTTTTATTAATTTACATTTAAATTACATTAATCAAAAATCTGCTTTAACAATTAAACTATATTTTTAAAAATGAATGGAAAATAACTTTTAATCATTCAACTAGCATTTTCTCAGGCAATGATACATATTAAGGTTATTAATTTTATGGAGGTCAATTTAGGCAGAATGTAGCTGAACCTTCACAGAGAGAAAATGCTTTGAGATATGTATTCACAGTATTTCAAACTTATAATGTGACACTTTTTTATATAGATATTGTGCACCCAGACCCATGGGCTTGCAATGCACACTTGGGGTGACTTATTAATATATAACATTGTTTTTCTATGTGGCAAAGACGTTTTCCTTTCCATGTGTCAATGCAGTTCCTTTTAAACTGCAGCCCATTGAGAGTATATTGGTGGTTCTCCTGGCTGTCAAGTATTTGTGTTATTGTAGGGTGGGGCACATACATACTCAAGTCCAATTTAACATTTAACTTCAAAGCCACTGATGCATTTTGGGTTATATACCATGGCCCTATAGGAAAGCTTTATAAGTCAGTTAGGTATACCCAAAGCAGAGTACATGTTTTGGTATGCTCACGGGCACTATACTTCTGTTTAGCCATGGTGCACTGCACTTATTCCTAAAGCCAGCAAAATACGGATAGGAAAAATGAAGAGACTGTGAAAAAATGATGTCCTTTAATACAGCTGATGTTCTGCTTTATAATGCAATTAATATCGGTAAATGTTTCAATTTTTTGCATTCTGGATGTGGTAGTTGGCCTCATCATCAATCATCCCAATTGCTAGTTTTATCATATGGACCATCAGGCCTCAGGAAAGAAGTAAATGGTCCTACGTTCAGATAGCCTGGCCTCCCATTTATCACTCCAGAACATGTGTGAGTGCTATTGTTATGGTGTATACTTGGTGCCTTCAGGTCTCAGAGAATAGGCCAGTCATTCAATGTGTATGGAGCAGTTTTCTAAAAAATCTAAACTTTAAGAAACAAAATTATGGCAATGCTGTTTGTAACAAACAGTACATAATCATGTAACTGTAATATTAAAAAGCATTGCTGTAGCAGAGAAAAGTATATTTATGTTTAGGATAATTTAGTCTGTTATGAATATCTTTTCACCATACTTGTCTCACTGGTACTATATAAACATATGTAGATAGTGATCTTTCATATTTAGATGCCTCCCATCAATTCCCGTTGTCTAAAATATTTAGTGCTCCCATCTTATTGAGTCTCCGATGCATTATTTGGTTTTTTGTTGGTTGAAACTAGAGTTAGCTTAGCACTAGTCCAAGACATTTTATTTAATTGCATTTTTCAGTTTGTTATATTGTTGTTTATTTAAGGTTCCCAGTCACATTTGATTTTATTCTTTAAAGATAACTTTTTGGCACAGGCTATAACTAAGGACCAAAGAAGAGCATTAGTAATTTTGTTTGTGTCCGATTTTTTTGTTCTCACTTTTGAAGCCTGGTATGTAATAACAGATAAGTGGTATAATATAATATACCATAATAAATAATACACCATGTCTGGAGGACACTGTGTTTCCTTTTCTGTGAAGGAAAGAATAATCCTCTGTATAGGTCTGATTTGGTGCAAAGTGATTATATAACCATCTATCCATGCTTTCCAATTAATGGGATTTCTTGCAGAGCATAATGTGAGCATGGAGCCTGATGTCAGCTTGTACTCTCTAGTCTAGGTATAATTGCTTTTCGTGTGTTGTACACAGGGTAAGATGCACAACAGCCAATAGGTCAGTGACTTTATGGATTTAGATTCTGATCTGTCATTTTACTCTTCAGAGCAAGGCCCTGATTTAGAATTTGACTGGTGGGGACATATTGCAAGTGCATTAGAATGTAATACATTTGTAATAAGGGGGACAGCAAATCTGTCATGTTTGAGTAGCCCATCTGCCAATCTCTAAATCAGCCTCCAAGTTTTATTGCTACTGGTATCACACTTACAAGGCAGCATCTACAATACTTGCATGCACACATGACAGCTATAGCACAGACTACTGGTTATAGCACAAACTGCCACCGCTTTTCTCACACAAACGCATGGTAAAGAAAGCGCAGTAAAAACTCCAAATACAAGTAGATTAAAATGACAAAGGGATCAGCAGTGTAGGCTACTAAAACACAGAACACTTTGGTATACAGATGTCAGGATCCACAATTAAATGAACACCCAGATGCCAATGTATCACCGGTCTATTATTAAAAATTGAAACCCTCTCTGTCATTGCTGTTCCTCCACTACTGGGGGAGCTTGTCTCCACCCATGCTGTCCCTGCTCTCCTCTAACCTGGGACCTAGTACTCCTCAAATCACATAAACATACCTGGGTGTGTACACTGTCATGATATTTGTTGTCACTCAGTGAAGGACAGTGCTGTCTCTAACATATTGAAAATAATTTTTCTTAAGTTGATATGTTGGCCGGCGTTCTCAGACCCGCAAGCACCAGTGACGCAGGAGAAAAGAGTAGCTGCAGCCCAGGTCTTCTTGCAGGTAGCCTTGAGTGGAGGCTTGTTACCTGAAGATAATGGGTATACCATAACAGTGGATCTTCAATGCTTTTCTTATGACACTGGTTGTAAACTTTATATTATTTTTTACATTATTAACATTGGCAGAGTGGCTTCTTTTCAATCCTGACAAATGCCCCCACACCTCATTAAGGGTAACACTAGGGCAGAAACACATTGACAAGATTTCTATCATAGGTTGAATCTCTTCCCATTTTGTTTTGTTACTTTTAATTCTAACCTTGGGGACAAAGTAAAGTAGTGCAATTCCACCAAAAGATAGTTGTAGCTGACTATTGTTTCAATTGCACTCTGCACCATTGCACACACCTCACACTCACATAGGGATGGTATATCTAGAAGAACTCCTCCTGTGCTCAAGAGTCCAAGATTGCTGAGGTGGTCCATCTTCCTACAGGGAATGGATTTTATGGTGGAACACAGACATAGAGTAGGCTACGCAAGTGCTGATGGTCTCTTCAGGTTCTTCCACCTTAGTGATGAGAACTCTCTAGAGATTGGGTATATCTCCCCACTTTTAGGTGAGGGGGACGCATGATATACCTCATAACTTTAAGGTGGTCTTCCCCAGATTTTTTGCCTGCTTGCCTCCAAGTTTGCTGAATTATTTTTGTTGGCCTTAGGACTCTGAGCACACTACTATGAACAACTGTTGCTAAAGTGAATGTACGTATCCCCTAAAACATGGTTTGATAGACATATCCACAATTGGCATTTTTAATTTATCTGTAAGTCCCTACCAGAGTATGCTATTTGTGCCCAGGGCCAGTACATTAAATGCTACCAGTGGGTCTGCAGGACTGATTGTTCTACCCACACAAGCAGCACTTTAAACATTTCTCGGGCATGCCACTGCAGAGGCTGTGTGTGCAGTTTACACTGGCATGGTGACTTGGCATTTAAACTCTCTTGCCAAGCCTTTTACTGCATATATGTCACCCCTAAGGTAGTAGGCCCTAGTTCGCCCATAGGTTAGGGTGCTGTATGATCAAAAGGTAGAACATGTACTTTTACGTCTTGCATGTCCTGGTAATGGAAAACACCCAAATTTATTTTTCACTACTGTGAGGCCTACCCTTTTAATAGGTTAACTTGGGAAATTCCTCAGTACACAAATAAGCTGCAATTCCTGATTGATAAGGAGCAGCTCTGTCATGTTTCATATCATTGGAGTGGTAATGATGAGTCCTCTTTACTGGAAAAGGTGAATTTATCACTTCCCTTTTAAAAATGCCACTTTTAGAAAGATTTTTCTGCTCTTAGCCCTGTGTCTCTGCAGCCTGTCTCCAAAACACGTCTTAGGTGGGTGACAGCTGAACTTTGTGCATTTCCTCTAGACAGCCGCACACAAGGGGAGCTTAGATGTGACTGAGTGTCCATCCACATCCTGATGGGCCATCCTGGGCAGGATGGGTAGTAGAAGCTGACACACCTGAACAGACTATGTCCTGTCCACACACAAAGGGCTGTATATACCCCTGTAGTGAGTCTGGAGTTAGAGCTGGGAGGGAGGACCTTTGTGCACGTCAAAGCACCTCTTTGAATTCACCGCCATTTCAAAGGCACAACTGGTTATAAGTACTTTGTCTCTGGCCCCACTAAAACATACTCTACTGGACCTGTGAAGAAACTCCACCAGGAGGAAGGACTGCTGTGCTGCTACAAGGACCACCTCTTTCCTCTACTGCTGCTCTGGAAGAACTGCTTTTCTGCTGTGCTGCCCTGCTACCTGCTACCCACTGTCATGCTGAGGAAGGACCGGACCCATCTCACTTGAACCCAAAGTGACTGCAAGGGCATGCTTGCTTGCCCTGTTCTAAGTCTCAGGGACATCAAAGACTTCTCATCCACCTGCAACAGCACCTGGACTTTTCTTGCTGTATCTCGTGCCTTGCCAAGTTTTGTCTTTTCAGTCTTGGGCCCATGGAAGTGGGTATAAAGTGCTGCAACTTGCTAAAAATCCATGCATCGATGATGTTGCGCCGATCGGCACTGTTGCATCTCCCTCACTGTTGATCCATCGCCACTGCTGCATGGACTATGGACCTCACTTCGCCGACTGCACGGTGCATCGCCTCCAGTTCTTGACGCCTGGCCTACATCCTGTGGCTCGACAACGATGCATCTTCGATTTGTGCAGCTCGATGACGACGCATCGCCTTCAATCCAGCCGTTCGACGTCGCTCATATCCTCTTTGCTTCTCGCATCTTGACTTTGTTGACGATGCATCACAGGTACTTTTCAGTGGGCCAACAGCAGGCCCATGTATCTGACCCACACTCCATCGCGGTCATCCTTAACTTTTGGATTCACTCCGGTCAAGCGAAACCAGATGTCCCCGGTTGGCACTTTAAGCTTTTAAGCACTATATTTTCATTTATTCACTAAAAATTCATAACTCTGGTCATACTTTTTGAAGTGTTGCGTAAATACTTTACACATTTATTCTTAAGTGAAGCCTGTCTGCTCTGTGCCAAGCTACCAGATGGTGAGCACAGGTTAATTTCTGGTGTGTATCAGACTTACAAAGACTAGGATTGTGGCTCCTTCTTGGACAGGGTACATACCTCTGCCAACCAGAAACCTAATTTTTAACAGGCAGGTTTATAACTACAAGGAATGCATGCAATGAATGCTAATTATCTCAAGGCTATGGGGGAAAAGATGGATCCCAGTACTACAGAAGGGAGAAGAACAGAGGAACATTTATACAGAAATGTATTCTCTACCCTGAATAAGAATTCTTAAATTTTTAACTGTTTTCAAAACCACTCATGGAGTAAAGTTTAGCTTACCACTTGATGAACTTTATCTGATATGGTCAGAAATTCCTTTGAGTCCTTTTGTCTGTATTCAGGAAGGAATTCGGTGTTGGCAATGCGAAATAGTCCAACAAAGTACAACACCTCCTTGTTTTCTGTGCGAACTGTGGAATGTAAATATCATTTACAGTTATGTCTCAAAGTCATGTTACATATTATTCAGTTACCAACTTCTTACTTAAAGCAACATTGTATAGAAGATGCCCTTATTGTGCATTGTATTTTCTCAAAATAACACTAAATTCGTCCTTTGAAACACTTTAAAGCAGTAAAGGGTGAAGGGTCATTGTTTAAACCTTCGAGACTGAGTAACAAAAATAAACTTGTAAATAGACTCCATCAGAGAAACACTAACCTAAAGCTCCGGTGCTAAATTCTGGTTCTCTGGTTTTACCACAACACAATTTATGTATTCTAAACTCAGAATTAGAAGAACAGGGGATCACCATGATAGCTAAATAGGTTTTCTACAAGGATCGCTATGAAAGATAGAAGAGTTTTCTATAAGGAAATTGATGGAAAGCAGTACTATTACCAGGACACATTGATTAGTACAAATATTGTCTATGTTCAAATTAATGGACGTAGAAATGGTAAGCGCAGATTAGGGTGATGGTAAGCTGAGTCAAATATAGCAAACAGTGCTCAATCAGGTTTAAGAAAAGGGGGATTCATTTTAAGGGAGATTCCTTTCAAATTCGATACATGCATCCCATAGAAAATCTTTCATATAATAAGAGTACATTGGGACTCATTGGGCTTTTGAGATATTCTAAGCTTTTGTCTATGCTGGATTTTTTTAGATATTCTAAGATTCTGTCTATGCTGCTCATATGGAAGTCTTCTTTTGTTCTGATGACTCAGTAATACAGAAGTTATTTCATAATCTGATTTTGTTGTAAATTCTTCAACACATTGAATTTGGTAGATTGTAGGTTTAGAAATAGAGTGAACCATAGGCAAAATGGCAAAGGAGGTCAGGAAGTAACACCAGCATTTGTAGGTGATCTTATGTGGTTTCAAAATCCCACCCTCCTTTTGGTCAAACAAATCAATTTACTAAATTTCCGCTATAAAACTGAAAAAGAAACAGACATTTAGAATATCCTAACTTTCTACATCAAGTAACCATCTGAAAAGCGTAAGATCTCAGTTTTAACTGGGACCAAGTTTATCTATGGTACTGATGGGCCACATCTGACTTTATGAGGCAATGATCAACCTGGAATGCTTTGTCCTTTTTTTTTATTCTAAGCAGGAAAATAGAAAGGAACACAGTACCAGACTGCTGGTTCTATCTGTCAATTGGGAATTGATAAGAATGCTCACCCTTTTTGACACTCCCTTTATATACTTCAGGAAGGATTTTACTTTTAGATTTTAAATAGGATTTACTGAAACTGTAGTTATTCAGCTAAATCACAAGCTCATGTAGGCGCAAGTTGGGTATAGGATCTCCAATTTGTCTTGTTCAGTAAGCATAGAATAAATGTGAGGAGACAATAGTAATGATTTAGGATTTCTGTCTAATTAAAATCAAGGCTGATGAAAAATGATCTGTGGATTTCAATTTGAATAGCCTCTTTGGTATCGGGCATACCCAAAGAAAGAGGTTGATCACAATGGAAGATGTGAAAACAATTTTGGTCAGTCCTTTCAAATCCCTAATTATCAAAGCTTAATTAAGTAAATATTGTTGCCTTCTGATTTTTTTCTTAAAAATGAACCACAGTAAAAGAAGCCATCTTTGCCTTTATATTTGTAACAAAAGGACTACAAATCTACATTTCTATAGATCTATAGTTGATCTCGGATTTCCTCTCTCTATTTTTTGAAGCTTTGCTATCTTCGTGAAATTGATGAAGTTGCAAGAGCTTGTCAAATTTGCCAAAACCTTTGTTTGGCTATTTTACAAACTCATAGTTCACAGTATTGATTCACCTAACCAGGTAATGCATTTTTCTATTCTGTCAATGAAGGTATGAAAAAGAAAGACATGGAACTGCATTAGCAGCATTGTCGATCCATGGGAATTCATTAATTAACATTTAGCATTAGGAAAGTACATTTTATAGTGTTCCCCTTAGTGCTTTGCTCAAGAAAGTCAAAAGATAAAATTCAGGCTTAATGTCATATCTATGCCACTGATTAAACAGGAATCAGTAACGTTATATAAACGGCCAAAACCAAACTGGCTTAAACTGATACACTTAAAAGGGTTTTTTTAACTACTACTCAAGCCAATCATTCATTTTCAAGGGACCGTAACCTAATTTTAGTTCCTCTGGTAGAATAAAATCTTGACTGCAATTCACAAAAGAAGAGCTGGTCTTCTTAATAGGATGGCAGTCATTACTGTTTCAAGAATATCTGACTTCTGGAGAGGTTAGTGACCGATCTAGCTGTAGGCAGAGCTTTTCCATCCATGTTGATCTCTGCTTGACTATGAGCCTCATTTACAAATCCCTGTGCACTGCCAGAACATCACTTTTATTGACGTTCTGGTGGCGCACAATGCCTTGCCATATCTTCAAGGCCACATAAAGCCACCCTGCATGATCTTTCATGGTCTTGTAGATATGGGCCAAGTCAAACTACGAATGGGGAGGCATGCCATGGGCATTACAGTAGGTGTTCTCACGTAACACCCATGACATTTGACACATTCCCAGATTTACAATGCTCTGTAAACCTGGGAATGCATCAAAAGCCTACATCTCCCCAAGGGAGGTGTAGGGGAGGTGCAACAAGCAGAACTAACTTTATTTCTCCTAGTTTCTTCCTCTTTCTATGTGTGCTACGAATATGTGATGTTACATCGCAGACTTCACAACGCAATATGTTTATAACAAAGGCATTACAAGGCAAGTTGTTACAACGACTTACGCTGGAGGGCGCTGGACTTAGGAATAGTATGATTTACTATTCTAACTCCAGCCTTCGTAACAGTAGAGAAGGTGTTGGAATAGTAAAACATATTATTTCTTAGTGTATAGCACCATCCAGTGTAAGTCGTTGTAACAACTTGCGTTGTAATGCCTGCGTTGTAAACATATTGCGGTGTGAAGACCACGATGTAAAGGATGTATCCCGTGTGCTGCATTCAGCAGCACACTTAGAAGGAAGAAATTGCCTCCATTGATTGTTTTTCTGCTGGAAGGTGTCCCTTCCTGTGCAAACACAATCATTCCCATAACGCAGACACCCTTGCACCATGGTGTAAAAGTGCCTGCGTTTGCGCACAGCATCCAATTGTGCACCAGCGCTGGGGAAGTGGACAAGAATTTCCTGTATCTCCCAGATATAGTGCATTCCCGCCCTTTTATTTTGACGTAGGGCAGCGCAGCAAGAAGGCTTTCAGCACTGCCCTACGCCAAAAGCTAGTAAATGAGGCCCCATATTGGATAATGCTTAGGAAACTAAGTTTTACTGGTGAAACCATGCATCAATGTTGCAACATAAGCGGGTCTATCTAGTCTGATCCCAAATGCTGCTTCACTTAAATAGAGTGCACAGTGAGATTCAACATATATCAACTGTGCGGCTGATGATTGGAGTATTGATACAAACTGGATATCATTCAAATGTCAATTCAAAAGTATTGTCTTCAGTGACAAAATAAAACCAGAGTGATTAGGGGGCGACCACCCTTGAGGAATAATCAGCAAATCAACTGTGCTTTGTGCTGCCTCTGCGTTGCCCAAGGTGATTCAGGCCAATGCAAAGGCTTATTTGGGACTTGCAAAGCTACGCAAAGGATGATTTGTGTGGCCTTGTGTGTCTTTGTAAAGAATTGTAAAGCAAGGCAGCAGCTTGCGCTGCATACATTCTATTTCTTAGTAGTAGGTGGAGCATGGTTGTTTCTATGCATCTACCCATGGATTTCACGCAATTCCGGATTTTCTAAGATGTGTGAATGCTGGAATTGTGTGAAATTGGAATGCCTCCCACAGAGAGGCGTCACGAGGAGAAATAGGTTTATTTGTTCTCCTTTTTGCTTCCTCTTTCTTTTTGTGATGCATTCTGCATCATGCATTGAAAGAGGAATATGCCTCTGGATTGTTTTTGTTCAGGATGGTACCCCTTCCAACACAAAAAAAACCTGTAACTCAGGCACCCTTGCAGTATGATGGAGGGGTGCCCGTGTTAGCGCTTGGCAGACTCTAGTGTGCTAGCAAGAGAGATGAACATCACCATATCTTAGTAGATATAACACTTTTTAGCTCTCTCTAATTCACATAAAACAGTGCAGGAGCTTTGCTTGCTGTCATGCATTGCATTACATTTTGATAAATATTCCCGCACATCGTTTGCCATATTAAGAGTCTGATAATGTCTTTTTACATGACATGTAGCTCAAAATCAGAAAATCTAGTTTTGTGTAAATCCAACAAAGTTTTCATGCATTAATCATATGATGTGCTACATTTAGCTCACTTATTTTACAACAAGGGCTATAATCCACATAGCTCCGAAAGTAGAACAGATGTGGTAACACTGCCCATTTTGCCTGCAGATAAAACCTGTAAGAATTTCTACATGGGAAAATACCACACACCCCATGTTTTCAACGTATATCGGAAAACATCTAGTGGTTATAACCAAAAGCTAATTGAATGTATTGGTATTTACTGTATGTGGTAATGCCACCTCAAATATCAGGTCTAATGGAATGAGGTCCAAAGTGAATTTCTATTGAAATTATTTTGCGTTAATATTATTTTCACTCAAACCTTATGAATAACATGCAACTCACAGATGAAAACCCAAAGCAAGGACCATGTTATGACAGCTATAACAAACAGGATCACAGTGAAAAGTATTAATTTGTTTTGAAAATTCCAAAAATCCGCTGTTCTTGCTTTTTTCTTTGATTTCAACTTGTGGTGTCCCTTCCGATGAACTCTCTTTTTAGACACCTTTTCCTCTATGCTGGAGACCTGGACGGACACATTGGAGACCTAATGTAAAAAGAAAAGATATGAATTTTCAACCAATTGCTTCATTGTATCATCAAATTTAAATGTGGGCATGCACTAATTTTTGGATCAGATTCATTATTTGATGATTTAAGGGGATGGGCCTGTGCGAAGGTAGATGATGCTGTAGGGTATTGTACCCCCTTATTTGTAAAATAACAGCTATCACCACAGTAACCACATTAACGACATATGAGAACAGAGTATTATCAAATCCATTAGATCTTGCCTTTTACAGGCAAAGGCTGATCTGTTGCCATAGCCAGTGCTTGTTTAACTTTATTGCTAGAACATGGCCCAGAGCTATTAACAATAGTACTATAACAAGCATTAGCAAAGCCAGTAGGTGCCGGCATTACGAGAGCTATAGGCGTTGTCAATGTTAATGTCTTTTAGCTATGTGTTATGGAGTGAAGTGGATGTTTGTGGTGTGGAGTGGAATTATGTGGGTTGGAGTGGAATTGTTGTGGAATTATGTGGTGCGCGCTGAGTTATGTGTAGTGCAATTATGTGAAATGGTGAGCATTGGAATTATGTGGCTAGTAATTATGTTGTATTGAGTGGAGTGGAATTTTGTGAAGTAGAATTATGTGGTGTGGTGTTTAGGATTTAAGGAGAAGCAAAAATGACATCCACAAAGTAATTTGGGACAACAGATATGAAATTGAACAGAGACAATCATAAATCAATTCAGAGTCATCTGTAAAAAGCTATGTTTTTTTTGGGGGGGGGGGGCTGGGAGTCAACGTAATAAAAAGCAATTGTGGTTTAGGTTTTAATGCCAGAATGAACGCCAATTGTTTTTACCTTATCATGTTAGACTCAACGATTCAATGTCTGTTTATTTTGGTGAACTTTGATGATTGTACAAAAAGTGCAACAAAGTTATCACATGACCACAGACAGTGCCTTACAGAACAGCTAAATATATACCATACATTGGTGCTTGAAGGTAGTGTGAATATTTTCAAACACAAATGTGTTTTATTTAGCAGAAGCCCTTAATAAGTGGAAAGAAACCATGCTAATATGGCAGGCTTGAACGAAACCTCGCCTAAGCTGCTTCAGCCATGCAAGCATTATTAAAGATCAACTTTGGAATTTTTTTTAATAACGAGCTTGAAAGTTTGCTCAGACCTAGAAAAATGTCAACAAGATAAAAGGCCTGTAATCGGTAAACAGTAGTGGCTCACAGCAACTATGAGTCGCAAATGTATACTAAATGTAACCACAAACCCACCCACCTTAGCTGTACACAATACATGCAGACATCGGTGAGAATATTCATTTTTTAAGGTTTCTTAGGAAAATAACACATCCATAGCTTTCAGGGTTGATTCCTTGTAATGCCAGCCTTTCAGCTGGCGGCATTTCAGAACAAAAGCCAAAAGTTGTGGCAGCCTCAAAGTCTACACAATGTGGTCAAAGACATGAGGTGGAGCTTTAAAACCAGGACCCCTACATTGATGGGCTACAATGGGGTCAGATGAGTTTTAGGCTGCAAGCGATGGCGCAGTTGTCTGTAAACAAGGAGGGCAGAATTAGCAAACCTGTGGTAGCTTAATATCTCAGCCGTGGTTGGGGAAAAGAGACAACAGTAAACAAAGAATGGAGCGAGTGAAAACATGAGCGCTCGTGTGAAGTACTCAAAAACAAAGAACAAAGTAGCTCCTAAAACAGAAGAGTGGACGGATACAAGCCAGATAGAAGTACTTGGTCCATGCTCTAGGGGAGGGCTGAACACAAGAAGGGGCATGAATCATGCATGCCATAGACCAACAGGAATGAAGGATATGAGAGCGATGAAGAAGCAAACAAATGGTAAGCTTATGGGCGGGCAGAAGCCCACAGATTGAATACAACATGTCTCTTCAAGACAGTGGATGCGCTGTCTAGCCGAGACCTAAATATGTAAAAACAAACAAAAAAGGCTCACTACCAATTTGCAGCTGCTATGCACCAACTAAACAAAAGTAACAAAGCACAATGGATTTGTGGGGAGGAGGGGCAGCCAGTGTGTGTGTGTGTGTGTGCATCAGAATGAGGAGAAGCACTGTTTTTCAGATGATCACATCCAGAAATTGTCCTGGGTTGATACCAACACTGATGGATAGCTCTGTCGATTGTCAGTGAGCCATTATACTAAATAGGCTGAAAGAGGTTGTCCAAGATGCAATTTTTGTATATATACATATGCATGTATGTGCCTGTTGAATGCTGTATGATATCATTAGTTCTTGTCAGACAGCTAAAACTTCCTGTAAGTGATACCTAAGATGGCTTTTTTAACATATTCTGGTGTTACTCTTTTTTGTTTGAATATCTTTTATTGCATTTCTCATTTATATTGCATACATAACAAAGAACTTACAATGTAGACGTATCGCAAAAAAAAAAGAATCACGATCATACAAAATTATATCTGTTGGCATCAACAGTTTTCTGTAATAGCATTACTTGCCGTACAACATTTGCCAATCAGGTGTGTTGCCTAAGGCACATATACCTAAAAGAACAGTCAGCTAGAACAAGGTATGGACACATGAAGGTGATAAGGAGAACAGCATACAAAGTAAATCAATGCTACTTCATCAACGGTGCCGGAAGGCTTAAAGAACATATGAGGCAAGAAAGGTGCGGTGCATACATGGCATCATGAATTACCTAGGCATGTGTATCATTAGCCGGTGATTTCTCTACAAAAGCGCGCTCTCTGTCATGCTCCTTGAGGAAACACGACTGTTCTTCAGGTCATAGCATCAATACAACTGAACCCACTCATACAGTCATTGGGACGGGCCCAAAGGAGTGCGTATGCTATTCGACATTCAAAACATTATACTCGTTGTTCAGAACTGTTGAACAAGAACATGATAAACAATAACATCATAAAAGATATAAAAAATCAGAAGCAAAGAAATAAAAGAGCGGCTGGATGTGTGTGTTGTGCTATCGCTGACGTGGAATATCCAATGCATGATGTGGCAATCCCGTTAAGCAGGGGGGGGGACATGCAGGCGGCGCGGTCCAAGAGAGGGGAGGGAAGGAGGGAGCCAGGGGGGAAGTCAGGGCAGGGGGGGCAGCGGGGGGAGCACAAATAAGTAGCAACTGCCTCCACTCTAGTAAAGCGGGAGCTATACATGTCTGGTTGGTTGTGTGGGCGCGTTCAGGTTACCCCGACAGAGCCCTCACCCACGCTGGGGTCCAAATGCAGGATTACAATACTGTGCCATATCTGCTGCCAGCGCCACAGCCAAGAGTGTAGCCAGGAGGGGGTGTGCCTAAGTGATTCCACGCTGAAGGCATGCCCGGTGAAAAGCGGCCAAGGTGTCATCCCAGGTCTGGGCTATGGGATACGTACGGAGCCCCGCCGTTTCCTCCCTGTGCAAGGCAATGCTCTCAGCTCTTGCCCAATTATCAAAGGAGCTGCGCCAATGTGCCACCTGGGGGGGGGTTCACTGTTCTTCCAACGCTTAGTGATGAGCCTCTTCGCCGTTATTAAGCCAAGGTCACAAAATCTATTGGGGACTCTGGTCAGCTTCGTCCGTTTACACAGACCCAATAAGGATGTTTCCCATGTGTGTTGCAGTTTCCCACTTCACCCGCAGCCTAGGAGGCCGACACTGCTCGCCAGTAAGTATGCAGTGAAGGGCAGGACCAGAGCATGTGTAATAAGCCTGCAGAAACTATCCCACATCTCGGGCATGCCGATGTGGTAAGTCCGAAATAGCGATTAATCTTGTCCGGGGATAAGTATGCGCGGTGTCTGATGTAAAATTGGATAATCTTAAAATGGGAATTGCGTGGAATATTAGTAGCGCCAGCCAATACCATCGCCCATTTCTTGTCAGTCCATTCCCGGCCCCTGTCCACCTCCCACCTATCCCTCAAGCGCTGGGAAGAAAATTGTGTGTGGATATGGAGGGCCTGCGCCAGCCAGTGCACCACATGAGACCCGTTCCCCATCACATGCAGGTATTGTATCAACAAATGGGTTGGTGGTTCATCAGAAAGGTCGCCCCAGGCCTGTATCAGTGTTGCATGTGTTAGAAACTGTCCTGCTGGGAGGCCCGTGTCAGTAACCAGCGTCTCGAACGGGCTCAATGTCCCCTCGGCAAATAGGTCCCCAACAGTGTCCACCCCAGCCTGCACCCAGCTATTCAGCACTGCCTCTGTAAGCACACCGCGGTCCCCGGGCGTCCCCAGCAGTGGCAGGTTCGGGGCGTACGGCCTCGTGGATCTAGTAAGTTTCAGACTCCTCGCACAGCACCTACGCGCTACCGCCAAGTGCAGCTGCGCTGGGCAGCGGGTTTTGGCCAAAGGGTGGAACAGTGTGTGTATTTGTGTAAGAGTCATCATAGTGGTATCTGTGGCTGTGTCTTCCAGGTTCTTCCCACTCAACCAGCTAGTTGCCCACTGCAGCTGCGCTGCTAAGTAATAAAGCTCCTGATTGGGAACTGCCAGGCCCCCAGCCTCCATAGAGACATAGAGCGTCCTCAGAGCCACTCTGGGTCGTTGCGTATTCCAGATCAAGTTCCGGGTTAAGGTCTCTAGCTCGCGAAATATGCGTGTGGGGACATAGACCAGGAGATTAGCATAAAAATACAGCAATTTGGGCAGCGCTATCATTTCCGTCAAAGTAACCCGTAGCTGCTCGTGTGCTACTCAAAGGTGGACAACCTTGGAGCGACAATTTATACGCGGCCGTCCAGCCGCAGAGTATGCACCACCCCGTCATCCCTTGGGGGTCACGGAAGTGAAACAGCAGCCGTACACGGGATCGAGGACGGGCCCACTTGCGGGGTCCATACAGGACTTGATTATGTGCTTTCCGCACCACACTTCCCATAATACACAGTCTCATTTGAGCCTCCCATTGGTGGGTGAGTCATACAGAAAATGGAGAAGTGGGCTAGCGGTTGAGCGCACCGCTTCCATTAAAGCCCCTGAAGAGAAGCATATGGAGCTTCGAAACGCGTCGGGCAGATCCATTACGGAGCGGCATCTACAAGCGGATCCCCGTCCTCACCTATACATAAATCAAGCTGCTGCTCGTGTGCTACTCAAAGGTGGACAACCTTGGAGCGACAATTTATACGCGCCCGTCCAGCCGCGGAGTATGCACCACTGCGTCATCCCTTGGGGGTCACGGAAGTGAAACAGCAGCCGTACACGGGATCGAGGACGGGCCCACTTGCGGGTTCCATACAGGACTTGATTATGTGCTTTCCGCACCACACTTCCCATAATACACAGTCTCATTTGAGCCTCCCATTGGTGGGTGTGTCATACGGAAAATGGAGAAGTGGGTTAGCGGTTGCGCGCACCGCTTCCGTTAAAGCCCCTGAAGAGAAGCATATGGAGCTTCGAAACGCGTCGGGCAGATCCATTACGGAGAGGCATCTACAAGCGGATCCCTGTCCTCACCTATACATAAATCAAGCTGCTGCTCGTGTGCTACTCAAAGGTGGACAACCTTGGAGTGATAATTTATACGCGGGCGTCCAGCCGCAGAGTATGCACCACCCTGTCATCCTTTGGGGGTCACGGAAGTGAAACAGCAGTCGTACACGGGACCGAGGACAGGCCCGCTTGCGGGGTCCATACAGGACTTGATTATGTGCTTTCCGCACCACACTTCCCATAATACACAGTCTCATTTGAGCCTCCCATTGGTGGGTGTGTCATACGGAAAATGGAGAAGTGGGTTAGCGGTTGCGCGCACCGCTTCCGTTAAAGCCCCTGAAGAGAAGCATATGGAGCTTCGAAACGCGTCGGGCAGATCCATTACGGAGCGGCATCTACAAGCGGATCCCCGTCCTCACCTATGCATAAATCAAGCTGCTGCTCGTGTGCTACTCAAAGGTGGACAACCTTGGAGCGACAATTTATACGCCGCCGTCCAGCCGAGGAGTATGCACCACCCCGTCATCCCTTGGGGGTCACGGAAGTGAAACAGCAGCCATACACGGGATCGAGGACGGGCCCACTTGCGGGGTCCATACAGGACTTGATTATGTGCTTTCCGCACCACACTTCCCATAATACACAGTCTCATTTGAGCCTCCCATTGGTGGGTGTGTCATACGGAAAATGGAGAAGTGGGTTAGCGGTTGCGCGCACCGCTTCCGTTAAAGCCCCTGAAGAGAAGCATATGGAGCTTCGAAATGCGTTGGGGAGATCCATTACGGAGCAGCATCTACAAGCGGATCCCCGTCCTCACCTATACATAAATCAAGCTGCTGCTCGTGTGCTACTCAAACGTGGACAACCTTGTGGCGACAATTTATAGGTGGCCGTCCAGCCGCGGAGTATGCACCACCCCGTCATCCCTTGGGGGTCACGGAAGTGAAACAGCAGCCGTACACGGGATCGAGGACGGGCCCACTTTCGGGGTCCATACAGGACTTGATTATGTGCTTTCCGCACCACACTTCCCATAATACACAGTCTCATTTGAGCCTCCCATTGGTGGGTGTGTCATACGGAAAATGGAGAAGTGGGTTAGCGCTTACGCGCACCGCTTCCGTTAAAGCCCCTGAAGAGAAGCATATGGAGCTTCGAAACGCGTCGGGCAGATCCATTACGGAGCGGCATCTACAAGCGGATCCCCGTCTTCACCTATACATAAATCAAGCTGCTGCTCGTGTGCTACTCAAAGGTGGACAACCTTGGAGCGACAATATATATATATATATATATATGTATATACATTTTATCGTGTTCTGTCATTTATGTGTTTATGTTTTGGCTGACAATTTCCTTACCTTTTTCACCACATATGACATCGGTCACTAATTAACTGTTCATATTGTCTAAACTTGTTGTATGACAGTCTGTTGTTTGACCAAAAAGAGATATGTAAAAGTAAAATATATACTCAACCCGAATTATTTTGTGTGTGTGCTTTAGTTAAAAAACTATTTGCTACTTGTAAATTTCCTTTACTTTAAAGAAATTATTTTCTACCTCATGAAACTACTTTGTATACTATAACGGCAATACCCAGGTCCCTAGGGACACAGAGTCACCCTGTTGACTTTAATAGTAGTGGGCTGAGACCGGCAGTGGCGGACAGCCTTCTTAACTAATGTCTAAAGCTAGCTGAACCACAGTAGTCAATGGCTTATCTAAAAGCCCCTTTCTGGATATGCATGTGTATATATGTGTATTTCGTGCATATTTTTTTTTGAGTGTTGCGTTATGCACTGTGTGCGGTATGACAGCAATACCTGCTGACTGTTGTCGAGACATGAAATGGTCTCATTCTTTTATTTATACCAAGTCCCCTAACAGCTTATCCTTCTCCTTTCCAGAAAGGAGGTAAGAATTTTGAGAAAGGATGGGAGTTGGCTCATTTTTTATGTAACCATATATATCACGTCTATAAAATCATTATCAGGGTCAATCCTAGCTCAGCTCAAAGAAAACGGAAAAAGGAAAAGCAGCACAGTATTTGACAGCATTCTATCTGCTGGTCAGGGGCTCTGAATGATTGACATTCTATCTACCCCAACACCCAGTCATTAACAGTGAGGATGGATTTACTAGAAACTTACATCCCTAAGGAAAAATGCTAAAACTATGTATGTCAAGTAATATGAGCAACCCACAGAAAAACCTAGGAAAATATGATAGCAAGTCTCTTACAATTCTGGCAAGAAACCATGTTATTTGACACATTAAGCTATTGTTTTGGCCGAGTGCATTTTGCCTGCTTGTAGTTTTGCTAGTCCACTTCTAACTAGAAGAACACAAGTTCCAGCATGCAAAGTGTTGCTTTACAAAATTCAATGACTGTCCAGGAGTGTGACACCCAAAATGTAGCTAGATAATTGAGAAAATTGCAATGTGTGAAAATGAGGGTTTACAGATGCCAAGAATTCAAGGGGCAATAAGTGCTTGGCTAAGTGAAGCAACTCCTGGTGAAAACAAAGTCCCTAGCATTGAGAACCTAATGTTAAATCCTTAAATCCTCATTTCAAACTTTGCAATAAATGGCTGGCTTAAAAAGACATATAAAGGGTGAGCTCCCAACTGCACGCCGGTGATGGGATGGGATCTCCTTGACTGACAATGCAGGTATGTCATACACAGTACTAAACTGGTAGTCAGTAGAACACTTCAGGGCAATTTGAGGCAGAGCTGGTACTCCATTACATTTTGGCAGAGTTTGACAACAAGTATCTATTAGGGGGAAACTGTGTGATAAACCTCTCTGAGCACAGGCATTGAAATTTTCCTCTGAATTTGTAATGAGGATTGGCCCATGACATTCTTGTATCTGTTCTAACTCATTTTACTGCACATACCAGAATTCTGAGTACTGTGGCAAACACCACACCCCACCAGCTTTCCTTAGATACATTTCCAAATGTCAAACCTGTTGAAATTTACTGAGGGAAAAATATCTGAAATATTTCAGATCATGTGGATTATGGGCGATAAGTACCAAATCCATATGTTATGTCCCATTTGCAGGGGGGAATCAGAACAGGTGTTAATTATTGCAGTATTTGTAAATAAACATACAGGAAAGGCATATAAAGTGGATCTATGCTAACAACAATATGTGACCAGAAGACAATGATTATTCAAAAATATATTATTTTATTTGTTTTTATGACATTATGTCATGTTTTAGAAAACGTGATCAATTCTTTATTTAATAGTGAAAATACTTTTCAAGAAAAATCTTTTTATATCAAAAACAAATTAAATAATATATTTTTGAATATTCATTGTCTTCTGGTCACATATTGTTGTTAGCATACATCCACTTTATATTTGTTTCCTATATGTTTATTTACAAATAATGCCTTTACCCTGATGTAGGAAACTCATTCCGGTGTACCCCCTTTTTTCACAAATATGTTAAGTATTGCAGTTACATCTTAACTCCCAGGGTATCGAATTTTAACATATTCAATAATTAGCATAGTTGGGGCAGGGCCCCTCATAATGAGGGGCTTCAGGACTGATCACAAGTGGCCTGTGTGGGGTGTAATAATTATTGCATCTGATAACATCCAGCACTTATGTAAAAAATCTATGTGATACATAACTATGACTTTTACTGACTTCTTGGGGAATAGCAGTAAGATAAAAAAAATGCCTACAACACCACAATCTGCATGTCCAGGTAAATACTACACATTTTCACCTCTTAAATTCCAGCAGATTTGACTTGCTGAAATTTAATGGAATGTGCCAACTTTATTGAACCCAGTAATTACCAGGTGAAATACACATTGTAATACTTACAATTACCATTCTTGCACAAACATTGCAATTTTATGGGCACATGTAATCAGGCCCTAAGTTTTTTCTCAGGAGCTTGAAATCTATTTCTGTGGATTTTACAGTATTTTATACCAAATTAATTTCGGACACACACTGTATTAACAAGGCCACGTGGCAAACAGAAAGTGTTCCTAGCATTGTAGAAAAATGCCTCTTTTTATGTTGTTACCCCCATTTTTTGTGGAACTATTGCTACTGTTTTTTTGACTCTATGCACTCGGCATCTACTAATCCGGCAGCAATGCAGGTGCTCTGACCCATAAAACATGTCAAAATTGATCATACTCATAATTGCTATATTTAACTTTCCTTTACATCCTTAGTAAATAATAAGTATGGGCCTGTGAATTAAATGTCACTAGAGGACTGAAGCACCTATTGTGTCATCCACTACTACAGTGGTGGTGTAAACATGGCTTCAGGCCTACCAGTCTGACTGTGACAGTTTAAAAACAGCAAAATAACCTGTGAAAAAATCCTTCTAACAGGTCTTAACCTTTCTTTTAAATATTAATAAATCATCATAAGTGGGTCTTATAGCCAATAAGGCAGGGTGCATGGTATTATAGAGTAGGACTTTTAGAAAGGTACTTTTAGACATGTTCTTAAGTGACTAGCACCCAAAAGTTATGTTCACTGTAGCAAGGCTGGCTGTTTCATAGAGAAATACTGGAATGCATTATTAAATTTAATAATACTATCTTCAGCTGGGACATCCCTAGAATGTTCATTCTTGTACTCTTTGTAATAGTTATTAAATTCCCATTTTACTGATGAAAGTGGGTGTTTAGAAATTATTAAGGAAAATGAGTTTTTAAAAAGTTACCTTTTCCTGTCTAAAGCCGCTGAATGCTGATTGCATTAGTCTCCAGCCGCAGTCCTCTAAAAGCTAAAGCCATGAATGAGGTATGAAAACTGCTCTAGGAGCAGAAACAAAGGTCAGGGTTTTGGCAGGGGTTTCTGTTACTTATTTGGGCAGTGCTAAGAACTTGATAACCTTCCAAGAAGAATTCCCTATAACAGGTAAATGTTAGCTGACACTTAGGCATACCCCTTTATTTGTTCCCCCAGTCAGGCAGGCTCTAATCCTAAATTAACTTCCCCCTGAAATAGTTTGAAGTGATCACAGAGGAGGGGGTGCTCATTTTTCTGGCCACACATCTGAGGTGGGCACATAGGCTCTGAACAAGGTAAAAGGGTTTCACCATATTGAATTCAGGCAGAGAGTGGCACTGTGGGATTAGTTGCACAAGGGCACACAGGAAGTGCTGCAAAAGAGGGTCGGGTAACCCCTGGGATTTTTCACCCCAATGGTTAGGAAAGAGTCATGTGTCACCCCACGCACAAGCTTGTGCCAAGCATAAATGTGGTATCATCATTGGGTTTTGCACCTCGGACTTGCTTCCCGAGGTGAGTACTTCCTCCGGCTGGCGGAGGGCACTGACGGGATCTGTGTAGTGTGTGTAGTGAAATATAAAATTACCTCCTATACCTTAAAGGTGAAATTTAATGTGAATGAAAAGTATTGGGGTAAGATTAAAAGGCACGGTGATGATGCAGTTCAGATGCGCCAACTGTCCTTAGTATCACAAGTGAGTGGTCAACATGTTTCGGCCTTCGTTGTCCTAAAGGGTCCAGGCCTTCCATAGGACCTAGGGTCTTCAGTATCCCAGGCAATTGATTAGTCATACTACATGCAATTCAGAGAATGCAATCTATCTGATTAGATGCCTTTGCAATTACTTATATGTAGGGATGACAACCAGATGAGTTAAAATAAGAATTATTGAACATATGAGTAATGTGAGATGTAAGAAGACAATAACAAAACTAACCTCACACTTTCTTGATAGGAAGCATTCCAAAAAAGAGCTCAAGTGGACCGTAATTGACAAGCCATACATCCCAAAGACTGCGAGGGATATCAAGACCTTCTTATTCCATTGTGAACAAAGTTGAGTTCACAGGTTGCATAGCAGTGAAAAAGAACTCAATGATGCTATCCCATGGCATTACATCAATTGCACCCATTAGGCATCAAACCATTACTACAGAGCAGCAGGATACATTAGGTATTTTTATTCTTTTAATTTTTAAAAGCCATAGTAGATTGTGTTGACCTTGTAGACAACCAGAAATGAAACATGAAAGTATTAGTACGTGTGAATATGTGTTATTTAATATAAGAATGTCCATGTGATGTAAAACTAGTGCTCCGAGGACATATAAAGGCGAACTAAATATCCAAATATAATTGACAGAAAGGCAAATATATTTAAGATAGATAGACGACAGTCCGTAGATGGAGGTCAAAGAGAGCAACCAGGAAGTCTGGTTTTCGCCCTAGTAGCTGGCAGTTAAACACAGAGGAAATCACATGGCTAAGCGGAAACAAGTAGGAATGGTTATAATGGTGCTTTCGCATGCTGAGAGACATCGTCGGAGGGCGCAGAAAGGACCTCAACGCAGTAAGTTGGACCAGGCAGTGAGTAACTGGAACCTCACAAACTGAGGTGGGCGATTGAGATCCAGGGGTCAGAATACGATCATGCCATAAGTCCATTTGTTTGTATGACTGACTACAGTAAAGTGGGAGCAATACAAATATGGTACATACCCTATGACAAATAGGAACGCGCACAATCTAATGAATTGAGCAAGAGTGGGAATGATTGGAAATAAGGGATAACAGCCGGCTGGCTGGCAGTACGGGCTAGAATTGAGTATGTTATGGTGTTACATGCTGTGCAATCTGTTCTGTGTAACTTTCTATACATTCATTTAGAGTGTGACTACAGGGTGACGTCCCCGCTCTCCCCCCAGGTATGGAAATAAAGCAATGAAACTCGGGTAAGAAAGGGCAGTTTTTATTTTTGATATATTCATTTAAAATGGGATGAGTGTATCACATGAACAAACTGTGGTTGGTGGCACTTTAGGTGAGTGCACAATATGAATGTGACAGAGTTGCATCCTGGCTAGATCAAGAACAGACATAGCGATGAGTTTTACATAATTGAGCAAACACTATTAATAAGTTGATATTTGTTACTCTTATGGGTACTTCCTTGGAGTGTGTCTACAAGGGGCAAGTATTGCCACATGTTAAATAATCTCTACCATATGTCATTGACAAGGAGGCAGTGTTTGACGGGATCTGTATCCTGAGGAAGGCCATTGACCCGGTTGGGCATTTGTCTACGCCTGAAACATGTTGATACCAGCTGTTAGGGTAACAGGGATGTTACCCCAACAGCTGGTATACCCAGATATACCCAAATAATTTTTCAATCCTGCCAAGGGTGGCCCAGGATAAAATTATGGGGGTACCCTCTTAGACAGTTTAAATAAGTTTTTGTGCAATATGGATCCTTCAAAAACATTTAAAATATGCGCTCCACCCTAAGTGTTGTTTTGCGTCAAGGTGTGTCAACAGCCCTATGATGAAGCATGCCACTATTTAGTGGGTGAGGGCAATTTTATAAACCCCGGGTGTTTTCCAGGAAGGTTTAACTTTACCCCATAATCCGTTCTATTTTGCATAGTCCTTGTGGTGTGAGTTTAATTGTACCTAAGGGAGTGTGAGAGAAGTCTCAATCTCTTGTCCCTTTTTCTGCTCTGTGTGCATAGCCTTTGTAGTAGTAATCAGATCCCTTCTGCATCCTGTAAGTACCTAAGGGAGAGCAAGAGAAGGCTCAATCTTGTGTCCCTTTTTCTGTTTGCATGGCATTTGTAGTAGAAGTCGGATCTCTTCTGCATCCTGTAAGTCTCATGTACTTATGCATCTTCATTAAGGATGTTATGCAGGCTTGTGTTGAGCCTGTAACTTTTAGTATTCATGGCTCTGCCTCATAGGCATCAGGTGGAGTGAGTGTCTTGTGCCAATTTGGTCAAATTGTGGCCCTCAGCATCTTAGTCTAGATCGTCCTCACCCATCTCAGATGCCTATGAGGCAGAAATAATGACACCACCCAATAAGACACCATAGTGGTGACTACATACATCACCAGTGGTATTTACTGGTTGAAGGTTTCGGTCAATACTCAAGGGACTCAGGCTTCACGTACTGATGCAGTTCATTCTCTTTTTGATTGATAGCAATACACTGGTGGAAGCTGAGTGAACTACCCCTATGCTTCTATCTCCCCTGTTTGAGTTTTTGATAAGTTTGGTATACTCATTGCCCTCCTCAGAACACTCTGGACCTGTAGAAGAACAGAAGAAGGATTATGCCTGCTGTTATAGACCTGTGATGCGACCTGAAGGCCTGAACTACTTCCACTTTTAACCAGGAAAAAGAAGTGGACACCAGAGGTCTGTTGGTTGACATCCTTTTAAGCTACAGAGCCGCAACAACCTACAATAAGCCTTTTCCTGAGGATCCTAGCTGCCCATTTCCATTTTGCCCTTCCTTGGACACTGCTGGCAGCTTCTGCTGGAGTAAGGAAGAGGTGTGGCGAACTGGGAAGCTGACTCTGAAATCTGGGGATCACGGTTCGATCCCGGGCACCGGCGGCAGATTAGCCAGCACCATGTGACTCTGGGCAATAGCTCGCTTAATCTTCCCGATGGCCCCCAGCGCCTAGAGACCCTTGCGGGTGATTGTGCACTTTACAAATGTGGATTTATTATTATTATTTATTTTATTATAAGTCTTGAGCCCCAGGTGCTTTCCTGAGGTCCTGGGACCCTTGACTGTGTCAAAGTCTACTCCTCCTAACATCCTAGAAAATCTGAACTTAGGAACTTTTTGGATTTAAAGACCTCCAGAGGACTGGGAAAAACCTGATAAGTCAATTTGACCAAGGTGCGTTGCCTCTGGGCTAGTTATTCTGGTTTCTCCCTCTCTGAGCTTTTTTTTATAGTGGCAGGAAATATGTTTCAACGGGACCTTGCAGAGAAGGTATTCACATTGTAGCCTTGCCTTTCTGGTGGAATCTGAGCTCAAAAAAAGTGACTAAGGGCCTGATTTAGAGTTTGGTGGATGGGTTACTCTGTCATAAATGTGTTGGATATCCATTCACCATATTACAAATGCATTATATCCAATAGCACTTGTAATTCAGTGGATAGGATATCTGTCATGCTTATGATAGACTAACCCATCCACTGAACTTTAAATAAGGCCTTGAGTCGGAACGTAGAAAACCTGACCAGACAGAGGTGGCAAAAATATCCGGCCAGTTGGATGACTTCCCTTGGAACACATTTTTCATTTTCCCACTCTTAGCTTTTTCCACCTAAATCAATGGCTTCATCTGGGACTGGTCCAATACCTATCTGACATTGTGGAGCCCTTCTCAGCTACAGCGTGCTGCTGTGCCCCACTGAAGCACTTTGACTTATTTGACGTCCGAAGGTAAAATCACCGAATGGGTCTAACCTGATAGATGTAGCCGACCCACGCTCTATCACGGTTGGCCTCAAATCATGCCTAGGTCCTGGTGTACTGCAGCTAGTTGTACTTAACACTTTTTGGTGCTTTCTCAATCTAAATCATGTCTCTTGTTCACGTAACTGGATTTTTGCCATTTTAGTGTCCTTTTGTTCATTAAAGTATTCCTTTTTTCTATAAATTGGATTGTGTTTTCATTGTGGTCTCTTTCCCACTTTTTATCTGTTTAGGTACTTTTAAATGCTTTACACATTTTCTTAAGTTACGCCTGTCTGCTCTATGCCATAGATATCAGCTGATGAGTTCAGGTATAAATTACTGAAACCTTTACTGCCCTAACTAGATAGCGACATTATTACCAGTGATGGACTCCCATCTACTCTAGCTAATAATCCACTTTCTCACACACATGTAATCAGCTTCTAGTTCTAAAGTAATGGAGCAAAATAGCAGAATATGTAGTTCCTATCCTTATTTTTTAAGCAACCAAAATAACAATTACATAAACAAAGTGTAAACTTTTCATAGATGTACTGTCTTTGTCTACAGCTCAAGTGCGGCTTTTGGCGGGGTGTAATACAGTAGCAAAGATCATATAAAATATATCCTGTTGTCCCCCCATCAGGAATTGTTCATAATTTTGGAAGTCTGTGTCCTGTAGATAAAAAATAGCCTTGATGTTTGAATGAACATTTGCACAGAGTCTACTGCTGAAAAAAAATAATCTCTAAATACAATATTATCTAGGCAAAGGGTAAAAAGGCAGCTGCTGCACATCCGTACGTGTGGAGGGGCCATGCCCCCCCACCTTTTTCGTGACAAGAAGAGGGTTTGTCAGGCCAAACAAAGGTCAGCCTGACAGACACTCTTCTTGTTCAGGTCAGGCGGCCAGGAGTAAGACATGAGTTTAATGCCCAGGCTCATGGCTGCCTGAACTGTACTTTGCCAGTTTGTGTGACCTCCTGAGCCTCGCAAAAGTGCCTCGCTGCCCTCCTTGTGATGAGGGGGAGCGTCACTGATTGCCTCGGACCTGGACGCTTCAGTTTTAAGCCCTGTGGTGCCCAGGGCTGAATGTCAACCAGTGACACCTTGTCACAGAGTGGGGTTGGGTCAGCAGTCTCACTAATCTCATCCCACTCTTTGACCAATGAGAGTCTGCTGCCGTCCCCCATTGGCTGACCTTAGGTAGCAGTCCCAACCCAACTGGGACCCCGAGGCTTCCCTACTGGAGAGCTGCAGTGAAGGTAAGTTTTGTTTTGTGATCTTTGGCGCGTGCATTTATGTATGAGTGAGTGAGTGTTGTGAATGGGTGTGTATATATTCATGTGTGTGAATGCATGGGTGTGAGTGTGTTTGTGTGGCTCCATCCCCGTTAAAATTACTGGCCGCCACTGTAAAATGTACTATTTGGATAAAATAATACATACAAATATGTCCAGACACTGAAGTCATAGTAACGTTTTCGTTTGTGCTGACCCATTCTGCATTGAATCCAAATAGTGTATGAGCAATACTGCCATGGGAGAGATGTTATTTATGTGGTATATTGGTGTAATGTGTTGTATGTATATTATACAACACTTTTCAAACAACATTTCATTGGGGGAGCTCCCATTTAACTTAGAATCTTTACGTTAAATAGAATTTATATTTCACACTGCCCTCTCTGTGAATCATTTATTGACAGCCCATTGTCAACAACAATATGAGTCTCTTTCAAAATAATTGGGCAAAGGATGCTTCTTTCGAGTCAATAGTTGACAACATACACTTCTGTAAAAATCATACATACCCTGGGTGAGTGAAAATACGACAACCAGACAGTTATCTTTTATATTCTCCTTTTAGCAACAGGGTTTAGAAAACCCCGGTTTTACACCGTTAAAAGAGGAAATATAAATTTAAATGTGCAAGCATAAATGTACAAATTGAACATTAAAGCGTTTCTCTGCAGTTTTTTAAGAGCACAGGCATGGCAGTCAAGTACACCAGAGAGTGAACCCAATTCAGGATCGGTACTTACACTCAGGGCCCCTTCTGGCTTCGGTGATTGGTCGTCGTTTGTTTTTTCCATAGCAGGGAGCGTTATTCATAATGTGGAGCCGGAATGCCGTGCAAATATTCCTCGCACTGCCGCTGTCCCTCGCGCTGCGGAAGCAGACGCTGACGCGCTGTTGGCAAGGATCAGTTTACGTATCTACACCAACAACTTCCTGAAACTGACCCGCTGGATTCACTCCATTATTGATGCTCTGCAGGACAGCAAGTCATGGAGGGAGCCCTTTCCGAAAAACTCAAATCTAATTTCGGTGCGGAAAATCTATCGTGAATGGGGCATGTTAAATGTTTTTGTTTCGGATTGCATAGCTGCCCTAATTCACATAAGCACTACCCGTTTCCTACTGTGAACTATAGGATGCAGCTAGGCCAGGTTGGCAAAGTCCAGGAAATCAGAACATGAGGTATGATAATGCATCATGCTACATATCAGACTTACAGCCTTCCACCACCCTGTTTCCCCGCAGGAGATTTGCCCCATCGCCCCCTAGTCCAACGCAGACATTTGCCCCACTTCTCCCAGTCCAATGCAGACATTTGCCCCACTTCTCGCAGACCACCACAGACATTTGCCCCACCTCTCACAATCCTCTGCATACATTTGCCCTCACATCTCCTAGTCCACCTCAGACATTTGCCCCACCTCTCACAGCCCACCGCAGATATTTGCCCCACCTCTCCCAGTCCACCGCAGACATTTGCCCCCCTCTCCCAGTCGACCGCAGACATTTGCCCCACCTCTCCCTGTCCACCGCAGACATTTGCCCCACCTCTCCCAGTCCACCGCAGACATTTGCCCCACCTCTCCCTGTCCACCGCAGACATTTGCCCCACCTCTCCCAGTCCACCGCAGACATTTGCCCCACTTCTCACAGTCCACCGCAGACATTTGCCCCACCTCTCCCAGCCCACCCCAGACATTTGCCCCACTTCTCCCAGTCCACCGCAGACATTTGCCCCCCTCTCCCAGTCCACTACAGACATTTGCCCCATCTCTCTCAGTCCACTGCAGACATTTGCCACACCTCTCCTACTCCACCGCAGACATTTGCCCCATCTCTCCCAGTCCACCGCAGACATTTGCCCCACCTCTCCTAGTCCACTGCAGACATTTGCCCCATCTCTCCCATTCCACCGCAGACATTTGCCCCATCTCTCCCAGTCCACTGCAGACATTTGCCCCACCTCTCCCAGTCCACCGCAGACATTTGCCCCACCTCTCCTAGTCCACTGCAGACATTTGCCCCATCTCTCCCAGTCCACCGCAGACATTTGCCCCATCTCTCCCAGTCCACCGCAGACATTTGCCCCACCTCTCCTAGTCCACTGCAGACATTTGCCCCATCTCTCCCATTCCACCGCAGACATTTGCCCCATCTCTCCCAGTCCACCGCAGACATTTGCCCCACCTCTCCCAGTCCACTGCAGACATTTGCCCCACCTCTCCCAGTCCACTGCAGACATTTGCCCCACCTCTCCTAGACCACTGCAGACATTTGCCCCACCTCTCCTAGTCTACTGCAGACATTTGCCCCACCTCTCCCAGACCCACTGCAGACATTTGCCCCACCTCTCCCAGTCCACCGCAGACATTTGCCCCACCTCTCCCAGTCCACTGCAGACATTTGCCCCACCTCTCCTAGACCACTGCAGACATTTGCCCCACCTCTCCTAGTCTACTGCAGACATTTGCCCCACCTCTCCCAGACCCACTGCAGACATTTGCCCCACCTCTCCCAGTCCACCGCAGACATTTGCCCCAATGTCACACTCATATAATCTCCTCAAGAGGACATCCACGCTGCTCATCTCTTTAAGGCTTCCATTTCAAAAGGACTGCTCTGCTCATAACTAAAGAGAGTATAGATCAGTGCAATGCATTTGTAGTGCTCATTATGCAACAACTATTGAGGTGCACGAAGAATAGCAAAGATCACACACGTTCGTGAATAAAAAAAGGATGTCAGTGCCAGATGTACTATTGGTATTGTCGCAAAGAGTGGTTGCAATTTGAAACCAGTCTTTTTGTAATCAGAATATTTTTTTGCAAATCAACCTATGTACTAATATAAATAAGCAATCCAAGCAGACTGCAGTCTGATCTACCTTATTAATACTAATTAATTTGGTTGCAAATTGCGACTCACTCTGATAAACTAAAATCAAAGGGATTATGGACTGCAAGGATCATCAGACTACAATCTCTCTGATTTTTTTAAAAAACTGAACACTTGTTTTAAAGCAGGCAGATTTCCTTCAAGCAAAGGTGGGTGCTTTATTAAAAAAGCCTCTTTTTCTAAATGTTTCTGTGAGAGTTAGTAGTGTTCCTCCTCCCAAATATTGTATCCCAGTTCGCAATGGGGAGCAGTCCAAATGGACACCTTCCCTTTTGTGAAGAACTTACCACCCTGACTTAGGAGTCTGCAACTTTTCTGTGGTTTGCAAATGAAATTCTGGTCGCAAACCATTGATCCACCTGGTACTGATTGTGTATTTGGAAGGGGAATCTAATGCACGTCGCTTCCAAATATCGCATTGGCATGCAGTTGCAATTTCATTTGAGAAGCCAGTAAAACTTTACCAACTTCTAAAGTGGGTTTTGTACAAGGCCTACATTTTTTTGTGGTGCAAACTCCAGATCACGGTTTGGGTGACATCAAAAAGGTTTCTGACGTCTGGCTCTTAGTCCTTTCTTAGAAGATCATGAGGTTAGAGTTTGCTTGCATTATGGGTCATGTCCCATTCAAATGAAGTAGTCACTATGAAAGCATATTCTATTTATTATTGAATCATCTGTGCGGGCAATTAGGCCCAGCTGGTCATACACAATGATTATCATCCAGGTGGTACCCAGCAATTAAAGCGCTTTCCATATTTCCTTTGACATGAGCTCTGGAGGCTTCTAAGGACTCACCGTGTATAGAACACTGTCCGTGGAAGGAGAACAGACATCGTCTTTTTGGGGGCCCCTTGTGTCCCAAGATAAAAGGAGGTTAGGATGCCCATCTTCAGACACTGAAAGTGTTTTAGGGGCCAAATAGACAATATGTGCATATGGGAAATATTTACCCAGGCCCCTTAAGGCATGCGTGAAGGCTTTTGAGGTACCTTTGTGTCCTCCTACAAAAGAGAGGAGCATGCCTCCATACATATATGGAGCAGTGGGTGTACTCACTGCATTGTGTTTGCCTTTTGCAAATTATTCTGTACAGGTGGTTATAATTAAGCTTCATAGGCCCATGCAAAATGCATTAATAGAGTTTAATGCCCTCTGCAGAGGACTTTTTATCACTGACAACTGACCGTCCCATAATTATGCATCCAAGCCAAAGGCTATTAATACCAACTTCCTAATCTCACCCAACAAAGGTAAAATACAGTCAAATATCGGTTTCATGTATCTGCACTAAATTTAGAATGTTGGCCAGCAACAGTACAGACTGTCAGCATTTGAAGCATTTTCACTGGTGGAGCCCATCTGTGTATCCAGAATACAACATTTCTAAATGCACAGACGACATCATGGAAGTAGTACAGCTGGACCTTTCCTGACATGATGTACCCAGTTAAATGATCACGTGTGCAGCCTGGGGACATGTGCAATGTTGATAAACAAAAACAACAGACGTCCTACGTCGGTGGACAACGAAGGTTGTGTCTTATTTTAGTATTGGACAGATGGGCGTGAATTCCACGGGAAAGGCAAAAAGTACACACTCAAGTGATTAATTATCCATATACAGAAAATTGCGCACTTATAGTTACTAGAGTAGACACGGGTAAATGACAGATTCTTAAGTAGTTGCTTCAGATACCTTCAACCAGTATTACAAATCTAATCGCAACATTATAACAAGCATGAACAAACATTTTTTTAGATTAAAAGCCTATCACCAAATGTATTTGGTAACAATATATAAATTTTATTACACTTTATCACTTTACACAATATATTAAAAACCACTTTAAAAACATTTAGAAATAAACATGATCATCACAGTATTTTTGGTAAAATATAAATGTAAGCACAGAATCAAAAGGTCGACGCGGCGTTTCGGCTTTCTTTAGTACACCTTCATCAGGACTGATTCTAAACAATTAAAATAATAAAACACAAAGTTACCAAACAAATACGATTGGGTGCTACATCGTTCATCTGTCTGTTATCACATTTCATCCTCCCGATTTAGTTTACTCTTTACAATCTTGGTCTACACAATTTTTATTTTCAAACCACATATTCTGTATCTGTGTTTTCAGTTCTCCTTTCTTATTGCTGACAATTATTATTTGCACATTTATACAATCCTCTATTTTGCCTTCCCCTAGGACATTTGTACATTGTTAGAGAAATCCCCATACTGCCACTACTAAAAATAGTACGTCATCTCTTATATTAACTGCGTACCTTGTTATTCCAAATGGATTTATTGCCCATGTGGACGGAACTGGTTGGTTCCACGAATAGTCCTTTTTAAAAATGCGGACAGTTGGTAGGTCGCAATTTGCTAATAATTTTGTGCAAAGTAGCTCTGTCTCTAGATAAAGACATATAAATGCCAATGACTTATACATATTAATAGTCATCATTTTGGTGTATAGAGTGATAGATCTCATTGGTACATACCTAGGATTAGAGGGGTAAATTCAATTTCCTCTGGTTTAAGATCGTTTATATTTTTTTCATATCATAAGGGACTTGATTCCCACCATCTGTGCCTGTTGATATAAAAGCACAATGTACAGGGTTGTTTTAAGATGTTCTTCCCCTGTTTGTGCACTATTGAATAATTCACTCTGGCAGACAACATACCTTTATGTAGGCTACGTTCCTGCCGTATTTAGCTGCCAGGAGGAGCCACCGTTTAGTATGTTTTTCGGCAATGTTCTCCCTGCAGGGTTAACATTAATGTAATGGATGTAAAGCCCTGATTCCTATTACATTATTTTAATGTCATTGAAAGAAATTTTTGTTTGACTCTAATAGCACTCACCGTAGGAACCGGATAATCAGTTGCTACAATCCAAAACCGCTTTCAATTAGGTCAGGATGTTTCAAAAATCCGATCAATATGTTCAGGATTTTCCTCTTCAGGTTGTTAAGCTCTGTAAGGGTATGGGTGCCATTAGTTATCTCCTGATCTTTGATGTATTATCATTTCTATGCATTTCTCTTTACACTAAACTCTAGTTTAAATCTCTTAGATTTAGCTCCTGAATCTACCCAAACTAATTTCGCCTATTATTCCTATGTTATTCTAACAACTGTTGATGTTAGTCGCTTATATGTCTACATAATGTGCTCACATTAATACCTTATGGGTAGGTTATTGCACGTGAAACCCGCTCAAAATCATTGTTAATGTACCCCATTGTTCTCTGTACTACTCGTTGTATCGCTCTCCTCTTACGTTTTTTAGTTAATTATTATCTGGGGTGCCTAAGCTAATTAACAAGACCTTGAATATAAACATTAACTCTAACATTAAGGGAAAGGCCCTACTCTGTCCGTTTTACTCACCAATGTTACAGGTATCGGCCTCCCTGCTCCTTCCTTCCTGGCAGCCCGTCCTTGTTTTCACCGCACGGCGTTTTCTGATAATGTTAGACCCGCGATGTTCACCTACTTAAATAGTATAAGCCAATTGATTGGGCGCCCAGTTCCCGCAGTTTTGGTTGGTCGGGATGTCTGTGTTGTAGTGGTCGCTATGGCGATCACCACTTTCGAAGGCTCGCTCGGGTTGGCTGAATCTTTTGTTACAGGCTACGCTTATTGGTTTAGCCGATGAGACGCGTTGCTAAGGAGACGTCCCAACTTAGTATCTGTGTATGACGGAACCGTGCTTAATGTGATGCCGTCTCATCCCTGGGTGCTTGAAAATCATTCTTTAGTTTTTATTTTTATGATTTGCCCTCTTTTTGGGAACTAGCTTACCGCAATTATGTTTTTTAAAGCTCTTTAGTTCGCTCTTATCATTACCGATATATTTTTTTTAAAAGGCTTACTACTATTGGTTGGATATTCGGTCACCCTCTCAGTTTTTGATTTAGGGTTTTTAGAAGGCTACAATCTAGCGTCTCACGCTCTATACTCCGAGCATGTCTCCCAAGAAACGCTACCATTGTTTTATGTGTTTGCTTCCTCATTTACCTCTACTGATTATAAACCAAAAAAAGGGGGAGATATCCGAATTCCATGTTCATACCCACTACTACTTATATGAATACACTTGGGTCGCACTATTGTAGTCCTATTCTATATTGTGATGTCTATATCCACTGTTACTTATATGAAACTACTTGAGTTACAATCGTACTAACTCCTGTCCTATTCATATTATGATGTGTCCTGGTTTTTTATGGGGAAAACATTATTATTATTTATTTGGAATCTACTGTATTTGAAATGTATACTATTTGCGATCTAGTCCCCAATCCTGTACATGTATGTAGATGAGATCTGATTCTTCATGCTCACCATTCCTGATCTTAGTGTTATACGTATCCTCAGTTCTGAATTATTTTCTCCCAATCTTCTCTAGATAATACACCCCGGCTAGTCAGCAATGATCCGGTTGCCCAATATATGCGTAGGAGGGAACATTGCTATTCACAGATGTACGAAATTGCAAAGAAAAAACCGAATGCTCTATCTAAACCTAATACTATTTTAGGTGACTGACGTTTTGCAATTTGGTGCAGTTTTTAAAACAAGGTTGACTAGATTACTAAACTCATTTTGGACAAAACATTTTTTAAATAAAAACAAAAACATTAGCTCTGTTCTGCATGCAGCTGGAATATTCCTACTGTTGCGCGGTACCCAAAAGTCTGTCAAATACTTTTGTCCTGATCACAAACTGCTCTTTCTATTATGTTTTGAAATACTACAAAACATCCTAAACAAGGTAAGTTTTACTTGTACTAGTGTGTGCAATAATCTCCACTCCGACTGTGGAGTCTCCGCACACATAAGTACAGCTTTTAGTAGTAACTGTGGGAGGGACACAAAGAAGTGGTGGGAAAAGCAGACTTACTCCTAAAAGTCATGGGAGTAGGGAGAATTAAGACAGGTTTAAGGAGGGAAGCTCTGCCAGGTACCATGCATCACGGGTTAGACAAAAGCATTTTAGTGCTGGGTCCCCTTCCTGTTTGCGACTGGAAATGCGATTGTTTTGCGACCGATTATGCGGTTGCAAAACAATCTTACTTCCCTCGGCAACTCACTATTAGGAAGGGATGCCCTTGACATTCCCCTTCCTAATAAAGATTTGCAAAACATATTTTACAAGTCTGTTACAGGTTACGGACTCACAAAATAGATTTGGTATATAGTACATCCCTTTTTAGTGGTCTCAAAAGGGCGAATTTCCTGTTTGCGACCACTAAAAACGGTTGTAAATCTGGCCCTATGACTTTCAGTTAGATGACATACAACCACACTCCACGGTTGCCAAACATCACTGCATGCTGTCTGACGCTGGTTTAGTGACATGTATCTTATACCACCATGGTCCTATTTCTGGATTGCTACTGGAGAGTTTTTCCTCTCAAAATGCATCATCACGCAGATTACAGTTTTGCTGTTAAAAATGTGCACAACCTTTCTGATAAAACTGTGCCATTCCCTGTGGTTCAGGAATTGCAACTGTATTTTTCTTCTCACAGAGCTCGCAAGGATCATCATGCTGGGAACATCAATGCATATCCATTGCTGGATAGTGGGTTTTTGTAAATGGTTCCCTATCAGATTATGGGACCTACAGAGCTGTTGCAGCTCCCTTATGCTTGAAATATTTCACTAGATAATGAGATAATGCAAGATTACTTTTCAGATTAATGAGACATTAAAACTACTAAAAGTATGTTAAACAATTTTACAAGCATATGTCAAGCTTGACAACGGCGACCCTTATTTAAGTTCCGACAATTATAAAGATATATATTGTTTTCACCACTTTGGACAACACTACATATACAAATCTAGTAGTTCCAGAAAAATATCTAACTATACAGAGTGGGAGAATTGTAGAGGTTCTTCTCTCAAATAGCCATCCACATTTTAAAAAGAAATATCATTCCTTTCAACAATACTGACAGATTAAATCCATGAGCTATTTTTGTTCACAAAAAACTGAAAGACCTTAAAAGAACCTGAATACTAATCACAAGTTGATGTATTCCGATACATTTGTTGGGAATCCTGCTATTCAAGCCCATGCGTATTGTAAAGAAAATATCAATGAAAAAAATATTTGGGGAACAACACTTATGCAAATCTAGGGTAAAGAAGACATACATAGAGCATGAATAATCCCCAGAGAAAATATCTGTTCCGAACAAAACTATCCAGCAGACAACTTGTCTCGGATTTAAAACCTCTGGAGATTTAAAGACACTCTCAACTCCAAAAGTCAATTTGACACAGCTTTCAAATTCGCAAAAGAAAGAAAACATTATAGATGTTGAATTAAATGACAGGGGCCAGACCTGTACTTATAATTTGCCTGCATTACTCGCTGAAGGCCTTCTGGCCAATTAATACTGATGTATGCATGTACATATTTCTTTCCAAGATTGTAACCTCTTAGCTAAGTGCCTTGGCAGCTTATAAATGAGATTGCCATATTTGAGCCTTATAAGTTGACCTGCAAACAAAAAAACATGACTAACTAATGAGCTACCTAAACTCTGATAAGTTATAGAGGACATAGAAAATGCCCTGTTTTCATAGCAGAAGGCCCACCTATCACGTGGCTCCTATATGGTGTAATCTCCGTCTATTACAGCCATTCACTTTCATGTGTGTTAGAAGTATATGTTGGTATGAAGAAAATGCACAGAACTTTCCTCTACCCTGTATGGCAGTTACCTTTTAAAGTAGACTGTTACACCCAAGACAATGCCTCATACAGAAGTACAAAAGACACACAATTGATGGACGGAATGCAGAACAAATCATAACATTCACATCCAGTCAAGAGCTCTGGGTTATATCCATCATTCTTTTGCTCACCATGCCACCCCAGTTTAGACCTGGCCATATGCAAATCAGTCTTGACCCTGCGCCTCATGGGAACAGTCCAGCCCGAACTGCCAAGCCAGGTCCTCCCTGGACCAGAAACAAGCATCCTAGGACCAGTTTCGGGGTTTCACCCCTCTTCAGCCAGGATAGCTTGATTATAGTGGCACAGTGAGCCTAGGACCCATGTCTGAGCATACCTGGCGCACTTATGGCGAGAAAGCAAAGGACACACAATTGATGGACGGAATGCAGAAGAAATCAAAACATTCACCCCCAGTCAAGAGATTTGGGTTAAATCCATCATTCTTTTGCTCACCTGCTTTTCAATGGCATTCGTTTTTGGTGCGGCCTCAGATTTACAGGTACATGTAAATCTGGCACAAAGTCAAAGAGCAATGGGTTTTGCGATGGAATGCCCACAGCACCACCCATTGTGTACCCCTTTGATGCAAAAACTAGAGTGAAGGGTACGATATTTACAATGTGGCATTAAGCCGCGAAAAATGGCTCAGGCTGCATGGCAAATATTGAGCAAGAGATTTTGCCACTGGAGCGTCGTAAAAAGTGACGCTCCAGTGGCACAATGCCCTTGTAAATATGCCCCAAAGTGATAAATGTTCAAGTGTAGGCAGTGCATTAGAAGTGTCTTGCAGGTCAGCAGATATGACCTTACCTGCTCACTGCAGTATCAAGGTGACCAAGATGTAATGTATTGGTGCACTATTATGAATGATTGCCAGTGCCAGGTCGCAAGACCGTACCCACGGTCAGCAACCTGATCCTGGAGGCCTCGTTTATAAGGCCCTACAAGCACTATTGCGCCACCAGAACGCCACTTTTTGGATGTTTCGGTACAACAGAGTGCCACTGGCATATTTATAAGGCCAAGAAAAGCCACGTTAATTGGCTTTTCATGGCCTTATGAATATGTCCCCCTTTCACACAGAAAACTGCGTGAAAGGGGAGTTCCATGGGACTTGCTAGGGGAGTTCACAGCAACATCCATGGCTTGTTGGCACTGCCCCAGATTAACGAGAAATTGTAAGTCTGAGGCAGTGCCAAAAAGGTATGCCTCCCCAGGGGAGGTGTAAGGGAAGCACAAAGAGGAGAAATATCTTCATTTCTCCTTGTTTTTTCTCTTTCCATGTGTGCTGCAGAAAAAGTCTCTTGTGATTGTTTTTTCACAGAAAAGGTTTCCCTTCCATCACAAAAAAATTCATCCCCTAGGGCAGAAAAACCCATAAATGAGGCCCTTTGTGTTTAAAATGCCTAACTAGCAACAATTAATTTCTGTCATCCACACTGTACAAATAAATAAACAAAAACACAGTGCAGTGTGGTCCTTGATATTAGACATGGTAGCACATATATGGATGTGGAATAAAAAATGTAACTAATTTAATAGCATTTTTATTACCTACTGATAAATATTTGTAATTTTCTAAGGGGACTGTTTCCCTGATTTATTACAATAAGCGTTTGCAAAACGATGCAAAATTGTATACTACATTAGTATCTTTAATGGTGGATGCAGTACGTGTCCTCTCTGTTTATTTTCAAAGCATACATTTCGCCAGTAGGTGGCACCACAACACATCAAAACACTATCGACTAAATATGCAAACACATAAAATCAGATGAGCTTTATATGTGAGCAGCTTTACTGTTTTTCATTGCCGACATTTTCATATATTGAGAAACTACTTTGTTTAGATGCCATTGATTTTAAAATGCAACACAACCCTTAACCGCCACAATACCTTTTTAATTATGAACGACTGCACGTTAATAGCTTGCTGGCACCATCTAGGGGTAGTATGAAGAACTATACGCGGTTTCAGCGCAACGCGAGCACTGAGTAAATAAAGTTTGTGTCCTCCAGTCTGGAAAATGTGATGTGGTCCAAATTTCACCCTCTTTCACTGAGTCTAGTCGTATTTCGAGTGCAGCAAATCAGTAAAATATGACAAATGCACGCCTGCGAGATGTTCAATGTTAATTGAATCTTGGCCCTATCTTTCATTATTAATGTACTTGCCTCCCGCATTATTCCTGTGTGCTTCAAACAGAAGATTTGTGTGTCCCTCTTTAACGGGGCATGTATTGTAATGCGATGTGTGTGCTCTTCATGTACGTTAACGAGTAGGTAGCACGTTGCATCACGCAGGAGCGTTTGTTGCGGCAGTAGGAAGCATGTTGTGCTGGGCTTGAGTGAGCAGAGCTTGTGTAAGGCTGCTTCGGGCAGGATGTAATCAGCAGAATAAGAATGAGTGATATCACATATGTGATTTATATTAGTTTAATGTTGGGACTGATTCGGTGGGTATCTCTATAATTCACCCAGGAGAAATAAACAGAGGTCCGCAGCATGTATTGGATACAGTCAGACATGGAAGATGCTCTATTCAATCCTCCTAGAGCTATAGGATTGTGATGCACAGGTATGCGCACTAATGGAGTTAGCCATGGCGCATAAGCCAATTCAGGAGACAGGAGGGGTTTCACACACACATGCACAGGAGAAGCAGTGCCATTATAGGTGTTTTTTAGGAACTAACCAGGAACAACTGATGGGTGACCCTCATGAGAAATGGAGAGTGATAAATGGGCATGCAGTGGATACACGAAAACATATCTATGGTGTACATCCAGGAGTGGCACAGGGCGACTCACAGACTGCACTGTTTACAGGCAGCCAAAATCACTTCCCAATTGGATTCGCTCAAGTATAAGAGAGGGCAGCCCTCAGCATGGACATGATATACCCAGCCATTGTAAATTATCTAAAGAGCATTCCCGTGAATGGAAGCAACCAATAGCCCTACACAGCAGAAATTAAGTCTAAGTGAGAATATAACCATGGGTGATAGTGGACTATCCCTAGACATGTGTTGGTTACAGGAAGCAGGGCCCTAAGGTCACAACCCAAAGAGGGCAACAGCCTTTTCAACAACATCTTTACCACGCAATGTATTTACCTCACATGACATTAGTTAGCATGCATCGTAATTATAGGTAAGGTAAGTATAAATATGTGAGAAATTGGGTTGTTGGTAGAGGGGGGTGTGAGACATTCTCAAGCAACAGCCACCATCCTAGTCAGGGTGAACCACAAATCTATCAATCAAGCAATACTTGTAAAGCGCGGCTTATCCCCAGTGAGGGTATGAAGACGCTGGGTTGCTGGGTTTAATCGAAGAGCCAGGTCTTGAGTCTTCCTGAAGTCTGTCAGCAAAGGTGATGTTCGGGGGTGGAGGACGTTCCAGACTCTGGCAGCGTACCTTTTGCTGCAGCGGCCGGCCATCTTCAGTGTCGTGTTCACTACCTCTCAACTTCCTTGGTCCCAGCAGCCCCTGGGACCCAGAGTCCCATCCAATCCCCATGCTGGAGAACAGTGCGGGGATTGGTCTGAGCAGGAAAGAAAGATGCCCTGCTCAGACTAGGGAGTGTGTGAGGTTTCTCCAGCCCGGATGCTCAATTCAGCTGGGCTGGAGAAAACCTAAGTGTGCATGTGTGTTTAGGTCGGCCTGAGACGGCTGGCCATAACACATGTGTGCACTTAGGGAGTGGAGTGCATGTAGCACTCCTCCTCCCCCCTCCCATGCCTAACCTCCACTCCTCCCAACACCGCTGGCTAAGGGCTGGCAAATGTAAAATAAAACAATGCAAGACCATTGTTTTATTTTACATTTGCTGGCTCTGCACCAGGCAGTGAGGCAACGCTCCTCCGCCAATGTGGAGGAGCCGCCACTGCTCTGGATGGTTAGCGGAAGTTCTGGTGGTGGTTCATGTGTGATGGTCCTTGGTCATGGAGGGCTTTGCAGTCATGTGTCAGTAGTTTGAATTGCCATCTTTTCTGGACAAGGATCCAGTGGAGGCTTCTGAAGTGTTGCGTAATGAGGGTCAGTTCAGGATCAGTCTGGCCACAGAACTCTGTATCATCTGTAGCCTTCTCATGAGTTTGGTGGTGATTTCTGCAGCCACAGTCCAGCTGGCTGGTGATTAAGGATTGTGTGTCTGTTTTTTCTTGTGCTGATGGGGAGCCATTTTATGATTTTTGGGCGCAAGTGGAGAGTGTGGAAGCAGGCAGAGGAGAATGTGTTGATCTGTCCTTTCATGGTGAGTTTGCTGTCTAGGATGACACCAAGGTTGCAGGTGCAGTCTTTTGGTGTGGGAGTGGGTCCAAGTTTGGCGGGTCACCAGGTGTCCTTCCAGATGTAGGTTTGGTTGCCAAAGATCAGCACTTCGGTCTTGTCGGTGTTGAGCTTTAAACAGATGTCCTTCATCCAGTCTGTTACATTCTTCATGCAGTTGTGGAAGTTGGTCCTAGTGATGGTGGGGTCTGCTGAGAGTGAGAGGATGCTCTGGGTATCATCGGCGTGGGATATGATGTTGAGATCTTGGGTTCTGATGATGTCAGCTAGAGGCATCATATAGGTGTTGAATGGTGGGGCTGAGGGATGAACCTTTAGGGACACTGCAGAAGGTGCTCATGGGTTAAGAGATGAATGGGGGAAGGCGGATTCTCTGCGTACATCCTGTGCAGAATTATGCAATCTACTTGAGTGTGTCTCCCTTGATGCCTAGCTGATGCAGTCTCTTGATGAGTGTGTTGGGATACGGTGTCGAAAGCTGTGGAGAGGTCGAGGAGGATCAGGGCCGCCAATTCTCCTGCCGATTAGGGTGTTGATGTAATCTGTGGCACCGATCAGGGTGGTCTTGGTGCTGTGGTTGGTGTGGAGACTGGATTGGGAGGTGTCTAGCAGGTTGTTCCTCTCCAGGTGTCTGGTGAGCTGCCGGTTGGTGGCCTTCTCCAGGACTTTGGCGGGGAAAGGAAGCAACGAGATGTGGTTGTAGTTCTGGAGTTTGCTTGGGTGAGCTGAGGGTTTTTTGAGGAGAGGTCTGACTACTGCATGTTTCCATGTGTCAGGAAATGTGTCTGTGGCAATGGATGGTGGTGAGCGGGTGTCTGATCTCGTTGTTCCCTAGCTTGAAGAGGCGGTGGTGGCAGGGGTCTGTGGGTGCTCCCGAGTGAATGGAGTTCATGGGGGCGGTGGTGCTTCGTGTGGTGAGCTGTCCCAAGTGGTGAGTTGCTGTGCTCTGGAGGCTTCCTTTGGGGTGAGGAGGATGAGGAGGTCAGTTGGTTGGGGTTCAAAGTTCCTGTAGATGGTGGATATCTCATTATGGAAGTGATTCGCTAGAGCGCTGCAGAGTTTCCGTCACGGATGAATCGTGTTCTCGGTGGCTGGTGGGCAGGAGAAATTTCTGATGATGCTCAAGAGTTCCTTGGTGCTGTTGTTAGATGCCTCTATGTGGTCTGCAAGGGTGTTCTTTTTTGGGACTTTGAGACGATGTTAGTATTTGTTGAGGGCTGACTTGAAGGTGGCTTGGTCTGTAGCGTCGCAGCGGGTGTGCAGTCTTCTCTCCAGTTGTTTGCAGCTGTTTCATTATACTGAGTTCTAGTGTGTACCAGCTGGCTTGCTTGGTGAATCTGCGGATTTTGGATATTTTGATGAGGGCGACTATGTCAGCAGCATTGGTGATCCAGGTGTTCAAGTTCTGGACTGTTTGTTCCTGGTTGGTTGTGGCATCAGGTTGTGTTGTGTTGAGGGTATGCATCCATTGGGTCTGTGTCAGTTTGCTCTAGCCGTGGAAGGAGGAGTTGGGGGGGTTTGGAAGTGGTGCATAATGATCCAATGATGAAGAAGAGGTCAGTCCAGATGAGTTCCGTGGCACGGCTGTATTTTACTCAGTGCCTGGAAGTGAAGATAGGGTCCAATGTGTGCCCTGCTCTGTGAGTGGGGTCTATGATCAGCTGGGTGTGGCCGACATTGTTCATTGTTTCCAGGAGATTTGTGGAATTTGGGTCTGTGGGTTTGTCCAGGAGAAAGTTGGAATCTCCAAGGAAGAGGTAGTGCTTGGAATTGATTGCAAGTGGGACAATGAAGTCTGTGATGGCATTGCAGAAGCTGGTGCATGGTCCTGGAGGTCTGTAGGTGAGGGTGACTATGATAGTGGTTTTGTTGTCAGTGTGGAGTTAGAAATTAAGGTGATCCATGATTGGTGTGGAGTTGTCTTCAGGGGTGGTGTAGCTGATTGTATCTTTGTGGATGATGGCAATGCCGCCACCATGTTTGTTGGTGCCTTCCTGTGTATCATCTTGTAGCCGTTGGGCGTTGTGGTGGGGATGTCGGGGGAAGAGGAGGGGGTGAGCTAGCGCTCTGTGGTGAAAGTCACTTTGGGGAAAGGGGGGGAGATAGTGTCCCAGACTATGGTGGTGTGTTTTCAAAGAGATCTGGCGATGATCAGGAGGCACTGGAGTGGTTCCAGGGTGGTATCGGTCAGAGAAGTGGAAGTGGCATGGGTTTCTGTGTAGGCAGATGGTCGTACGTTGCAAGTAAAGAGACAGCAGTGGCAGGTGAACAGTCCTGCTGGGGAACAAGGTGATGTGAGGCCGCAGTTGTTGAAGTGTCCAGAGTCCAGGCTCGAAGGTCTGCAGCGTTGTACCTGTGGGAGTCCGGAGCACCAGGATTCCTGGTGCTGGACGTGGTCCAGACGCAGACGATCTTGCCTTTGGCATGCCTCATGCGTGCCTGGTTGCGACATTCATTAAATAGGTCCTGGGAGAGGTGCTGAGGAGGGAGGCGGCAGGAATCAGATGGTGGGAAGCAGGTGGCGGAAAGAGGGAAAACAAAAATAGCTAAAAGTGAAGAGAAAAACCAATGAAACTGAAAAGCACTACTAAAAAGTCGTGACAATGCAAGTCAAACCACTCTAATGAGCACCAAGCAGTCAGGAGACCGCAGCACTAGTAAGCTGGTTGGTGTGATCGCAATGCCTTTGAGCAATGCCTGTGAGCCTGGAAGCACTTAAACAGGCTGAACTTCACAGCACCAAGAGAAAGTTGTGTGAGGACTAATGGTGGGCAATGAACTCTGCTTCGCAAGTGGAGTTTGCGGAGTTATGACAACTCTGTGCTCTGCTGAGAGGGCGGAATTTGGCTAAAACTCTGATTCTGCCGCTTGGCGGAGTGTACCCCTTCCACCTAACCCATTTGACTCAAATTTTCGAGACTGTGGCAGCACAGAAAGCAAGAAATAACTGATTCGCCATCATTGCTTTGTATTGTGAGACAGTATAACAGCTTTCCCAAAAGTAACAGTGTTAATCTCATCTTTAACAAGGTTGTGGCCTATATGGCTTGTTTCATACCTGTTATTCTTTTTCTTTTAAAATTAGAAACTTACCTGGTGTTTAGCCTAATTACTCTGCCTCACACACACAGAAAAATCTGAAGTTTCTTGACTACCAAGTGGGCACCAGGTGTAAAAAGGGGACCCTCAGAACACTCTTCAGTTCACTTTCTGAACCTGTGGAAAAACTCTCAGAGGACTGCCTGCTGCTGTGGCTTGCTGTTTACTTCAGAAGACTTATTTGCTTCACCAAGAAGAACAGCTCTGTTGACTGAAGCCTACTCTGAGCCCCCTGCTTGAGCCTTGCAATGTGACTCGAAGGGCTAAGTGGATGGCCTCCTGTTAGAGCCTAAGGGACAAAAAGCCACTAATCATCTTGAACTCAAACCGGGACTCTACCAGAGTGAGTCCTGAACCTCCAAGTGGCGCTCCTCCAGTCATGGAACCTTGGAAATGGTCCTAGAGGTGCCCAGATAGCCCAAACCCATAACTTGGGACTTAGAAAATGTTTAACCAAAAGTTCTCTGGGTTCCGTGACAAGACTGGGACCTACCTGCTTGTTGATCTGCCAAATGTGCATTGCCAGTCGACCTCACTTCATAGTGACTCCCACCACATTTTTCTCAGCAGCAGAAAATCCTGTTTAGCGGCTCCTTTCAGAAGGGGTAACCTGGAGCCATCTTCAGCAATAGCCTGCAGCTTCCTCCCACTGGAGATCTTCGATTTCCAGAAAAGATACTAAGGGTCTTATCATGAGTTTGGAGGTGTGGCAGCAGACCACAATTCACAACGTTCTGAGGCCGCAGTATGTGCTGCAACGGTATCGCCAAGCATATTCTGAGTTTTCTCACTGCCACAGTTTTCATGGCCTTGAGCCCGCCATAAAAAGTGTGGCAGTGAGGAAACTAAGGGGGCCCTGCAGGGCCCTAAGTTGGCTCAGGGCCTGTGGTGCATGCAGGGGCCACATGTTGTGCTCTCCTACCAGTATGCACCCCCTGTTCCTGCATGCCATGAGCTGGACAGTCCAAGACGTGCAGGAACGTGCTTTGACGCTCCCATTGCAGTGCCTTTCTAAGGCTCAGATATGAGCCTTTGAAAGGTACCACTGTGGGACCGCCAAAGCACTACCCACCATGCCATGAATGAACTTGTAATCTGGTGGGTGGTGTGCGAACAAGTTTGCGGTGTGTTAGCTGGGCTAGCGTAAATCCAGTGGTGCAGTGAGCACGGGTCCAATGTCTGGGCTTACCCTTCCTATTTAGGGCGACAAAAGCAAAAGTAACACATGATGGACGGAATGCTGAACAATGTAAACATTTACCTGTCATAAAAATATGGGTGTAATCCACCATTCTTTTGCTCACTAGGCCACCCCAGTTTGGTCCCAGCCATATGCACATTAGTCTTAACCATGTTCCTTATGGGAACAGTCCAGCCCAAACTGCCAAGCCAGAAACACGCTTCCCAGGACCAGTTTAAGGGCATCACCCCTCATCAGCCACGCTAGCTTCAATCCAGTAGTGCAGTGAGAATAGGACCCACATCTGGGCAAACACTTTCTACTTAGTGTACCCCCTTGCCTCTAGTGGGGGTAAGGGGGTACACTCCTAAAATAACCCCTGCTCACCCCCTCGGTAGCTTGGCACAAGCAGACAGGCTTATCTCAGAGGCAGTGTGTAAAGCATTTGTGACCAGATACAGTAATCAAGTGACAACACTACAGATGGACACCACACAGGTTTTATATCAAAAATAAGTATTCTTTATGTAGACTTAACACAAGACCACAAATGCCAAAAATCCACAATACTGTACTTAAAAAGGTAGTTATAGCTTAGTTCTGTTCAGTTCTTAAAATGCGACACTTTGAGTCAATGTACCTTACGATTCGTTACGCTTCCACAACAAAAGTGTTGCAGCGATGGAAATGCGGCAAAGTTCTGGTGCACAGAAATAAAGACGCGAAGATCTTCCAGATGCGGCACGCTTCTGCGATGAAGCGAGAAGTCTCGATTCGATGCATCAGCTGCAGTGGCGACACCTTTGTTTTGTGATGCGACGACAACAGCTTCGGCTGCGACACTCTTCTCCGACGTTGCGAGACGCTTCGCACAATGCCACAACTGCAGCAGTGACACCCTTGTTCCGTGATGCGACGACAACAGCTCCGAAGGCGGCACGCTTCTCTGTGGATGCGAGGCGCTTTTCTTGATGCGGTGCAATACGACAGCTACAGTGGTGACATCCAAGATGCGATGGCAGCAGCAGCGATGGTGGCATGCTTCTCCTTCGTTGCGAGGCGCTTCTCCCGATGCCGTGCAATACGACACGACAGCTACAGCGGCAACATCCGAGATGCGACAGCAGCAGCAGCGACACGCTTCCTCTTTGTTGCGAGACGCTTCTCCCGATGCTGTGCAATACGACCGCTACAGCGGCGACATCCAAGATGCAGCAGCAGCTGCGACGACGGCGACACGCTTCTTCCTCTTGAGTCGCGCTTCCAGCTCCTTGCGACACGCAATCCCTCAGAAGACCCAAAACAGCAGCAGGCACTTCCCAAGGAACTCTGGGGAGCTGGGGGTTGAAGTCTGTTGTCCCTGAGACTTCAGCAGGAGGCAAGCTCTGTTCCAAGCCCTTGGAGATCCTTACAAGTTGATGAACGTACACAAATTCCCTTTTTCCTCTCTTTGGCAGTCAGGCAACCACTGCAGTCCAATCCCCCAAGCAGCACTTCAGCTTAGATATAGTCTTTCAGTTTCTTCAGGTTCAGCTCCTCAGCAAAGGTTTCTTCTTGTTTGCCCGAGAGGGATCTAATTTCTTGGGATCAGGGTCCCAATATTTATACCCCAAAATCCTTTGTCCTCTAAAGGGCAGAGGGGCCTTTGCCTAGTCCAAACCAGTTCTGTAGCACTCTGTTGAGTTGACTCCTTCTTTCCTTTCACAGTGCAGGGCAGAAACATCAGATGCCCCACAGGAGGTAGAGCCAGCATTGTGGAGGGAAGGCACAGCCCTATTCAGGTCCCAGGTGCTCCTCCCTCCCATCTAGATGCAGATCTCTATATTCACCACTGGGCTGACTCATTCTGTCTCCTGGAATCCCCCAGCACTGTCAATCAAAACTCCAGACAAGGAATACACAACCTAGCAGAGGCAGGTTTGGATTGTTAGACAAGAAAATACCTACTATCTAAAAGTGGTATTTTCAAACACATAATGTTAAAACCAACTTCACTAAAAGATGTATTTTATCATTCTGAGTTCAGGCATACTAAACTCGAATTTCTACCATGTTCCCTGAGTGAGTTAGGATTATAAAATGTAATAATCTAACTGCCCATTCTGGCCTATGGAGAACAGGTAGTCTTGCAATAGTGAAAAACGAAAATGACTGTAATTCGCTATTAGGACGTGCCACACACACCAGGGCATGTCCTACCTTATACTTACAATGCACCCTGCCCTTGGGCCTACCATAGGGGTGTCTGATGTGAAGAAAAGGGAAGGTTTAGGGACTGGCAAGTGGGTGCACTTGCCCAGTCAGCATGGCAGTACCAGACTGCACACAGGCTCTGCAATGGCAGACTTTAGACACAATTGTATAGGCTGCTTCTGTGGGTGGCACAACCAGTGCTGCAAGCCCACCAGCAGCATTTGGTTTACAAGCCCTGGGCACTCCTGGTGCACTGTACTAGGGTCTGACAGGTAAACCAAACCAGCCAATCATGGAATCACAAATTCATACTTCAATTTCTAATAGGGAGAGCATTTGCACTTTAGCACTGATCAGCAGTGGTAAAGTGCCCAGAGTCATAAAATAGCCAACAACAGGTCAGACAAAATATAGGAGGAAGGCAAAAAGTTGAGGGACGATCCTGCAAAAAGAGCCAAGTCCAACAGCGACAAAAGCAAATGGAACAAAACGATGGAATTAGGCCCAAATTGCTGCACTGGGTTGAATGCCTGATATTATTCAACACTCTGCCCATCAATTGTTCTTATTTTGCATTTGTCACCCCGAGTGGGATGGGTATGCCCAGACGTGCGTCCTGTGCACACCATGCCATTGGAGTCAAGCTAGCATAGCTGATGAGGGATGAAACCCCAAAACCAGTCCCAGGATGCTTGTTTCTGGTACAGGGAGAACCTTATCTGACAGTTCGGGCTGGACTAGTCCCGCGGAGAGCAGGGCAAAGACTGATTTGCATATGGCTGGGTAAACTGGAATGGCATGGGGAGCAAAAGAACGATGGTTTTAGGCCCAGATCTCTGCAATGGGGTGAATGCTTGACATTGTTGAACATTCTGTCCATCAATTGATCTTATTTTGCATTTGTCACCCCAAGCGGGACAGGTATGCCCAGGCGTGGGTCCTTGGCTCTCCTTGCCATTAGAGTCAGGCTAGCCTGGCTGATGAGGGTGTAACCCTGAAATGCGTCCCAGTGTGCTTGTTTTCAGTCCAGGGACAACCAGACCTGGCAGTTCGGGCTGTACTGTTCCCATGGGGAGTAGGGTCAAGACTGATTTGCATACAGCTGACTTTAAACTTGAATGGCATGGTAAGCAGAACAATGATGGATTGAGGCCCAGATCTCTGTGCTGAGGTGAATGCTTGAAATTGTTCAACATTCTCTCCATAAATTGTTCTTATTTTGCATGTATCACCTCGAGTGGGACGGGTATGCCCAGACATGGTTCCTATGCTCACCATTCCATTGGAGTCAAGCTAGCATGGCTGATGAGCGGTGACACCCCCAAAACGGTCCCAGGATGCTTGTTTCAGGCCCAGGGAGGACCTGGCCTGGCAGTTCGAGCTGGACTCTTCTCATGGGGAGCAGGGTCAAGACTGATTTACATATGGATAGTATTTAAACTGGAATGGCATAGGGAGCAAAAAACTATGGATTTAGGCCCGGATCTCTGTAGTGGGTTGAATGCTTGAAATTGTTCAACATTCTGTCCATAAATTGTTCTAATTTTGTATTGCCGCCGAGAGTGAGAGAGGTATGCCCAGCCGTGGTTCCCATACTCTCCATGCCATTGGAATCAAGCTAACTTGGCTGATGGGGGGGGTGAAACCATGAAACCGGTCCCAGATGCTTGTTTCTGATCCAGGGAGGACCTGGTCTGGCAGTTTGAGCTGGACTGTTCCCATGGGGGGCAGGGCAAGACTGATTTGCATATGGTTGGGTTTTAACTGGAATGGCATGGGATGCAAAAAACAATGGATATAGGACCAGATGTATGTACTGGGGTGACTGTTTAAAATTCTTTAACATTCTGTCCATAAAATGTTCTTATTTTGCATTTGTCACCCCGAGTAGGACAAGTAGACCCAGACGTGGGTTCTGTGCTCTAAATGCCATTGGAGTAAAGCTAGCCTGGCAGTTCAGGCTGGACTAATCCCATGAGGAGCAGGATCAAGACTAATTTGCATATGGCTGGGTTTAAACGCGAATGGCATAGTGACCAGAAAAAACAATGGATTTAGGCCCAGATCTCCGTACTGGTGTAAATGCTTGAAATTGTTCAACATTCTGTGCATCAATTGTTCTTATTTTGCATTTGTCACCCCGAGTGGGACAGGTGTGCTCAGACGTGAGTCCTGTGCTCTCCATGCCATTGGAGTACAGCGAGCCTGGCTGATGAGGTGTGAAACCCTGAAACTGGTCCCATGATGCTTGTTTACGGTCCAGGGAGAATCTGGCCTGGCAGTACAGGCTGGAGTGTTCCAATGGGGAGCAGGGTCAAAACTGATTTGCATATGGCTGGGTTTAGATTGGAATAGCATGCGGAGCAAAACAACTATGGATTTAGGCCAAGATCTCTGTACTGGGTTGAATGCTTGACATTGTTCAACATTCAGTCCATCAATTGTTCTTATTTTGAACTTTGCTGCTGATACCTTGCACAACCACACTGCCTTGCACCTTGCTGGAGATTAGCTCCTTTTTAATTGTATTTTAATCGTATTTTTGCCAGCCAGGAATTTTGTGAATTACTGTTCTAAAATTATATATGTGCTCTTAATTTTGATTGTGTGACCCCTCGCCCCCCCCAGCCTCGCACTATTTGCACTTTCGGACTGTAAGGAAGCATTTCTCACCACTTTGGTGATCCCCTCGCCGCCCGGCCGCCATTTTGGGTGGAGACGCTGACACCACTCTCTGTGGGTTAGCGGTCTAGTCTTTGCTAGTGCCCTCAGGCAAAGACTATTTAGGTAGCCTCTCGGCCAGCACGCCGGTTAGATTCAGAACACTTTGCTGCTGATACCTTGCACAACCACACTGCCTTGCACATTGCTGGAGATTAGCTCCTTTTTAATTGTATTTTAATCGTATTTTTGCCAGCTAGGAATTTTGTGAATTACTGTTCTAAAATTATATATGTGCTCTTAATTTTGATTGTGTGACCCCTCGCCCCCCCAGCCTCGCACTATTTGCACTTTCGGACTGTAAGGAAGCATTTCTCACCACTTTGGTGATCCCCTCGCCGCCCGGCCGCCATTTTGGGTGGAGACGCTGACACCACGCTCTGTGGGTTAGCGGTCTAGTCTTTGCTAGTGCCCGCAGCCACATACTACTTAAGTTCATCACTATGCAAGCGCGCAGCGATCGCGCGCAGCGGCGCGCCGGAGGCGCGCCAGAGGAAAGCCCGTCTGTGCCCGTCCGGGTCAGGACGGGCCTAGGGGCCAGACATTCTGCCCAAATACGCACATATTCGCATGAAACCCTCCGGGCATTACAAACTGACACCATTGGTCTTGATGAGGTAACGCGGGCTGTTTTACTGTCTAATGCTCTGTTGCGAAATAAAATTGCTAGCTCCCGGTCTAACTCCTCCTCCTATTCCTGACAGGCACATGGTCTGAATATCGCCACTTTAAACACATGCTCACTGCAAAAACATCATCTAGATGTCTTTTCCTTATTAGTGGATGGTGAAATTGACATTCTCGCCCTCTCAGAGACTTGGCTTGGCACAGCATCTATGCCAGACATTCTAGCTGCCCTACCTCGTGAGTACGATGCGGTATGGCATAATCGCCCAAATGACTGTAGGGGTGGGGGTGTGGCGTTGCTGTTTAAAAAGAGCCTGACAGTGAAACAGATCATAGTGGAAAACTGCGCCGAAGCAGAGTTGTTGGGGATTAAAATTTCACTTAAATCCTCCTGCTTTGTAATACTGGTAGCTTATCGTCCACCGCAGAGCTCACCGGATTTCAATGACAGTTTCTTTGAACTGCTGACGGATTTGGCCTCATGTTACAAATCCCTGCTGGTGGTAGGGGATTTTAACTACCACTGGGACAAGCTACCTACAGACCCCACCGAGTTGGAGTTTGAAGCTAATGTTTCAGCGCTAAACCTCCAACAGCTCGTGGTGGGCCCCACCCACGTGAGGGGCCACACGCTAGACCTGGTATGGTCTTCTATGCCTAATACTGCAATTACCGAGGTCAGCCCCTGCATCTGGTCGGACCATTCTATGATCAGATGCTGGGTTCCGGGTGACCCCGCTCGGGCTGCATTTAATCAGGCACGGAGGAAAGTCCGGCTCTGGAATAAGGTTGAGGCTGACTCTTTAATAGCCGCCCTGTCCTCAGCCGCCCCTCCCACACTGAGTGGCATAAATTTAGATAAAGATGCCACCGCGCTTATGTCCTGGCTGCTCGCCGCTCTTGATCAACTGGCTCCTGAGCAGATAGAGAGGACCAGATCCAAAGAGAAGGGAGCACCATGGTTCGACGCCTCACTGAAAGAGAAAAAGCAAGATCTCCGGAAGGCTGAGAGAAGGTGGAGACTTAATTACGGCAAAACGGAGGCAGAAACTTTTAAAACTCTGCTGGCGAAATATAAGGCAGACATTCTGGAGAGAAAGTCAGCCTTCTACGAGGGGAGACTTAGAGAAGCAACTAATTTACAGCGAGAAACCTTTGTGATCTTAAGAGAGCTCACGTAACAGAAAGGGATAATCTCTGTGAATGATCAGCCAGACTGTGACTCATTCCAAACTTTTTTCCTCCAGAAAGTACAGGATATCATCACTGATATCAACGCACGCTCAGTCACTCCCACTTTTTCCACGCTAGGGGCTCAGGTGCCGCCCATGATGTTAAGCATCTTTCCTCCTATCGACGACACACGCCTTGAGGAACTTGTTGGACAGACTAAATCTGGCTCCACTATAGACCCATGCCCCCCAAGAATTTTTAAAATGGCATTGCCAGGCATCCAGCCCCAGGTGTTGAGTTTACTTAATAACTCACTGGAAACAGGGTATCTTCCTGTCCAGTTGAAGGAAGCTAGGGACTCCCCACTATTAAATAAAGTTGGCACTGACCCGAAGGCCTTGAAAAATTATAGGTCCATCTCGCAGCTTCCTTTCATGAGTAAGCTCTTGGAGAAGCACGTCCTAGGCACTTTGGCCGGCTATCTAGAGGAACACCATCTCCTTCACGCCAGGCAAGCAGGGTTCCGATCCCAACACAGTACGGAACTAGTAATGGCCGTGGTCACCGACGAACTGAGAGTCAGGGCAGACAATAAACAGCCGTGTGCCCTGATTCTCCTAGATCTGTCGGCGGCTTTCGACACGGTCAGCCACACCATCCTGCTGGACCGTGTCGGGAAGCTGGGGATCACAGGCCAAGTGCTAAAGTGGCTGGAGTCTTTTCTATCAGGTCGTACTCAAAGGTTACAGCTGGGTGATCAGCTATCGGGGATTAGTGATGTAACATGGGGTGTGCCCCAGGGGTCAGCGCTATCCCCCCTGCTGTTCAATATCTACCTGCAGCCGCTGGTTGAGGAGCTTATGAGCTGGAACTGCGAAGTTTTTAACTACGCAGATGACACCCAGCTACTGGTTCAGCTGGAAGACACCATTGAAGCCCAGGAATCAGTGAGGAATCTGCTTAGCTTCACGGTCAACTGGATGACCAACAATCTGTTGAAAGTGAATGCCGAAAAAACAGAGGTGCTGGTCCTCAGTAACCTAGGGAACCCCTGGAGTGACCTATACTGGCCCCTAGAGTTAGGTTCCACTCCCCCTCCTGGCAGGGTGGTAAAAAGTCTGGGCCTGAGGATTGATGCAGACCTCTTGATGGCTCCCCAAGTCGCAGCCGTGGTTGGCTCTTGCACGGGTGTACTGAGGCAATTGCGGAAATTGGTACCCATCTTATCAGCCTCTACCCTGCAATTGATTGTATCTGCCACAGTCATTTCAAGACTTGATTATGGCAATGCACTATACCTCGGCTTGCCACAGAAGCAGTTGAGGAAGCTGCAGTTAGTACAGAACGATGCCGCAAGGCTGATCCACTCCCTGCCTAGAAACTCTCACGCCACCCCCCTGCTCCAAAAGTTGCACTGGCTACCGGTCATGTATAGAGTACAATTCAAATGTCTCTGTGTGGCCCACAAGGCTCTCTTTGGTAAAGCACCAGAGTACATAAAACAACGTCTCATGAGATACGTTCCCGGTAGACCTCTGCGCTCAGGGAAGACCTCTAATCTGATTCAACCCAGATTTAAGCTAAAAACCAGAGGAGGCAGAGCCCTGTCTGTTCTTCTCCCACAGTTGTGGAATGCACTTCCGACTACTTTGAAGGAAGAATCTCAGTTACTGCCCTTCAGAAAGAAATTAAAAACCCATCTATTTAAAAGGGCGATGACTCTAGCATAGTCGATGGCTAGCCTGAGGGACTTGAGTTAACAGTGTGTTGTGTTGTTCTGTTTCTAAGCGCTTAGAGACCGGCGGTGATAGGCGCTATACAAATAAGCAATAACGTAACATTCCATAACTTTTTAATAATGGCATTTTCAGAATTGTGACTTGAAATCCAAAGTACCTTTATGAATTTCCTACCTGCTCCCAATCAAAAGTTATCATTTATTTAATGTGATAAGGTAACTAAATGTTATCCTATGGGAGAGGTAGGCCTCCCTCACAATAGTGAGAAATAATTTGTGAGCTCTTAACTACCAGGAGATGCAAAACAAAAAAGTAGATGTCCAACTTTTTTAATACACTGCACCTTTCCCTATGACCCAGACATGGCCATGTGCAAATCTGCCTTGACCCTGCCTCATGGTAACAGTCCAGCCCGAACTGCCAAGCCATGTCTTCCCTGGACCGGAATCAAGCATCCTAGGACCGGTTTCTGGCTATCAGCCATCATCATCAAGGATAGCTTGACTCCAGTGGTGTGGAGAGCACGGGACTCACATCTGAGCATACCGGTCCCACTCAGGGTGACAAATGCAAAAACAACAGTTGCTTGGTTCTGGTCCAGGGAAGACATGGCTTGGCAGTTCGGGCTGGACTGTTCCCATGAGGCACAGGGTCAAGACTGATTTGCATATGGCCATGTCTGAACTGGGGTGGTGTGGTGAGCAAAATAACAATAGATTAAACTCAGATCTGTGACTGGGGATGAATGTTTTTCCACTGTGCAACATTCCGTCCATCAATTGTTATTTTTGCATTTGTCACCCCGAGTGGGACGGGTATGCTCAGACGTGAGTCCCGTGCTCTCCATGCCACTGGAATCAAGCTTTCCTGGCTGATGTCGGCTGATAGCCAGAAGCCGGTCCTAGGATGCTTGGTTCCGGTCCAGGGAAGACATGACTTGGCAGTTCGGGCTGGACTGTTCCCATAAGGCACAGGGTCAAGACTGTTTTGCATATGGCCATGTCTGAACTGGGGTGGTGTGGTGAGCAAAATAACGATGGATTAAACCCAGGTCTGTGACTGGGGGTGATTGTTTTGCCACTGTACAACATTCCGTCCATCAATTGTTGTTTTTGCAGTAGGCTAAACAGGAGCAGTAGTTGAAAATGTCCCATTTCAAACTATAGGCAAGGTCTAGATAATGGTTATAGTATTTAGGCAGTGGCCCTAGTTTAAATACCGTATTTCTTTACAGCTGCCCTGTTTGGGTCCACACTGCTCCAGGTTAAAATTGTTATTCTCATAGTGAGAGTACAGGCCTATTGTATAGCATCATTGTATGCTACTGAGTATTGTGTATTATATTTGTGTAGTATTGTGTTTTGTTTACTTTCCATTTGAAGTGATTGTGTTTTTCCTGTAATTATATATTATATGTATGAGATAATATATTTGCTGTGTACACACATCTCTAGGCTTCTCATTTATTATTTAATGTGCCTATGACATTTACACATTGAATATATCATCTATGCATGCGTTATCATTAGCTGTGTCATGTAAACAGAACCTCTTGCTTGAAATTAAACATTATTGCACCTATAATAACTGTATTGTACTGTAAGAAGAGTTTACCCACACACAGTCTATTGAGTTAAGCCTTGGGCTGCTCATCCATATTTACCCAGAGAGTACAGGGTGCTTAGATGACCCCACATAGTGCTTCAGACTGTGGCCCTGATGTATAAAAATGTTTTCCAATTCTCTGTCCAAGGGAAAATGCATTAGTACATAAAGGCCTGAGACCTTTAAGTGTTCACTGCGAAGAATACTGATCTGTCTCTCAATTAGAAAACAACATGCTCCTTATCATTACCTACTCTGGAGAAACATTACTGACCATTGGTGGCTGGTGGTAAATTTTGAGTCTGGGCCTTAAGGCATACACTATCCTAGTACAACCCAGTTCACCTCCAAATAGGTCATTACATTGTTTATTGATCTGATCATTGAAAAAGAGAAGATGTGGGACTGAGGCCCTAAGGGGGTGGGGGTTAATGTAAACAAAGGAAACTAAAGTACTCAGGTAACAAATGTAGTATCATAGCAGAGTGTTTGCTAGAGTATAGGCTGTTCAGAATTCTCTGAACCTGAAGTGGCCACAGATCCCTCTGATGGTGTAACTCTGCTGAACCTCCCTGTCCTGTTGTTCCATCCAGTCTTGTGGATAACTGGAATTGGAAGAAGCCAGTGATTGACGACTTACGGTAGAGAAACAGAGGGAGTCTGAAGGGGAAATGTGGTGCACAGCAAAAGAGAATGAAAGAGAAGTGAGAGGAGGACAAGGCTCATACTTGAAATACATTGAACAAAGATAGAAGCCTTAAAAGTCACCCCTGCATCTATAAATCATGCAACACCCTTCAAATACTTGCATTCCCGCCCTTCACATCCCGGAGAATTTAGGAGCTGATTTATAATTCGGAGGATGGGATAATCTCTGTTAACCAGCAGAGGATTTAATGTCCGCAAGGCCAAGGCTACTCAGTTCTCCAAATTTAGAAATGACTACCAAGTTGGTGGTCATTTCTAAAGCATTGACAGGAACCGCCATCAGGCTCTTTCAAGTCAATACTGATAAGAGTTTGATGCATGACAGAACCCTGCACCAAGCTGTTTTCTTTTTTATTTTGATAAAGAAAATCCCATAGCAGGATTTTTTTTAGAATAGAAAAAGAAAATGCTTCCTTCGCCATGGAGATCCTCTCCCATGGGGAGGGGAGAATTTAACAGTTTTTACTGCGCCTGACCACCTGGGTTTTGCTGACCACTAATTCCACCCATCTAAATAGAGCGGGCAGAATTAGAGGTCTGCCGCCGATAGCCATTATTCCGCAGGGCTGTTGGAGGGCTTCATTAATGGTGATGATGGAGCAGTGTGAGAAAGTGCCCTCTTTCTGTATGGTTGTCCCCACTTTTTGCTGAACTGCTGATGTACTTTCACTGAGTGTGTGCTGGGCTCCTGTCAATCAGGTACCCAGGGCCTATGCTCTTTCCCTAAAACTGCATTGGAGACCAAACCCAATTGGCACTCTCTGGCCACAAGTCAGTCCCTGTCAAATGGTACCACAGGTACCCAGGGCACTGTAACCATGGAAAGCCTCTAAGGGATGCAGCACTTATTGTGCCACCCTTAGAGGTCCCGTACCTTCACACTCACACACTGCCTTTGCAGGCTGTGTGTTTTGGTGAAGAGCAAAGTCAAGAATCAACATGGCACACATCCCTGTGTACCATGCCTACAACCCACTGCCCTGGCATAGATCATCACCCTTCTAGCTTGGGGCACAATACCAGTAGTGAGGGTGCATGAGTCCTGTACCCCTACAGTGTCTAAGTCAATTCTTAGACATTGTAAGCGCAATGCTGTCAATAAGAGTATATGGTGTTGGGAGTTTATCATTATGAACTCCACAGTACCATAAGGGATGGACTGGTACTTCTCAGCACATTAAACCCACACTGATGCCAGTGTGGGATTCCCTGTAAAAATGCACACAGAGGGCATCTTAGAGATGCCCACTGAAAAATGACCTACCACTAGTGTCCAGGCTGAGTGACTGCTTTCAGCTGCCACCACCAGACATCTTTCTGGACCCCTAAGTCGAGAGCCTGCTGCTCTCGGGGTCTGAAGCAATACACATCCTGGGACAAGGTGCCAATACTCCTCCCCCAGGATGGGCAGGGTCCACAAAGGGGAAGCTTCAAAGCTTGCCGCCTTTGTGAGCTTCCCAGGCCTTTTGCTGCCTTCATCAACTGGTCCCCACCGGTTCTGACCCCCACTTTGGGAGGGAGAACCGGCGGGAAAACCAAGTGAGGAATAGAGGTGTGCCCACATCTGCCAACTTCTCTCCTCAGGTGGGGGAGGCGAGGTGAAGCACAACTCTCAGCCCCACCATCTTGCAGATGGGGGACCCAGCCAACCAGATTGAGGCATATGCCCCCTCCCCCTGGAGGGTGCCATAATAGGGGGTGCACCCACTCCAAGGAAGGGACCCACTGGTCCCAACCTTTTTACCTACATGTAACGCCCCTGAATCTAGTATTTAGGGGCACCCCAGAGCCTTGCTTCCTCAGACAAGAAACCACAATAAGAAAAGAAGAAGGACCAAACAGCTGTGCCGCGCTTAAGAAGAGGAGGACGCCCACATACTTGGCCCCAGCAATTCCAGGTTGCCCCCACCTCGAACCTGCAGAAGCGAAATTCTGATGTGTCCTGCAGCTAGCAACCTCAAGAACCCAGAGAACCTGTCCTGCCTTCAAAAGAAAAAACTTTGTCTCCCGTAAACACTGGATTTGTTCACCCATAGACTCCAGCTGTGGCAAAGTCCGCGAGTCTGCACCACTCTGCATCCGATGCCCATGGCCCGAGTTTAGGTGGCCCAACACCACAAGGAGGTCTCCCCTGCGATCCTAACCCAAGATCCGATGACCTCCGACCTGCCTCAAACATCCAGCTGATGACGGCAGCCTCAAACCGGAAGGGCCCCCCCCAACTGCGACCAGGAGCTGGTAAGAAGATATGACCCTAAAAGACACCCCTGCACTTGACACCCGTGTATAACCAGCCCGCAGCATCCCAACTTGCCTCTCCAAGTTGTGGTTGCACCCAGAAGACCTTCGTCCCGAGCCTGCAGTGTGTTTGCAAACCGGAGACGCCCCATTGAATGTAACAGGGCACTCGACGACACACCAGCACCCTGCACCCGGGCTGCCCTAGTGCCGCTGAGGGTGCACTTTTTGTCCTATCTTGAACCCCCATTTGCCCTAAGCCTAAGTCCAGGAACTTTGCTCCCACAGCCTCATGGCCTGCTTGTAAGCAGCCACCAACCGGAGAGCCCTATCCCTCATTCGATAACATTGGGCCTCAGCACTCTGCACCCGGCAGCCCTAGTGCCGCTGAGAGTGTAGCAAGACTGCATCCTTGACCGTGGGGGACCCCTGGGTATTACCCTAGAATACCAACTCCCACATAAAGTACTTACCTGTTAACAAATAACATTATTTCCTTGCATAGGATAACATTGACTGTTTTTATGTGAAAAGTTTTTAAGTGTGGAGTTGGAAAATCTATAACAGTCTGTAAAACTGTAACTGAATAACAAAAATACTGTTACTTACCTGTTTACAGGAAATGTCACAGTGCAGTATCCAGGTATACTACACTGTGTAAGAAAAGTAATCTATAAAGTAATCTACGTGACATTCTATTGAAAAGTCAATACAAAGTATATGTACAATACTTCAAAGCATTGTATTACTAGTAGTTCTACTGTAATCAAACCAAAGGATATACAACTGCAATCCCAACTGTATATTATTACAATTCTAACTGTATTATTACTGCAAAGTATATATCACTTACCTGTGCCAGGCTTGCTTGGTTCTAGGAAATAAAATAACTAAAAGAATATTTTTATACAAACATAATTGGTCTTAGTTTAGTCTTAGTTCCGTCTTTGAGTGTGTGACAATCATGTGCAGCCTGAGAGTGTACAACAAATGCTTAACACTACCCTCTGATAAAGCTTTACTGCTCGCCCACACTACCACAAATAGAAAGTAAGGTGCTATATACTTTTACCTCTGCCTACCTTTGGGGTTCCACTGGACTCTATGCACACTATACCTCACACTATACCTCACTTTGGTTTAGTATATACAGAGCCATCTTCCTACAAGTAGTCTCTGCCATGATTAAACCTAAGGTCCGCCTGCATCTAAATTTGGTGGGTGGACCATTATCTTGGTGGTATCTATACCTCCAAGACATAAATCTGGCCCTTAGTTATGATGTTCTCCGTGGGCAAAGATGTGTTAGCAAGATTCTTATGAATGTACTGGTGAAACCTACACGCTTACAGAGGAGGCAAGACCTGCAGGCTCACTTGGACCTTTCTCGGTGACAGGGAAATTGTAATGGAACTGGACCATTATGTGTAGGTGAAATGGGTAAACGGAAAGCTAACCTTAAGTTGACCACTATATAAAACGCAATCCATACAAATAAAAAGCATGGGATAAACTTTTACAATTACTTTACCTAGGAATTATTTTTTGTGAAAAGAATGGGTCACAATTTAGAATACTAAAAATACTACATTAAATATTCCTGAAAACGTTAATTTCTACAGCAGGAAGCAGCTAAAATATGATTGCATGAAACATGCATGGAAAAATAGACCATTTCGGGTTTATTTTTTAAAAGAAAAAAAAATGAACAAGATGTTTTGGAAATAAGGCTGATCTTGTACATCTGCGGTGGCAGTAGACACGTCTTCGTTTTGAAAAAGCCGGACCCTCACTCACTTGCCTTCGGGGTGCATGATAGGCCAGGGATTCAATTCCGTAAATTACTATTAACGTTCAGCCATTAATAAAACAGTACAATAGGCAGAGGGACAAGTAATATAAATCAGTTTGTCTCTGAAGCATCCAGTATTCATTTTATACATTTATTTATTCTCTATATAAAGTTTGTTGGCTCTAAAACTCACCTGCTTGTGAGCAGAGTCCGCTCGCTGCCCTGCACATCACGTTTAATGCCCCGGAGAGATGTAATCGGTTCAATTTTAGAGACATAAGGAATAACTCGTTCTATTTTCCAAACACGCAGATTTATCTAACAGCGCTGGATTATGGCGGAGATTAACCAATGGCGTCTGCTCAGGTACAATACTTTGTTTGGAATTTGGAGACAGCGTTCCACGTGACCGATGTTGCGTCGTGTTTATCCGAATACTTTTTGGGGTTTTGAGTCCTGGGGTTGGTGTGTTTTTTTCCTGGCGGGAGTGCGAGGCAATAAACCGGTAATTACCCTGGACACTTCCCGGGTTTTTCGATGCCTTTCATTAACTTCATCTTTCCTGTACCTTCTCTGAATTCACTTGAGATGCATTTTAAGGCTGCCGACAGGTTATAAATCGGAGATTTATATGCGGTGTAAATAATGCTGACGGTGTTTGTGCAGAACTGAAAAAAGGACGCACTTGCCCAATAACTACGGACAGAGGAGTCTTTGTGGGCGCGAGAGACTTCTTTATCCCAGATGTAATTCCCATCTCACTTTCTTCATGCTTTTCTTATACCTGATGTAAAGGGAACGCAAACACACATTTTGCGACGCTCTTCAATCTGAGTTTGAGATGGCCTCTGTTATGTTTAGCACAAAACTCGAACGCTCGGTGTTTGAAGGCTCATCACGCTCTCTCCATCGCCTGGATATGTGAATGGTTTATGAGGTTAATTGTAGACAGATGTTCTTTTGAGGATCATGGATTTACACAATAACAAAAGGGAGAGTGGCAGATCAATAGTACACCATTAAACTACTGCTGGAGCTTTAAATCATCAGAGAGCGCAGTCGAGGATGGAGTTAAAAATCTGTCCATGAGGAAATCTGTTGAGCGCTCAATGAAGGCATGGTTGGTTCATCAGCCGTGCTCACCATTTCTAGTCGGTTTCACTGAGAGGCAAGCAGGTGAGCTACCTCGGCCAAAGTCATGCAAGTTGCTTTGTGCCACTCTGCTCGATGCAGAGTGGCACAAGCAACACATGCTATTTACTATCCATTTTAAAAAAGTGTTTTGAACTGGCAAAGTGCACTTTTCGCTGAGCTCAAAAAGCTTTACATCATTTAGTGCCAAGGGGCCATTACTAGGGTGATCAGCACTAACGCCTATTGGTTTTAGGGTAAAACCTGATCTAATAAGATTTACACCAATCACTAATGCCTATTTGAAGCATGTGCAAACACGGGGAAATATATTAATTTCTTAATAAAAAATGACACATCTCATGCATGTTGCAGAGCACAGCACACATCCAATATGTGCAAACCATAGGAATTTGCACTGGAAAAGTATGATTTCAGTATATATCCTATTCTAGACAGTGCACACTCACCTCTTGAACATGGTGTATGTCACACAATGGAGCCTTAATTGTTCGCTGGGGCAGTGGCAGGAGGCCAGTCTTAGTAGATATGGTTCTGCACTGTGATTTCCTCCTTTCACAATGCAGTGCAGCAAAATTGGATGCCACACTGCATTTTGGGTAAAATTAGTACATTTGGGCCAACGGTTCAGTGGGCAGATGTGAATTAACCGTAAAAACTCTTCACATTAAAATTGGTGTGGGGGTAATCAACAACTAAACACAAGGGTTGGTGTATTCATGCCTTTGCAAGTGTGTGTCTGTGGGTATACATCCTTTACAACGCAACTTTTACCAGGCAGTGCCTTTACGATGCAACTTTTACAACGCAAACCATTACAACGCATTGCGCTGGGGGGCGTTCTAGGATAGGGACTAGGTTTAATTACTATCCAACACCTTCCCTACTATCCACGGGGACTGGAGTTGGAATAGTAAATTAAACTATTCACTATCCAGCGCCTAAAAGCACTATGCGTTGTAAAGGTATGCGTTGTAAAACTTGCGATGTAAAGGTAGGCGTTGTAACGTCATACATCCGTGTCTGTGTGTGCAAATTTCAAGGTGAACGTGGAGGAGATAACTTGTCATGTCTTTATATACTATATATTCTGTTTCATTTGTCAAATTATCATATGAGCACTAACATTCATAATGTTGTGCATCGATATGGCATGTTTTCCATTGTACACTCATTTGAATTCTACATACTATTCCATTGTTGTTCAACATTATTACTGTGAAATCAGAAAGCTGTGCTTATTACACTTCCTCCCCACCATGCTCACTCCTGAAAGTTTTATGACATATAGCTGTTTTAAAGAATATTGGTGGTTTGCATTATATTTGAAAATAAACAGTAGATTGTAGTTTAGTCCAATATTGCAGCGATGTGATTGGCTTAGGGGAGCCTGGGAGACCGGGTGCTTCCTGCTGCTTCCTGATTTGGGTCCAAGCAACTGAGGACAGATGGCGGCTGTGAAGACGGAGGTAAGCCTTTTCTATTTTTTATATTTTATCCCCCCGGCCCACACCACTCCTGTTCCATGCAAGCCGTGACTGTTTTCAGACGCTGTCCATGGGTCCTGTTGGTCTTGGCCCTCTCTGCAGGGTCAACCCCACAGTTTGTACCTTCACCACTCCTGTTTTCTACATTTTGCTTTTTGCTGGCATTAGGAGTCTGTGCACTTTACCAGTGCTAATCACTGCTAAAGTGATTGTGCTCCCCACTTAAAACATGGGACAATTGGCTTACACATAATTGGCATATTTAATTTACTTAATAGTCCCTAGTGTATGGTACTTCATGTAACCAGGACGTGTAAGTTTAATGCCACTAGTGGACTTACTGCACCCACTATGCCACTCACTTAACTAGCACTTTAAAACATGTCTCAGGCCTGCCACTGCAGAATGTAGTGCAGTTTTAAAACTGACAATTCGACCTGGCAAAATAAACCTTTTACCATGCCTAATCCTTCCTTTTTAAAACATATACATCACCTCTAAGGTAGGTCCTAAACAGCCCATAGAGCAGAGTGAATTGTATTTAAAAGGTAGGACACGTTTCTAAGTTTTTCATGTCCTGCTAGTAAAAAAATCCGTAAATTGTTTTATACTACTGTAAGGCCAATCTTTCCCATTGGATACCATTGGGTTACCTTACTAAATTTAATAAGTGATAACTATTGATTGGTAGCAGATAGGCATTTCAAGTTTGGAATCAAATAAAATGTAATTTAAAATCTTAAATTTTAAGGTTGGTTTTTAAATCACAGCTCTCAAAATGCCACTTTTGTAAAGTTGGAATTTTCTTGTCTTAACCATTTGGTGCCTGCTGCCTGTGTCACATGCCTGTGAATAGCTTGGTAGTTGGCCTTTGTGTATTCCTCCCACACAGTGAGACAAAGGGGTTCTAGATGATGGCAGACTGGACCATCCTGCCAGGATGATGAGGCGAGCTGTTCCCTACCACATTTCAAAGGGATGCCTCCAGCACACACTCATAGGGACCTGACATCAGTCCTTTGCCGCCGCCAACTACTTGAAACCTTGGCAGGAGAAGAGAAAAACTTTAAAGAATCAGATGTGGGGATAGCCAGAATGTTACCCCACTTCAAAGGCTGGCACCTGGTATAGCTATTGGATTCTGAACTACCTCTTTAGTACACTCCTGGTTCTATGGAAGACTTCAGAAGGACTTCCTTGTACACCCGAGGACTGTCCTGCTACCTAAGGTCTGTTCTGCTCTCCAGAAGACTGCTCTGTTATTACTAGAGTAGTGGTCTGCAGCTTGAGGGCCGCCTTGCTCTTCGGAGGACTGCCCTGCTGCTTGAGATCTGCCTTGCTGCGTGAAGGAGAGAGGACCATCTCTTTCAACCCTGGACAAAAAAAGTGACTCCAAGGGCTAGTTGGCTGGCCTCCTAGCTTGTGTTTTATGTGAACTACAGGGACATAACCAGCTCAAGAAACCTTGAACCCTGCACCTGGCCTCTGTTGGAGTGAGTCCCAACCACCTAAGAGGTGCTCCCATATACTGGACCCATGAAAGTGGTGATAGAGTTGCTGCTCCTGCCTAACCCTAAACGTTGCGAGATAGAAAAATGTTCACCAAATAGTGTGAGAACAACTGAAAAGAGACTGGGACCTACCTGTCAGCCAATCCGCCCAAGGTGTATTGTTGTTCTGCCTGCCTCATGGAGCTGTCTTTGACTACATCTTACAGCTTTGTCCTGCTGGAGGTTTTTGACTTTTAAATAAGCCTAGGTCTGAAGGTAAAAATCTTCACCAGGCTCAACGATGACAGGCTCCTTAGCGATGATGATGATCTCCTCAGCCTGAAAATCCGTCTTCCCCCATTTTTAGCTTTTTCCCACCAATGTTGATGGTGTTCAGCCCTCCCCAGCAACGATGACTCCACCTCGGACCCAGTCTGCTGTCTTGCCCTGCAAAACTGTACATTCTCCAGGACGTTTCTTCAACATTTCTTGTAAGTCTGAAGGTAAGTCGAGGCCAGGCCCAGTCCACCTCATATATCCAAACAATATTCTATTGCGCTCTGCCTTCACTTTTGACTTTGCCCTGATCTTGTATGGACAGTTACCTGCAGTTGGTGCTTTGATATTTTAGGTGCTATTTTTCACTGGAAAAGTAAAACAAATCCTCACTCCGGTTCTATTGATTATATTTAAGTTCTTTGGTGTCATTTTATTTTTTACATTTTTTAAGTTTTTCTAAATTGTTGAGGGATTTTTCTTGAGTTGTGTTTTCACTTTACTACTGTTTGAGTGCTGGATAAATACTTAACACAGTGCGTCTAAGTTAAGCCTGACGGCTTTCATGTAAAGATATCATAGGGTTAAGCACCGGTTACTTAAGTGACTTTTGTAGTTCACCCTGACAAGGATTGTTGCTGTTGCTTCAGTAGGGCTTTCACCCTACTTAATCAAAAACCCTTTATTTTACAGGTCCCTTCATGCAGGAGGTGGTGAATTTATGGGCTGAACCCAACCACTGGGTCTGGTCTCCTCTTACAAAAAATGTGAAGATTAACGCAGCGCTCACTAAAAGGGTTATTCACCAATTCACAGAATAATGTAATACAAGGTAAATGGCAAAATGGGTTGCCCACCAGGTACTACATATGAAATAGCGCTGCATGTCACATCACTGGTTTGATAGAGCATTGTCAATGAAGCCACATTTATTAATAGTACTGCGAGAATGTCTTTTTTTTGTTTAGTTTCTTTATTGGATTTTAGAACATAGTATACAGAACTTGGAAATCAAACATTGCCACTCGACAATCCCGACAGGGCATACATAGTATCTGAACATATGACATTGAAAAAGCGTTAGCACTACAGTCTGACTGACAGCTATTTCATTTAAACAACCAGCGAAGAGTATTCCCCCCTACTGTAAGAATGTCTTTGTAAGAACTCTGAACATACAAACATTTGATATGGCTCACGATTTTGAAACCTCTTATTGTCCTCGTGAGTTTGTTAGACGTTTGAGAATGGCTATGGGGTACAAGTTACTGAAACCTTGTGATCTGTGATACATTTGCAAACGTAGGTGCATGGCTTGTGTTTTTTGGACAAGTTACTAACGGAAAACGTGATTATATCACACATGTATATTGAGAAAGGCATTTTGAGTAATAGCAAGGATGCACTAATGAAGACAGCTGAGACAAACAGTTTCCCAGAGAGGCATAATAGACTTTTGTGAGGGAAATCAGGTATTCAGAGCATGAAAGTCAATTCACCAAACACCCCTCCCCAGGAATCCGGCACTTGTTTGGTTACTAATACATAGTTAAAGAGGGATATTCGTTTTCTTGATGAGAACTTTGAGTTTGTTTTAAATAGCACTTGAGGAAGTTGGTTTTGGCCAAATCACCATCTGTATGACTTTTGCTTATAATATTTTCAAATTTCTACTCTGTATACGCTGTGCAGTCCATTGTTGGGCCAAGGCTCATTAACCCTGGGGCTACTATGTAAGAGCCAATGGAGGTGCTCTGATAGATCTTCCCAATGGATGCTTTAATGTCTTTCTCTTGGCCCTTTTCACTTTGTACCCCAAATAAGTAATTAAACCAATCATTTGCACAGATATTGGGGTTGTTTGCTGTCACACTCCCCTTTTCTAAGTGGTTTACAGTACACCAGAATTCACTAGGGTTCTTTTCCTTATTTCCTTATTTTTATGTAAGCCTCTCCCAGAAATAGTCAAATTTGAATAGCATTTTTTTCACTCTGAAATGTTCAGTATGATATCAATCAATCAGGATATATAGAGCGCAACAAATCACCCGTGAGGATCTCAAGGTTCTGGGTCTCATGGTCCAAAAGTTTCGTAAAAGTTTGGCATTTTGCTTAGATTGGCTAAAATGTGTTCATTCAGATAGTGGTCGTGTGTGAGCCAGCACAATAACAGAAGTGTCAGACATGACACTGTACGCCCTTTGATTTGCTCTTCGATGCAGATGATTGGCCATTGTGTTAATGCCAGCAGCCCATATTGAAAAAGCGTTATACATATTGATTAACGACAAACAAACAGCTGCTGAAACAAGTAAAAGGTAAGTACATCATTAATTTCAGGGGTCTTTTTAGAGGACTCCTGGTATGAACTTTGCTGACAGTATCCCCAGTAACAAAATGGCATCTTTAATGGAAGTGGAAAGTTCTGTCAGGCTGTAAAATCCACTCCAAAGGGTACCATCTAACTGCAAAAACGGTTATAAGCTTAAATGCATTGCCAACTACAGTATCCATGTTATCACCCACAATGCCCCTTGTACCATAAGCACGCCTCCTGGAAATAAGTGATCCTGCTTCCATGGCATTTTGTGTATAATTAGGGATCTACCGCACTCTCCATATAATCCACCACCTGCTGCATAATGTGTGCATTGTAACAAGCAATTGTTTCTAGCTCTGCAGGATCAACAGTTACTTAAAAAGCAAAACAAGTGGTGCCGTGTGGTGGCAACCCTTCTGCAAAGATGAACTAATCACCTTTCAGTTGAGGATTGCTGTAATAACTATTAAGGTGGTATGCTGCCTTTAATGAATCTGCAACCTTTGCACGGGCAGTATTAATATGTGTTGAAATAACAAAATTGTGAAATAATACTGCCACAGAATATGCCTCAGTATAGGGCATATTTTGCCTTTCCTTGACACATAATTGAGTCAACAGTCCTACATAATTCGGTCCTCCATTGGCTCATAATTCTATTGAACATGATTATAAGATACAGCTTGAAGATACAGTAATTACCATACACAATAAGACCAACTTTGCTTTTTGACATGACTCCAGCAGCATTAAATTATGTTTTCACCAGTGATGCCTATAAAAGAAGTGGTCTGCACAACATGCGGGCCCTCATTACGAGTCCAGGGTTCAATTCCCATAGGGATTAGAATTACGAGTTACATAGTAATTTTTATACACTCGAAGTTTTTTCTCTGATAGATTCCAGCAGGTCACATCTGTCGAAACTTACTGGGGAAATAAACCCAGAAAAAAAGGCAGAACATATGCAATTTGGAGTGTTAAAAGCCGATTCCGCTTGTTATCTACATTTTCCTGCTCTAAACTTGGAATTCTGAGTTCTTGGTATTTACATTGTGTGGTAAATACCTTGTCCTATTTTGCAAACTTGTAATGAGGGCAATAGTGTTTACCAGACATAAAAGTAATTTACAGCAAGTTGTGAGTCTTCTACTACAAGCTTGAAGTGGAGATTAGATAAGTTACATGCATTCCAAATATATGCACAATAGTTGCTGCTATCCCACGCTATACTTAAATTATATCCTTACAAATCAGGCACATATTATCATGATTTCTTCATGTGGTTTAAAAAGCTATCCTTGGGATTCTATACTAAGGTCCTGATTGCGAGTTTCGACAGTGCGGGGGTGACCGGTACTCCACTGGGGTGACCGGTACTCTACTGCGGCGCCAGCACCGCCGAGACTCACCGCCTGCCCGATTACACGTTATTTGTAGTCTGGCAGGCGGGCGGCGTGGTGTTCCCAGGGTGGTGCCTCTTTCAAAGGCCATGGTGCTGGCACTGCAATGGGAACCCTTCACAAGGTTCCTGCAGGGCATGGACTGAAAAGTCCATGCCATCCAGGAACTCTTGTGCATGCACACAGGGGGGCACATGTTATGTCCCCCTGGGTGCATGCACAAGAGGAGAAGGCACAGGGGTACCTCTAGGGCCCACCTTGGTTCGTCTTTGCCAGGGTTGACATGGAGTAGAAACCTACATGTCACCAACGGCAGAGAGGAAACTCATAATATACTTGGCAGGACTGCGGTGGTTCGCCAAGCATATTGCAGCCTCTGACCACCACGCCACCTTCAGGGAACGGTGATTTCCTGGCGGCATTGGCTATCCCGGGGCGGTCCAACCGCCCATCTTGTAATGGGGCGGTCACTGCTGCGCCACCATGGGTCTGGCGGTCCTCGGACCGTCAGACTCGTAATTTAGCCCAAAGGGTAAACAGCTCGACCCCTTCCTTTATGGTTCAAATTTAGTGATGTAGTCAATCAGAATGATAGCATCTCAGGGTGTCTGCACTCGATTTGGTTCAGCCTGTACTAATCTTTGCACCAACTTCCAGGCATCTGGCAAACCTCAAGAACGTTTATGTTGTTCTCAATAACTTTGTTGGTTGGGTAGCAGTTGTACGAAAAAAATATCATGCTGCAAAAATATCGTTCCCAGAATATCGTTTAGTATTGTGAAATTACTTAATGAATAATTAAGGTAACTATAAAACTATCAGGGCCAGGTTTAATAACTGGTGAATCATATTTCTGAAGTGCCTCCATAGACGTTGTAAGAGTGATATTGTGAAATAACTACTTATAATTAGGTATAGCTACATTACACTTAACTCCACATCTACGTACCTTCAATTTAGGTTTTTTAAAATCGATTTTCTGGCTATGATGTGTTTGTAGCATGAGAATTACAACTTTGTATTCAGATTGAATACCTTAATGGTCTTTTTGAGGGTTGCATTTTATTTCTACTTGTGATCGGTTCCAGGCTGAGAAAGGGCGAAATATTTGTTTTCAAACTACAACCAGGGCATGCAGAGGTTGGTTTGAATATTCTGATGAAATTAATTTGCCTCCACAATGTTTTCTTTGGTTACGAAACCTTAACTGGAAGGACTGCGCTGAACAGATGATGTTTTTCCATCTAAAATAAGAATATTCATCAACACAGTGGCGGCAAGCAAAGTTCAGAAATGCATATAGATGAGCGCAAGGATTTTATCTGAGCTGGTGTAGTCGTTTCTACACTTTTTTCTTGATAGGATGGGAGCCTTACCGTGTCATGTATGTGTCGCTTAGCAACTGTTTATTTGAAGATAAATGTTAGTTTTAAATAGGCATGTATGTCCATGTTACAACAGGTAATCCCGTCATGTCCTAAAGTAACTTTCTATGATTTTGAAATTCAGTTTGAGACCATTCTGTGCCCTCTATAGACAGTAGTTCAATTTAGAGTGAAAACGAAAATGTTAAAGATTATTTTTTTCACATTTAGTGAGAGGCCGATCTGAGATGGCGGTCTTTGAATTCACTGAAAGAGAGGGACCCACTAACCAAAGGGATGGGGTACCAGCAAGACAAAGTCAGTAAAAGACGGTTCCCTTTGGGCAGATTAGCGCTAAGGCATTCATTCATACATATACATGAGAAATTAGAAAACAAGAATATGACAAGTAAAACAAATAAAACACACAAAAGGCAATGCAAAAAACAACATATATATATGAAAATTATATTTCACAGTTTATTTAAAACAAATACAATAAAAACAATCATAACCAATGTGGTTTGTGCTCACTGAATTGTTTTCACGATAGGAAACATTAAAATATTTGCATAACAAATAACGGGATAGATACAAATGAAAGGAAAAATTGATTCCTATTTATAAACAAGGAGATACACAAATGAGATCAATTTAGCTTCACATCAAAATTGTTGTCTCTCAATGCTTAAAGTATTTCTCCTTGTATTTAAGCATCAACGGTTTTCGTCAAATAGGGCTTACTTCACGGGCTCCTAAGAAGCGAACCTGGCGATTCCACTTATATACGAGGACAAGCACTTGAACGGTGGAGCACCTCCAACCAAAAATGCTCATCCAAAAGATACCCAGAGTTTTTGCCGGGTCATAAAAAATCCCCGCACAGAGTCGAGTTATACATTAAAATAATATCAAAGTGTGTAGTGCAAGCGCAGGAAATACAGCGGGCAGACACCTCCAAGTTAATTTCAAAATGTCAATGGCGCCAAACTGGTCACCCCTCGATAGTTCATCACTTAAGATGCGAGCAACGTATCATGCGCCTCAACAAAGAAAACGCTTTGTTGGGGCACATGATACGTTGCTCGTCAATACCCACGGGAGCACCGGCGTACTCGAGTTACCTTACCCAGGGAAGCCGGGTGCAAAGGTGTATTTTGGTGTCGGGTTTCGTCGTAGTTTTCAATGCGATCTGCTGCAAAGTGCTTCTGGCGAACAAGTCGAAAGTGTCCAGGTGGATCCAAGGGTGAATCAAAGATCTGAAGAACCTGAAAGCAGAGGGGACAGAGTCTGGGTCACTAGCCAGTGACCAGGAAGGATAGGAGAAGATGCCAACGGATGTTGGGTGATTTCAGGTGAAGAAGGTGAAGCTTGACTCCTCAGCCACGCGGACCAGGAGGCATCAAGGACAACCAGGAGCGGTATTCGGGCTGTACCACAAAGGATGTCGAGTGCTGCAGTGTCAGTTTCTGGATTGGACCCAACAAGCCTTGGCAACAGCAACCCACACAGAAAGCAAATATTGGCTTTGGTGCAGACCAGCAAGATCTGAGGGACTCACCCTTTGGAGGGGAGTCAGGGCACGTCAGGGCACGTCTGGAGCAACTAGGAAAGCCCAAGAAACAGAAAAGTTACCTTTGTGGGAACCTACCTGTTGACAGACCAGGGATCGCAGAGTAGCCTCGAGTGGAAATGCTATAAGCGGTTCCATGGAACACTCGTGGAGTGTAGGCCTAAAATCTTTGGTGCAAATGGTGCTCAGGGCTTGGATTACAAGTAATCCAATGCACAACTTCGGGAAAGCTCGGAAAATTGATGCACTTGCAAATGTGCACGGTGTCCAGGAGTTCCCAGTCCCACGTCACTCGTGAGGGCAGCGGGTCTCAGCTTTGCTAGGATCTCGTGTTGGCCTCTGAGAAGTCTGGAAGTCCATGTCCTGAGTCACAAATACATCGGGATCCGGCGGGAGCCTTGGAAATGCAGGCTGGCAAGATGCTTCTTTGGTGCCTGTTTGAACAGGGGAGTCACTCCTTGACCCCAAGGGATATTCTTCCATCTTCTAGTCGATATAGAATGTCAAAGTTCCAGGATATATGTTGCAGAGCTTCGTCCAGGGTAATCTAAAGTCCTAAGGACTTAGTTCCTATACTTATACTAAGTTTAAGGGTTGGACTTACTCTAGGGACCCACCTATGGGAGGGGGGTGGTTACACCCCTTTTCCTTTGTCCAGTTTTGCACCAGAGCAGGGGCTGAGTGCCCCTGCAACCGGTTTGAACTGGCATATGCACAGGGACACCAAGTGTGCCCCCAGCACTGTCTGAAAAGCATTCTCTGAATGCACCCACCCTTCCCCAATACACTAAAGCCTGTCTGGGAGGTGGTTACACCTCCCTGTGACAGGAACCCTATTGTACAGGCCTCCCCTGCCGGAGTTTCGTCCAGCGTCAGGAGGTCAGAGTTTTGTCTGTGGCTGCAGCATCCATTTTGTGATGCTGGGGCTCTTTTAAACTATTACCGGTTAGGTAAGTGTGTACATATCTTCTCCCTCTAGAAGGGTGGAATTCTACCCCCGCCACCAGAATTGGCAGGGGGGGTAGGATTCCAAAGTGTTTGACACCAAACACGACATGTTCCCATGCAGCCATTCCAAAGTTAGCATTAACCGCAAGGTTATAATGCACTTAAGAGTATATGGTTTTGCTGCATCACAGAACAGCTACAGAGACGTGATTTCAAAAGCTGCAGAGGGGTCCTACCCATGCATGGGCACCCTCTCACACAAAACCAAGCATTCTGCCTTCAGGATTGATACGGTCTGCCATAGGAGTGACTTATAGGTTTATATGTGTCAGTGATAAAGGTAGATATAGGTAACCACCTTACCCAGGCTGCAGTAGCAGACCTGTGGTGCAATTTTGGAAGGCTTCCCAGGGGTGGAATAATACATGCTTCAGCCCCTGGTAGGCCTCTGGGGTACCTATGCCCTTAGTACCTAAGGAACCAAATATTAGGGACTCACAAGGGTAACCCAGTAACCAATCTGGAGTGTACCTAATGTACATGCAATCAATTTAGAGAGGAAGCAGCTAGGCTGGGGTCCTAGTTAGCAGGGCCCCAGCCAGACTAAACTCGAAAAACTGTGAAATTCCAGCAAAAAGTAGGGGTAACCATATTGAGCAGATCCTACTCTCCTACACAGAGCACTTGTGGTATCGCTTTGAATTCTACCAAGTTGCTCTTTTCCTAATGCTCTATAATTTAGATTTAATTTTAGGGGGAGAACAACGTCCACAATGCTTTCCTTCATTTCACTCAGAAGCCAGTGCGAAAGGGGCCCATCTTTATTACGTTTACCTTTGTTTGATTTGTTTCATTTTCTTATTTTTTCTGGATAAATGCTGAACTTCCGTAGGTGTTGTTTTCTGGCGAGTTGTAATTTCTGTGCTTGAAGTTAGATGGAAGGGAGTTCTTCTTTCAGATTTTGAGTCAGATTTTATGTCCTGTGCGTTGATACTTGATATTTGTTTAGTGTCACTCTCCTCGTTCTAGTTAATTTCCTGAGATCTCTCCAGATTCTCCTGGTTACCGTCAGTCCTTATCTCTAGGTTTAAATGAGATATTGGTATTTCTCTTCCCTTATTCTGTTTGTTTGTCCGGATCACTGAGATAATATCGACTGACAGAATATCGACTTGCAAAAATTATCGAGGAAAAAATATCGACAGACAAAATATCGAGTTTGTATCTACAAACAGGTAAGTACAAAAATATCGAGTACAAAATATCATTTTCAAAAATATAGTTTTAAAAAATATCGACTTTATTAAAAACAGTGTTAAATTAAATTAAAATTAAAAATTAATTACTAAAATATACTTAGAAATACTTAAATTAACTTATAATAATTAAATAATTAATGAAAGTTATAAAAAAAATATTTTTACAATCATATTTGTTAAAACATATATATATATATTAACATAATATAATTAAATAATATCCAATATTATTACCGTACGATAGCAGAAGTGTAAAAAATACTATTCCCACTCCACAGAGTGCAACTGTAGGGAAAGCGTTGGATAGCGTAGGGGTAAAAATTACTATTCCCACTCCAGTGGGTGCAACAGTGAGGAAAGGGTTGGATAGCGTAGGGGTAAAAATTACTATTCCCACTCCAGTGGGTGCAACAGTAGGGAAAGCATTGGATAGCGTAGGGGTTAAAATTACTATTCCCACTCCAGTGAGTGCAACAGTAGGGAAAGTGTTGGATAGCGTAGAGATAAAAATTACTATTCCCACTCCAGAGAGTGCAACAGTAGTGAAATTAAATACTTCATATATTATTTCAATAAATATTAATTAATATCTATCAAAAATTAATTAAAAGTAATTACTAATTTAATATAATATAATAATTAATCAATTAAAATTACAAATTAAAATTAATTATTACAATTATTTAACTATTAATACAAATTAATTACTAATTAACAATTAATAATGTAACATTTAAAAATTAATTTACAATACATTCAAATTAAATACAATTAAATAAATTGTTTTATTTAATTAATTAAAAATAAATTACTTCCCATCCTATTCCCCTATAAACCCACAATCCACTACAGAAAATAATTTATTAAATTAACATAATTAGCAATTGATCAATGAAATAAAATTAATAAGCAATTCTAATTTAATTAATTACCCATACAAAATTAATTTACAAATAATTCTAAAACAATACCAATAAATATGTTAGCATATTTAATTAATTATAAATAAATTACTTGCCACCCAATTCCCCAATAAACCCACAACCCGCTACAGAAAATAAATTAGTAAAATTAACCTAATTAACAATTAATCAATTTATTTAAATTAATTGCCAATTCAAAGTTAATTAATTACCAAATATAAATTAATTAACAAATATTTAAAAATGAATAACAATAAATAAATTTACATACTTAATTAATTATAATTAAATTACTTCCCACCCTATTCCCCTATAAACCCAGAACCCGCTACAGAAACTAAATTAGTCAAATTAACATAATTAGCAATTAATGAATTAATTAAAATTAATTGCCAATTAAAAGTTAATTAATTACCAAATATAAATTAATTAACAAATAATTAAAAATGAATAACAATAAATAAATTTACATATTTAATTAATTATAATTAAATTACTTCCCACCCTATTCCCCTATAAACCCACAACCCGCTACAGAATTAAATTACGCAAACATTAAAAAATAAAAATTTCATTAATTAAAATTATTTATAACATAAATACACACTTTTAACACATATAATAACATAAAAAAACTATAAAAAATGCAATATTATCAAAAATTCGATAATTTTATTAACCTATATTATATACTTCGATATTTTAAATGTCTATATTTTTAACATTCGATATTACATTACTTACCTTAAAAACGATATTTTTGATGTCTATATTCTGTCCAGTCGATATTTTGTCCATTCGATATTTAAAACTCAATATTGTGTCCAGTCAATATTTTGTAGTCGATATTTTGACTGTGTGTATTTCTTTATTTAAGTTTAGTTGCGAAGCATAATTTAAGTTTGTGTTTTCAAGTTTAAATTTGAATTTTGCTGGGAAGTGGGGTTTGTTTTTTGCGGCCATCTGGCTACCTCACACATGATGTCATTAACTAGAGTACTCATTATTTTGGGCAGCTTTTCCCAGTTCTGTAGTATAGGGCTGCATCTACATCCCTCCTGTTTATTGTTTAACTCTGCGCTTGTCTGGGTTCTATGGATCAGGAAGTTTAGTCGTTCGAGCTTTAAAACAAGTCTTGATATTAAGCCAGCTACTGTCTAACGTATGTTTATTTGAGAATCTAGCTTGTCGGCATGCACAAGGGCGGCATTTGCCTTTGAGATCAGAGAGTTATTGATCACTGTAAGGTGGTTCTCAATTTTAAGTATTGGTGCATAAGGGTCCTCTGCAGTTGGAGGAGATCTGGATTTCATGGGTTCATTATCGTGAGTGAACAAGCATGAATTCGAAAGGTTAGGGCTCCAGCTGGCTAGAGAGCATCATTTTACGAGCTCGTGGCAGATGCCTCTGATTGAAGCTTTGAGGGATTACTGTTTTCCCCAGTGCTATTTACTGGCAATAAAGGGACGTTACCTCTTGTCATTGTTATTGTAGTGCTAACTTGATGGTTGGGCTGTTGTAGTTCCTTGGAATTTCTAATATTGTTGCTAATATTGGCAAACGATTGTAAATGGGTTTAGGAGATGATGGTGAGATAGTATTCATATTTTTCTTATTGTTTAGACTATGTGTCTCTAAATTCTCTTTATTGGGTGTGTTGCTTTTTTTACCTTTATTGCTTTTTTGCTGGTCTGCAGGCAGGGCCGGCTTTAGGGCAGGGCGACTGGTGCGGCCGCACTGGGTGCTGACCTATGGAGGGGGCGCCAAACTCAGGGGGGCTCTGTGTTTATCAATAACTTAGGATAGGAGAGGTGACGGGCACTTATGCCCAGTGGTAGTGAGAGAATCCGAGGAGGTGATCATTGGATTTGAGGGCACCAAAAAATTATTCTCGCACCGGGCGCCCTCAGCGCTAAAGCCGGCCCTGTCTGCAGGCACGTTGGCTTGCTCTTTGGATTGGGCGGAGAGACGCTGTTTGGCATTGGTATAATTGATGCCGTCATCATTCTGGGGCTGTCAGAGAGTCCAGGTTTGGCCACAACTAGTCAGTGTTCCTTCCTATTTCCTCCTTGTTGGGAGAGCTATCTCCCTCTTTGAGTTGTGCTACTTTTATGGAATCGGGAGGTCGTTTTTCTGGCCTTTTGAGCTCTGGTGGGCCTAGGGCTGCAGTTGATGCGTTCACTCTTTTCTCTACGATGATTATTTCTGGAGACAGCGGGACGTTTGACATTTGTCTTTCTTGTGCTTCCTCGTATTTGTTGGGATTAGTGTCAGTTCTGTTTCCACAAGGTTCATTTTCTTTTTGTCCCTTCTGGGTTGTTGGACGTAGGTACTTTCGCTTACATTCCTAACTGCTGTGGGTGACGCTTCTTCTTGTTGTCCCACCGTGGAGGCCAGGCCTTGTTTTACACACCCTCCCCCTTGAGGTTATAGCATTTTGGTTTTCTGCTTCTTTGCTGTTTTGTGAGGGCAGTAATGTACTTGATACTGAGCCTAGGCATGGACAGAGTTTCTTGTCCGCATTATTTTCTACTAACTGTAGTATATGAATTTATTTTTTATTTATTTATTCATTTTTTAGAGCGATTTATTGGTTGGCTTGTTGAATTGTGAGGAGTTTCCCTATCTTGCTTGATTGGTCTGCAAAGATTCCAGGTATTGGTGAACTGGTCCTAGGGTCTGAGACCGTCAAGTAGCAGCTTAGCGCTGAGTCTTGACCCCCCCTCGATTTAACAACAGGCTTAGTGAAACAGCAGTCGTAAAACTATGGCCCATTTGGCGCACAACTTGGGGGCCAAACTTTGAGTGGTGGTCCGATTTAGCAGTAAACAGAAATGGGCTGAGGGTAAGGCAGAGACCAGAGCCCTAGGCAGGGACTACTACCCGACAACCATCACGGCTGTACGCGCCTGACCACTGGGTGCAACCCAATCCGGGTCAGATTACTACAGCAGCCAGAGATGCACTTTATTGACTTTTTGCTTTTTTGCAATTACACTTACCCCAGGTCTTAGTTCTCACTGCTATCCCCCTAGTGGGGGTGATGAGGGCTGGGCCGACAACTGGCGACCAGTGGTTGTGCTGTAATCTGCCAACCCCACATCAATCCTGGAAGCTGAAGGATGTTCTTCCTGGTGCTGGACAGTACTGGACTGTGCTGGGAGCTGGAAATCAATTCATCAAGGGAGGTAGTTGGTGAAGTGGTCAATGGGAGCTGAAGCTTGCCAGGGGGTTCCCTCACTCGAGGACCGAGAACCAAGGACAGAGGTGTTCAGAGGCAAGTGGGGCCAACCAGGTGGCCGCAGGCTGCACCCGGAACTACCAGGGCCCACCTCCGCAGACCTTCTGCAGCACACTCTCCGCGACTGTCGCAGCCACATTCGCTCTTTGTGACCTCACCAGAAACATAGACAGATCCAGGCACGATCTTGTTGCGGTTTGTGCCGTGCGCGCTCTCTGTTCGGGAGGAGCTCTGCGGTTTTGAGGGGCTCAGGAGGCAAAGGAAGGAGGACGGAGGAGCACGAGGAGCGCTGCCTCAGTGTTCAGCGTGCAACGTTTTGTACCTCAGTGTGTCAGTGTGTCGTTCTGCATCAAATGGGTCTCTATAATTATTCCTAAAAGGTGCACTAATTTATTGCGTAGAAGATCATTTCATAGTTTTAGCTTCCTTCATTTGACTAACATGTTTCTTTGGTCTTAGTCTTGCCTAAGTAGATGAATTCAAATGATGCATATCACTTTTGTATGCCGGCTTGCCAATATATGACAATATTGCTCTTCCCTAAATGACATCTAGTCAAGTCTGAAATACGAATGTTTCTAAATTTTATTGGCCTCATTTATGGGGTTTTGGTATAGGGCAGCACAGCAACTCACCTTGCTACGCTGCCCTACATGAAAGTAAAAGGGCAGGAATGTGCTGTATTTATCCAATACAGCGCATTCCTCTCCTTTCCTTCTGCATTTGTGCGGTGTCTGCAGCCTAGCACCAATGCAGGCACCCTTACAACATGGAGCCAGGGTGCCTGTGTTGTCAGCAGGATTGTTTTTGTTCAGGAAGGGGCACCTTCCTGCACAAAAACAATTCTGAGAGGGTTTTTCCTCTTTCTATGTGTGCTGCAGAATGCAGCACACATGGAAAAGGAAAAAACGAGGAGAAATAAAGTTATTTGCATTGTTTTGTAAATCTGGGGAAGCATCAAAATCCATGGGTGTTGCGTGGGAACACCCACCGCAGCCGCCATGAAAAGCCTCCCTAGCGCAAAGTAATGCAATGCAGCGATTTGTGCTGCCTTGTCTTACTCGATACCTATGAGGTCATTCAATCACACGCAAAGTGGCTTTGTGTGACCTCATAAATATGATTTTGTAGTTTTCGCCACCAAAGCATCTCAAAAAGTGATGCTCCAGTGGCACAAGGAGCTCATAAATATGCCCCTACGTACATTTGACTTGGGCAGTTGCACGTTTTTCAAATGTGCAAATCGCTTTCAGGATAAAAACTGACCTTTAATGGTGGACCCTGAATGGATCAAGATAATATTGTCAGTGACACTTGAACAAAATAAGTACATTAAATATCCACTCTATTTCCTAGCAGCAGTTTGACCACTCCCTCAAAAGTTTACATGTTGTTTAAAAAAAAACATAAAGTTAGGGTATCCTCTTGCCATTCACAGCACTGCATGCTCCCTCAAGGACCCATTAGAAATCCACCACCGCGTCTTCCCCTAGGTTGTATGTTGGTACAACAATAGGTTAAACAATTAAAGCTTTTACAACAAAGGCTTTACAATGATAAAGTCTTAACAACACTTGTTTTTACAACAAAGGTTTTTACCATGGATATGCCTTTACCACAGATGCCTTTACCACAACAATGCAAGTATTTGTCAGGTAAGTACAAACCCTTTTTTATTCTACATCTTTATATAAGTGTAATGGGTTTATACTTACCTGTAAAATACTTACATCTTTGTGGTAAAGGCAAGCATGGTAAAGGCATGTGCATGGCAAAAATATTATAGGTATTAACTCTATACATGTATATATTCACTTAAAAAACAAGGGATGTTATAGTTAGGAAACAACATTAAATTAACCTTAGAAAAGGTTACAGGGACATTAGAGTGAGGAAATAGAATTAAAAAAAACATTTTAAATCCAATGAAAAAAACAAAGGTTACTTAGATGCTATAGTTAGCCACAGATTTCACTCGTACAAAACCAGTAAAATTTAGCAGTTATAGTTAGCTGAGCTAGATATAACGTACGCCTCCGTAATGCACTGCTTATGACCTCACATATTACATCACTCATGACATGGTTAGTGACTTCACTGATGACTTCTCAAAAGACATCAATGATGACATCATCTATAGAAGCACACACATACCCACTCACACCCCTATACAACTGCGAGGACCCTCTCCTATTCTTTAAAAAATATTTGCCCCTGGGGCGGTGGTGTTCCCCAGGGTCCCCCTAACAGTGTTTGCTTGCCAAGGGGAGGTGGTGGTCCCAAGGGCTAATAGAGCCTGAGGAGGGGGTCACGTACACCCCCGCCTTTTTTATTTAAATAATGCCTGGAGAGCTGATGGTCCATGGGGCTTTAAAAGCCTTAGGAGGGGGCCCCGTGAGCCCCTGTTCATTTAAAAAAAAAATTCTCCAAAACCTGGTCCACCCCGGGTGCTCACTTCAAAACAGGGGAGGGAGCCCGTGCTTGTTTTTTTCTTAGAATTTTCACAAGAGTTGCAGATCTGCCATGATTTTCAGAGAAAATAACAAAATAAAAGCTTTTTGGCTCTATCAGGGTCCCACGGCTAGAGCTAGGGGGCCAGGGTATTCCTGGTTCAAGTGTTGGCAGCCAATCAAATTTCGGTACAGGGACTGTCGGATCATCAGAGGATCCGCGTATCTAGATATACAATTTTTTTTAGATATCTCAAAAACTACTTAACGGATTTAAACTAAATAACAAAAAGGATTCTCTTCTGCACAAAGAGCTACCTTTCTGCCACATTTGGTGTAATTTCGTCCTGCGGTTCGGGCTACAGCCATGTCTAAAAATCTCTATGGAAATAAACATTGGAAAAACACATATTTTATCCTCTCTTTTTCTTGGTGACTGCTTGACGGATCGCCCTGAAACTTTCCATTTGCAACAAAAATCACTGGGGCACTTGTGTGAGGAAATTGAGTGAAAATTCGTCAAACTGTGCCAAAGATGTAGGCAAGTCAAAAAATGCGTTTCCTATGAAAACATGGTCCTAACAATAACTACCTACTTTCAATATATATGTATATATGTGTGTGTGTGTATATATGTATATATAACTATATTTATATTACTGCTCCAGAACACCAAAAGCGAGTCACTCTTAGGGCAGGTGCTGCAACGCGGTGGTGTACCGCAATATTTATAAAAGCTCCACAATCTTTTCAAATCCTCCGAAAAGAAAAAGCAGCCCTTCCAGGATATCAGCAAAAGCGAGTTTTTATTTCCAAGACAGACGCGTTTCGGGAAAGCTCCCTTCCTCGGTGTCAAACATTAACGCGCTGCGCGGTGCCATATATATGTGTATATAAATTCACTGAATAAAAACATAGGTTTCAGGAACGTTATAGTTAGTTGGACATTTCACTCGTACAAAACCAGAGAAACTCCGCCGTTATAGTTAGTTCAGCTAACTATAACTTGCGCCCCCGCAATGTACTGCTGATGATGTCACATATGACATCATTCATGACATGGTCAGTGACATCACTGATGACATCTCAAATTACATCAGTGATGACATCGTCCAGTGACTGTGTGTTCCTGTAAAGTTTAAATATGTTTTATATATATGTATATATATAGACCAAGGTGTATTGAAGAATGAGTGGGTGTATAAGTGTCTGAATGGATGATTTAGCAGGTGCGTGACTGACTGTATAAGTGAGTGATTAAATGTGTCTTACTAAATACATGGGTCAGTGACTGATACAGATATTCACACATTTCCTTTGTCAGTAGGTGTGTAAGTGGTTGCATGGGTTGGTGAGTAGCTAAATGAGGGTCAGTATGGGTTATTTATTGGTTGTCTGAGTATCTGTATGGCTGCCTGAATGTCTGTGTGGGTGGGTGGGGGTTTGATTCTGTGCATAGATGTGTGAGTGGGTGATTCACTGGGTGTATGGGTGTTGGACCTGGCCCTTTTTGGCAGGTTCACCCCGAAACTTTTTGCTTTTTCCTAGCCTGCTTCTGTGACCTGGTGTTGGTGATTTTAGGCCTCTTCGCACTTTGTCACTGTGGTACAGTGTAAAGTGCGTGAGCTCTCTGTGTATGTGTGGTGAGTGACCTGCCCTCTCATAGGAATGAATGGGGAATATGTATGCCCATGGTAGTTCCTGATGTGTGGGGAGTGCAGGGTCGAGTTTGGTATGTGCGAACTCGTGAGATTGAATGCTGCGTAATGATGTATGCGGCATGATAGTGTCTAGTGTAGAAGTGCCACTTTTAGAAGTTGGCATATTTGTGTAAACTGTGCCTGGCGTGTGATTGGCTGGAGCCTGGCTCCAGGAGTGAGCCTGGGCCTGCTTGTGGATTGACTGTCTGGTTTGAGGATGACAGGGGCTGGAGAGCCCCCAGAAGGTTGTCTGAGTCAGCCCTTCGTTGAATGACTGCATCTGCAACTAGGGAAGTGGGAGGAGATAGCACTTGGGAGTGAATAGGGCTGTGCCTGCCTGCCACAATGCTGGCTCCACCTCCCGCTGGGCGACTGTCACCTCTGCCCCTCACACTGAAAGGAAGAAGGAAGCCAGGAAGCCCAAGTGCTCCAGCAAAACCCAGAACTGGTTTAGACCGGGCTCAGGGCCCACTTGCACAAAGACTTCAAAGACTTTTAGGGGTATAAGAGAAGGACCTCTGACAACAGAAAAGCAGATTCTACAATCAAGAGGAACCTCTGCTGGAAGAAGGACCGCTGGAGAACTGAAGGAAGATTGCCTTGCTGTGTGCTCTAAGGGCTGACCTGTTCTGCTGATCAACTGAAGCTGAGGAGAAGAGGGACTTTGCTGTGTGCTGTGACCCTGCCTGCTTGACCTAACAAGACTTTGCTGTGTGCTGTGTCTTCAACTTGAATCTCCAAGGGCCTGAGAAGAGCTGGCCTCCTGTTTTGCAACCCAGGGACAGAAAGGTTGCCAAACTTTAAGACTCTGCTGTGTCCCCCTGGGCTGCTGTGTGCTGCAGAGATCATGGGCTGTTTTAATAGAGCTCCTATCATCTGCCCCGTGTAGCGCGCTGGCTGCTCTCTGTTCTGTTCTGCTTGAGAGTGCCGCGCTGAGAATCACCTGCAAACCGGCTGCCCTGCTGTGGGATCGACGTGCTCGTCGGCACGTGTGCGGTGGTGGCCGTGAGCCCGTAGGCGTCCCAAGGGCGAAATAATTCTCTGCCAGGATTTGCGACGTCTAGCTTGCCCTGCTGACCCTGGGCGCGTTTAAATCCTCTGCCCGCAATTCACCGCCGCGACCCGGGGGCCTGATATTGACCAGAAGCTGTTTTCCCCGTTCCGCAAAGCCGCGGAGAAAGAGACGAAGGAGCTGCACGCTGATTGGTGGACAGAGACGAGCCCTTTCACCAACACCGAGGCGGGGCCCGTCCGTGCCGCGCTGGGATTGGTCGGAGGATCGACGCGTCATCACCAGCGGGAGCGCCCGTTGGAACCCGCAGCGCCGCATCATCATCCCTTTCATGTCCTGATTGGTCGGATCATCGCGAGCCCCCAGGACGAGATCACCAAGGAGAAAGCAGCAAGAAAAGACCGACCCCCGAGTGACGGAGGCCGGCCTGTGGAGCCGAACGTAGAAGCAGCTGCGGGTGACACAAGGTGAGCACGCACGGCGCTACGGGGGCGTTGCCGGCTTGGTTGAAAGATAACCGGTAACCCCTGTGGCCTGCAAGGGAGTGTGGGCTGCTCCAGCCGATGTGCCTCACAGTGCGCGCGCATACACAGCTGAGGCTGCAGTTGTTTCCTCGAGTGTGCCTTTTAAACCGCATCGTCCGGAGAACAGCTGAGCTTATTTTTTGCCATTTGTAATTGAAGACCCATTTGTTGACGAGCCCCGAGAGGCTCATGGGGGCATATTTGTTCAAGAGCCTGTGTGGCTCCTACCTTTTGGCACAGTTCTGTTCGAGGGCTAGTGAGAGCCCATGCCATAGTTTTATTGTTAACCCAGCTGCCCAGCAATTAGTGGGCAGCTGCACCGTTTAGGACCCTGACTATTGGGACACAGGGCGTCCTAGCCCCAACAAGGCCAGTTGGCCTAGGGACTGCCACAAGTGGTGGCTTATGTTTTTTTTGCGCAATATGATGTGGTGCTAGGAAATGTAATGCATTTAATATGATTACGCACCTTGATCTTACACCTCTGAATGTTTTTAGGCATTATGTGTTTTTGCGCTATTGAGTTATGTTCTGGCACCTCTGAATGTTTTTATGCATCATGTGTCTTCCTTGATTTTACACCTCTGAATGTGTTGGTTTATGCATCATGTGTTTTTCCTTCCCTGCACCTCTGAATGTGTTTTTGATGCATCATGTGCCTTGTTCTTACACCGCTGAATGTATGTTTTATGCATTATGTGTTTTCCTTCCCTACACCTCTGAATGTTGTGATGCATCATGTGTAATGTGTTCTTGCTTATACCCCTAATTGTATTGTGATACTTAGGTGGTTATTCTTTCCAGTACAGGTGATCCTAGTGGGGTCCTGGTTCACTGCGTGACATTCTCCTAAGGTGGTTAGGGTTGCATAGGTGGTACTTACCTGTTGCCAGTAGTTATTGGTGATGTGCTATATTTGCTAATTTGTACTACAGTGATTTTATATCCTATATTCTGTTTCTACTAAGTGCTGATTCAGACAGTGGCCCATGTGGCCCTGTCCTGTAAATAATCCCTTGTGTATATTGCCCATGCCAGTTGGCACAATGTACATGTGTGATTACTATCTGATGCGTTTTGACAATACAAAAGTTATTTTTACATAACCTTGTGTGGAGTTCCTTTTGTGGTGTGCCTAGGATGTTGTTGCTGTTGTGTGCTGGCGCAAATGCTTTACACATTGCCTCCGGGATAAGCCTGTCTGCTCGTGCCAAGCTACCAAGGGGGTGAGCAGGGGTTATCTTGGTGTGTGACTCCCTTGCCCTGACTAGAATGGTGGTTTCTGCCTGGCTTTGGCGTCAGCCTTAGCATACCAGAAATCCCAGTCCTTACAATGGGTTTAAGAGTGCATCTGTGAAGGGCTGCATGGGTGGGTGTGTGTTTATGGTTGTGTTTGTGAGCGAATGGATGCCTCAGTGGTACATGTGTGAGTACCTGCATATGTGAAAGGCAGTATATGTGAGCGTTGGAGTATATAAATGACTATTTGTGAGAGTAAGTGATTGTGAGATGGCTGTATGGATGAGTGTGTGCTTGTATTAGCTATTGTATAAGAGTGTAAGTATGTGTTAGTGTATGTTTGAATAAGTGAGGTGGTGTGTGTATAACTGTGTAGGTGAGTAAATAGGAGTGTGATTGATTCTTTGAATGACTGTCCAGGTGTGTGAGTAAGTCTATGGATGAGTGGCGGTGTGTGAGTGTCTGTATAGATATGTGAGTATATATGATAGTGCTGTATTGATGGTTGACTGCATGGATGAGTGACTGTATGGGTGAATGAGTGGATGTGTGACTAGATCTATGAATTAGTGAGTGGGTATGTACTAACTGGTATCGGTGTGTCTATTGTTTAGAAAATGATAGTCTGTATTTTAGAGTGGGTGTATCAAAGCTTATATCCGGGTGTGAGGAGGTGCATCAGCTTTCAGGTGGATGATGTCATCAGTGATGTAATTTGAGATGTCATCAGTGATGTTATCAGTGATGTCACTGACCATGCCATGAATGATGTAATATGTGACGCCATTAGCAGTGCATTGCAAGGGCGTGAGTAATAGTTAGCTGAACTAACTATAACGGCGGAATTTCTCTGGTTTTGTACGAGTGAAATGTCCAACTAACTATAACGATCCTGGAACCTATGTTTTTTTCAGTGAATTTAAATTTTTTTTAAAATGCTAATTCGCACCTATAACATAGCAGTCGCGTTTGCAGAGTGGTGGAGAAAGGTGAGCGTGGCCTTCATACACATTTTATCAATCCCACTGTTTGGGATTTAGCGGAAGTAACAGGAGGGATAGTTAGCCCCCAACATCAACCTTGGGTGCCAACTACCCCCTTTATTACCTCCGGTAAGTCTCACACCAGCAGGATTGCTAACTTGACATATCAGGCCCGCCCCCTCCCTGCACCACTGTGTGAACGCCCCCCCCCCTGGTGCATTGTAAGTTGGGGGAAAAGCAATCTGGTTTGGATTTTGGAAGTCAGAGCAGGAACCCTTCTCTCGCTTCCAAAATCCAAACCAGTGTTTGCTATGACAGGGCGGGAGCCGCACGGCTCCTGCCCTGCCATAGCAAACATTAGCGTACCGGGGGTTGGCACCCCGGGACACTGCAGGAGCCAGCCCTGCTGGTAGCGGTCCCTAGGGCCATCAACGGCTCTAGGAGGGGGGCAGCGTGATCCCCTTCCCTATCATTACAAAGCCCTGGGGAGGTGGTGGTCCCCGGGACTTGGGGGTCTGTCACAGACCCCCGCATTTACATATTTAGTGCCCCAGGGAGGTGGTGGTCCCCGGGGCAGTGTAGGGTGGAATGGGACCCCCCCACACATTTTTTTTTCACAGCCGGGGGAGGTGGCGGGCCCTCACTAATAAATTGGCAGTGCCCCCGGCACCTGGCCCATGAGGGGGCATTTTTTAAATGAAGCCCGCGCTTTGTTTTTAAAAAATAATTTTGGTGGGATTTGCGACCCCTTTGCGATTTCCGCCATTTTTTAAAAAAAAAATGCTTTTTTTCGGCCTGGGGACCTTTGTGGGCCCCCCTAAGCAGGTCTAGGGGGTCAGGGTGTTTCTACCCTGCCCTCTTGTCTTGTTTTTTAAATGTTTTTTCTACTGTTTTCTTGTGACTCGGTTCTACCGAGTCACAAGATGGCTGCCAACACTTCCTGGTTTGGCGTGTTGGCAACCAATTAGAATGAAGTTCGTGGTCGGGAGGGTTCGCAAACCCACCGCTGCCCCAGATAGCGAAACTTTTTCTTTTTCTAATTTCTCAGAAACTACTGAACGTATTTACACAATTTAACAAAAAGGGCTTTTTCTGAACCAAGACCTCCCTTTTTTGCCAAATTTGGTGTAATTCTGTTCAGCAGTCCGGCCTGTAGTTTTTTCTTGGCCCCCGTTTGACGAATCAGCCTGAAACTTTCAAGACAGGAGCTCACCGGAGCGGGTCACTAGTTTTGAACATTTTGCGAAGATTCATCAACCGGCACCAAAGATATTGGGAAAAGAAAAAATGCATTTCCCATGGAAAATAGGTCCTAACTATAACTACCTACTAGCGACCACCAGTATGTAATTTATATATATATATACATATATATATATATATATATATATATATATATATATGTACATATATATAGCGGCTCCAACCGTCCCTCTCTCCAGAAACGATAACGCACTCACGGGGGTTATGTATTAGAGCAGTTCTTTATTCGGCTTTAAGACAAGAAAAACAGACGCGTTTCAGACATCAAGTCCTTCGTCAGTGTTTGCATGCGCCGCGTTTCCCAGCACAATATATACAATGCACTTCCTGTTTAATGAAAGGGAAAGATGGACAACTCATTTTATATCCAAAAAGGGCAGCCATTACTAAGTGGGTTATACTTCACACAATAACATATTTACAATGTGTTGTTACCCCTATGTTATACTGATGCCGGTTTTACTATTAAGGTAAATTAAATCTCGCTGTGTATCAGCATGTAATTGGCATCTCAATAGCCCTATTTACAGATATTTACAATGTATTTTACAAGATTCGAACACCATATTAAGGCAATGCGACCAAAGCCTCGTTGTATGGGGGATTAGATGGTTCCCATCATTATTTATCAACTTATAAATTTATAAATTAATCCCAAGTCGGTGAAAATTGGTATAATTTCGCCGTGTATCGGCACGTCACCGACTAGTGCAACTTTGGCAAGATCGCAGTCTAAATAAACCAACACCTTTGTAACACAATTTTTTCTCATAATTTCCAAGTTCAACTCATTGATTCTTCCACTACACTTTACCAAATTGTAGGAAGGTGGCTACCTGACTATGGTTACCCCAGATTTTTTGCCTGTGTTTAGCTGGTTTTTTGACTTAGTTGACCTGGTTCCCTGCTAATCAGGGCCCCAGGCCATCTGCTCTCTCTGTAAAATGGATTCCATGTACCCTAGGTACATACCAATTGGAAATGGACTCCTTGTCAGCCCCTGTAGAATGCACTATAGGTGCACAGGGCACAGGAGCCACTAAGGCCTACCAGGGGCTGCAGCATATCTTTTGCCACCCCTGGCTGGTTCTTAAATTGACACAACTGGCTGATCACTCAGCTGGGGTAAGGTGGTGTACACACCCCTTGCTTAGATATAGTATACCTATGTCTAAACCTATATCTGGACACAACCTGTGAGCCACTCCTATAGAAAGGCCTCATCAATCCTGGAGGCTGAGTGCGTGGTTTTATGTGAGATGGAGCTCTAGCATGAGCTGAGCCTGTCTGCAGCTGTCGGGAACAAATCCCTAAGCTGTTTCAGGATAATGCCATACCATATACTATTAAGTGCCTTATAATCCTCGCGGTTATTTAGCAACTCTGGTTTGGCTTTTTCAAAACATGTCGTGTAAGGTGTCATACGCTTTGGAATACCATCCCCTCACCAGTTCTGGCGACGGGGATGGCATTCCACCCCTCTAGAGGGGTAAGACATGTTACTTTGCTTTAATGCGGTTGATTTCTCCAAAGACCTTAAGATCCACAAAATGGATGCCTCTGCCACAGACAAATGTCTGGACCCCTGGAGCTGACCGAAACTCAGTCAAGGGGGTCCTGGACAAAGGGTTTCCTGTCACAGGAGGGTGTCACCGCCCTCCAGACAGGAGATAGTGTATTGTAGCAGGGAGGTTTGAAAGAAACCAGACACTGCTTGGGGCGCACAAGGCTGCCCCTTGCATAATCCGGCCAAACCGGTTCTGGGGCACTCCAGCCCTCGTGCCAGGGCGGCCTGGATCAAAGGAAGGGGGTGTATCCACCCACTTCCTGGGTCCCACCCATAGGAGGGGACCTAGCAGGTAATCACGCCCACCAGATTCGAATAAGAGTGGGAGCAGTGCCAATGCACTTCAGATTTCCTGGAAGAAACATTAGAAACGAAACTCTGGACCCTTGGACTCCCATTTCAACTTGGAAGCCCGAAGAATCTCCCTTGTGGTCAAGGAGTGACCACCCTGCAGCAGCAGGCACCATCCAGCCCTCGACGTCTACTTAGTTGCAGTTCCCGCCGGAACTCGAGCGACTGAGATCGACGAGATCAAGCCTGCCCAGCTTCTAACAGCCCGATCCACAGTCCCTGCAAAGCTGAGACCCGTGGAAGCGACCGGAAGCGTGGGGCACGCCATCTTGAATTGACCACGAGACGCTGACCGTGCAGCCCACGAGTGACCCTCGAAGCTGTGCACCGGGGTTTGAGAAGCCCCCACCCTGAGCTACTCCTGAGCCGAAGTTCAGCCCTCCACACTCGACGAGTGCTGCGTGGGGCCCTTTGGCACGATTTGGCTCAACGCGTTGGCCCGGTCACTTGCCAGCTGGCTTGTGGTCCCTGTGCCGACGAACTACATAAGAAGACTTGTGATTCTGGTTGCTCCAGATCCACACCAGCTCCCCTGAAAAGGAGCCCCGACTCTGACCTTCCTGGTCCGAGTGAGAAGCAATCTTCCGATCCCGCGTGGATTGCTCTTACCAAGGCTTGTTTGCTCCAAACCGGAAGCCGACTGCACCGACGGTGAGAGCCTGCGTGGGACAGATTGTGACCTGCTCCTGGACGTCGCAGATGCCCCAGAGCCCACGTGACAGCGGAGAGAAGCTCCTCGACGACCACCTGATTGCGCCCGACATTGCCTGGTTCCGTCCTGGTTCCACCCTGGTCACTGCTGAGTGACCCAGACTCTGTCCCCTCTGCTTTCAGGTACTCTACAACTTGAGTCCACCCTTGGACTCCACCGGACACTTCATCTTTAACCCGCCTGCAGCCCTTTCAGCTTCAAGCACCAAGAGCCTGCGAGTCAAAACCCGACGTCACTTCGACCCTGTGCACCCACTTCCTGTGGGTGAGGTAACTTTGCTCCGCCGGTGTTCCCACACTGGTGCACACCTCTAGGGTCTGTGTGTTAAGTTTTGTTCCTCTAGGTTCAGCGGAAGTGTCCTTTAACTTTAACTTTACAACTTTTACGCACCATTGGTTAACATTGGTGCATGCGTGCGCTTTCCGCACATCTCCCGAATCCCGAGGGCCATTCCCGACTTCAGCATTGCTTGTCCTGACTGCTCCCAGCGATTCCCTAGGCCCTAGGCCTAACCACTGTTCGAGTGGCCTCTCTTATACCACTTGTTTAGTATATGGTTCGAGTGGCCCCCTGCCCTCATCCATAATTGTGCAACTTTGTATGTTTAAACAGTGCTTTTGATTTAACGCTTGTGCCCCTTTATTCATAAAGAATACTGGGGATTGTTTTTAGTAATAAACACATATATTTTTATAATATATACTTGTGTGGTGTCCTTTCATTTGGTATTACAGGATTGTATGTGGTAAAACAGCTCGCTTAACACGACCTCTTAAGTTAAGCCTTTAGGCTGCTTAGTCCATGCTACCCCTAGGATAGCTTGTCTAATAAGGTTGACTTACAACCAGACACCATAAGGGGATTGTTTGGTCAGGTAGTAGGTGGTTCCAGAATTGGAAACATCCCCTACCAGGCCAACTTCTCACATTGGTGAGCAGCGGTGCGGATTTGAGCTTGCTGTTGTTTTACCATTGCAATCTTTATATCAAATTGAAAGATCACATCAAGTACCTCTAGGTACATATAAAATCAAAAGCTTAGCATATTAAGTTCTACTGAACTTAGTAGTTGTAGGTTGAAGGGAGTAGCACACCCCTGACTACAACTCACTAGCAAGGTCCAGTAGGAAAACACTTAGTGTAGGTAAGTGCACCACTTACACCTCACTAGTAACCATGTCTGACACAGGAAAGGCCTCAGGGTCTAGTCCTGTGACAGTTGACCCTACCCAGGCAACCTTTGGATATGACAAGTTAACCCGCAGAGACTTGATTGCCTTGTGCAAAGCAAGAGGGTTAAAAAGGGGCAGAAGCCCCACCTGCCTAATCCTGGTAGAAATCCTAGAACAGGATGACTTAGAGAAGGCAAAAGCAGCTTCCCTAGACACAGGAACTGGAGGGAACCCCCCTGCAGTTGATCCCCCTGAAGAGGAGGATGATGATGAAGATGAGGACTCAGAGGTTGAGGACTTGGAAGTACAGGATCAGGGTAGCCAGGTTCCAGTTGGCAGGCTTAGCCAGGCCAACTTGGACCTACTGGGGAATGGAGAGGGCCAGCACCTCCCCAGAACCCCACATGGGATTCTCCCAGGCAACAGAAGAGTGAGATCTCCCTCAGGGGACTCTCACATTTCTAGTGCCTCCAGAGAATCAGAGAGAGGCATGACTGCTTCTCAGAAAGCTGAGCATAGGGCCAGAATGAGGGCTGTCCAACTCCAAATAGAGAGGGAGGAGGTAGCCTTGGCTCAAGCTAAACTTAGCATGGCCCAAGCTAAACTTGCCTTGGCAAGAGAGAAAAAATTGTGTGGCTTAGATGCCACTGGTGGCAGCAATATTCCTAAAGAGAAACCCAGGTCCTATGATAGTAGAAACCTGACAAAGATTGTGCCCCCCTTCAAAGAAGGGGATGACATCCACAAATGGATGACTGCTCTTGAGAGAGCCTGCATGGTACAGCAGGTTCCTGAGGAACAGTGGGCAGCAATCTTATGGTACTCCTTTTCAGAGAAAGGGAGAGATAAGCTCCTCACTGTTAGACATGAGGATGCAAACAATTACAAAGTCCTGAAGAGTGTTCTGATAGATGGGTTTGGCTTAACCACTGAACAGTACAGGTTGAAGTTCAGAGATACCCAGAAGACACAGACTCAGGATTGGACTGATTTTGTAGATTGTGCTACTAAGCCTCTGGAGGGTTGGCTACATGGCAGCAAAGTACATGACTTCACAGGATTGTATAATTTGATTATGAGGGAGCAGATCCTAAGTAATTGTCAGAACCAGCTCTTACACCAGCACCTGGTAGACTCTGATCTGACCTCTCCCCAAGAATTGGGAAAGAAGGCAGACAAATGGGTCAGAACCAGGATTAGGCCTAAGAATCAGGACAGTAACCAGAAGAAGGAGTCTACCAAGCCTCAAGATAAGGGTGGGGATAAAAATAAAGAAAAGACTTCCCCAGGGCCCCAAAACTCCAAGGATGGGGGTGGGTCCCAAGACACTTCTTCAACTGAGAAAAAGCCTTATTGTTATGCCTGTAAACAGGTGGGGCATTACAAAACAGACAACTGTTGTCCCAAGAATAACAATAAAGAAAATATACCTCCAAAGCCAGCTTCCACACCTCCTGTTACTGTCAGCAGTAATCCCCCAGGAAGTGGAAGCACACCCAGGAATCTGGGTGGGTTTACTGTGGGAGCTCAGGTGGACCCTGGCCTATCCAGGTCCCCATCACCCAATGATCTTGTTTATGAAACTGGCATGGGGTTTGCCAACTTCTCTGCTTGCCCAAATACTTTGAGCAAGTATAGACAAGAACCCATCATCAATGGTTTGAAAGTTGAGGCTTTTAGAGACACAGGGGCTAGCATCACCATGGTGGCTGATGGCATAGTCCCCTCTAAGCAACTTTTACCTGGTGCCACATACCAGGTTACAAACATTGATGGAATCCAAACCAATCATCCCATGGCAGTAGTAAGTCTCAGCTGGGGAGGTGTCACTGGCCCAAAGAGAGTGGCAGTGTCACCAAACTTGCCTGTAGACTGCCTACTTGGTAATGATTTGGAGATCTCAGCCTGGGCTGAGGTTGAACAGGAAACCCATTCTAGAATGGTGAATTCCAATGGAAAGGTTAGTGGGGCTGTAATGGCTACAGCCCCAATTCAAGATGTCCTTCCTGAAAAGGTTGGTAGGGCTGAGAAACTCTCTGCCCCATCTTTAGCAAAAGCTCTTCCTGAACAGAATAGCAAAGCTGTTATGATAACAGCAGAAACCCAAACTGAGTCTCCTCCTGAAAAGGTTGGTGGGGCTGTGATGGCCACAGCCCAAACTCAAACTGACACGTGTGTTGTGAAACCTGAAATGATGGATAACTCCACACAAACTGAGAGCATGGAGGAGGAAGAGAAATCTCCCCCTCACCAGACTTTAGGACAGGATCAGCCTCCTCAGGGAACTGATCTTACCCCTGATGAAGGAACTGCCCCAGAGGTGGTTGGGCCTAGCCTGACAGAACCTCTGATGTCAGTGGACCCTTCTCAGGTGGGACCCAGTCTGGAGCAGGTAACCTGCCCCTCTCTACCTTGCCTTAGCCAGCCCAGGGCTGCAGAGGACAAGAAGGACAGTGAGACCCAGAGGCCCCCCTGTCAAATAAAGCACCCCCATCAAAAGATTAGGTGCACCAAAACTAGTAGCCCTAGTAAGGTGAAAACTTTAAAAACTCCTGAGGGAGCCCCCTTAAAAACAGTTAGGGATCTCCCACAGATGGATTCTGTTGGGCACAGCCAAACCTGGGACCCAAGGGGCCCAAACCTGAACTGTCCCTCCAGCAAGCCACACAGAGGGACCCAGCCTCCAGCTTTAGGTAGCCAGAGGTTGACCCTGAGAGCACAGTGCAACTCAGTTAAAGAGAGAAAGGCACACATGGTGGAAGATAATTGGAGGAAGCTAAGCCCTAAATTAGTAGAGCCTCGCTTCAATACTCCATATCCAAACCAGCCTTTAACTTTGCATAAACACACCCAAGGTAGTGATTCCCTATGGTGGAGACCCTCTAATACCCAAAGGGTGAGGGACTGCTTAGTGGACCATGAGACAGGGGGTACCCATGCTAGTGCAGGTACTTCCTTATATGGCCACTCAGGCAATATAGGCTTACCTGGCCAAGGATAGCCTTATCTCCTTTCGTTTGGGGGGGGGTTATGTAGGAAGGTGGCTACCTGACTATGGTTACCCCAGATTTTTTGCCTGTGTTTAGCTGGTTTTTTGACTTAGTTGACCTGGTTCCCTGCTAATCAGGGCCCCAGGCCATCTGCTCTCTCTGTAAAATGGATTCCATGTACCCTAGGTACATACCAATTGGAAATGGACTCCTTGTCAGCCCCTGTAGAATGCACTATAGGTGCACAGGGCACAGGAGCCACTAAGGCCTACCAGGGGCTGCAGCATATCTTTTGCCACCCCTGGCTGGTTCTTAAATTGACACAACTGGCTGATCACTCAGCTGGGGTAAGGTGGTGTACACACCCCTTGCTTAGATATAGTATACCTATGTCTAAACCTATATCTGGACACATGTAAACCTGTGAGCCACTCCTATAGAAAGGCCTCATCAATCCTGGAGGCTGAGTGCGTGGTTTTATGTGAGATGGAGCTCTAGCATGAGCTGAGCCTGTCTGCAGCTGTCGGGAACAAATCCCTAAGCTGTTTCAGGATAATGCCATACCATATACTATTAAGTGCCTTATAATCCTCGCGGTTATTTAGCAACTCTGGTTTGGCTTTATCAAAACATGTCGTGTAAGGTGTCATACGCTTTGGAATACCATCCCCTCGCCAGTTCTGGCGACGGGGATGGCATTCCACCCCTCTAGAGGGGTAAGACATGTTACTTTGCTTTAATGCGGTTGATTTCTCCAAAGACCTTAAGATCCACAAAATGGATGCCTCTGCCACAGACAAATGTCTGGACCCCTGGAGCTGACCGAAACTCAGTCAAGGGGGTCCTGGACAAAGAGTTTCCTGTCACAGGAGGGTGTCACCGCCCTCCAGACAGGAGATAGTGTATTGTAGCAGGGAGGTTTGAAAGAAACCAGACACTGCTTGGGGCGCACAAGGCTGCCCCTTGCATAATCCGGCCAAACCGGTTCTGGGGCACTCCAGCCCTCGTGCCAGGGCGGCCTGGATCAAAGGAAGGGGGTGTATCCACCCACTTCCTGGGTCCCACCCATAGGAGGGGACCTAGCAGGTAATCACGCCCACCAGATTCGAATAAGAGTGGGAGCAGTGCCAATGCACTTCAGATTTCCTGGAAGAAACATTAGAAACGAAACTCTGGACCCTTGGACTCCCATTTCAACTTGGAAGCCCGAAGAATCTCCCTTGTGGTCAAGGAGTGACCACCCTGCAGCAGCAGGCACCATCCAGCCCTCAATGTCTACTTAGTTGCAGTTCCCGCCGGAACTCGAGCGACTGAGATCAACGAGATCAAGCCTGCCCAGCTTCTAACAGCCCGATCCACAGTCCCTGCAAAGCTGAGACCCGTGGAGGCGACCGGAAGCGTGGGGCACGCCATCTTGAATTGACCACGAGACGCTGACCGTGCAGCCCACGAGTGACCCTCGAAGCTGTGCACCGGGGTTTGAGAAGCCCCCACCCTGAGCTACTCCTGAGCCGAAGTTCAGCCCTCCACACTCGACGAGTGCTGCGTGGGGCCCTTTGGCACGATTTGGCTCAACGCGTTGGCCCGGTCACTTGCCAGCTGGCTTGTGGTCCCTGTGCCGACGAACTACATAAGAAGACTTGTGATTCTGGTTGCTCCAGATCCACACCAGCTCCCCTGAAAAGGAGCCCCGACTCTGACCTTCCTGGTCCGAGTGAGAAGCAATCTTCCGATCCCGCGTGGATTGCTCTTACCAAGGCTTGTTTGCTCCAAACCGGAAGCCGACTGCACCGACGGTGAGAGCCTGCGTGGGACAGATCGTGACCTGCTCCTGGACGTCGCAGATGCCCCAGAGCCCACGTGACAGCGGAGAGAAGCTCCTCGACGACCACCTGATTGCGCCCGACATTGCCTGGTTCCGTCCTGGTTCCACCCTGGTCACTGCTGAGTGACCCAGACTCTGTCCCCTCTGCTTTCAGGTACTCTACAATTTGAGTCCACCCTTGGACTCCACCGGACACTTCATCTTTAACCCGCCTGCAGCCCTTTCAGCTTCAAGCACCAAGAGCCTGCGAGTCAAAACCCGACGTCACTTCGACCCTGTGCACCCACTTCCTGTGGGTGAGGTAACTTTGCTCCGCCGGTGTTCCCACACTGGTGCACACCTCTAGGGTCTGTGTGTTAAGTTTTGTTCCTCTAGGTTCAGCGGAAGTGTCCTTTAACTTTAACTTTACAACTTTTACGCACCATTGGTTAACATTGGTGCATGCGTGCGCTTTCCGCACATCTCCCGAATCCCGAGGGCCATTCCCGACTTCAGCATTGCTTGTCCTGACTGCTCCCAGCGATTCCCTAGGCCCTAGGCCTAACCACTGTTCGAGTGGCCTCTCTTATACCACTTGTTTAGTATATGGTTCGAGTGGCCCCCTGCCCTCATCCATAATTGTGCAACTTTGTATGTTTAAACAGTGCTTTTGATTTAACGCTTGTGCCCCTTTATTCATAAAGAATACTGGGGATTGTTTTTAGTAATAAACACATATATTTTTATAATATATACTTGTGTGGTGTCCTTTCATTTGGTATTACAGGATTGTATGTGGTAAAACAGCTCGCTTAACACGACCTCTTAAGTTAAGCCTTTAGGCTGCTTAGTCCATGCTACCCCTAGGATAGCTTGTCTAATAAGGTTGACTTACAACCAGACACCATAAGGGGATTGTTTGGTCAGGTAGTAGGTGGTTCCAGAATTGGAAACATCCCCTACCAGGCCAACTTCTCACACAAATTAACTCTCATAATCTAGCCATAAATCGGCATTTACAAATTCATAATTACACAATTAACCCCAGTTCCACATTTGAATCATTTGAATCAACATTGGTGTATCAACACCTAAACCTGATTACATCCAAATAATCGGATAATCATAAACCCAACAGTCTAGAATTTCTAATGGTCGTGTGGCTGGATGTGAAATAAAAGAGAGCCAAACAGACATATGTACATATCTAATTGGAAGAAAGAATCATAGGACTAAAGCAGAAAAAACATGGGAGAATTAAATGGAAAAATTAAAGAAAAGAAGAGAAAGTAGGAGAGTAGACGAAAAAAAAGAGAGAGAAAACAAGAGAATATGGGCGAGACCAAAAACAGGAAAGTAAGGATAAAAATGAGGATAAAGTACAACAAAAAACAGCAAAAAGCAGAATAGGTCGATACCAGGACAATATATGTGCAAGTGAATTAGTTCTTAGTTCATTAAATCTTGCTTGCATATAACAATTCGAAATAGCCTCCCTCTACAGTCTAGTTATCTTCCCAGGTGTACGCCAAGTTCCTCTCCGATGTTAAGCCCACCCGGCTGTTTTGTCTGCATGTCAATTATATGACGTGACTCTAGTCTACGTAGGCGTGTTAATCTATCCCCCCCTCTGGAATTTGGTGGTACGTGGTCCAATCCAAAGTATTGGAGTAGCTCTCGATTGCTATGGTGAGCTTGGGCAAAATGCCTGGCCACGGGGTAAGATACATCCTTGTTCATTATAGCCCGTTGATGTTCCAAAACTCGCATCTTCACACCATTAATCGTACTCCCTATATATTTGAGACCACAGGGACACACAAGACAATATACCACATAAGGTGTTATGCAGGTGATAAAATGCTTGATCTTTTTCGGTTGAGCTAGGCCTGGAATTGAATAAGAAAGCACCCTCCGGCTGTTCTCGCATGCGCGGCATTTACCACAAGGGAAAAACCCCGCCATGTCCCTCAACGTGCCCTGTCCAGTTGTTTTGATTGGTGCAAGGTGACTGTGAACTACCATATCTTTTATGGATCTTGATTTTCGGAAAGTGATGAGAGGTCTATCAGGGACATCACATCCGATCACTGGGTCCGTACGTAATATGTGCCAACTTTTTGAGAGCATACCTCTCAGGGCATTAGCTCCATCTGAAAATGTTGTGATCATCCTGAATTTATTCACATTTTCAGAATCTTCTGTTCTTTTATGGCTAGATACCAGAAGTTGTTGTCTGGGAATCCTTGTCACTTTTTTGAGGGTTCGATCTAGCATGTCTTGATCATACCCTCTCATACGGAACCTCTGCACGCTCTCATTAGCTGCTATCATGAAATCAACATCACGGGAGCAATTTCTTTTAAGCCTCAATAGTTCACCATACGGTATGCTTTTTACTAGGCTAGGTGGATGGCTACTTTCAGCGTGCAGTATGCTGTTCCCTGCCGTTGGTTTTCTATACAGGGCAGTCTGTAGTTTATCCTCACTGACAAAAACTCTAAGATCCAAGTAGTGCACTTCCTCACTGAACTTGGAAATTATGAGAAAAAATTGTGTTACAAAGGTGTTGGTTTATTTAGACTGCGATCTTGCCAAAGTTGCACTAGTCGGTGACGTGCCGATACACGGCAAAATTATACCAATTTTCACCGACTTGGGATTAATTTATAAATTTATAAGTTGATAAATAATGATGGGAACCATCTAATCCCCCATACAACGAGGCTTTGGTCGCATTGCCTTAATATGGTGTTCGAATCTTGTAAAATACATTGTAAATATCTGTAAATAGGGCTATTGAGATGCCAATTACATGCTGATACACAGCGATATTTAATTTACCTTAATAGTAAAACCGGCATCAGTATAACATAGGGGTAACAACACATTGTAAATATGTTATTGTGTGAAATATAACCCACTTAGTAATGGCTGCCCTTTTTGGATATAAAATGAGTTGTCCATCTTTCCCTTTCATTAAACAGGAAGTGCATTGTATATATTGTACTGGGAAACGCGGCGCATGCAAACACTGACGAAGGACTTGATGTCTGAAACGCGTCTGTTTTTCTTGTCTTAAAGCCGAATAAAGAACTGCTCTAATACATAACCCCCGTGAGTGCGTTATCGTTTCTGGAGAGAGGGACGATTGGAGCCGCTATACTTAACGCGTTGGTACCGACGCGCAACGACACCCGCCCGCGAGTGCCTCGGGAGTTTTTGGTACACTTAGGAGCTGGAATATACATATATATATATATATATATATATATATATATATATATATATATATATATATATATATATATATATATATACTCCACGGCTGTTCTCCTCTTGTAAAACAGCAGTCACGGACACTTCACGAGTAGTGCAGCAAACAAATGTTTATTTCAAGCATGTATCGAGTCTCTACACTTCTATCCCACACGATAAGGGAGTGGAGGCGTGTAGATACTACTTAAGCAACAGATCAGCCTCTTACCTCGCCCACACAGATATGCTACTTGAGATGATTACTATCTGCCTCAAACAAAACTATTTCTTATTTGACAATAAAATCTTTCACCAAACCCTAGGTACATCTATGGGGACCTGCTTTGCGCCATCTTTTGCAGGTCTCTACATGGGGTATTGGGAGAATGAAATAGTAAAAAGAACAGAACAGTATAAGGACAAAGTCGCAATGTACATCAGGTACATTGACGACATTTTCTGTATATGGGGAGGAACCGAAGAGGAAGCAAATGATTTTGTCAGGACATTGAACATCAATTGCTTCAATCTTCATTTGACATCACAATGGTCTAAGACATCTTTGGAATTTTTGGATCTGCGATTATCAATTGAGAATAACAAGATTGAGAGCTGTCTTTTTAGGAAAAGCACTGCGGGAAACAGTCTTCTCCATGCGGAGAGCCGTCATCCGGCTGCACTTATCCAGAGCATACCATTAGGTGAGCTCTTAAGAGCAAAACATAATTGTAGCACTGTGCAAAAATACGAAACCGAATCAAAAATTATGACAGAACGTTTTTTACAACGAGGATACACCCAGAAAACAGTCAATAAAGCACTGACCGAAGTATCCAAACGTTCAAGAGATTCCCTGCTAGTAGAGAAAACTCTTACTAAAGACAACACTAGTAAAGAGAACACAAGCCAAACTGTTAGGTTTATAACAACATACAACAGACAGACTCATGCTGTGAGGAAATGTTTGAATAAATTCTGGCCTGCATTAGGAACTGATAAAGATCTAGTTGATTGCATAGGGTCATGCCCACAAATCACATATAAAAGAGCAAGATCTCTAAGAGACACTTTGTGTAAAGCTATTGAAACAACTGAAACAGGAAGTCTGGGAATTCAAGGTTTCTACACTTGTAGAAGCTGCAAGGCTTGTAAAAACAGCAAAAATAGAAAAGAATGCATTTTATCTTCAGAGTGTGAGCCGTATGTGATTACAAAGCATACCTCATGCAACACAGAGTATGCAGTCTATGCTCTGTTTTGCCCGTGTGGTTTGGCTTACATTGGGAGCACAATCCACAGAGCTAAAATACGAATCTTAGAGCATTTACGTGCAATAAAGAACTTGGACAAAGCATACCCCCTGGCACGCCATTTCCACAGCTTTCACGAACAAAATACAAAGTTATTGAGCTTTGCAGTGTTGGACTTTGTGAAAGCAGATGTGAGAGGAGGAGACAGAATAAAAGAACTCCGGAGATTGGAGTCAAAGCTTATCATACAATATAAGACCCTCACTCCTTTAGGTCATAATTTTGATGAAGAGTTAGCTGCACATCTGGGTTAATGTATAAATTTAGATACCACTGACCCCGATCCTGATTATGTACATTGATAAGCCCCTGTAATTTATTCAGAACTATTTAAAACCGCCGAGCTGAAAATGTTAACTGTAATTGTAATATATTGTTTATTAATTTATTAATGTATTGTTTAGTCCTGGTTTTTAGAGTTGTTTTCTTTTATAGGTGACAATTTGTTTTGTTTGTCTGTTCATTTAGATTTGACTTATTTAGTTGAAGAATCAGTGAGGAAATACAATCAAGATTTCGTCTGCATATGGATTTAGAAATGTCTCCCACTTGGGAATGATATTTTCTTCTTTGGTGACACTTATTGTAGATTATGCACCTACTTAGGTTTTATCCGAGAAATGATCATTATGCTCACTTGAGCTTTTAATGTCAAAGACTTAAAACACCGCTGTCACTTTAAGTGTTAACTTTATTGTTTAAATGAGAAAACAGACGAAAATGAGAGTGTTAAACACGATAAGGTGAAATAGATAAAATGAATGTCTTTTGTAACACATTAACAAGATTCTTCATGTTTATATTATAGTTTCATATACATATTGTTTGAATTTGCTTTAATGCAAACTAACGAGTCTGTTTTCACTGACTCTGGTGAAAGGGCGTCACAAGTGTGTTTTTTATAAATGTGAAAACAACGCGGGATCAGGCACTCGTGAACAAGGGAGTGATCCTGAAACGCGTAGAGTATTTTTCTTGCCGTACCCTGTGCTTGAAATAAACATTTGTTTGCTGCACTACTCGTGAAGTGTCCGTGACTGCTGCTTTACAAGAGGAGAACAGCCGTGGAGTATATGTTAAGAGGCTGCCTGCCTCGTCGCGGACCTCCGTCAGTGAGAGGCTGGGCAAGGCGTTGCAAGCGAGCAAGCTTGCAGTTTTGCGATATATATATATATTACCTACTGGCGGTCGCCAGTAGGTATATATAGTTAGGATTTTTTCTCTATGGGATTTTTGAAAATTCTATGTCTAATAACTTTGGCGTTTGTGGACGGAATTGGCTGAAATTTTCAGGAAAATGGCACATTTTGTTTCTGAGCAGCCCTTGAAAATTTGGGGGGGGGTTTGTCAAGGGGGGGCCGAGAAAAAAGGGGGGTCCCAAAACGTGTTTTTAACATTGAGTTTTCCATAGGGCGGTTGGCCTCACTTTTAGCCCGAACGGCTGAATGGATTTGCATGAAACTTGGCAAAATTGTAGGGACTGGTAGCCCGATGTGCCTTTTGTATGTCTCAATATATGTGCTACAGTGGATTTTGAGAAATTAACGTTTAAAAAAAGATATATATCTGTAACAGCGGACCGGGCAGCGCTCCAGGACGCGTACTTTTCGCGCAACGGAGCTTTGTGAAGCGAAGCTGATTGGTTCTCCGGCGTCTGTCAACATTCCAAACAGTCCGTAGCGGCCGCCATCTTGTCTCTCGGTAGGATCGAGAGACAAGAGGAGGCGAAAGCGAAGGGGCAAATGACCATAAGGGGGAATAGTAGATCCTCGCTGACCCCCTAGGTTTGATGTGGAGGTTTTAAAAGGGCCCCGCGGGGCAAAAAAAAAAAAATATAATAATAATCGAACGGCTGAATGGATTTGCACGAAACTTGGTAAAATATTAGGGACTGGTAGCCCGATGTGCCTTTGCTAGGTCTCAATATATGTGCTCCAGTGGATTTTGAGAAATTAACGTTCAAAAAAAGATATATATCTGTAACAGCGCTCCGCTTCGCGTAACGGAGGTTTGTGACGCTGATTGGTCATTCTGTCACTGGGCTATAGTTGGGCTACATCTGGCTGATATTTGGGCTACATTTGTTTTTTTTCGTCTCTGGCGGCCATCTTTGGGCTACATTGGGCTACATTGGGCTTCATTGCGCTTCATTGGGCTACATTGGGCTACATTTGGGTTCCAACATATATATAGGCCAATGTAGCCCAATATATATTTTTCAAAGTAAATTTTCGTAAAAACCACTGGAGCATATATCTTGAGACATAGCAAAGGCACATCGGGCTACCAGTCCCTACAATTTTGCCAAGTTTCGTGCAAATCCATTCAGCCGTTCGAGCTAAAAGTGAGTCCAACCGTCCTATGGAAATGAAGGAAATGAATGGGTAATTTGTAATTAGCAAATAGCTCATCGCAAACTAGGAATGGTAAAGAATCGCTATTTATTCCTTAAAGTTCGCTATTTAGGAAATGCAAAAAACTTTGATGATACATATGGCGGTTCATCTCTAACAAGATAAGAAGCATAGGGATAGATTTATGATGACTGGCGCATCACCAGGGATGTGTTAGTCATTCTGTGCCGCTGTTCCGTCACCTATGGTGTGCTGCATTTACAATGCGGCGCATCATGGGGCAAAAACAGCACAGATGCGTGATGTATCTGTGCCGTAAAGGTGGCGCATTGCTGGAGTTGTATCGCAAGTGTGATGAAGCTCCAGCAAGGGTCGGGGGTGCCCCTGTCGCAGGGTTTCTGTTCTCACACAGAACTGTGGACAGAGGATTGGAACCTCGGCGAATTAGGGTGTCCCAAAACTCACCTTAGTAATCAAAAACCCCTTAGCAAGCTAGGTACAGTGTCACATTGGATATAACAAACTCTCAATGTTTAGACAATCCAGAATATGAACTTATAGTACCTCAGGATACGTGGAACTCATGAACAGTCGGTCGTTATATATTTCTTAGAAACCAGAACATGGAGTTAAGAAGAACACATGTGTATTTGAAATGTTTATTTACTAATGCCGTCTTCTCAGGCGTAGTATCTTAGATAATACAAGTACACATATTATCAGTAGCAAAATTACCAGCATAGTTACTAGTACATAAAAAGCGAATGGTGACAGTATGTTAACATGCTGTAAATGAATAAGAGTTAGCAACACTTATAAGCAGCCGCGGGCCGTGGAGGGAGTTACGGTGGGGCAGGGAGGCGGGGAGGGGGAGGGGCAGGGTGGAGAGGGCTCCACCCTGCTTCTCCCCCTCCCCGCCTCCCTGCCTCACCGTAACTCCCTCCACGGCCCGCGGCTGCTTATATCTCACCCTCCCTAATACACATATTATATTATTTGCTAAGAAGGTCTCTTTGTGTTGGTTTAGGGCGTGCCCATACTTTAGTGTCTTAGATTTGAAGGAATCACATCAGCATACACCAGCTCTCTCTTCATGTGAACCGCATCAAGTGTTGTGTATGTGTGTTCGGCAAAGCAATATAAAACCCGCCTCATGCCCAGAATTGGCAGAAGTTGCACTTATGTTATGAGTATGAAGTCGTGGAGATCAGACCTCATAACAATTCTGTATCGTGTTGTTCTTGAAACTTTAGCACTCGCTGTACAGATATAGTTTAACAAGCAAAGCAGATAGTAGAGCAATAACATATTATTCTCATGTAAACCACGATGAACTACTAGGTTGAAAGCTAAAGCAACAACTAAGTGTCGTGTGCAGAAGTTGCAAAAAAGGAAAAATGGCGTTTAAACCGGTAATGAGCCCATTGTGGTATAGGGTTCAAATCAGGCCTACATACTCTGCTAAACTCTCGAACACCTTAGTATAGAAGTTGGCACGGACACTGGAAAAGGTAAAAGACAAGTTTATTAAGACCCCATGGGGTGGTGATACATTCCTACAGCACCCTTCGGCAATGTAAGAAGTAGCACACCGAACATCGATGCGCGACCTCTTTTATACAGTTTAATAGCAATAAAAAGATAGGCGGGTACAAGTTACACATTTTAGGTACATATAAGGTCATTTTTGGAACACAGCCAACATGTGGGAGGAGTTTCAACAGCACTGGTCAGTTAGTGTGAACATTCCTAAAGAGCGACCAATTGGTGCGTAGTGCGCATGTGCGCTTGACCAGTACTAAAAATAGCCTGTTGCCGAGCAGACTAGTGACCATGGGTATCGAGAAAGGACGAAAGGGCACACTGACCACGAGGCAGCGTTCATAGGAAACGGAAGTCAGAGGGATTAAAAAATGGCCCCCGTTCGTTTTGGTCAAGTTAACAGAAAAAGACCGTGTAGCTGTGCTAAACGCTAACTCAGGAGCTGCCAAAACACGACAGACGGCCCTTTTAGCGTTTAGCAAAAGCTACCTCATAGTGAACGTAGTCGGAATGTTCATCCTCAATGTCAATAGCCATTATTTTCAATACTTCATCATTGATCATTTTCTCTTGCTTGACAATAGCTCGTTTGGACGGAATACAGGCTGTGATACATACAGAACATAATGTAGGGCCACATTGAATACATAAACAAAGGAAAAATAGTACTCCAATAAAAACACAGAAAATCGTTAATAATTTCCAACCCCAAGTACTAAGCAGGGTCCAGAACCAACCAGAAAAGGTCCATGTTCCATTTTCTGGATGGATCTCAGCAGCTATCTTATGCAATTTTGTAATCGAATCATATACAGAAGGTGAGTTATCTGGTACGTAAACGCAACAACTACTTCCGATGACGCGGCATGCTCCACCCCTATCAGCTAGTATCACATCTAGAACCATTCGATTCTGGAGCGCCACAATTCTGGTAATTTGTAATTCTTCAGTAATATTCCCTAAAGCAGAGGCAGTTTCATTAACGACGGCTTCCACCACACGTGTAAGCCGCCTTATCTTCCTGCTATTCAGTGCAGCTCCTACGAATGAAAATAACCCCAAATTGAAATCTACATATTGTTGTAATGTGGTATCAGTCTGGTCTATTTCATCAAGATCTATTGTTCGTTTTACTCTGTTCAGTATGAAATCATGGTACAGAACATAATCATTGTGGTACATGGGAGGAGCAATAAATACAGGTGGTAATACAAAAGCTATATAACACGTTCCTAACCATCCCAACGGTAGACGATGGTATCCCTTATTTCCACAAATGAAATATGTGTTACGTGAAGCTACAAATGTAATTCCAGTTGGTGTATCAAAGGTAAGCGTGATATTACATTCACTGCGGCCTACAGGGATTGTACCTTTATTTCTAATACACAAATCTGCTTTTGTATCGATAACGGTTATTATATGCATGCCCGTCACATTTATAAGTCTTTGATTCGTATATACACGAGGTGCAGAAACATTGTCCGGACGATATTCTTCCCATTCGAATTTAGTTCCTTCAGCGTGTGGATAGCCATCTTTATCGTTATAGCATATTTTATTCAACCGAAAAAGTAATCCACCTTTCGTTGGCCATCGCAGAGTAAAAAGAAGAGTGTACCAAGCATGACAAGAACCATTATGAGAAAACGGGAGAGGAATGAGTGGTGTTCCTCCCTTCTTCTGGTGTCCGGGCAACATTCCACATACCCAACAATTGGACGTGTTGGTCATATTATGAGTATGATGCAAAATCTTAATAAAGCTGTTGTTCAAATAAGTCTGCCTATGTCTTTCTTCGTGAAAAGGCAGAGTGAAATGAAAATGTTCAGATGGACTTGGAGTGGTGGGCAGCAAATGTTCTCGTACAGGAAACAATAGTTCTATAGTCCAGGCTAATACTGCGATCACCACTACGGTCAAGACAAACAAAACAGCACCAAGAATTCTCCCTTTTTGTGTCGAAGGAGATGCCATAGTTCACAAAACAATACTCTTCACAAGCAACACTAAGCGAAAAAAAAACGATGGTTCTGAACCGAGGCTGCCGTTGATTTGTTCTCCGGGATTCAAGACGGGTGTCGCTACACTGGGCAGAACTGATCCCCCCCCCTTGATATTCCCGGCTTCCGTTTCACAAACCTCAGAGCGGTTACCAACCAGTTTCAAAAACACAAAAGGAATCTTATTTCCTGGGGCGTAGATTGTACTTCACTTTATCTGAAACAACGTGGTCCGGGAAGGCTCCCTCCAATTCATCAGGCGTGACAGCTGGGCTCTTTTCTGTATCCAAAATCTTTCTGTAGTCGGATAGCACCACAGGGCTCACCAGATCCGGAGAGACACGTCGGCAATGCGTTGAATGTATCCACCGCTTCTTGTTGGTGACTCTCACAGCAGTTCGCGTAGCCAGCAGCACTTGCTCAGGGCCATGCCATCTCGGTTCCAAACTGCTGGATCGCTCAAATACTTTGACCATCACGTGGTCTCCAGGGCGGAGATCGTGAGCCTCACCAGTGGAGTTATCAGGGAGCGCCTCTCGAACCTGTTGATGAATAGAAAGCAAATCATTTGTTAATCGTGCCAGATAATCGTTCATCATTATACAAGGCATATCATGTATCAAACGAGGCTTTGGAACCCCCCAAATATTCATAGGCCTTCCAAACACCACTTCGTAGGGTGTGAGGCCAGATCGAGAATGTGGCACTGACCGAATGGACAGCAATGCCAGAGGCAAGGCGTCCGGCCATTTCAGAGATGTCGATGCCACTATCTTTGCTAACTTCAGCTTCAGAGTTGCATTGTATCGTTCTACTAAACCTGCTGATTGCGGATGAAAGACAGCATGGAATCGTTGCTTGATTCCCAATCCCTTCAGGACAAATTCCACTACTTTTCCAATGAAATGAGGGCCATTATCACTCCACATAAGTTTACAAACTCCGTAGCGCGGGAAGTATTCCTTGAGTAACACCTTAGCTGTTGTCAATGCTGTATTGTCTTTCGTAGGGTAAGCCTCAATCCATTTGCTGAAGGCACACACCACTACTAGGACATACTTGAGATTATTACAGCGCTCCAGCTGGATGTAATCCATTTGTAGTACTTCGAATGGTGCAGTAGGTGGAACAAACCCACCTTTAGGAGTATGAGTCCCTTGTCCAGGATTGTGCTGCAAACATATCAGACAGGTCTGCACTACTCTCTTAGCCGTGCTAGCAATGTCAGCATTTTCCCAAACTCGTGTAAGCAATTTAGTAATTGCGAGAGCTCCAATGTGTGCCAGCCCGTGTGTCATTTGCACCATTGTTTGTAAATAGGCCATGGGTAGTTTCCATCTCTCCATATCTTTACTACGCCAGCAACCCTCATCATCCAATACTCCTTCAGTGGCCCATTTCACAAGTTCTGCCTCTGATGCTGACTTCTGTATATCTAATATTTCTTCTCTAGCATCATGCCACCGTTCAGCTTGTGACTTCACCACATACATGGGGAAATTATTTTGCAGCATAGCGGTCTCTCTTGCAATACGGTCTGCAAAAGCATTGCCTTGTCCTATTTTGTCCGTCACCTTTTTGTGTGCACTGCACTTGACTATTGCAACTTTTTCTGGGCATAACAGCGCATTAAGGAGATCGCGTACCAATTCTCCATGTATGATGTGTACTCCGTGTGAAGTCAGGAATCCTCGTTCCTTCCAAAGTAGGCCAAAATCATGCACTACTCCAAAAGCGTAACGACTATCCGTGTAAATGTTCACACATAGTCCAGCACTTAACTCACATGCCTTCGTTAAGGCTATCAACTCAGCTGCTTGAGCCGATTTTTGGGGTATCCGTGCTGCTTCTACCACAGTCTTAAGTGTCGTGATCGCATAAGCTGCGGAAGTCGTACCATCTGGTAACCTCACGCACGATCCATCAACCCACAGTTCCCCATCTACATCTGGAAATGGCGTATCCTGTAAGTCGATACGACCCTTTGTCTGTTCCTCAGTCAGAAAAACACAATCATGTTGTTCTTCCTTCTGGGTCTCAGCAACAGGGTCCGGCAATAAAGTAGCAGGATTTAGTGTTGCACATCGTTTTAGTGTGATGTGAGGCGCCAACAACGTTAGCTCATATCCTGTCAGACGGGCACTGGTTAGATGCTGCGTTTTCGTTTGATTCAGTAACGCATCTACCGCATGGGGAACTAGCACCAACAATTTGTGCGACAAAACTATTCCCTCACTTTGTCGTATCGCAACTGCTGTTGCTGCAACTGCTCGAAAACATCCAGGCAATCCTCGAGCCACAGGGTCGAGTACCGCCGAGAAGTATGCACAAGGCCTCTGTTTGTCTCCGTGTGTCTGCACTAAGACTGACAATGCGCACCCATCCTTCTCGTGTACATATAATGTGAAAACCTTCGTGTAATCAGGTGTACCTAACACTGGTGCAGAACAAAGAGCTTGTCTCAATTGTTCAAAAGCATTCTGACATTCATCCGTCCATTCAATGGGAATCGGTGTATCTTTAGACAACAATGCTAACAATGGTTTAACAATATGTGAAAAACCCAATATCCATTGCCTACAAAAAGACGTCAAACCTATAAAGGCGCGAACATCCTTCTGAGTGCGAGGGACTGGAGTATCTAGAATTGCTTGAATTCGATCTGGTGTCAATGCACGGCCCTCCTTAGACAAAAGATGACCGAGGTAGGTCACCTTTGGTCTACAATATTGCAGCTTTTTCTTCGAAACTTTATGATTATGTTTGGCCAGGAAGGAAAGCAAGGAAAAGGTACTCTTCTCACATTGTTCTGGCGTGTCTGCAGCAAGTAAGATATCATCTACATATTGAATGAGAACCACTCCCTCCTGTAAGTCAAAGGAATCAAGCTGTCTTTTTAATGCCTGACTATAAATGCTAGGACTTTCAGTATAGCCTTGAGGAACTCGACAGAATCTGTACGATTTATTATTTAATGTAAAGCCGAATAGATATCGACTGTCAGGATGTACAGGGATCGAAAAGAAGGCATTCTTCAAATCGATGACTGTAAAAGTAGTTGCCGTCGGTGGAACCAACGTAAGCAATGTGGTGATGTCAGACACCACCGGATACTGAGGCACTACTATCTTGTTTATTTCCCTCAAATCAATAATGAAACGGTAAACCTTAGCATCTGTATCTCTTTTAAGGATTGGTAAAATCGGGCTATTACAAACATTGTAGGGGACTTCCTCAACTACTCCTGCCGAAATTAAATCATCTACAATGTGTATCAAAGCAAGTTCACCTCCTCTAGAAATCTTATATTGTGGGACACGTGGCAGAGATACTCCCTCCTTTACAGTAATACGCACTGGAGGAATTATCATCTGCCCTACATCCGTATCGGAAGTGGCCCACAACGTTTTCGGTAAGGAGGCCAGAACTTCAGATTCATGGAGAAAACACACTCGCTCTAATTCCGGGTAATTCTCATTCAACACAACTCGCACTCCTTCTGGGGCACAGCGAATAGTAGCTCGAAAGTGTTTTAACATATCGAGTCCAATAATATTATCTGGTGTATTTGGAGACAACAAAAAGGGACAAGGGGCAGCAAATTTATCAACATGAAATGTAACTGGTTGAGACAGTGGGCTAGAAGTAGGTGTTCCATCGAACCCTATTGCTGTAATTACCTCGCCAGACAGGGGAGCCCTTGGAACCAAGTATTTGGACAAAGCGCTACGAGTAGCTCCTGTATCGACCAGAAATTGATCAGTGGAACCCAGAACATGTGCTTCTATGTATGGACCCCTTTGATCAACTGGTACCTCAACCGATTCCACACCCCATCCTACGCAATCCTATGCGTAATGCTCATCCCGTAGTTCAGCAGGACCACCCTCATTTATCTGATATTGATTGCGATTATCAAACGTATTATAATCTGACTGACCACGACCCCTTGCTCCATATCCCCCACGATCATTCGTGCCATAACCTCCTCTTGACCCTCCATAATAACTTCTAGACCTTCCACTTCCTCGTCCCCTCAAATTACGCTGCTCTCGAAACACCGGACAGTCTGCAATCCAATGCCCAAACTGTTTGCAGTATGCACATTGATTCACAGAAATGTCAGAACGAGGGGGAGGAGCATTACTGTACGATCCTCGCCCCCCTCTATTGTTCCCTCTCGGAGCCTGAACCTGAGCTAACATTACCTTCGTTTTCAATTCCTTCGCCTTCTTTTCACTACTTTCTTTCGCCTCCAATTCCTGTCTTTCATAATATTGAGCCATAGTCAATAAAGAAGCAGGGGTTGCTGTGGTCCATGAACTTTCACTCGCTTTTAATCGTTTCGCAATCTCCGGTAGGAGATTAGCTACATACTTATCAACGAATAGATGCCTGCCAGTATCTTCTGTCAATAATTGACCACTGTAATCATGGAACGCTTCCTCGAAGCGAGAGAAAAAATCGGAAACTGATTCATCCGCTTTCTGCTTACAAGAGGCTAATATAGTCCAATCAATCTTTTTAGCGGGGGCAAGAGTTTTTAGTTTTGTCAGTATGGCCCCTGGAAGGTCTAATATTAATTGACACGGCTTACATGCTGGTTCTCTATCTAAATCAGCCTGAACAAGATCTTTCCAAGTGGCCCCGAGAGTCGTGAGGTCATCAAACCTACGAATCGCTCTCCACATATCAGGGGGCAATATCAACCCGAAAAATAGATCAATATCAACTAACGTCATGATACACGAAGAAATTGCACTTTCAACATTTTCATAAAAAGCCGCAGGGTTTTTACGGGGATCAGGTAAAGCATTCTTAAGCGCCATGACATCTGCTCTATTCCAAGGCGTATAAACCCAATTATATACAAAATACCCTTTCGCGTCTTTGGATCTTTTATCATCATCTGTGCCATCCCCTTTATGAGGGACATATAAAGGCGCAGCTTCTCGCATAGGTCTAACATTAATCGCAGCGATCTTATCTGTTTCAAAGATAGGGCATTCTTTGGATATCCCCGTCGCTCCGGACGCAGACGAATTCTTCGACGTTGCCACCTCCCGTAGTCGTGTCGCTTCATTACGTAGTTCAATCAAACGCTTGAAGAAGTCGTCCGCATCTGAAAGAACAAAAAGACCTTTACGAAAATTCTCACGACTCTTGGATATCTCCTTTGGTTCTAACTCGAGAGAATATTTTCTATACCGCTCAACAACTTCATCTCCAAAATGATCTAAAAAATACAGTCGTTCCTTATCAGGCCACTGTTCCATTTGTTTAGTAACATCAGAAACAGTAACAGTATTAATATTTAGCTTTGGTGCAAATGAGCGTAATTCCGCAGCTCGTTCCGCATGTAACCTGGTACGCTGTGTTCGATCACTATCCTCGTCCGAGTCCTCGTTTGGAGCCGTAGGTACGACGTACGGAGGCGGACAACGATCTAGTAAGGAAAAATCATCTATTTCATTAGTAAGGACCGGATAAAGAGGACGCCTGATAGGGAATTGACCATTAACCTGTAAATTTCGTTCTCGTCTCTCCCTCTCTTTCTTTTCCTGTAATTCCTTCTCCTGCAGCTGTAAAGCTTTGTCATGTGCAGCCTTCTGCTGCACTTTCTCCGCCAAGGCTACCTCACGCTTCGCTCGTTCACGCACCTCTTTCTCCCACATACGCACACAATCAAACATATCTTGCCTAGACCTTCGCTGAAACAAACACTGTTCTACATACTGTACCTTTCGAAGGTCAAACGACCCATATAGTGGCCACTGTAATTCACGATCAGTTTTAGTATACTTATGCCATAATGTACTATACATTATTGGTGGAATACCGAATTTGACATACATTTCACGATTTGGAGTCCCCTCTGGGGGAGCCGGCTGTTTTGCACTTAATCGATAATTGGTACCATTTTCAGAACAGCACATCCTACGGAGTGTGCTAAAAACAGGCATGTTTCAAAAAGTACCACGAAAACGCGATACTACAAAAATGCCACCTAACACGGTGCACTATTCAAATCAAATAAATCAGAGAAATATCCCTACATGCCTGCCTATGTGAGGTGCACTTCACATATTCAAATTCAAATTCAAAGATTCAAAACGTTAGCTAACAAATTCAAATTCAAATTCAAAGTTTCAAAAAGCCACAGTAAGTGTCAGTAGACTACCTCACCAATCAAAAGCTTACCAATTTTCTTTTCAACCGTCCAAAGTCCAACTGCCAAGTTCTGTGGTCAAATCAGCCAAAACGGAACATCACGACAATCCAAGATCAGAATCTCAGTCGAAGACCGGCGCCACCTGGAAGGTCAGATCGGAAGGACGGGAAAACACACCGTGGGTGCCGAGACTCGGGTCACTCAGTGGCAGCGTACGCGTCCATGGCGAGTTTCCTGACCTTCGTCACGACCTCTCCTTCGGGCATCCGAGTCGCCGATGAGTCCCTTCGTGGTCGCCAATTGTGGTATAGGGTTCAAATCAGGCCTACATACTCTGCTAAACTCTCGAACACCTTAGTATAGAAGTTGGCACGGACACTGGAAAAGGTAAAAGACAAGTTTATTAAGACCCCATGGGGTGGTGATACATTCCTACAGCACCCTTCGGCAATGTAAGAAGTAGCACACCGAACATCGATGCGCGACCTCTTTTATACAGTTTAATAGCAATAAAAAGATAGGCGGGTACAAGTTACACATTTTAGGTACATATAAGGTAATTTTTGGAACACAGCCAACATGTGGGAGGAGTTTCAACAGCACTGGTCAGTTAGTGTGAACATTCCTAAAGAGCGACCAATTGGTGCGTAGTGCGCATGTGCGCTTGACCAGTACTAAAAATAGCCTGTTGCCGAGCAGACTAGTGACCATGGGTATCGAGAAAGGACGAAAGGGCACACTGACCACGAGGCAGCGTTCATAGGAAACGGAAGTCAGAGGGATTCAAAAATGGCCCCCGTTCGTTTTGGTCAAGTTAACAGAAAAAGACCGTGTAGCTGTGCTAAACGCTAACTCAGGAGCTGCCAAAACACGACACCATGCTAACTTAACACGGTGTAAAGATATCCAGGACGTAGATGACACCTCCCCATGATCCGGAAACGAACTGAATAAGATAATAGAAGTGCCATCTCATGAGAGCAGATTGCAAGTTTATATGTGGACGGTCCGCAAGGTAAAGCATTAAAAACTAGGAAAATTTAATGCTAAAGAAAAATAAAACAGCCAAGTACTTTATCGAGTCTTAAGCCAATAGGCAAGGTAAATAATAAAAACTTGACAAATAAGTCAATGAATTGTCAATGAAATGTTAGTACTCAGCATATCAAACATGAAAAAGGTCTATGACATAACTGTGTATGCAAAATAAGCTGCAACAGCCTCCAATAGGAAGTCACCGTCTTCATCCGAAAACAGTTCAGCCATCCAATTTAAAAGCGGAAAAGAACATACGTGCTCTCCCAGCACCGGATCCTCTATCACCATCAGAGGACAGCTCGGTGGGTTTTCAAGAAAGCTCTGTTCCAAGAAAGACTGTGTTGCCGCCAGTAAATTCCAGGGACCAATTAGTCCATGCATCAATGCCACAGCCATAATCCTTTCGCCAGGACAAACCAACTCGTGAGTAATGATAGGAGTCATCAGCTGATTAAAGTCGACGTCAGGAGAAACCGGTCCGCAGAGACACAAATCAATGGCCCAATCGAAATCACAGGTCAGGCAGTGAAATACAGGCTGGACACAGGTGAAGTAGGAGAATTGAAAAGATAATCCATATGCCGTGCTTAATATCGCCAACGGCATTGTGCCATAATATTCTAGCATGCGATTGCGGAACAGTGTCAGCAGCTGCAGGGCGGGAGGTTGCATAGGAGGGACATCCATATTTAAAAATGTAAAAAAGCACAAGAGCGTCCGCTGGTAATGCAAGTAAAAATGGCAATCCACGAAGCAGAGTGGAAAAAATACAATGAAAGAAAGTAGGGATGACTCGAAAGATTTTCTCAAATGAAGTCACGAGACCACTGGTAACAACTTTAAAAAAGTGCGCCAGGGCCTTTGTGGAGGATGCGTTAGAGATAGTCCGAACCATCTTGCTGAAATGGAAAGGCAAATCTGAATTGAAAAGGGTCTGCACCTCTGTACGGGTGTTCGCTATGTGAAGCACGAAAGTTTCACGGGCCGAACTCAAGGCCACCTCTCTCTGAGACAAAAGAGCTCTTATTCTTGCCATGCCGTTGAAATCTGCTCCCAAGGTTGGTATTTGTGGCGAGATTGAAAACTCCCTATGTTCATGTGTGGGAGGAAATAGAACATTTCTGCAGCAAATAACCCGTTCACTTACTGTTACGATAAAAGGAATACTTTTAATTAACCCAGATCAATCTTCATTATTGAGCATCAAATAACTACCATTTTCCAACAACTTGAACGTGGGGATGATAGCAGGAACTGGCGTGCCTTGCAACACGCAAGCCATATTTGGTCGGTGTTTGTTGCATGAACCGTGTAACTGTATGTGCCTACACATTAGTGAATGATCTGGCGTCTCAGTGCATTCCTCTCCATTCAGATAAACTTCTTGATCATCTTTGAAACATCTGTATGTGTATGGAAGCGACCAGACCTCATGAAGAAAAGCACTACCTAAAGGTTCATAACGACCTATTGGTATATATTTCATACAATTTGAAAACTTATATAAAGCAAAAGGCAGCGTTATTAAACCGTGGATAAGGCACGTTGCCAAAAAACCCGCAATCCTCTGCTGATGATGTCACTGAGCATGTCATGAATGATGTAATATGTGACATCATCAGCAGTGGATTACGGGTAATAGTATCTCTAGTTTACTCCCCTATAGCTGTCTTTCTTTTAACATAAGTGTCTGTTTCCTTCCCTTATACTTACTGTTTTTGGTTCGCTTCCGGTTCGCGTACCGGCGAGCGAACTGGGAAGCGAACTAAGAGAAATAGAGGTTGGCACAGTTCCAAATATTGTACCAATTTTTTAATAACGGGGAGGTAGTTCTGAAAAGAACTTTTTTTTTTATTGTTTTTGTTGTTTTAAATTTTTTTTATTATTTTTCGGAACATTTTTTTACTTTTTTTGAATTTTTCTGAACAGTTTTATATTTTTGGGGGTTTTTCTTGGAGGGGGCAATGAAAACGATTCATTGTAAAGGGCTCAACAGGAGCAACAAAACAAAAAAAAAGTATTTATTATTTTGGGCGTTTCGTACAAACTTGCATATGATAGTCAATAGCTCTGTTGATCAGAGTGATGCTTCTTTCTCCGTAGCAAATGAATCCATCGCAAAATACGCAGGTGTGTTTTACTTCACCAAATCTCATTTGTATATTTGGCACCATCTCCCTGCCCTCTGGTCCCGTTACTTCCGGTACAACAGATCTTCTGGCCATAATAGGGAGATTATCTAGGTCGTTCCGAAACTGTGCAGCACTGTAGTTGTTAGGATGCCACCTAGTCATATGGCGATGCATTGTGTAGTTTCCGAAACTGTATTTTTTCTCGGTTCCTCTGGACAGTCTATCTTGACATATAAGGCAAGTTACGTATCTTGCATTTACTTTTTTCTCACCTTTGGGAATTTTTAAAAATTGCCAAATGAAGTTTTCTTTCCGGTGAGACGTCCTGGGCTCCTCAGGCAAAAACTGCCTCTCTTCGTGCTCGTCGTCCTTTTCCTCTTCTTCCTCTTCTTGTTGAATTATAACTTGAGCAGGTGGTCCACTCTTCCTTGGATGTGGTGGAGGTGGTGGGGAAGCACCAGCTGAAGCTACTAAAGAAGCCATTGCTCAGTGATCACAAAGGGTCTTTCTCTCACAATGATGAAAGTCAGAGTGAGGAAAGAAGGAGGGATTTTCATCATTTGGGAAAAACAAGAGTTCTCAACCAATGAAAAGTGTTCATTTTAGATTATATGACCTAGTCTTACATCATTAGGAAACCAAAAGTGAAATGAACCAATGAAAAGTGTTATTACCAAGTCACATGACCTGCTGTGTTTACGTTAAGCGCTTTGCAGGGCCTCCCGGTTTGCTTCCAGAAACCTGCGCTTTGCGACTCGGTTCGCGTACCAGTTCGCTAACGTAGCACGTCATATGACGTATCACGCGACAACGTGAAACGTCATGCGGACGGGAGGCGTCACGATGTTGTTTTGTAACGCGGCAGTTGCGGTAAAGAAACGTTTACCGGCTCGCGGTCTATTTCGCTGCATCAAGGTCAGCTAACGGGAAGCTTCCCGATTCGCGAAGCGGGAACGAAGAAAAAAAAATATTTTAAAAAAAATTATTCATAAACATATAAAATATATTTTTGGATTTAAAGAAGAATACATTTTACAGCTACAGATATTAGCTGTTAAAAAACCAATGAAATTCACTGAAAAAACCATAGGTTATAGACCATATATAGTTAGGAATTAGCATTTACAAAACCTTGAAAATTCACTGAAAAAACCATAGGTTATAGACCATATATAGTTAGGAATTAGCATTTACAAAACCTTATTTTACTCACACAAAACCATTTAAATTCCATATATAGTTAGTTGCACTAACTATATATCGCGCACCCGCAATCCACTGCTGATGATGTCACATATTACATCATTCATGACATGGTCAGTGACATCACTGATGACATCACTGATGACAACATCCAGTGATTATGTGTTTCTGTAAAGTTTAAATATGTTTTACATATTGAAGAATGAGTGGATGTATAAGTGTCTGAATGAAGGTTTTAGTAGGTGCGTGATTGACTGTATGAGTGAGTGATTAAATGCGTCTTACTGAATGCACGGGTTAGTGACTAAACTGTCTGAAAGTGTGCATCAGTATGTCTATTGTTGTGCAAGCTGCTGCATGTGTTGATCAGTAGCTATATAAGTAGCTATATGGGTTATTGATTGGTTGCACAAGTATTTGTATGGGAGACTGAGTGTGTGTATGGCTGGCTGGGAGGTGTGTGACTCTGTGCAGATCAATGTGTACTTGTATCAGTGATTCTATAAGAGAGTAAGTATGTGTTAGTATATGTTTCAAAAATGTAAGGTGTTCTGTGTTTAACTGTATAGATGAGAAAATGGAAGTGTGATTGATTCTTTTCAGGACTGACTAGGTGTGTGAGTAACTCCATGGATGAGTGGCAGAGTGTGAGTGTCTGTATAGGTGTATGGGTGCATATGATAGTGTTGTAAAGATGAGTGATTGTATGTATGAATGATTGTATGAGTGAATGTGTGTGTAGACATAGGAATCAGTGAGTGCGTATGTAGTAACTAGTATTGGTGTGTCAATGGTTTCAAAAATTATACTCTCTATTTAACACTGGGTGTAATAGAGGTTATATTAGAGTGTGAGGAGATGCATTGTATTATCACATGAATGATATCATCAGTGATGTGATCATTGATGTCAAGTGAGATGTCATCAGTGATGTCATTTGAGATGTCATCAGTGATGTCATCAGTGATGTCACTGACCATGTCATGAATGATGTAATATGTGACATCATCAGCAGTGGATTGCGGGTGCGCGATATATAGTTAGTGCAACTAACTATATATGGAATTTCAATGGTTTTGTGTGAGTAAAATAAGGTTTTGTAAATGCTAATTCCTAACTATATATGGTCTATAACCTATGGTTTTTTCAGTGAATATATATATATATATATATATATATATATATATATATATATATATATATATATATCACCGCTCCTGTCAACACCAGGACGATGCACTCGCAGGCGGGTGCTTCTCAAAGTGGGGGTGCACCCACTAATCACATCTCTGCTCCACACTCCGTAACCAGGGACAATGTCCAACGGAAAAAAGCACTCGCGGGGGCCAGTTTGGGTAGTTTATTGTCACACCAAACAAACACTCAAAAAACAGACGCGTTTCGGTAGTAAACATGGATGAAGGTTTACTACCGAAACGCGTCTGTTTTTTGAGTGTTTGTTTGGTGTGACAATAAACTGCCCAAACTGGCCCCCGCGAGTGCTGTTTTCCGTTGGACATTGTCCCTGGTTACGTAGTGTGGAGCAGAGATATATATATATTGGAAGAACTTCTAAACAGATTGAGAGCTAGAGGATATTCCGAGCGGACATTAAACGCAGCAGTAACTAAATCCCTTTCAAGATCTAGGGAGAGTCTTTTTCCTGATTCTACTCCTACAACTGAATTACCTTTGGACACAGAACCCCAACTAGAGTGCCCACGTCTAATCACTACCTTCAGTAGGGAAGATATGAAAATCAGGTCAATCCTGAATAAACATTGGCCGATCATTCTGAGTGATCACATCTTAAACACCAGATTACCCTCTTCCCCTACTGTAACCTTTAGACGGGCCAAAACCACGGGCAACTACTTAGACAAAGCTGCGCCTGAATTAAAAACCAAAATTCCATGGCTACGCCCGACTATGGGATTCTTTAAATGCTCCAGTTGTAGGGCCTGTAAGTTTGGTGTCACTACCACTCACTATCTCACCCCGTTTAGCACAGTTGCCAAGACCATCAATGGCAACTATAATTGCAAAACTGATCATGCTGTGTATGTTCTGGCGTGCCCCTGTGGGCTTAGATATGTTGGCAGCACTAAGCTCCAGGTGCACGTCCGAATATTACAGCACTTGCGGGCAATTCTTCATAGTGACCCTACATACCCGGTCGCCCGACATTTCAAGCGGGTACATAACAAAGATTTAAACTGCCTCAGCTACTTTGTGATTGGAGCAGTACCCAGATTAAGAAGAGGAGGTGACCGTGAGGCAGAACTCAGGAAAATGGAGTCTAAATTCATATTGGAACTCGATAGTCGTTGGCCCAATGGGCTCAACAATATTGAGGAAATGCACCATTTTTTGTAATTATCATCTTAATACTGGTTGCTCCACTCTCTTTTCCTCATAGCAATTATACATGTACCTCTAGTTAGGATCCCTATTAGAAGTACCCTGTATTTCCGATATCCCTTGTCCCATGATCTGCTTTTACAACTAGTGAAGTTTAGATCGATATTCACTCATGGTGACGCACATCATGTACTCTATTATATAGCACGATCAATATTCATTTTTTAATATATTCATACAATTCTATTCCAGGACTTATTGAAAGAGTTTTATGGTAATCACTCCTATGACAATTTTAGACTGTATAGTTTTTGAAATATGAAGGTATAAATTGTGGATTTGTGTATATTAATATTGTGCTGTACATTTACATATATGGGGTATCTTCGGAGATGCACACATGTATAAATTTGTATATAAAGGGGAGGTCTGTGTCTGTATTTGTATATGTATGTATGTATGTTCACATATATATATTTATATGTGTGTATGTATATATGTATATAGATGTATATATCTGGGATGAAATTGGGTCCTTTTGTGTTCGTTACAACAGTGTGTTTTTTTGAGTTGATTTAAAGTTGCTGTTGGTTAGTTGTGGGGGAGGGTATGTAGTGGTGGTGTGTGTGTGTATATATATGAAATATGGTCTTATTTATACATATTGTCATTTTTAGCTTCTTGGAAAATAATTTCCTTTTTCTACCTGGAACACTTTAAAAGAACTTAGTGCAGAATGGGATTGTTTGATGAATTTAATCATGCATTTATTAATGTACATTGTATATTTGCACATTACTGTTCTAATGGTAGTTTAGTATGTTCCCGCAACTTTCTTGCACTTTATTACATCTTTATCACTTATGCACTTTTTTATCTATGCACTTTATAACTTTCGCTGCTACATATAAGAATTTGCATATTTGCACAGAATTGGTATATATGTCATTTGAATTTTAATTTGACAATAGAAATTGCTTCTTAATGCTTTTGATCTATAATTTTTATTATCTGACTGAATTGGATTAATTCTTGGATTTAACCAGTAACAACTTTCTGTACACATGCCAGCAAATGGACAAGTATATTAGCGATAGTGTGTTTTCACTGTTTACTATATGTCACGTGATTATGGTGGCGCCACCAGGGGGCGGCGTCAACATCACTGCATAAACCCATAAAATAGCATAATGATCCTAAACATGTTGCAGCGTGACCAAGGGCTTTTGGCCCGAAACGCGTCGCTGGTTCTGTTTTTGTTTTAAATAAATACCATCTTGCTGACTCTGCTGGTCCGGTCCTTATTCTTTGCTGGCGTGGAGGCGGTGTCTGCGAGCGCAGAGCAAGCTGAGGAGGAACTTTCTTTTCATATATATATATATATATATATATATATATTCACTGAAAAAACCATAGGTTATAGACCATATATAGTTAGGAATTAGCATTTAAAAAACCTTATTTTACTCACACAAAACCATTGAAATTCCATATATAGTTAGTTGCACTAACTATATATTGCGCACCCGCAATCCACTGCTGATGATGTCACATATTACATCATTCATGACATGGTCAGTGACATCACTGATGACATCACTGATGACATCTCAAATGACATCACTGATGACATCATCTAGTGTCTGTGTGTTTTTGTAAAGTTTAAATACGTTTTACATATTGAAGAATGAGTGGATGTATAAGTGTCTGGACGAAGGATTCAGTAGGTGCATGACTGAATGCATGAGTGAGTGATTAAATGTGTCTCACTGAGTGCATGGGTTAGTGACTAAACTGTCTTAATTTGTGCATCATTATGTCTGTTGTTCTGTAAACTGCTGCATGTGTTGATCAGTAGCTATATGAGTAACTATATGGGTTATTGATTGATTGCCCAAGTATTTGCATGGGAGACTGAGTGTGTGTGTGGCTGGATGGGAGGTGTGTGACTCTGTACAGATCAATGTGTACTTGTATCAATGATTGTATAAGAGAGTAAGTATGTGTTAGTATATGGTTGAAAACGTAAGGTGCTCTATGTTTAACTGTATAGAGTAGAAAATGGAAGTGTGATTGATTCTTTACAGGACTGACTAGGTGTGTGAGTAACTCCATGGATGAGTGGCAGAGTGTGAGTGTCTGTATAGGTGTATGAGTGCATATGATTGTGTTGTAAACATGAGTGATTGTATGTATGAATGATTGTATGGGTGAATGAGTGAATGTGTGTGTAGACGTAGGAATCAGTGAGTACGTATGTAGTAACTAGTATTGGTGTGTCAATGGTTTCAAAAATTATACTCTGTTTTTAACACTGGGTGAAACAGAGGTTATATTAAAATGTGAGGAGATGCATTGTATTGTCACATGAATGATATCATCAGTGATGTGATCATTGATGTCAAGTGAGATGTCATCAGTGATGTCATTTGAGATGTCATCAGTGATGTCATCAGTGATGTCACTGACCATGTCATGAATGATGTAATATGTGACATCATCAGCAGTGGATTGCGGGTGCGCAATATATAGTTAGTGCAACTAACTATATATGGAATTTCAATGGTTTTGTGTGAGTAAAATAAGGTTTTTTAAATGCTAATTCCTAACTATATATGGTCTATAACCTATGGTTTTTTCAGTGAATTTTCAAGGTTTTGTAAATGCTAATTCCTAACTATATATGGTCTATAACCTATGGTTTTTTCAGTGAATTTCAATGGTTTTTTAATAGCAAATATCATAAGCTGTCGAATGTCAAGTACGTGGTAAGAATTTTTTTTTTCGTGTTTATGCACACTGATCTGCTTTGATTGCTGCCCCCCACCCCTCATTTCTATTAGGAGTACTCTCTCTTTGCAGATAGTGAAGGGTAGTTAACGCAGCCCTTTCCCCCTTTGTAATCCGTCGTGCCTGCTTCTCTCTCCATTTGATTGATTGTTCTCTTTGGTTCATTCTCTATTTACAAACAAGCACAGAGTCGCAATACTCTGTTTAGTCTTTGCAGATAGCGAAAAATCGTGTAAAAAAACAAAAGGAATCGAGCAAAATCAGTAGGCCACTAATGGGATCTCTTTTGACCTCGCTAAAATAGAAACATTAGGAACAACCTGTTGAAAATAGCAATGCGTATGTATATAAGCGGCGTTCATTTGTGTTCACAGTACCCCTTGTTGATTGTTTCAATCGAGCATTGAATTGTTCGAAGTTAATTCTCTTAACGATCTTCTCTACCTGCAAACGAGGAAGAATAGGAATATTCTATCTCCCTTTGCAGATAGTGAAGGGTAGGTAACGCAAGCCTTTAACACGTCGTACCTATTTCTTTCCTCATTGATTGATTGATTGTCCGAACATTGACTGTTTGGGAATTAGTTCTTTTTGGAGGTATTCCCTGTTTGCAAATAAACGTAGGAAAATCTTTGCAAGTAGTGAAAGGGTACGTAATGCGGACCGTTCTCCCCCGTTGTAATCTGTCATGCCTATCTACTCCCCACTGATTGATGCACCTTTTTCACCCGGACCATTTACTAGAGATACGTCATCTGGCCCGACCAGAGAGCACCCCTAGTGAAAAGGACATATGCAATAATAACGAAGTGATCACTGTATCCTGTTAACAGAAACTTTACCATGAAACAACCTGGAAAGAAAAAAATAGGAAAACGAAAATCAGTAGGCCACTGATGAACATGAACTTTTATTAAACAACGAACAAAGAAACGATAACATAACGTAATGATAAAACCTATTAATGTCCTAGAAACAAGAAAACGTTAAAATATGCCAGTGGTGAGAGACCAGAAAAACAGTAAGAGAAACCAAATCACCCCTCGCTGTCCCACCGCCTGCCACGCCAAAAAAATCGATAGACTAGGGAAAATGCAAGTCAGTAGAACATCCACCCCCACTCTGGAAACTTCCAAGGTGGGGCAGGGTTCCGGCTACGCCCAGCCGGGAGCAGCCCATATAAGGCAGGTCCTGCTGCCACGCCTCGGCCAGGAGATCCTAACGTAGGGTGTAGCCGGAGGAGAGGCCGAGACCAGCGGGACCCGGCCAGGGGATTGCCTTTACAACGCTGAACAGTTGCAGGGGGGGGGAATGTCTCCTCGACCCTCCCCTCTCTCTCCCAGTCCGGCCGCGGTGGCCCTTGAGAGTTGCAGGTAGTCCCGCCACATGCTCTTCCGGTCCGACCACCAACGGTCGGGGGGCCGAGGCCGACGGGATCCGGCTGCAGCCGATAAACCAAGAAACCCGTTCATGGGGCCAGAGCCAGGGGCGTCCGGCCGACATCCACCGGAAGCCCGGCCCGAAGACGGACGGGACACTTCTTTCTTTTATAATGGCTGCGACAACACTGGAGGGGGATGTCTTGCACATGCCTCCGACCCCCCCCTCGTCCTCATCGCCTGGTCCGGCCATAACAAATCTCAAGCGAGACGCCGTGGGGTGCACTGGGAGGGAGAGACGGTGCGAACAGGCCTCTCCCGCCTCCCCAGGTGGAGGCTTCCCAGCTGCACCCTCAGCGCTCCAGGCGGTGGCATCCTAACAACTACAGTGCTGCACAGTTTCGGAACGACCTAGATAACGGTTCTTCCACTGTGGCCATGCTGCAACGTCTCGCCCGGCAGGGTGGAGCCCGTCCGCTCATGTGACCCCGCGATCGCCGGTAGCTGCCGAACTCTCAAAATGGCGGTCGACCTGGCAAGAGCGGGCCCAACATAAAGAAATGGCCCGGTCACTGGTTGACTCCACCACCGTAGTCCTCCACGACCTTGAAGATTCTAGAGGAGCCGCGGGAGTCTCCGACCCCCGATGGGGAATGACTGCCATGATCGCCCGTGGAGTGACGAAACTGTATCCGCGGGACGTCGGCGCTCCCATGCTGGCGCCAGCCTCACTTTGAATTACTACAATCCTGCAGACCTTACTTCCGGTGAAAGCACAGTGTGACCCGGTAGGAAAAATTATTGCACCCCCTCCCCTTTTTGACTGATAGTTCAAACCACCGATCCTTTCCTTTGCCCTTTTAACGGAACTTTGGACTGCCTCCCCCTCTTTTACATTTTCTAGAGAAAACAAAACATTAACCACTACATTAGCATAGCAGTTGACACCAGAACTGTTTTCAAATTGAAAACCAACAACATCTTCAACAGAATCCTTTTTGTTTCTGCTGTGACCCTGCTACAGCACAGGCATTGTCCCCAGCAGTAATTCTGCAATGCCGGTAAGAATAGCTGTGGTGCCTACTGGACTCACTCACCCCCGCGGCGCCCCACGCCGTTTTTTGCTGGGCGGCAACTTACTAGACATCACTTTCGTGCCATCTAGATTTCAGCGCGTTCTGCTGCCTTGGAACTATTCGCACAACAGACCGCTACTGACAAGAATATTTCATTATTGGTGCTGTCAATTTCAATAAATCTATTGGATAATTAAAAAGAAATTGCCACGGTCTCTTCGTTGTTTAAATGTTTTTACTGTTTTTGTTTTGTTGTATATATTTATATGTTATTAAAGTTTTATATTCCTACTACTTTGTTGGAGTGCTATATATTTTTAATGTGACACATAATTGTAAAAACTTTGATGTACAAGAGTCATTCCTGGAATCTTCCGCTTCAGGCTCGGTCCCCTCCCCAATCACAATACAGGATGGTTTTCAGATAGTAGGAACGCGTGTGCTGTGACGGATCACATCGGGTGTGGGCCTTGATCTACTATAACTCCTTTGAAGAGGGGTGATTCTTTACAGCTGGGGCCATAAACTACATCTGCAGGGCTAGCTGATAGCCTAGGACCGGCCTGGACATTCGGACACAGAGGAAGAGGAGTGTCAGAGGGTGCGGTAGTGAATAGGGCGAAAGGGAGGTGTCGGGCGGGCACAGAGTGTGATTCTCAGGGAAGAGCAGCGCAGATGGGGGAAGGTTTATTGCCCATGCATAAGACAGAGAGCGGTGGTGACCAGTGCCTGGGGGAGATGCTTACGAGGGTGAGGAGCCATGCTACGAATCGACAGCGTGCAGAGAGTGGGTCTGGTCAAGACATCTAAAATGGCTGCCGTGCACGACAAAAGTGTGGCATTTCAAAAAAGGCAAGATGGCGCAGACAATGTTTTTCAACACTTCCTCATTTCCTTCGAATCGAACGTTAACAGACGTTGGGGCATATTACCAAAGTTAAGCGATATTTATCGCTAACGATGCTTACCAACCAATTTTTTACCACTAAGCATCGTCAGAAATTATCGAAGATAAACCTTACTATTATCAAGGTTTATCGCAAATGCGATAATAAACGGCCGCAATGCATGAATATCGCTAAAAACTCAGCGATATTCATGCATTACCGAGCTAATACTCTTAGCCATGTTATCCACCTCCCATTGGATAACATGGCTAAGAACTGCTCAGGGCAGGTGTTACTTTTTGGAGATATTCGCGCTTAGCGCGAATATCTCCAAAAGTTGGTAATAGGAGATAGATATCTTGCATGTTGTAATGCAAGTTATTGTGGTATATGGAACTCATACCATAATCTCTCAGGAAAGCAGAAACTGATCCTTTTGGGACCGCCTAAAAAGGCCTAGGGGGTGAGGAGTACTCTACTTTGCCCCCTTTTCACGTTCCGAACTATTTTATTTTACTCTCTTCTGTAATTACACAAAATACCAGCGATAAGATGCATCGGAGACACACAGTGAGAGAAAGGAGGCCGGAGATGAAGAAGACATGTCAAATACACATTGGAGATAATATAGTGGCAGAAGGGAAGTAAATATGAGTAAACTTACCATGTAACATAAAAATGTTGCACTCTATACTATAAGTCTCATTTTATACTACAATCACTTCGCTACAACCTCATAAATTAAAAATAAAAATAAATAATGTCTCAAACAATTTTTGATTTCTAAATATAAATTTATTCTTCAGAATTTTCTAAATTTGAAACAACTAGTAACATGTCCTCATCAGTAATTTCCTCTTCAATCATCTCATCTGGAATCTCCTCATTAAAAGTCTGCAATGATGATTCTTGTAACTCTATGGTCTCCAAACACTCGATAAATTCGCCATCAAGAGATTGATCAAAAAAATCATTCAAGTCATCTCCTCCTTCTGACAATATTTCATTATTGGTGCTGTCCATTTCAATCAATGTAGTGGAATCATTCAAGTCATCTCCTCGTGACAATATTTCATTATTGGTGCTCTCAATTTCAATCAATGTAGTGGAATCATTCAAGTCATCTCCTCCTTGTGACAATATTTCATTATTGGTGCTGTCCATTTCAATCAATCTAATGGAATCATACAAGCCATCTCCTCCTTGTGACAATATTTCATTATTGGTGCTCTCAATTTCAATCAATGTAGTGGAATCATTCAAGTCATCTCCTTGTGACAATATTTCATTCTTGGTGCTGTCCATTTCAATCAATCTAATGGAATCATACAAGTCATGTCCTCCTTGTGACAATATTTCATTATTGGTGCTCTCAATTTCAATCAATGTAGTGGACAATTCAAAAGAAATTGCCACGGTCTCTTCATTGTGAGCCATTTTATTTTGAAATTGCTTGCTGTAAATTGCAGAAAAAAATAATCACTTTCATTTATCGTTTTTAGTAATACATAATATAAAACTAACTTCATCAAGTATTTAGTATAACAGAAGGACTGCAAATAAATAACAGAAAACATTTTTCAAATTATCTTCAAGTGTACAACATAGTTCCCCTTACAAATTAACAACTCACCTTTTTAAAAGTAGCAGAAGTGTTAGTACTGTGTAAATCAAACACCAGAAATTCACCACCAAAAATTCCTCACAAATGTACCTCAGACAGTAGTATCACAAAATGGCTGTGGTGTATCACAAAATGGCTGTGGTTTCCTCTCATTTGACATATATACATAACCAATTAACTTTCATCACACACAAATACAAAACCAAAGTAACATTTTAATTGGTTCTAAATTTCAACACTTTCAAATGTGTTTTCCCCATGCAATTTTCCATAGGACATTTACATACGTCTACAGCCTGAATGGCTGAACGGAATTACACCAAACTTGGCAAAATGGTACATCAAACCTAAGAGGTCAGGAAGGATCTACTATGCCCCCTTATGGTCATTTCCCCCTTCGCTTTGGCCTCCTCTTGTCTCTCAATCCTACCGAGGGACAAGATGGCGGCCGCTACGGACTGTTTGGAATGTTGACAGACGCCGGAGAACCAATCAGCTTCGCAAAGCTCCGTAACGCGAAAAGTACGCGAAGCGGAGCGCTGTTACAGATATATATCTTTTTTTCAACGTTAATTTCTCAAAATCCACTGGAGCACATATATTGAGACCTAGCAAAGGCACATCGGGCTACCAGTCCCTAATATTTTGCCAAGTTTCGTGCAAATCCATTCAGCCGTTCGATTATTATTATTTTGTTTTTTTTTTGCCCCGCGGGGCCCTTTTAAAACCTCCACATCAAACCTAGGGGGTCAGCGAGGATCTACTATGCCCCCTTATAGTTATTTCCCCCTTTGTTTTGACCTCCTCTTGTCTCTCGATCCTACCGAGAGACAAGATGGCGGCCGCTACGGACTGTTTGGAATGTTGACAGACGCCGGAGAACCAATCAGCTTCGCTTCACAAAGCTCCGTTGCGCGAAAAGTCCGCGAACCAGAGCGCTAACCGGTCCGCTGTTACAGATATATATCTTTTTTTAAACGTTAATTTCTCAAAATCCACTGGAGCACATATATTGAGACCTACAAAAGGCACATCGGGCTACCAGTCCCTACAATTTTGCCAAGTTTCGTGCAAATCCATTCAGCCGTTCGGGCTAAAAGTGAGGCCAACCGCCCTATGGAAAACTCAATGTTAAAAACACGTTTTGGGACCCCCCTTTTTTCTCGGCCCCCACTGGACGAACCCCCCCCAAATTTTCAAGGGCTGCTCAGAAACAAAATGTGCCATTTTCCTGAAAATTTCAGCCGATTCCGTCCACAAACGCCAAAGTTATTAGACATAGAATTTTCAAAAAACCCATAGAGAAAAAATCCTAACTATATATACCTACTGGCGACCGCCAGTAGGTAATATATATATATATATATATATATATATATATATATATATATATTCACTGAAAAAAACAAAGGTTACACAATCACGTTATATTTTTAAGTTATAGAATTAAAAATACCGTAGAGATTCAACTAATTTCCTCTTTCTCCACCACTCTGCAAATCTGCCTTCAAGGGGGGTGAAGTCCCCTTGGCTATTGAGGGTTCTTGGATGTCAACTACCTCACCTGCTCCTTCCAGCAAGTCCCACACAGTGCAGTTGCTGAGAGGTTTTTAGTCGCTGCACCCCCTTTCTCCACCCCTCGGCAAACGCGTCTCCTGGCATACAACTAGTTGGGGATGAAGTCCCCTTGGCTCTTGAGGATCCTTGGGGGCCAACTAGCCCTCCTGTTAACTCCAGTGAGACCCACACAACTGGATTGCTGACAGGTGGTCGTAGGCCATGCCCCCTTTCTCCACCACTCTGTAAATGTGCCTCCTAGCGCACTAATGGTTGGGGGAAATAGTTCAGTTTAGTCTCAGGCCCTCAGGACTAAAGTGGAATTCATTCCTCAACCAGAAGCGCACCAGGAGACGCGTATGCAGAGTAGTAGAGAAAGGGGGCATAGCTTTCAAGTCCTCTCAGCAATCCCACTGTCTGGTACTTACTGAAGGTAACAAGAGGGCTTGTTGGCCACCAAAGACCCGCAGAATTTAAGGGGATTCAATTCCCCAACTACCACTGTGCCAAGAGGTGCATATGTAGAGTGGTGGTACAGGAGTCATGGTCTCTGACGAAATGTCAGAGTTATTGTTTTTATATTTTATTTTAGGAAAGAGGAATTGCATAGCCCCCCTTCCCTCTGCCGCTTTCGGCTTCTGAGACCCCATCCCCTGGGGCCACTCTTTTTTAAATGGGGAGGGGGTCCATGCGGCCTCCCTCCCGGGCCGATTATGGCCCTGGGGACCCCATCCCCTGGTTCTTGGCCTTTTCCTTTTTTAAAAAAAAACAAATAAAGGAAGAGTGGGGTCAATTTTGGCCACACGGACCCCATCCCCTGGGGCCTGCCCTTTATTAATTTTTATTTTTTAAAAGAGAGGGGGCCAACACAGCCCACCTCCCCGGGCTGATATAGCCCCAAAGACCCCATCCCCCGGGGCATGGTCCCTGCCAGCTCCCCGCTTCCTGCGGAAGCCAGCATTGCTTTTGGACAGAGGGTGCGACAAACTCCCTTTGTTCAAAAGCAATTCTGCTCCATTTCAGGGTAGCGAGAGCATTTTTACTGCTCTTGCTTCCATGAAACGATAGCTGAGTTTGCTATTGGTTGGTGGGAGCAGTGCTCCTGCCAAGCCATAGCAAACTGCAATGTCCCGGGCACCCCGGGACATTGCTGGAGCTGGCCCTGGGGTGGCAGTTTTCAGGGCCATGGAGGGCTCCCATCATCTGTAAAGCAGCACAACGGACCTCGTCATTGCTTAATTTGTGCCCTTGGGGTGGCGGTCCCCATGGCTGCGTGTGAAGCCCCCCCATGCTTTATTTTAAATATAGACCTGGGAGGTGGCAGTCCGCGGGGCTGGAGCCACCTACGCATTTTAATTTACTATAGCCCCATGGAGGTGGCAATCCCCAGGGCTGCGGGTGGGCCACATGGCCACCCGCACTCCAGTATATTAGCCCCGGGGATGCAGTGGAACGTGGGGTTGTGTGGGGGGCTGAAGCCCCCGCACACATTTCAAATTACTGTAGCCCCTGTGGCAGTTCCCGGGGCTCTGGGGGAGCACCTGCTTCCCCCATATTTTTGGGGTGTTTAGCCCCAGGGTGGTGGCGGTCCCCAGGCAGTCCCAGGGGACGTGGGGTCCTTGTGGCCCCCCACATTTCAATCAATTAGCTCCAGGAAGTGGCAGCCCCAGCACTGCAGGGGCCCAGCCGGGCCCCCTCATTATTATATTTAATTGCCCCCGGGACCTGGCCCAACTAGAGTTTAAAAAAAGAATTCTACTGAATTTGCGAATCCAACACAACTCCCGCCGAAACAAAAAAATAAAAAAGCTTTTTGGGCATCTTTGGGCCTGTAGGACATCCCAAAGATACCCAGGGGTCACGGTGTTTCTACCTTGCCCCCTTTTCTTTTTTTAACGCTATTTCTTGTGACTCAGTTCAAACGAGTCACAAGATGGCTGCTAACACTTCCTGCTTCGAAATGTTGGCAGCCAATCAGATCTCAGGCACACGATCGGGAGGATTCGCAGATCCATGGCGGTCACAGTTGTATATATGAGAAATCTTTACATTTTTTAGCATCTACTGAATGCATTTAAACCATTTAACAAAAAGAGTGCTTTCTGGACCAAGAGCTACCTTTTTGCCAAATTTGGTGTAATTCCGTTCAGCAGTTTGGGCTGTATGCGTATCTAAAGTTTCCAATGGAAATTAACATGGAGTAAAAGCATTTTGGAACCCTCCTTTTTCTCAGCCCCCACTTGACAGATGACTTTAAAGACAGCAGCTGACTTGCGTATTAGTTTTGAAAATTTCACTAGGATTCATCAAACAACATCAATGTTATTGGCAAATGAAAAAACGCTGTTCCTATGGAAACTATGTCCTAACTGTAGTTACCTACTGGCGACCGCCAGTAGGTAATATATACACATATATGCAGTTGTTTTGACCGGAACTTTTAAGTTCCGGTCAAAACTGCAATTTGCCCTACATATAAAATGACTGACATTACAACTGCAGCGCGTTGATGCTATTAAGTGTTATTTGATTACTCACTGCACTTGGAGTAACTGCCTGAATAATTGCAGCTACAGTGCACTCAGGTAAAAGTATGACCCAATGGACTACAAGTCACACGGTAGTCTGCATTTAAGCACATGATCACTTTACTACGTAACATTTACTCACCTGTGAACAAGGCTCAATGGAGTATTGATTATACCATTATTTCAAAGGATCTTGTGGCTTCTCTTTCTGAGTACCAAGTGACCCCCAGCGTAGAAAGTGATCATAATCCACGTACAAGGACATTGTTGTTAACAGTTGTTCATCTGCCAGAGTCAAGGTCTATGGTAACTGGATCAACTGCTTACAATCTGAGAAGGTTAGTGTGGGACTTGACAAATCAAAAGGAGATATGGGCATTTATATGACCTGTAATAGAATCAGCATTAACTGAGTGCAGACAAGGGGAATCAATGGTTGTAATCTGTCGGGCTCTGTGCTTCCTTGTTACTTCACTTCCGGGCTAAAACAACAGCAAGGGGATATACTACAAGGCCAAAAAGATCCAGTGGTACTGAACTAGGTTTTGCCAACAAAAAAGGGAACTTAACAAAGCAGCTCGGACCATCTTTAAACAACCGAACAGTGCCTTTAAATTTTCAAAACTGTACTCACCAAAACGCTTGAGAAGAATATATAAAAATGAAATATGGATAGCAAAACATACATACTATGAAGAAATATGGACAAAGTTGCACTTTGCTAGCAAAATGAATAACCTGAATGCTTTCTGGGGTTTAATTAATAAACTTGAATGTGGCAGTAGAAGAGCCAACAGTGCCAACATCTCTGAATCATGTTGGGTATCCTTCATTAATAACCAAATGGGGCCTCCTTGCTTTCTGTTTTAGACAATAACATCAATCCGTACATTTTAAGTCTGCTGACCAACATAAGTAGCGGGAAAAAGGGAAATGAATATTATCATAATGAAGTCAAACCATTGGTAACAGAGTTATGGCAAGAAGAACAAGTTAAAATGGCAATAAGCAGGATTAGATCAAATGGAGCGCCATGCCACAATCTGTTTTAAGGCAAAAATAGATCTTTGGTCAGAAATGTTGAAGCCATTTTTCAACGGAGTTGTAAAATCAAAAATGGTTCCAGAATCATGGCAGGGAAGTATAATTTAGCCAATCCATATAAGTGGCCCATTAGACAATCCGGTTAACTACCGGTTGATTTCCCTAACAGATGTTGAGGCTAAAATCTTTGATACTTGTCTGGTTAAGGACTGGGAAGAATGGGCTGCGAAAGAAGATATTATACCGATATTCCAAACTTGTTTTCACAGGGCCCAGTCAACGATCACAACTTGATATGAATCACAGAAAGAGCAAAGTATAAAAGGCAAAAGTTATACATCTGTTTTGTAGACCTTAAGGCTGCTTTTGATTCTGTTACCCATAATTTAATTTGGACAAAAATATCTGCATGGGGTATTCCGAAACAATTATTAGATTTGATTATATTAGTATACTCTAATACTTGGGTCCAGGTTGAAGTGGGGGACGGCAGTTGTACTACTCGCCAACTTGAAACACATGGTGGTCTCAAACAAAGATGTGTCTTGGCTACATGTCTCCTTAACCTTTTTATGGCCGATTTACCATCGTTTTTTAAATATGCTAATACTCATTCATATAAACTTGCAGGACAAAATATAAAATATTTACAGTATACAGATGACACTATGGGGGATACTCTCAAGAACGTGTGATAAACATCGCAAAATTAGCTTAACGCAACTTTACACATCTCAGTCTATCGCGACAAAATACCACAGTTTTAACATTGTATTCCCAACCCGGCGGCACCATGCGAAAGTAGCAGGATAACGCACCAAATGACACCGTAAAAATCAACAGAAGGCCGAAAAAGGGCGAAACACGAACGCGAAAAAAGTTGCGATGGCCCAAATTGCGTTTAAAAAATCTGCGACATCCAGCGACAGGCCTGCAATTCCCATGCGTCATGTGGGAAAATGCACTATAAAAGCAACAAAAAAACACACCAAAACCAAATCAAATTGCGTAGCACCATGAATGCACCCAGACCAAGTGCAGAGGACAACAAGAACCCCACAAGCCACACGGAGGACCAGCCAGGAACCCCGTGTTCGGGGAAGGGCAAGGAGAAGAGGAAGAGGATAACAGGGTTCAGTCTGCAGGAAGACCCGATCATTGTCACGGAGTTGACAGAACACTACCAACAACTGTTCGTCACCTCCACTGCATCATTGGCAATACAAATGGAAATATGGCAGTCCATCGTCAACAACGTGAATGCAGTCGGAGTGTTGAGGAGGTAATTGGAGGAGGTCAAGAGGCGCTGGCATGATGTGCAAAGCCAAACCAAACAGAAACTCGCTGCCAACGGTAAGGCAGCAAAGGCGACTGGAGGTGGGAGCCCTGCGCCACAGGAGGAGCTGGATGAACTGGAGGAAATGGTGGCCACAGTCATGAGTGTGGAGACAGTGCAAGTTTCGGGAGCCCAGACACAGCTCGACATGACCTGACCCAACAGCAACAGGGTGAGTAACGACCAGTGACTGGGGGAACGGAGGGAGATAGGCACAATGGCACACATGCACAATCAAGTGTGGCACACTGCACACCCACAATGACCCTGGGTCATGTCCCTGATACCCTTGGCACACTGCAGTTCACATAGAAACACCAAGTAGGCCCCCATCCACAATGTGCACAAAGGGGCCCCCTCCCTATTACCAATCCTACAACATACCCATGCACATGTGCTGAATCCAGCAAAGCCGCGGCTCTGTGAGCCACACTGAAAATGCAAGTGACACTGCATGACCGATAGCATGGCTGCAGCCAAAATACAGGACATGGTGTCGACACGACTCTGAAGTGGCCCAGCGTGGGCCACATCCTCAAAGTATCAGGTCACACTCTGACACATCCATGTACACATACAACCCCTGACGTCAACAACACATCTGCAGACGAACAATGCACAAGAGTACAAAAACAGTCCAAGAGCACAAATGACCCAAGTCGTCCACACCTCAGCACCCGAAAAGCACACAAGTCAACGGCACACCACCTCAAAGGGATAAGGGGCCGCTAAATCAGAGCTGCAGGGGCAACTCTCCCACAATGCAGCACACACACATAGCAATCAAAGCACATCAACATTGTCGACAATGTGTTACAAAGTGCAACACTTACACCAAAGGACAGAGGACGCAACTGGTGCTGCTTGTGCGTAGAAACTGCCCAATCACATCTGGCATTGCATGAAACTGTAAGATGATAATGTACGAGTACAACTGCATATCCATCATGTAGTCGAAATATCGACTGCCTCCCTTCAAATAGCCAGCTGCTTCAAAACAGTCGCAATGTACATTGTCATGCTGTCTGTCTGGGAACATGTATAATGTGGCAACATACATGGGACACACTGTTTACCTGCATTCCCCGTTTACATTGCAGGGGGACAATCAGCACCTCCTGCATAGCAGACCAGACATATCTTCAGTGATGATGAAGAGGACACCCAGGTCATCTGCACCGACACCCTCCAACGTATCGTAAACAGCCTCCGCACCCCACCTCCAGGAGCAGGGCAGCCCAGCTACATCGAGGTGACCCCACCCCCAGCACAGACCACACAACAGGAAGCACCCACCACCACGGCTGGCTCACAGGACATCCACGACCAACACATGGCTTTCCAATGCCGTGTGTTAGGGTGCCAGGGGAGGATGGCTGATCAGCTGCGGTGGGGTTCGACCTCATGGCAGCCAAACTAGAAACGATACGGGGGGGTCTACGTCCCATCAGGGACCACTTACAGTCCCTAACGGACACCAACTGTCTGCTACATACTCTCCAACAATCCTTGGCTGACCTCACAGGAGCCATTACTCGGATAGAAACTGTCTAGTCAGACAGGCTCCAACGATGACAGCACAGAGGTGGCACAGATGCGGAGGATAATGGAGACCATGGAGCCGATGTAGGCTGGAAGTATGGCTGCCACCAGTGAGATGTTGTTGGGATCTTCCATGCCCAGCATTTCCTCATCTTGCCATTGCTGCTACAGAGCCAGTACCAGATAACTGCTGAAGGAACTTCGACACACACATCTCCGCCCCCTGATGTGTCATTGGCACACAGTGATGCAGCCCTACCACCTTCGCCCCTGATGTGTCAGTGGCACACAGTGATGCAGCCATAACTCCACCACACTCACCTGACACACCGGACACAGAATACGTATCAGAGGAGTAGGATGTGGATGGTAATGACTTTGTGAGGAAGGTTGTAGTAGCATCCATCCCTACCAGATGGCCTGTCCCTGCCTGGTTCAGCCCCCTGCGACATTAACCTGGACCCCAACATGGACTGCCATATCTGCTGTGGTTACCAATGACACAGCAATCCATCTGCGGACTGAACTCTTCCTCTTCAAATTAACTTTTCATTCCCCCAAGGACTCTGGTTGGCCCACCAATGGGCAACCATGTAATGTGGGCCTGGCATGGCCATGTACTGCTTTAGCTCCAACACCCCACAGAATGTGAATAAAACATTCAAAATCGCACAGATGTGTCATGTCTATGTTCATTCAAGCACTCCCAATGTACATGTGGCAGTCTGTCCCTCCCTGTGTACGGACAATGCTCATTGAAGCACACGATTTGTCATACTAATCAACACTCATTACAGTTGTACACTGGTGAAGTTGCGTAGACTTTATTAGCATGTGCGTGTCAGTACGGGCAAGGCAAGGGCCAAAACAGGCAGACGAATGATTAAGACACTTACATGAAGGATGGGAACATGTCGAGGTGCAAGAAATGGGGATACCAAAATGAGCAAATCATTACGGTTGGCAACAGTCTCAGCACACTTTGCCTTCCTGGATCAGTCATGTGATGGTTGGCATCTGCTCATTGCCTTGTGTCAGGCAACACGACTCACAGCCCGTAGGATCTGTATAGTGCTGTACCACCGGACTACGCCGACTGTGTGCTCTGCTGCCAGTGAGCAGGTGGAAGGGTGCAACAAGGTCACATGTTGTGCTACATTGCCATGTGTGTAGACTGCCTCCAGCAGTATGTCAGATTAAGGAACGTTGCCAAACGACGCTGTGCAGCTCCTCCCATGGGACTGCATCACCTTGCACAGATGTGTACCAACACGCGTAGGTGCACGCACATGCATTCTGAGTCCGGGCGAATGCAGACATGTCCACTGTTGTTCTGGGATATGTGGCCATTCCTCCAAGATGCAACCAGGTGTTGGGACCTGTGCTCTGGGTGTCAATCATTTGTGGCTGCTGGAACGTAGTTACTCGTCCATGAATGCGAGAGCAGCTTCATGGGCAATCAGTTCCAGTAGTACATCGTTCTCAAGTTCAACGAACACGAGGGAGAGCCAATCCATTAACTGGTCCAGACAGATGTGCTCCGTCCATGCAGTTTCACCAATTCGCAACACAGCCCAATAGGGGAGAGCCTTGATGTGGTCACTGCACACGATGACTTTTGCAATCTCCCATCCACTATTGCCAGCACATACGCCACATATCAAGGCATCCCATGCACGGGTATCCCGGTTGCACTCCTGTTCGTGGGTCAACAGGGGATGCAAACACCAGTCATAATCCAGTTCAGCTACCGTTGTGTTGGATAGGCAGACCTCCATGGGCCACCCAAATGTGCATGATCGACAGTGGAACCAGGGCTGGACGCATGTGACATACGCAAGACGGAAACTCAGACAGTAACTGATTCGCAACATTGCAATCTGCAGTGATCCCAACAGATGCAGCATTTGTGTATGGTACAGTTTCACGTGACAAAGGTTGTGCATGTGCCCGGGATTGCCTGCCATTGCGTTTGTTGGTCTCGTAGCACCGCCAATCCTCAGACCGGCGGCAGTTCTGTGGATGACATGCCACAGCTCTGAGCAATGAGTCGTATGTGTGTGAAACGTTTGGACATATGGGTTGTTTTTTCCAATGTGTCAAGGGCATCCCATTCAGGTGTACCTCGAGCAGGGACAAGTGTGTGTGTGGGGTGTGAACATATTGGTCTTTCAGTAGCGCAGTTCGTGGTGTGGGAGTCATCGGAGTCTGGTATGGGATCTCACTCAGGGGGTGCCAGCCGCATTCAAGACCAAGGTCGGAGGTTTGGTTGTCCTTCCGCCTTGTGAATTGAGACAAAGGGGATTTTATGCCTAATTTTAGTCTGACTACTGCTTGCATTTCCGAAATGTGATGTGGCCTTTGCGCTGAAATTGATGCCAGGCCTTAGATTTAGGGTGCACCAATTGCGAAACACACGCAACAGTTGGCATGTATGAGCCAAGGGCCCAACTGGCCTTGCGTTCCTTGTTCAGGCTCTCTCTTTCTCTCTTTTTCTTTCTCTCTTTCTTTCTCTCTTTCTCTCTCCCTCTGTCCTTTGATGAGTGCCTGACACACCTTCTATTCTTTGATATTGTCTTGCAGGCTGTGACTTACAGATTGTCCAGGGATGACCTGCCAGGACTCTTCCAAATAGTTATTTGGAGACAAATTTGATTGTGATATTTTGTTATCGACTTTCAATGGTTATTGAATGATTCTGCTTTTCTGTACTCACATGAATGTTAATTGTTGTAATTGTGCGACATCAGGTGAATGATTTTATTCATGATTTGGTGACGTTGATGTGCAATATCTTGGCCCGGGAGAGGTGGGGGGTGCTCGGGGTAGGGCCCGGGGGGCGGGGGTGGGGGGTGGTCCTGGGGGGGGGGGTGCATGTTGTGGCCCTCTTGGGTATCCAAGCTGCTTGATCGTTGGCTCTATGGCATCTGTTGCTCTTCAGGTGTGGCTCTGGGATGGTCTCCCTTTTCTGGTGCAGGTTTTAGTCCGACTTTACACCAGGTAAGAGCAGGTGTTGAATTCCTGCTGCTAACGCACCTTAGCGCCTGTTTTGTGATCTTATCGCAGATCTGGCAGGTCGTTGAGAATGTTGTGTCGTGGTGTTGTCGCTGCTTTTTGCACGAGAACGCCTACTCTGCAACTCATTCGCGTTAGTTACCAGGGTCATCTGTGGTGATGTTTTTTGCGGCTGCTATTGCAGGTAAACTGGTGATATGGGCTTGTTAGAACCAGCTTGTGAATGGGGCGATAAATTTATCGCAACTTTGGCTGCAATAAAGTGCCGATAACTCGGCGATACATCCTTGAGAATATGCATCTATATTGTTAAGTCATACTGCTTTAGACCTACCAATACTGATAGAATCATTTAATAATTATATTCTAGCTAATGGTTTACAAATGTTATGTTAAATGAGACTTTTTAAGCGCACTAACACCCGAAGGTTTCTTGGCGCTGGCTGAAGGGACATGTGGGTGAAACAGGAAAAATGTATTCAGAAAGGGTAAACAGATAAGTCTTAAGGAGTTTCCTGAACTGAAAAAGGGAATTACTGGATTTGATGGCCAGGGGAAGGGAATTCCAGAGTTTAGGGGCGAGAAAAGCAAATCGACGGCCTCCAAATTTATTAAGTTTAAATTTGGGGGTAACAACCAAGTGAAGGGAGGCCGAGCGGAGGGAGCGTGCTGGTTGGTGCAAGGTGACCAAGGATTTTAAAAAAACAGGGCAGGAACAGTGAAGGGATTTAAATACTATGCAGCCCATCTTGAAGGCTGCTCTTTCCTTCACTGGCAGCCAATGAAGCTTGCGGAGCAAGAGCTTCGCGTATTGCCACTTAGGGATCTTAAATATAAGGCGGGCTGCCTGGTTTTGTACGACCTGAAGGCGGTGCAAGAGGAATCGCGGGAGTGCGTGATAGAGGGAATTAGAGAAATCAAGGCGCGAAATGACGAGGGACATGACGACCTGACACAGAGCCGCATGTGAAAGTAGGTGCCTGATCTTCCGGATTTTTCAGAGTTGGAACATACACGAAGAAATCGTGGCACCCACTTGAGCTTTGAGTGACAAATCGGCGTCGATCGTTACCCCCAAACTCCTAACGGCCTTGAGTGGTGTAGGGGGGGACCCAAATCTGGGGGCCAGAACTGCGGACCCCAGTGGGCAGCACTGGAGCCAGGGAGGAGTAGCTCAGTCTTTCCCGGGTTAAGTTTTAACTGGTTCAGATTCATCCATTGATGGATATGAGTCATCAGGGCGTGAAAGTTGTTAATTGCCTGAGGAGAATCGAGTGGAAAGACGAGCTGCAAATCGTCAGCATAATTGAAGACGATAACGTCCCAATTCTGGAGGGAATGAATTAAAGGACGAAGATAAAGATTAAATAATAACGGGGAAATTGAGGAACCCTGGGGGACACCGCAGGTGATAGGAGATTTAGATGCAGTGAAGGGACCAAGGCGTACAGCTTGTGATCTTCCTGTCAAGAATGATTCCACCCACCTAAGGGCTGAACCCTGGATGCCAGCTTGTCCGACACGGTGGAGAAGGATGTCATGATCCACCGTGTCGAACGCGGCAGATAGGTCCAAAAGGACCAAAGCCTGTGGTCTCTTGGCATCTGCATTCCCTCTCAGAGTATCCATGACTGCCAAGATGACAGCTTCCGTGGAATGGGCCGGCCTAAAGCCGGCCTGATTGAACTCAAGGAAGCAAGAACTCTCGATGAAATTAGAGAGACACCAGGTGACATGGGCTTCAAGGAGTTTTGACAAATAAGGCAGCAAGGATATTGGGCGATAGTTAGAGGGTTCAGCGGCATCAGCCCCAGGCTTATTCAAGAGAGGCACAAGAGTGGCCTCCTTGAAGGAGCCGGGGACCGTGCCAGAGGTGAGGGAAGCATTCAGGAGGGGTAGTATACATTCAGGCAGTTTAAGGCAAACATCACGCAGTACCGCCGGAGGGCAGTGATCGTCCGGGGAGCCCGATTTTACACGGTTGGCTAATTTCGCCAGGGTAGAAGGATCTAGTGTGGGAAGCGAAGTGAGAGATGATGAATTGTCCGGGAGGGTGTCCAAAAGTAGTGGCGGCTGTAAAATAGGGATGATGGAATCTTTTATTTTGATAATTTTTTCAATAAAAAAGAGGTTAAGGGCATCACAGGTCTCTTTGGACGGGGTTTGGGCTGGAAGGGTCCTGTCGTCCGTGGTCAGTTCGTTCATAATCCTAAAAACCTCACTGGATTTATTGGCGGCTAAAAGGATTCTATCGGAGATATGCTCCGATTTGGCTGACAGGATAGCTGATTTATAGTCTCTCCGGGCAGTTACATATTTCTGTCTGGATAACAGGGAATAATCCCGCCTCCAAATACGTTCCAGTTGACGTAACTCAAGTTTTATTTTCTTGAGGTTGTCGGAGAACCACCGGTTGGCGTTAGGGTGTCTAGTACACGGAAACTTGGTTACTGGGGCAAATTGGTCGCTAGCCCCTTTTAGCCAGCTGCGGATGTTGGTATCAATCCTATTAACATCATCAAGAGGAGAGATGTTCGGACAAGTGGAAGCCAGGGTAGTTAAAAATCCCTTGGAATCATAATTATTCCATTTGCGTGCAGAGCCGCCTGCCATCAATGGGGCCTTGGTTCGCCCACTGAGAGTAATGGTCGTATCGACTATATGGTGGTCTGACCATACGCATGGAAGTGTAGAAGGCGGTGAGAGGGTTAGATTCAGGGTCCAGACCTGATCTAGTATATGACCTTTTACATGCGTGGGTGAAGCAACTTGCTGACTCAAGTTCAGACTTGTCAAAGTCTCGAATAATGCAGTGGCTTGTGCCCCAGCGTTGACATCATTGAACCAATGATTAAAATCCCCAAATAGGGCGAAACTAGGTAGTGATGGCAAAAGGGCAGTCAGATGTTCGCATAATTTCTCCGCGAAATCTGGCATGGGTCGGGGAGGGCGATATAGATGGGCAAAAGAGAAAGCCCCAGCTTCCATCCCCAGATTAATAATCAGGTTGTCTACTTGTGGGAGTGCGAATGAGGATGAAGAAATGAGATGAAAACGTTTCGAGATAATGGCAGCCACCCCCCCACCAGGGTGATCGGCAATACGGTCAGCATGAAGAATAAAGTAATCTGGGGGAAGGGCTGCTAAGATGTCAGGAAGAGAATCCCCCGTGAGCCAGGACTCGGTAAGCAAAAGGAGGTCAGGATGTTCTTGTAACAACAAGGTAAAAATATCTACCTGGTGTCTGACCATAGAACGGGTGTTTAAGAATAGAACCCGGATGGTGTTGTGAATCTGTGCAGGAGCAGTCAGAGGAATAGGGGGATCGTGTAAAGAGGGGGGATTGCATAAAATACCAAGTGCAGTGAGTTTTCCCATGGTGACTAAAGGGAGAGCCAGACCAGGTAGGTTGAGATCTCTCAATTGCCTAGCGGTATATGAGATGTTATGGCTAGCGTCCCCAGCCCCTTGCCCCTGCCGGCCGCGGACGGGCGCAGACGGGCTTAACTCTGGCGCAACTCCGGCGCGCCTACGACGCACCCGCTGCGCTCGTCCGCTGCGCTGACACATATTGACCGTTTAAGTAGGGAACAGACGAGGGGGGTGTGGCGAGGATCGCCGTCCAACCCTGCCCAAGATGGCGCCCACGAACGCTGAGGAGCCCCGGCAAGCGGTCCGGCCACAGCGGATGGGTTGGCTACAGAAGATAAGGTAGGCAGTTAAAAGAAACGCTGCTAGTAATCAGCAGGGCAAGTATTGAAATTAAAATTAAAATTAAAATTAGGGTCCACCGCTCGTGATCAGCGAGACAGGTAAGGGGAGCATTTTTTACCGCTAGTAGTAAGCGTTTTTTACCGCTAGTAGTCAGCGGGGAACCAGAGGTGGGTTTTAAAATTAAGGTCTGTCGCACTCCAGCAGTTGCATGCAAGCCCACTGCCACTGGGCTGCTAGCGATTACAGGAGGAAAGGGGAGGCGGGTACTAAGTAGGGAATAGACGAGGGGGGTGTGGCGAGGATCGCCGTCCAACCCTGCCCAAGATGGCGCCCACGAACGCTGAGGAGCCCCGGCAAGCGGTCCGGCCACAGCGGATGGGTTGGCTACAGAAGATAAGGTAGGCAGTTAAAAGAAACGCTGCTAGTAATCAGCAGGGCAAGTATTGAAATAAAAATTAAAATTAAAATTAGGGTCCACCGCTCGTGATCAGCGAGACAGGTAAGGGGAGCGTTTTTTACCGCTAGTAGTCAGCGTTTTTTACCGCTAGTAGTCAGCGGGGAACCAGAGGTGGGTTTTAAAATTAAGGTCTGTCGCACTCCAGCAGTCGCATGCAAGCCCACTGCCACTGGGCTGCTAGCGATCACAGGAGGAAAGGGGAGGCGGGTACTAAGTAGGGAATAGACGAGGGGGGTGTGGTGAGGATCGCCGTCCAACCCTGCCCAAGATGGCGCCCACGAACGCAGAGGAGCCCCGGCAAGCGGTCCGGCCACAGTGAATGGGTTGGCTACAGAAGATAAGGTAGGCAGTTAAAAGAAACGCTGCTAGTAATCAGCAGGGCAAGTATTGAAATAAAAATGAATACTAAAAAAAAAATTATGACGATAAGTTTGACTAAATCAGATATGAATATTAACGGGTTAAAGATTGAAACAGTAACATTTTATAAGTATCAAGGTATCTCATTTGATGACAGATTGTCTTTTAAACAGCACTTTATCAATTTAAAAGTGAAAGCTACCGCACCGTCTTTTGCCTTTAGAAAGTTGAGAGATACGTTGGTATGTCCAAACCATGAGCATTTACTCAAGGTAATGAAATCAAAGCTGATTGCCTCCTTGGATTATGGGTCAGTTATTTTTCAAAGTAAAGACTTTAAAATTCTTGATAATTTACAAATAAAAGGGCCCAATTCGCAAATGTAATCTGAGACAAAATCCTAACTTTACGACTTTTGGTATGCAAAAAAGGGCATGTAGGAGTGGTAAAGTTAGGAATCCTAACTTTACTACTCCTAAATGCCCTTTGTGAATACCGAAAGTCGTAAAGTTAGGAGACCAGAAGTGGTGAAGAATATATTACCTACTGGCGGTCGCCTGTAGGTAGTTATAGTTAGGACCTAGTTTCCATAGGAATCAAATTTTTTGTTTTGCTTATAAGTTTGGGGTCATTTGATGAATCTTCATGACATCTTTCAAAACAAATTCTTTGGTGATATCAGCTCGTATGTTGAAAGTTTGGGGGTGATTCGTCAAGAGGGAGCCGAGAAAAAAGGGGGGTCCCAAAACGTGTTTTCTCCATGTTAATTTCTATAGGAAACTTTGAACAAGGCTACAGGTCGAACGGGTGAACGGAATTACCCCAAATTTGGCAGGGAGAAGGGTCTTGGTCTAGAAAGCACGCTTTTGTTTATTTGGTGTAAATTTGTTCAGTAGTTTTTGAGAAATATCAAAATTTACAGATATCGATCTTTGAGAATTTAGCCATCTGATTGGCTGAGGCGTTACGAGCACGAGCTTGCTGCTGATTGGCTGTGAGCGATGCGAGCCGTTGCAACTAGAAAGTGTTGTCCGCCATTTTGTGATTCAGTTGAAGTGGATAAGGGGGAAAAAGAGTGAAAAAAGTAGGAAAGAGGTGGGGAGGAGCACTGTAACCTGTGTGGCGTGTTTAGGGTGTTGTATAGAGGGAGTGCGAAGCAAAGTATTCACCCCTACCGGTGTGAAAGTGCTGGGCTACGGAAATTTAGTGAGGTATTGAATAGAGTTTGATGGTGGTAAGGTGAGATGGTGCGTGACTCGGGAATTCAAGCTTGAGCCCAAACTGTGTATCTTATGCTGTGAAATTATGTGCCGTGGCCATTGTACTACACCTGTGGAAGTAGTGTGAGCATGTGTTTATACCTACTATAGGACGAACTACTGACCCCTACTGGTCTGAAAGTCCTGGGGTTCCGAAAATATGTGAGGTACTGTCTAGCGTCTCATGCTGCTAAGGTGAGGTGCTGTCTGACTGGGGGAGGAAAGCTTGAGCCCAAACTGTGGGTCATATACTGTGAAGTCATGTGCTCTGCCCGCTGTGCCACATCTGTGCAAATAATGTCAGCATGTAGTTATACCTACTCGGAGAAACTTTTGTTTCAAACATTGTAACTTTTATATGGTGCTTAGGGGGTGTTATCTAGGGAGTGCGAAGGTAAATTTGCGAATATCAAATGAATTCAGTATTTGTAAAGTGGAAAGCACTGACTGCTACGGGTCTGATGGCGCTGGGGGTGTAATTTGAGGTGCTGCTGGAGTTGGGGATAAAGCTGATGAACTACTGAGCCCTATTGTGAACTTTTAACCTGCACGTGCCGTTAAATGTTCGATAAAATGTTGCAAAACCATATCGTTAGGTTAAAAACAATTGATGAACTTTTAACCTGCTGGTGTCGTAGAATGTTCCAGAAAGTGTGGTGATAAAATAGGTTGAACTTGTGACCTGTATGTGGTACGGAATATTAAGTTGCTTTTCATATGGAAAATTCAAAATTAACCAATGGAGAAGTTTTGGAATCTCGTTGAAGGAATGAAGTATTCTCATTTGTTCTGTACATGTATTTATGTGTGGAGAGACAGAGAAATTGTGCCATTACTGGTTCCATTCTTGATGAAATCGGTGCTTTACATGTACTATGTGACAAAGAAAGAATTGTATGCGTGTGTGACATTTGAAATCTGCATACCAACTACAAAGGTGAGTTTCAAATGAACAAGGTGTGTTATGTGTTCTGTAATAGTGATTAAATATTTGAGGTGATGTTTTTATGTTTGAAAGTATTTTTTATTTCAAAATAATATAGTGTGAGTAAAGTGTGGTGTTTGATATTGGTTATAAAACATGCATACAATTTGACTTGTTAACGAAGTACTTTATATATGTTTAGGAATTTTTCACAAAGACGAAGTGTAGTTTGCCATCTTTAAAGGACTGTAGGGTTTTGAAAATGAGGTACAGCATTAATTTCGGTTTGTAATGTATTCGAGCGAGATAAACAAAATGTCGCACGTTTGCAAATTATACTTTTTGTGAAAATAGTGGGGTGAGGGGGTGGTGGTAGGAGATGTATGTGTTAAGTTAAAAGCGATAAAACGAAACCCAGAAATGATGTGTGGGCAGGTTGTGGTCTCATTTTTGATACTGAGAGGTAGATTTTAATGTAAGTCGCGGTAGATTGTTGTACTGTGAGGCCGTCTACAGTGTTTGGAGATTACATGGAGAGGAGCTGGAGATAGTAAAAGTGATACATTCCTTTTATATGTACGCATAGTTTGAATCATTTGATCATAGGTTGAGATACAATATGAACATGGTTTCTGGTTTGCATTTGGGTATAGTTAATAGTTTTCGTAGTTTCTGACTAGTGAATAATAAAAGGGTAGATATACTAACATATATGGTAGTAAACGTATTAATGATTGTCTGTTCTTATGGAATAGAAGTGGTTGGGGAGTGCTTCTTTAGAAGAGATGTTTATAAATGTGTGAGAGATAAAAAAGAAATGAAAATGTGCGGTATATTTTCTATATGACTTTATTTACTTTAGAGAACTACATCTGATTATAAGTGACACTATTTGTCAGGCTGTGTCCCTGTGCTGGATATACGTAGGTGTTGAAGTAGTCCGGGTTTTACCGGTGGTCAGCTTCATTATTCCTTTTGAGACACTCGTCAATTTTTTCATTCCATTTAATTTCTTTAATATAGATACAGTAAAGGGACAGTATATCAAACATTAGGAAATTAGAACTTTGTTTACTCTCCCCATCCCCAGCTATACACTCTACAGCGTGTTTAAACGACATTAGTAACATATAGATGTCTAGCTAGTAAAGGTGGTGTAGTTCCACTGGGCCCATTTATAAACCGTGCTATGGGATGGTTTATGTTTTACCCGGCAATTTGCATGTTTGAATACTTTTTGCTGATAAGTGTTCCGGCAGACACCTGTTAAAATTAACATTGTATATGGGTATAGTGGCGCTACTGGAAATGGTGGGGGTTTCTGTTTGATTTTGTATGGTTAAGCAAGGGCGGGGTGGGTGAGGGGGAGGTGGGTATGTTGGTGATTAAAACACAGCTACTAAAGGTGATGTAGTACCACTGGGAGCACTTATAAAGCGTCCTATGGCATGGTATATGTTTTACCTGCAAATTTGCATGTTTTAATACATTTTGCTGATGGGCGTTTCGGGAGACATCTGTTGAAATTAAGCCTCTATATGGCTATAGTGGCGTTTCTACGATTGCTGGGGCTCTTTCTTTTATTGCATAAAGTTAAGCAAGGGCGGGTGTGGAGGTGGTGCAGTGGTACTGCTACTATTTATAACCCGTTATATGTTATGGTGTATGTTTTAGTTGCAAAATTGCTGGTTTTAATAGCTTTTGATGATGAGCGTTCTGGCAGACACCTGTTGACATTAAGTTTATGTATGGCTATAGTGGCGCTAACGGGAGTGCTGGGGCTCGTTGTTTGATTTTGTAAGGTTAAGCAAGGGCAGAGGTGGGGGTATGGGAGGTGGGTATGTTGCTGATTATAACACGGACATTTGTAACGTGGACATGTGTAGCTAGTAAAGGTAATGTAGTTCCACTGGGCCCATTTATAATCCATGCTATGGGATGGTGTATGTTTTACCTGCCAATTTGCATGTTTGAATACTTTTTGCTGATAAGTGTTCCGGCAGGCACCTGTTAAAATGTACGCTGTGTATGGGTATTGTGGCGGTACTAGGAATGGTGGGGGTTTATGTTTGATTTCGTACGGTTAACCAAGGGTGGGGGTGGGTGTGGGGTAGGTGGGTATGTTGGTGATTAAAACACAGAATTTAGTAACGTGCAGATGTTGAGCTACTAAAGGTGATGTAGTACCACTGGGAGCACTTATAAAGTGCCCTATGGCAGGGTATATGTTTTACCCACAAATTTGATTGTTTTAATACGCTTTGCTGATGAGCGTTCTAGCAGACAGTTGTTGAAATTAAGTTCCTGTATTGCTATAGTGTCTCCAATAGGTTTGCTGGGGTTCTTTCTTTGATTTTGTAGGGTTAAGGAAGGATGGGGAAGAGGGTGGTGTAGTGGAAGTGTGCCCATTTATGAATCGCTTTATGGTATGTTATTTTTTGGCAAATTCCCATGTTTTAATACCTTTTGGTGATGAGTATTATAGCAGACAGCTACACAAATTACACAACATTTCTGTGGATAACAAATCTTCGTGCTGATAGACACTCTTGCACTGTGGTAGAAGGCTGCCAGCGTTGATGGCAAATTATGAAACTTGGTGCCATTGTAAATTTCAATGAAAGCTTAGACTATTTCTTTGTTACATGGTGTAGTCAGGGATTTAAGTGGGAAAAAAACTGGGGGTGCTCTAAAAGGGGCGGCAAACCTCTTAAAGGGGTGTGGGCTATGCAAGTAGGGGCTTGGTCTAAATCGAGATAAGTAGCATTGTGTGCTTTAGAAAATCCTCTCCAATTATCCTACTTTCGGAAAAAACATTCTTTAAAGGATTTGCCTTCCTTCTACAATGTGGCTCACCTTGTATGATGTCTCCAGTTCTCAGTAGTGAGCAAAATGAGCATGCGTACATCAATGTGCATGATCTCACTGCAGTGCAATTAAAATAAAAGAATTGACTATCATTGCAAGGGCCGATAATAGACCCCGATAGAGACTGTTAGGAGGCTCCCTGAACATAAGTGCCGGTCCTCAGACCTGGCCCAATTAAAGCCCAGCATCCATCTATCCTAAGCACTGCACCATCCAACCATATTTTAATTGATGCATACATTCCTACTTATAAACATATATCCTTCTGCTCCTGCACTTATCTTAAGCATCTATGAGCCTACTAGCCTATGGTAAGCACTGTGTCATTCATGCAGCCACACGTCTATATATTCATAGATACATCTGTCTCAGAACCAATGCTAAGCATCTATCAGACCACCCGTCTATCCTAAGTACTGGTCCATGCATTCATTCATCCTTCCATCCATCCATTGATACATCCATCCATTTACCTATCCATTCATCCATCAGGGCATGCATCCACTCGCCCTTTATTCAACTATACGTTCTTATTTCCGTGCACCCTCCGCCCGATCCTAAATAGGACGTATTATAGTCATCCACCCAGCGTCTTAAGGGCTCGAAAAGGCTGCCAATAAGCATTGACAGGCAGATGTTTCTTTTAAAGAACAACAAAGCTTTGAGTTGATCTTTGTGGAGCATATTTCACCACCAGTCTCTGGTGGTGTTTTAAACAAAGGTATATCTAGTGAAAAAAATGTAAAGGAGCTTTTCAGTGTAAGACGTTCATTTAGAAACATAACGTTTTGTTGAGTTGTATGTAGGAACACTGCTTTAAATTGGCCATGACTGACAGATACTGAATACCTGTACTTCTAACATTTGAGAAAGTATACCAGAGAGCTAATTTGGGGTGGTGAGAACCTGCAGTTCTATATTTCCATGTGAAGGGCAGTATAGGAATATAAAAGTAATTGGAAAGCTTTTATCTTCATATTAAAGAGGGGGGTGAGAACTAAGTGCAAAAAGAGAAGGGAAGTCCTGAGAGAAAATGGCTCTCTTTAAAGGATTTCCCTTGTCTACAATGCGAGTTACCTGGCATGATGTCTGTACTTCTCAGTAGTGAGCAATGTGCATGGCCTCACAGTCTCACTGCAGTGCCATAAAAAAATGGATTAGCTTTGCGAGGCCCGAAAATAGAGCCCCCTAAAGACCCGTTTTGAGGCCCCAAAAATAAACTGCCTGTGCTCAGATCCCCACAGACACCCCTCCCCCCCCCCACTTAAAGGCCTGGGTGCAGTGTTATGTTTACGAAGTTGTATATAAAATTGTTAGGCTAGTAATGGTTATTTTTGTGTGTGCCATTTGGTTGATAATATCATCCTAAGTACATAGATTACAATTTTTAAAAATACTATCTATAAAGTTGTCAGAGGTGGGTTGCAGGGGGAGTGCTGTGGGGTGGTGGGGTGCGTCGGAGAGATTAAAAGTACGAGGTAGTGCAGTTACATATCAATGGTAAAGGTGTATGTAAATAATTAAATAAATACTTGCTGTATGTTCTATGGCACTACTTGTCATCCTAGTGCTCCTCTGTCATGCTCCATCACGTTGCAGCACTGGGATCTGGAAGTTGTTAGTAGAAACTTTGTAATTGTATGTTATTATTTTAACATAGTGAACACATGTGAAAAATATTTGAATCTATTTTTTCTTTTTCAGAAAATTATTTCGCTTGGATTAAAATTTGGAAATGCCTAGAAGAAGTGAAAAAAAAGAAAAGAGAAGAAAAATAGACATTTGACGAAAAGGAAAGATCTTCAATTAGAAAAAAATGCGAGTAGTACAGAAACAGTTTGTTCTACTAAAAGCAGAAGACAATTTCTGATTTTTTTTTACAAACATTTAATGAGAAAAACATCACACAAAGCAAAAAGAAGAATTTTTCAAGTAAGGTGAAGCAGAGTTCAATTTCAAATACAAGGAAAAGGAAACATGATAAAGAAACAGTATCTGTTACTCGGAGACAAAAGCAATTTCAAGAAATTCGTCAGAGACTTTTTTGATCTAGAGTGATTCAGAATTTAATTAAACAATGCTGCAAATATAAAAGGAAATTGTTGCAATTCAAAGAGAAGCAAAGTATAGTGGATACTGCTTTCAATTTAAAACAGAAGTTATTCATTCTGATTTTGAAGAGAATAAAACTGTTGGATAAAATATTCAAAGTGTTGAAAGACAAAAGTAGAAAAAAGAGACTTGTGAACAGAACCAACTTTAGTAAAATCTTTAGTGGACATTGGAGACATACTTCTACTAGTGAACCTTTTTTTAATGAGGAAAGTTACTTCTAGGAAAACAGTTTTCAATTTGCAGTTGATACTGGAGGTCGTTGCTACGAAGTTCAGGATGGTTGTCCTCTTCCAAAGGAGGAAATGGTTGGTAAAAGTGCAGAAGAGTTAATAGCTGAAGAAGTGCAGTGGAAACATCCACAAGTTCCTGTGTATAATTGGGGTTGCAGTAGTATTTGTAGTATTCAACAGGAATCCATTGATGTAATGCGAAAATTGCTATGAGAATATACACAGAACAGTATTAAACAGAAGATTAAGTTGGTACAAGGACTAGATCCATGTAATGTAAGAAAATATAAAGAGAAGTATGGGCATTCTCTGGCTTGTCTTTCAAGAAAAGTTTGTAAAAGTGTTTTTCAGAAATGCGGACGTTTGTAAGGAAACTGTACTATGTGAAAAGTCCTGTTTTATGTTTAAGTGAACCGAACACATGTCTTTTATATGTTTTTTTATCAGATGTTCAAAAAAAGTGTGATGATATTGAAATAAAATATTTTGGTTCAGAAGAGCAGTCAATAGAAAGTGAAAGTTTGACAATTACAGATGTTGGAGGAGATGGGAAAGGGATTAGCACTGATCAGTTTGAAGAAGAAATTAAAAAGTTTAATGTAGTGTGTTCTGAAATACCAAACTATGTTTGTGTGACGTACTCATTATAAAAGTCAAAGTAAAAATGTTGATTTGTATTTGTAAAGTGAAAAGGAGAACAATGGTAAGTGGGAAGAATTTGCAACTTACTTGTTTGTGGAAGGTCGATTTGAGTTAGGTAGTGATCAATGTATATGTAAATATTGTTACAACAAATTAGAAGAGAACAAAATGCCTGCTAGAGCAGTACATAATAACTTAGAATTAGTAGCTAATCCAGAGGAACTAGCCAGATTGAGTACATATGAGTCAGTTCTAAGTCAATCTGTTCATCCTTTTCAAACTATAATTCGGATGGAGCCTAAAAGAGGTAAACTGCCACCAACAGACTTGCAAAGAGGGCTGAAAGGAAGAGTGGTGTACTTACCTTTGGATTTTAAGAAAAATATTGAAACTATTGCAGGAGAGAAAGGGGGAAAATGAGGTAGTAGTTATTTTAGTAAATGGTGTACCAACAAAGAGTCGGAAAACATGGCAAGAATTTGTGGATGTTAATAAAGTTGAAAAGGCTACCTTATATCTTATAGAGAACAATATTAATTACAAAAATGTGAATGTGGATGAACAGGTAATAAGTTTAGAAGATGAATCTGAAATTTCAAGTGGTCAAATAGAGAAAGTGGACAAGTCAAGCACTGAAGGGATTTACGAACATTACTCAACATGTCCTTTGCATTCAAAAGAAGTAATAGGAAGTAGCATTGAGTTATTTCAAATGAAAAAAACATAGGGAACTCCAATGAGTGTATGGGAGAAAAGCTTGAAAGCTCGTTGTTTTCCACAGCTGTTTCCTACTGGAGAAGGTCGACGATATGGTGATCGACCTGTACGGATTCCAGCTTCAGAATATCTGTCAACAAGAATATATTCTGAAGATCCTAGATTTCGACAGTGCATTCCATACATATTTTGTTTGAAAGTGATCTGTCTTGCCTGTCGTATGCAGTGAACCACATACTTAAAACTGGAGTTCATCAATCACTTCTTTCTCTGAAAGAATTTGTGGAGAAAGTTCAAGAAACAGATGAAAATTTAGAAGCACAGTTAATCAATTTGATGGCATGTCAACGTGGAACAAAGGAGTATTGGTATCGTCGTCATGGAGAACTCAAGTTTATGTTACAGAACTTAGGTACACCAACATTGTTTGTAACACTTAGCTGTGCAGAGTATGCATGGGAAGATTTGCTTGAGTTTCTAAGAGAAGCGAATTCCAATATACATTTTTTTTTAAATAATGACTCCTGGTGAACTGTGTTCATTGGATCCTGTAAATGTGTGCAGATATTTTAATCTTAGGTTTCAAGCTATGAGGTCTTTTATCTGCAATAAAAAGAATCCACCTCTTGGAGAAGTTACCGATTTCTTTTGGAGAAAGGAGTATCAAGCAAGAGGTGTACCTCATATACATATGCTACTATGGATCAAGGATGCACCTACATTTGGAAATGATTCTGATGAAATAGTATTGTCTTTCATCGAACAGTATGTGACGTGAGATTCCAAGAGAAAGAGGAGATAGAAGCTTGAGACAGCAAGTTTTACGTTTCCAAAGTCATAGTTCTGGAAAGTATTGCAGAAGAAAATACAACTCTAAAGGAAAATTTTACACCAAATGTTGGTTTGGTTTTCCCCGTCCAGTCATTTCTAAAGGAAGATTACATTCTTTTTTTTCTTCTGTAAGGCACACAATAACTCGGAAATCTCCAAAGGATACCTACAACTTAAAAAGAACAGAAGTGTCAAAATATATCAATGACTACAATCCAGTCATTTTAAAAATATGGAATGTGAACATGGACATCCAGTATGTTGCAGATAACTCAATTGCTGTTGCACATTATGTTATATCGTACATAACAAAATCAGAAAAAACTGAGATGAAACAAATGTGGGAAGACATTGCACAAGAGAAAAGCCTTAGCAAAAAATTGTACAGTTTTACTTTGAAAATGCTTTCCCACCGAGAAATTGGATCCTATGAATGTTCAGACCGCTTGTGCTCTTCAAGTTTATATTCAAAGTCAGAAGGAATCATTTGGGTAAGTTTAGGTCTTGCCTGCAAATGAAAGAGTGTTGAAATCTTTGGAAGAAATTGAACAATTAGCAGCAAATGAGCCAGACAGTACAGACATTCTTAAAACTAATATGTTGGACACACACTATCCAAAAAGGAGTCGACATCTGGAACAGCTATGTCTGTATGAAGAACTTCAACATTACAGCTTCAAAGGAAATGTTAAACAGAATTTTAAAAGAAGGAAAGTTTGCAGTAGATGGATGTCATGGTTGTTTAGTAAAACATGCAAAGGGTAATCTTATAAACCACAAGAAACTTAGTTGTGAACCTCCAGATAAGCGATAATTTTTAAATTTAGCACTTCTGCAACTGTTTAAACCATAGCGTAGGCAAAGTGAATTACTTGGAGACTTTGACTGCTATGAAGATTCTTTTAATACATGTAAAGATAGCATTGGATGTACAAGTCCCGCCTCTTTGGGCGTTTGCCGCTTGGCATGATGGTACCTGTAGTTTCTCACCTTACAGCCCCAGTGGGTGCTGCCACAGCCTGTGCTTTAATCTTTAGTATTTGCTCGGCCGCGAAGATGCCCGCTGCATACTTTGCAGATCCCGCGCCAGGGATACACCGAGCGCATAGGAGCAGAAGGGGCGGTTTGAAGATGTTTGCATTTCAGCTTGGTGGTGTTTTAAATTCCAGACTAACCCACTGGGGAAATACTAAAGATTAAAGCACAGGCTGTGGCGGCACCCACTGGGACTGTAAGGTGAGAAACTACAAGTACCATCATGCCAAGCGGCATAAGCCCACAGAGGCGCGACTTGGAGCACTTATCAAGGTGTTTCTCATCAATGTCAGCCATTTCCTGTTTTCGCCCGTGATCAAGGACACAAGTTGTTTGAAACGCGTTGGGCATTGTACTTTTTCAGCTGGTGTTTTTTACCTGCCGTGCTGTACCACTTCAAATTAAAGGCATCTAAACCTTCCGCAGTGGCATCTTCCTGTGGGGCGACCTCTTGGATTTTATATATATATATATATATATATATAAACAAGGTAAACCCATTCATAGCCCAAATGGAGTGCACCCTCTGAAAGTTATTCAAACGTAATGCTTTATTGTGCAGACCCCCCTGACAGACGCGTTTCGCCTTACTGCTTCCTCAAAAACAAACAAACAAAAGAAATATATATATATATATATATATACACACACACATATATATATATATATTATATATATATATATATATATGTATATTATATATATAATACACTTAATACTTACCTTTAATTCTTACCAAATTTACTTACAATTACATGTAATTTTGTTTTACTACGAGTATGCCGTTAGCCTTCATGCTTTTACAACAAAATGTTTTGTAAAGGCATCCATTGTAAAGGCATCTCATTGTTTAACCTTCGTTTTAAAGGCTGTTTCCCCTTCCCCTTAAATGTGGAATGCACCCTGTGTGCCTCCACACATCTGCCCTTACCTGAGATGAGGCTGTTGGCACCACACTCAAGCAGATGCCTTTCCTCCTCAATACTTGCTGGTGCAGGTGAGGCACCCCTAGAACAAAGACAGAGCACAGTCTTGAGGAGGAGGCTACAGCCTAGGCAGAAAGGGTTTATCCTGACAAAGGAGATAACACTGGATGGTTGAAATGAAGTTTGTTCAGAGAAGCAAGGCTTTGTTTTTGTTTCACAATTCTTTATTGGAAGATTAAAAACAAAACAGTGTAAAGGGGAAGGAGGGATGAGTAACATACCATACCATATTTGAAAACAGTAATACTGTACAAAAAACACACAGTGCAAGTTGAAACAGAGCACCAGATACATATCATGTGGTGTTCCCAGAAGGCAGGGGGCATAGAATGACAAGGAAGGGTAATATCCAGGCGTAAACTTGGGTCCACATCTGTACACAGAATGGTTAGCAGGGTGAGGGGAGGCAGAAAAATATAAAATGACAAAAATAAACAAATAAAGGAAAAGCAAACAGGGAATCCATACTCACATCCACATGACGGGGGGGGAGAGAATAGGGTAGGAAGGGGGAAGAGAGGAAAAAGATGAGAGGCAAAGAAGAAGATATGTGTGGAAAAGGCAGCAGTGGGAGAGGAAAGTGAGGGAAGTTAGCATATACCTTCAAGGATCTTGACCAGATGGGATGTCAAGGGCGATGTCAGTGTGATATATCTGGTCACCCTTTTGGGCACAGGGTGTGGTGGTGGCTGCTCATGCCGCACTGCATGGCCAATCACACCATGGTGTATGCGAAGCCATGCAGTGGATTGGCCATTTCCTCTATGCTGTAGTTGGCACGTCACTGCGCCTGGCGCGCTAGTGCCTGTGCCACGAGTCACGAGATGAGAGAGTGTCCAATCGTCGTGTGTAGACTAGACTCACCTCGTGCTTGTCTCACCGCTGTTTGTACACACTAAGACAACAACAAGTACAGTCAATGTAAGTTTTTTTTACAGTTACACTGTGTGTACAGCAAGGGGGGCGTGTGCGTGGGGTGGGTGGCATCTGATTGTTGTAGTGTGTCTGGGCCGCAATTGTCTGGCGACTGGGCTGGCGCGTATTAAGCCTGCCTTCCTGCCTCAGGCCTTGGCTCGGAGTCAGAGGCAGTAAGTATTAAGTGCGCATGCAGACAAAACAAAATCTGTGTGTCTAATCTATTTAGAATACGACAAATAGATTAGACACACAGAATTTGTTTTGTCTGCGCAGTGCTCACTTAAGACTCCTTAACCCAGCCTGAGAGGCGGCCTCCCCAGAAACTCCTGTGACCTGCTCACCGACTGCTTGCCGGCCACTGGGCTGGGTGAGGGGCAGCTCGACTACCATGATGCCAGGCCAGGCCAGGGAGGGCACGCGCACACCTGTGGACAGTGGCCCCCTCAGTGTCAGTGACTACTGTAACTACTGCAGTGCACCCAATATGTCACTGGAAGGGTCCGCGCCTCACGGCCCCCCCATGTTCTTTTTGCCGCTGGCCTGGGCTCAAATTCACACTGGTAACCACTCTGCTGCCATACCCTTTGTCGCTGCGGCCTAGGACCGTAATCGGACAATCTGAGGTGCAACTGTGAGCAGGGGCGGATTGGCAATGCGAGCATTCGGGCATCGGCCGAAGGCCCGTTGTCACAGTGCCCTCTATGGGCCGTTTTTTTCTCCCCTTTCCCAGTCCACAGAGATTGGACTAGGAAAGGGGAGAAAAAAACGGCTCACAGAGGGCACGGAGACAGACAGAGAAATGAAAGCAGCCTCGCTGTGCGGCCGTACAGCGAATATCAGCTGTGGCCTCTCCTTCACCCCCTGCCAAGCAATCACGCTGAGGCTGGGCTGGGGAGTGGTGATTGTTTGCAAGAATCGGCCTCCCTGGGGGCCAGGTGTTGCTCAGGCCTTTGAGCTATTTTCACCTCGGGCCCCCTGGAGGCCCACAAACAGTGTTAGTCTTAACACCTCGCCCACAGCCCTTCACATTCAGGGCATAGTGGGCGAGGAAGAATGGGTCTCGCTGTGGGGGCCAGGTGATGTTTGGAACTCGCACAATCTTCACCTCAGCCTCTCCCTGGCTACCATGGATGACCCATCAGCTGTGTTTTGTGCTCCCCTGCCAGGACATTGCCCTGAGGCCTGTAGGGCTGGGGAGGGCTGATTAATTTACTAATTGCAGGGGCCTTACCTCTGCTGTTCCTGTGCTCCTGAGCTGAAGGTCTGGGGAGGGCTAAATAGGTTAGTAATAGCAGGGGCTTTGCTGCTTTTCAGGTGCTCTTGCCTGGAGGGCTCGAATAATTTTGTGACAGAAAGGGGCCTTGCTGTTTTTTTTAGTTGCTCAGCATGTATGCCATTGTCACCTTGGCCCTGTGTCCTGCACAAGAACAGTATCCTCCCACTTTCATTCCTTGTCTGTGCAAATGGTGTTTCATGAAAGGGCACGCCCCTTGAATGTGGGCCACGCCCCTTAAATGTGGGCCGCGCCTCATGAATGTGGGCCACTTTTTTCGTCAATGCCCGGGCCAAATTGTGATCCCAATCCGACCCTGACTGTGAGGGGCGTTTGAACCCAGCTGTCATTGGGACATGCAATATATGTGTTCTGTTTTCAAAGAAGCGCACTGTAAACGTGTTCAAATTCAAATGTTCAGTTAAGCTCAAGGGCATTTTTGCTTTTCAAGAACAGAATGTTCTATGTAGCAATCACAGGCAAAGGCACAGTTACTTCACAAACTCTCTTTTCTCCTAAAGAGTGAGCTTGAGAAAAGAAGTGAAAATCTATGATCCAAAAATGTCGAGTTGAAACGTGACCTTAACTTGGGGACCTGGCGCTATCACATTTAGACAGTGGGGTGCTTAGGGGTAAGTCGCGTGTACTAATGACCACTGGTGAAGAAGAAAAACAAATACGATTTTTTTCAACAACTTCGGGCAAGGGCAATCCGTTACAGATCATCGGTAATGGTAAATGAACTGTTTATTGCTATGTTGCTTCTTGAAACGATGGGGTTAATACTTTGCTATTGGTGGGGAAAATCAGTGCTATCTAGACCCCCGACTCCGGCCCAAGTAATAAACACCTCGCACCGACCCGGCGCAGTTCTACATGATATCTAGATATTGCCCACCCGGCACCACCCCTCTACACGTGGGCAGGCCCAACTCTTGGTGCCAGCCAGGGGATAGCCAGCCTTGCCCAACCCCAAAGGTGATGAGTGATAGTGCTGTGAGACTTTCTCACAGCCTAGCGCTTCGTGGTAAGGGCAGCTTCGGAATACTTGGAGCTGGAGAACCACTTTACACTGCCTAACAGACTGGCGGTGAGTGCGCGGGAAGGACCGAGTGAGTTGAGAGGGAGCGGGAGTTCACCGAGGTGTCCAACATCACTGATGCCGCCAGTTTGTGATAGTTTACAACAAGGGGTGGTGATGGACAGAGTCTCTGAATTAAGCAGAGTACTCTCACCCAGTCAAGAGATCAGGGCTAGATCCAACACCGTTTTTTAGCTCATTGCACCATCCCAGTTTCAGAACCTGGCTGTATGCAAATTAGTCTGTCCCTGGCCCAGTGCATCATGGGAACAGGGCAGACCAGACTACAAAAGCCAATTCTTACACTGGGAAGGAAACAAGCTTCCGGGGACCGGTTTCTGCCATTTCATCACCACCCCCTTTTCTGAATCGTTTTTGGCCACTATAGGTGTGGCAGGGTATACTCAGACATGAGTCCCTTTCTCACTGCTCCATCAGGATTCAAGCAAGCCGGGCCGAAGAGGCTGAAATGCCAGAAACCGGTCCCCGGTAGCTTGTCTCCTTTCTGGTGAAGAATTGGCTTGGTAGTTTGGTCTGCCCTGTTCCCATGATGCACTGGGCCAGGGACAGACTAATTTGCATATAGCCAGGTTCTGAGCTGGGATGGGGCAGTGAGATAAATAACGGTGATGGATCAAGCCCTGATCTTTGGACTGGGTAAGAGTGGTCTGCTTAATTCAGACACTCTGTTCATCACCACCCCCTTTTCTGAATCGTTTTTGACCACTATAGGTGTGGCAGGGTATACTCAGACATGAGTCCCTTTCTCACTGCTCCATCAGGATTCAAGCAAGCCGGGCCGAAGAGGCTGAAATGCCAGAAACCGGTCCCCGGTAGCTTGTCTCCTTTCTGGTGAAGAATTGGCTTGGTAGTTTGGTCTGCCCTGTTCCCATGATGCACTGGGCCAGGGACAGACTAATTTGCATATAGCCAGGTTCTGAGCTGGGATGGGGCAGTGAGATAAATAACGGTGATGGATCAAGCCCTGATCTTTGGACTGGGTAAGAGTGGTCTGCTTAATTCAGACACTCTGTTCATCACCACCCCCTTTTCTGAATCGCCAGTTTGTGATAGGGCAATAGTTGAAGAGTGAGGCTAGCATAGTGCCGAACTCGCTACAATACTGTGGTGCGAGCGCTAAGATGTCAGTGGTGTGAAGCGGTGGCTCACCACAGTGTGTGTTGGGCACTAGGCGCTATCTCGAGATGTCATGCAAACACTTATCATGCAAGTGTGTAGTAATAAAGAAAAAAAAAGACCTATGTTAAGAAAGTTTGGAAAAGCAGTAATTTTGATTGTGGTAAGTGCTTCCATAAGAGTTTGCTCTAGTGAGAAAAGAACATTTCAACATGGCGTAAGGTAAATAAGTATGTGTTGCGTGGCACACCAGGGTGTATTCAGATAAACTAAGTGTTAGAATGTAGATAGAAAAACTTCTTTTGGGTTCTGAAGGGTAGACTCCCTCTGGCCTTAGGGAGTTGAAAATTGAATCTAGACTGCTTGCAGTGTCACCTCGATGACACTGTGACCTATAGCACTCCTTGCGAGACAGAGTCTCTTGTGATTTACATAAAAGTTCAATACTGTTGTCCCAATGGGAAAAAATGTATTGTCCAAACTTTACTTGTTGTCGGTTGTGCACAGATTCATCTTTAATTGTAGTTGTACATTGTTACTTCACAATGTTATTCACAATTGTTGATGCGTATATTCCCAAACTGGGTTGTGACTTTATATATGATGCTGCGATTGATTTAAATCCCTATGCATTTCGGGACTTTGCCCTTCTTCAGGGAAATAACATTCAATCTAGAAGTAGAATGAGAGAATACTAGGTGTTGATCAAAGGAAGTGGCACTTCCACGTTATAGCACGAACATCAGTGAAAAAAAATTGGTGCGCAGGTGGAATCCCAATGAAAAAACGTGTGTAATAAGTAGTTCCAAAGAACATACTCGACTCAATATGGGGGTGAAGTTGCAAAAGGAATCTGGGTGGAAACTAGTATATTGGTAACCGTGGCGGGGCATAAGGCGTATACAGTAAAGCTGTGGTTTGGTTATTGCAACCGTTGGGCAACTTGTGCAGCGTGGCTGGTGCGATGGTGAGGGTGAAAAACTGTGAGCAAGTGCGTTGTGAGATTTTAACGTTGGTTAAACATACCGAAACTCCATACTATTGCCGCATGTTCAAAGGCAGGAGCGTTGTGAAAATTGACGTTACGGCGCTCAAAGCTAATGCGGCGTGTCTGGTGCAGTTGTGTAGCGGGTTCGCATGGGTGCTTAAAAACGGGTGAAAAAGGTGCTTAATCTGCAAGTGACCGCAAACATGGCGTAAGGGACAGGTAAAGATTAGGGTGAGTGTGCTGCTGAGCACTTAATTCACAAACACAATGTGGCCCCATACGGACGGTGAGGGCAGGTTAGGCGCGAGGTCATCAGTGCACGAGTACGGTGGAGTTCAGACCAGAGGGGGCAGAGCAACATGCCCAGGTGTCCCACGGATGTTGGTGGTGCAAGTATAGCAAACAGTGCTTCAAATGTGCAGATACTCAGTCACTGAGTGCCTGCACTTCTTTCAGGACTTGAAACGGAGAGTGCCTACACTTCTTAGTGGGCATTCAATACTTTTGATGGAAGTGTACCGGTCCCTTCTCAATAGCACACAGGTAGCCTGGGACTGTGTGTATCTCCACTTCTATAGCACCATTTTGTAACCACTGATAGTGGGTGGCAGCGTGAGTTGAAAAGTGTGCACACTCACGTGTTGCGCGAGCATTTGGGAACTGGGGTATTTCCGAGCACCAATTTCAAACCGTGGTGCTGAGAGAGTGGGAGCACAAAGCAGGCTTGCAGGGAGGTGGGCAGTGCACTATAGTGAGTGGACCCAAAACCACTGGTGCTGCGAGTTTGTATCACAGTGAAAAGTGAAGGGTAACAGTATGTGCCTGTGTTGGGTTCCAGGAGTTTAAGACTTGAGGACTTTGAGTGTTTTACATCAGCTGTGAGATTGCAGCCGCTGTTTGCAGAGTCCACAGTTACCACCAGTAAAGTTTGTGCTCTCACTGCTGGTCTGTTAAAGGGAGGGCTGGAGCCTGGAGGCCGCTTGTAGCATTAAACACCAGAAGGGACTTCTGGCCCTCTGTCCCTGCCTCCCACCTGCCCACATAAACACACTTGGTGTGCTATTCAGGCAGCCCGGCGGTCTGTTTCTTAGTTGTTTGAAACAGAGGGCGCATAGGGTGTTCATTGCTAATGCACACTTGTGTGTCTTGGAATACGTGCGAGTGGACTGTCTTTTCTCACACAGGGTGGAGTGTGCACTGTTTGTGTTTGAAGTCCAGTGGTTAGTGTAACAGCTTCTTGTCATGAACCTGCCTCGGAGAGTGAAGACAGAGTCGCTATATTTTAGCAAAACTTGGGCAACACAGATTGTAGGGACCGCATTGTTTTTGCTGCCTTACACCCTGCCTGCTGGCTGATACGAGCAGACATAGCAAGCTTTCTCTGGAGCCCTGAAAGGGCTGTCTTCCGCTCTGTTTGCTATGTTATGTGCCTCTAAATGACTCATCCACTTAAGGTCCCTGGCAGCTCTAAACCAGATTCACAAGCAGCGGGCCTTAAAAACCACAGAGGTCATTGGGGTTAATCCTTATCTTTGCTGTCGACCTCTAATGCTGCCACTGTGTTTGCCAAGCAGTGCCAACTGTCTCGCAGGTCTTAGATAATGTCAGCAACAATGAGCGTGTGATGAACACCCGTTGCCGTCCCTCAATCCCCGCACTGAGGCGCCTATGGTCACATAAGGGTTTTCAAAGCGGGTGTGAGCCCAGCTTGTGTTGCACCCCTACGTCATACTGTTAAATTAATAGCTTTTCCATGCCAGCAGTATGTTTTGCCATTGAATCGATATTGATAATGTAAACTGTGGCTTTTGTTCAGTAGGAAGGTTTTAATACTTGGCAGGGAGCAATTCCTGCATTGAAAGCAAATCTTCTTCAGCCACTTAATAGCAGAATATTTTGCTTTAAAATTCACCATTTGCCTATCTTTTTCCAATTTTCTCTTGGGAGGAGGATCCAACCTGTACCCACTTTTGTTAGTTTCGCTTGCTCGCTTTGTTTGCGGCTTAAAAGTCATGCCCAACTTTTACGCCCCACTGCTTTCAAATGTCACCAGCCACCACTGGGACAGGGGTGCGCTCAATTTGGGGCCAAAGGGCTTCATCCCGGAGGAAAGGCACCCAGGTGAGAAGGAAAGCCTCTGTCATATCCTGTAGGTTATATATGACAGCTCATAGGAGACTGTCTGGTACATTGTCACAAGAAATTCATCATGGGAGGTGGGGTAGGGGAAAGCCAGTGGTGGAGAATGCAGAACTTAGCTGTGGTGAGAGCCATATGCAGTAATGGCCCTAAAGGTGGGAAAGGTCCAGGAAGGTAGCAACATCATGTAGAAGGATCAGGAGACGAGGCAGGGGTGACGACATTGGAAGGGTCTCGCTCAGCATGGTGCTGACTTCCTCCCAAAAAGGTTGTACCGAGGGGCAATCATAGAGGACATGTATCAGGTCACATTTGTCATGCGAGCAGCACCAGCAATTTGCATTTGAGGCAATGTCAGAGCTGCTAATATTGCCAGAACTGAAGGATGGGAGACCGAATTTTTGGTGGAGCGCTGGGAAGGATTTAAAGGCAGCCCATTCGAGGACTTGATGGAGTCAGAAGGCCACCCCTCCCAGGACAACATCTCGCCACCCATACGGATGCCAGAATTGCCCCATAATGGTACATGGTCACGAAGAAGAGGATTAACCCAGATGAGGAGGTGTGCCCATCACCATGATTTGACCATGACTTGCAGCATTGGGTTGGTGGGGCTCAGCATAGGTGCACTACTCAATTCAATTCCAAAGCTTTATTCGATTATTAAAAACAATCACAAAAGCATACAGCATATAAAACACAGACTACAAACATTTCAATGGGGAAAAAACAGCTCATCAGTAATGGGATTAAAAGGATTAAAACACCAGACTTTTCCTATGTGAAACAGCTTTGAGTAAAAAGGTAGCAGTAAAAAACAGATATCTATGGTATCAAGTGCAAATAACAGTTTCAATGCATGGGCTGTGGTATACACAGAATATTTCTTAAAAACAGGTCTGAGATAATAACAATGAAGGTGCATATAGAGAGGGCAAATAAGCAAAAAGTGCAACGTGCTTTGCCTAGATAGACCGTCACAGGGGCAGGGGGATTGGCTATGAATTTTCATTACTGGAAAAGCCACAAGATTATGTACAATACCAAGTCTCAACCTTGTGAGAACAAACTGGTGCGATTGCTTGGTAATGGTTTTAAGGTACATAGGCATGCCCCTGTCTTCCGACATGTTAGATTGGTAATATGCATGCGTTGACATGAGGCTGCATTTAGCCCTACGTAGGTTAAATTTAGTCCCTATAAAGACATTTTTGAGTTCCTTTTTTGGTATAGTAACAGCACTATGGGGATCATTAACAATGTCTAGGTCAAAGATTTCACTAAAGGAAGATGAAACGTAATTTAACCAGGGAATCTTGTGGACGTTGTCCAAGTTAAGACAATATAGGATAATCCGCCTGCTGAAATCAGTCTCGTCTTTGGCCCAGATTGACCTCCAGACCATTAAAGGTCTCATTCCCATTAGGTCTGTAAGATGTTTCAGACCCACCTCGCTATGGCACAACTCATTAGATGCCGAGGCCGGTAAACAAAGGAGTCTTTTAAGGAACCGATTCTCAGTAACTTGAAGTTCCCTGTGCTTACAATAGCCCCATATACCAGAACCATATAGAGCAATAGATACACATCTATGCCTATAGACATTTAACATGTCTGGTAAGCGGCGACTACCTAGCTTAGATGCAAAGCGAAATACTCCGGAGGAGCTTTTGCCCATCCTAGCGTTCACGTTTAAAATCTCGGGTGCCCAAGTCCCTCTGTTATTAAATGTTACTCCAAGGTAACAGAATCTGTCCACCACCTCAATTTTGTGGTTATTAAAATGAAACGACTTGGAAAGTTTCATCCGTTTGCCACAGGCCATAATGTAGGTCTTAGAGTTATTGATTTTCAATTTTCTCCCCTTAATGAAGTCATAAAAACAATTCATTAAATTTTGGAGCCCGTTTGGGGTACGCGATAATAGGACCGTATCGTCGGCATAAAGCAAGACTGGCACAGGATAACCACCAACCTGTGGAGAGTCAGCCTGTACCCTCTTTAGTTCGGACTCCATAGAATTTATAAAAAGGGAAAAAAGCAGAGGGGCCAGCACACAGCCTTGTCTTATGCCTGAGTTAACCCTAATTTTCCCAGTACATTCACCTGCCTGACCGTAACGGATCTGAGCCGATAAGTTATTATAGAGTCTGGCCAGGAAGTATATAATTGCTGGGGGGGCTCCCATATCCAATAGAGAGGACCATAACAAAGTATGGTCCACTAAATCAAAGGCACTCAAGAGATCAGCGAAACAGAGAAAGAGAGAACCCGGTTTCGCTTTCGTGTATTTTCCAATAAGGAGGTCGAGATTAATACACTGCTCTGTTGTTCCAAGGCCTTTGCGGAAGCCGTATTGGGACTCGGCCAGAATTTTATTTTCCTCCGCCCATTCCTCCAGACGCATCAGGAGAACCCTACTCATAATTTTAAGGGAGGAATCCAGAAGGGAGATAGGGCGGTAGTTCTTAGCCTCTCCTCTATCTCCCTTCTTGTAGATTGGTATGATTATGGATTCACTCCATGTGGGCGGTGTACTCTCCAGGACTGTGGCATTAAACACCTGTGTTAGGAGAGGACTCCAAAGTGTCGGGTTTGATTTATACAGGTCAACCGGGACCCCATCAGGTCCCGGTGCCTTACCCCCTTTACTCAGACTATAGCGGTTTCCACTTCTTGCAGTGTAATATCCAAGGATGACTTCGTTTTGAAGGTGGAATGGGGGGAACTAACACAGTCCTCCCTAATCGGGTTAAAAATTCCAGAAAAGTGTGCGACCCAGCTCGCTTCACTAACCTGGGCTGACAATATAGGGAAGTCTTCTTTTACAAGAAAGGGGCTATTAACTGTGGTCCAGAAGAGCCTACTATCACGCAATGTGGCTGCTTTATTAAGAGCATCCCAAGCTTGTTCCCTTAGCTCTTGTTTCCTGCGTATAAGGTGGGTTTTATACGTCAGTCTGAACGATATAACAGCCTCCCTGTCTCTGGGTTGTTTAGTAAGTGCCTGCTTAAGTTCCCGAAGAGATTTCGTGCACATGCTATCAAACCACCCCACATTTTCTTTCTTGATTTGGCCTTTGGTAATAGTGAGACATCTTTTAATAACTGTGCCTAACTCCACAAAGTCAACTATTATGCACTCGGGGCATGCCTCTGGGTCCAAACATTTATATATTGCAGCAGACCCTGCTTCTATGATTTTGAGCTGCAACTTTTCAGAATTACCCATGCACCACTTAATACGGATACCATTCTGTCTACAGGGGGTTACATCTTCAATTATCATGCGTTGGATGTTAGCTGGTGGCCCCCAAACAGAGATCAACATGGTAATAGCATTATGGTCGCCACATCCAAGGTAGACAACAATAGGAACCGTACAAAAAGGGGCAAAATGAGAGGAAACCAATAAATGATCAATAACCGAGGCCGAATTCTGTCCTACAAAGGTTGGGACAGAGTTACCATCAGCATCTGCAGCCGGAGTGTGAATCATAAGGTCCATATTTAACATAAAAGAATTAAGAGAATCCCCGTAGGGTGTGTGAATAAAATGAGCCCGGTTTTCCCCATTATCCCCATCATATCCACAAATTCTAGTAAATGAGTGGGGGCAGGTACGAATATTAAAATCCCCTCCCCAGATGATATCAGAAGATTTATGAATGCCCTTACGAATGTTGCTCACGGCTAGACCCAACTCCTCCACCACGGTAGTATTGGAGGCATCAAACAAGTTGTTGTAGTGGTTGATCAACATAGTTACATGGCCGCTTACATGTTCGATAATTAAACTTTAGTGAGGACTTATTATCCCAGGATGGCGTCCCTCTTTTGTTGCGGGATTGTATTCCCAACCCCTGTTTGCCCCCCGACCAGGATCCAAGTGCCTCCCTCCTCCCTACTCTCAGTTGTATGGCTGTTGATCTAACCACTCAGACCCCCACTGTGGCAAAGCCGAGGAAAACGAAGCCGAAGCAAGTCGTAGTGGTTCTGCTGAGCCCAAATCCATATCTGTATTGCTTATGGGTCATCCAGAAATGTCATATTCCTTTGACGCAGCTCATAACCAGAGCCTGGCTGGGTGTGACCATGCCAGGCTGGAATGATTGCCTTCCTACCCAAGCTGTAGCATCAGAGGCCTAGCCCTTCACTGCAAGCATTCCAAGGGCGAAGGTCTTCTCTCTAGGAGGGAGAGATGGGGTGAAGTTGCAGGTTATCCATCAGCAGCTGTCACCTGGTGCCAGGCACCAGGCCTGCTCCAGGCTCGGGCCATGAAGGCAGCAAGGGGGAAAGGGGGATTTTCAGACAGATACCATGTGGCATGAGACCCTTGGATGAATCCATTTTGGAGTATTCCAGAGTCTGTGAAGGAAAGAGGGAGCAGGGGCAGAGAGGTGATGTGTTGCTGCAGGATAGTCCAGAAGTGCCTTCCTGCCAGCCCCCTCAACATTTTTTAAAAGGTCTTGCATAGTAAGAGAAGCTCTCTCTGGGGTGCGGTCTTGCTGAGGAAGACTGGTGCTGGAGCCTGACGCCATGGGCAGTTGGAAGGAAGAACCCCCTGACTGTCCCAGGACCCTGGACGGGGCCTTTGAGGAAGTCCAGGGCCAGTGAGATGAAGCCTGGGCCTCTACGCAAGGAGAAGAGAGGCCCAGAAGGAGAGCCAGGTGAAAGTCTGGAGCAGGGAGCCAGTGAAGACAGCACCATGCAGAGCCCGCCTTCTGGAGGCCGGGAAGGTGATGAAAAGTGCTCCAGGTGGTTAGGGCTGGCCACCAGGAGCAAGAAGAGGCCAACATGATGAAAATTGGTCCCCTGGGGCTGAGATATGCCCCCCAGAAGGTAGGTGACCTTTGACCTCTACCCCGACCGACGACGAAGTACATGGGGCTCCGCCGCCAGTCTTGGATGTGTCCCTGGGGTGGGTCAGGTCCTGGGGGCACCATCGCCCTTCCTGTGAAATTGCTCCCAAGGGGGTGCCAGGAGCCCACCCTGGCCCCTGATGACAACGGAGGTTGGGGAGCGCCATCATGGCCCCCGCAAAGAGATCTATGGTTCCCGGACCCACAACTCTGAGCCCCGACGAAGGCAGAAGCCGAGTAGCACCGTTGTGCTCCCCGCGAAGATTTCCCTGGGGGCCCAGGACCCCAACTCCGGGTCCCAAAGCCAAGGCAGAAGTCGTGAAGGTTTCCCTGAGGGGGGCGCGGGATCCCCAACTCCGGGCCCCGGTGTGATGGGAGAAGAGGGGGGTGTGCTGCCGCACTACCCCGCAGCAGCAGGAAGGAGCTGGGAGTGCCATCGCACTCCCCCGAGGCCTCGCCCGGCCAGCGGCAGCCTCTGTGTCTGCCGACAGGAGCGGGCAGACCAGAATGGAAGTTCCGGCTCCCGCTGCAGCACACAAGGGTGCAGGCCAGTCAGAGAGCTGGCGAAAGCAGCCGGGGATGGGCTCCTCGAGCTGCTCTCCAACATACCTGCAGCCATGGGGCCCGGGTGGGACCAGGCACCTAAAGAAGTGAAGTCACAGTGTGGGGCCACAAACGAAGGCAGCACAGCTCTCCACAGAGCAGCAGGAAGCCACTGCTCTAATATGCACGCGCTGACGGAAGCGCGCCCCATAATTCTTTGCCGGGCCTGGGAAGGCCGGAAGATAAAACTGGCTTGTTTTCCGCATGTGGTGACCCCAGGAGGATGGGGTCACCGCCAGTTGTGTGACAAGTTGCAGGGGGAGCTGATGAAGTAGCGCTGACTCCCCAAGCACAAAGAGAGGAAAGTCCCCCCTAAGTCTCGGGGGACTTAAAGGAAATAACCTCTCTAGGGCTCAGCCATGCTTTAACACCAACCTTTGGCTGGAACTTTTGTTCTGCAGCTGGGGGTGGGTGTTTGGGACTGCACCAAGGTGTGTAGGGCTGATGCCTTGGAGAGACATCCACTAGAGGTGAAAATGTACAATTTCACAAGTGGTGCATTTACACAATACTTCTTTTGAGGACTGGAAGTCATACCTGATATGTACAATTATAAGCAAATTGGGGTTATGTTACTAGGCATTCCTGCTAGGGTGCCTGGTTGTCAATGCTTAATCCTGTGGTTATACCAGTCATGCCTTTTAGGAGCTTAAATTGCATTGTATTATATCTGTTACCAGACATGATAAGTACCGTCATTCTAAGTGATGCCTACAGATGTATTCTTGCTACTGTGTTAGGTGACAAACAACCCAGACTGTCAGCCACTATGATGTAGAGGTGTATACTGTATGGTCAGTATGAGATGCTCAGTCAGGGTTAAGTGTCACCATGGCAGGTGTTCCCATTTTAAATGCTTATTGGTTGTGATACTGGGGAGGGATGACCCTGGGATGCTACCAGTGGGAGGGGCCATCGCTCCAGGTTATGGTCAACTCACTGCATTTGGGGGCAATATGATGTGCATGCATGGAAGTGGTGGTACTAGACCACCCCCTGAGAGGGGTGGGGGAATGTTATGCAATGTCCAGAAGTATTTACAACAACTTATATATATTTGTAAATTGATGCATAGTATTGAGTATCGTGTGTGTGTAATAAATATACTCTTCCTTTTTATAAAGAAAAGTATAGACTGGACAATCAATAAGCGAGTGTTATTCCTGCATACCTGTAAATGGCAATTACTAGCCCACACCATCCCCCTTGAGTAAGCCTAAGACTGCCCTGCAACTCTACCCTCTGAGAGTCAAGCGCTACAATGGGGTGTTTCTATTCCCAGTGAAGGATAAATGTAGACATGTTGTTTGTGCAGGCCTCACAGATACAGCCTCGTTTTCCAACAGTCGCAAAGAGGTATCCCACTCAATCCTGTTGAATGCCTTCTCGGCATCCAGTAAGAGGGCAAGGACATCATACTGTTGGTCCTTGGCCAACCACAGGGCATGAGTAAGTGTGTAGAGGTGATTTCTGGAGGAGCAGACAGAAACGAACATCACCTGTGTATGGTGGATTAAGGACGGGATAAATGCTCAGAGGAATGCTGCCAGCACCCCAGCAAGTATCTTGATGTCCCTGTTAAGCAAGGAGATGGGTCTGTAGCTCCCGCAGAGTAGGGTTCTTTCATTGGCTTAAGAACGACCAGTATTACCACACTATTGGAGATGGAGCTGAGGGAGCCTACTTGATCAGCCTTGCGAAAGGCCTCATAGAGGGAGTCCACAAAGTCCTTGCCCGCCCACTCATAAAACTCTACAGGGAAGCCATCTTCTACAGGGGCCTAGTCTAAAAATGGCCTGCGCAATCTCTGTCTTACTAATTTTCCCCTTTAGTAAGTCTCTTCCAGACTCATTGAGGCTGGGGAGGTGCACACTATCTAAAAAGGCCTCTTGACGGGCAGGGTGCAGGAGTCATCTGCCACCTCCAGGGTGTACAGAGCCCAGACGAATTCTGCTAACTCGTTGGTAATGTCTCGTGGGTGAGTGAAGGTAGTGGCATCCGAGGATTTAATGGCTGGGATGGCAAGCGCCGCCTCCTGTTGGCGCAGCTGTTCCACCCACCAACAGCCGTCCTGCCTTCCCGCCTTGCTCATAGTGACGACCTTTAAGGCGTTGAAGTGCGTGCTCGGTTTTCGAGGTGAACATGATGTTTAGGTCCATGTGGGCTTTCTCCAACAGACAATTGATACAACAGCTGGAGAAGGAGCATCAAAAGGCAGGAATATTTAGCACACTAAAAACAGCAGCACTTCAGCATTCAATAACAGTTTAAAGCAAGTAGGCGGACATGGACAATCCACAGGAGGTGCTGTACAGGCAGAACACATACCTATACAGCCACATATGGGGGGTGGGGGGTGGGGGTACCGTCCTGGACACAGTTGCAAAGTAATTGGTGCTTAGGGTATTGTCCATATTACTAGCCTATTGGAGATATGACTCCCATATGGCTTTGAAAGCCTGATCTCTATTGTTCTTCCTGTTCACCAATCATTTCATGGGCGGCGTTATGGCCACCACCTTAAGCCAATCCTCCAGGGTAGGAGCAGTAGGCGTGGCCTATCGGCGTAAGATTCTGAGGGGCAGATTTACAAGGAAAGTGACTCAGTGCATGCCGCAAGCCATTTCGCTGTGTCGCACTGAGTCACTTTCGAAGCACAGGGATGCAACATATTTACAACAATATGTCGCATCTCTGTGCTTCCCCCTGTGCTAGTGCAAAAACTGCTGTCATGCGCTGGCTCAGGAACCCTTGCACCATGGTGCAAGGATGCCTGCGTCATGGGGAGATTGTTTATATGCAGGAAGGAATCCCTTCCTGCAAATAAACAATTAGAAATTATGTTTTTCAACTTCTGTGTGTGCTAATGCAGCACACATAAAACTTGCAAAATGTCATTGTCTTACTGATTGTTTACGTGCAGGAAGGGACACCTTCTTGTACATAAACAATCACCAGAGGTGATTTCTTCTTTCTATGCATGCTGCCGAATGCAGCACGCATAGAAAGAGGAAAAAACTGAGAAATTAATGCATTTCTCCTCGTTGCGCTTCCCTGCGCCTCCCCTGCGGAGGCGTAGCATTCAGACACATTCCCAGAATCACAATTTCTCGTAAATCTGGAAATGTGTCTGGTTCCATGGGTGTTGTGTGGGAACACCCGCAGCAACACCCATGGAATGCCCCTTTCACACAAAGTGTTGCGTGCACAGGGGCTATATTTACAAGAACTGGAAAAGTCACTCAGGGTGGTTTTTCCTGTCCTTGTAAATATGGGGCACTAAAATGCATTGCGAGTGCATCAAAAAAGTGACGCACCGGTGGTGCAAGAGGCTTGTAAATCTGCCCCATAGTTTGCCTGCTTTTAGAACTGTGCCCAGCAATTGCTTTTCGTGGTTGGTAAGATCCTATAGTTCTTGTGTGGCATGGAGGATGGCCAGCTCTGCGGTAAGAGCGAAAGGTACATAATTATTATTAATAAAGTTAATATGAATCACAAGTAGAGTAAGGACTACTTTTGTTTCCTATCAACAAAATCCACTAGGAAGAACAACAAAAATTGACATCTGATATATGCCATGGGATGATAGTAAAAGGTGACAGACAGCATATCCAACGAAATCCTAATGAGGGCTCAATTAAACATACCAAAAGCTGAAGACAACTCACCAAAATGTGTACATTATAAGTGTGTTGTGTGTTGCTATGTAATGATATCAGGTCTGCCAGACAGCTAAAGTTCTCTGTAGTCAGACCTAAAAATGTGGTCAATTGAAAAGTCATTTTAATGCTTATATATTGGAGGGCACTCTTCTGTGTGCACCAGATAAACTAGGTTGTGTCACGGTGCTCTGCTGCATGCCCACAGTTTTACAATGATCCTATAGTTTGCAGTCGGATACATCTTGTAAAATATAACCGGTGTTTGTGCGCACCAATGACAGTGATGATGATGGCTATGAAACATTCACTAATACAATTTAAAACTTTTATATCTGAGCATCATTGAAATAAAACGCTGCCATTAGAAACCAATAGATCTCAGCAGCCAAGGCTTGGAAAGATTATTAGAAGACAGCCATTCTGTCAAAGTTATTTCCTGAACAAGTGCACTTTGTGAATTTTTTAAAAGCTGAGCTCTGCAAATGTTCTTTTAAAGCATGAACGTCTTGGGAAGTGAAAAACACAATTTCAAATGATTGGTACACGACATTAAAAGGTAACATAAAATGTCACAAATAGAATTATTATACAGCACTTGGCGATGCCCTGGCTTTCTTACTAAAATATTTCTCACGGCAATAAAGAAGGCTGAACTGACAGGAAATGTGCTGCGCTCATTAGCATGATGTGTATCTTATTAACGAATAATTCAACATCTCTTGCCGGGCACAGAGCGAAATTGCAATATACAAGCGTGCATTACCGTTTTTGCATTTTTCCTGTCATATTTAATTGATTTCCACCAGTGCGTGTGTAATCATCCAGTTCATGTTGCTTTTGCTTTGTGTCCTCTGCTGGTCCTGGTGATAGGTGTCTGCCACCATACGAAAGAAAAGGAAGTGAGGAGTCTTTTTTATTCTTTGATCTCACATGCATAAGTGCAGATTCATTTGCGGTTGCATAAGTAGTAGCCAAGTGCCCTACAAGTGATGATAAATGGTATATTGTTGAACTAACCTGCCCTCTTAATGAAGAGCTCATAGGCCAACTCCAGTTCACCACGAGTTATCATGTCATACCGGACCCCTGTACTTTCGCTTTTAAAATGAATGAACTTAATTGCTGCTCCCTAGGTCTAGCACTATTTTAAATAATTTGTGTTTAATGGATTGCTTTTACATTTTTATGCCCACATTTTGATCTGGACATCTTTTTAATGAAATTGTCTTTCTTATACATCACAATCTGATACCTTGTTACATAAATGTATTCTTTTTGTGCCTCTTTAACTCGTTTCGTGATGGCGTTGGTGATGGAGCAAGGATTCGCACGTAAAGTGACTTGCTTGTATGAAGAACCTCAAATAATGTTAACAAAATATAATCAACCTGTTCGTGTTACTAATATTGCACATTTTACAGTACACGGGGTGTCACGTGATGCTTGCTTATGTGTTTACTCATCCTAATATGCTTGTCACTAAAATGGCTGCTGCTACGCGGGAATTTCTTCTGCGCATGCGTCGGTCATACCCATGTGACGTGACGTACTCGCAGTTCTGGGGGGAATCTTTCGCGCTTGCGCATTAGCAATAAGATGGCTGCTTTGTGTTGTCACATGTCCGAAGCTTGCCCTGCAGCTTTCGCTATACTGTTTGTCTGCACTAATCTTAATGCTATAGTTATTATAAAGTAATGGGAGTTATATAGGGATTCCTGATATACTGTGTACTCATTTATTTCTGTGTTCTAAATTGTTTTCCTTTACCTTTCATGTATCGAATATTTTGGGCCTGGGAGGTGCTTATTACTCCATCTAGGAGACCCTACTGCGCAAGTCACCCTGGCAGAGGGAAGAAAACCTTGTACCAGTGGAACCCAGCCAGCTGGCTGCCACAGCCAAGATGCTCCTGGGAACGACCTGTAACCCAGCAAGACAAAGCTGAACTGTACCATATTTGAAACAATTGTATATGAATGTTGTAATAAACCATTGTTAGGTGAAATGCACATGTCATAGAAACCCCAAATTCAATAGGCGGTCCCAAAAATGTAAATTGTAGGCTTGAGAAAGTCAAATCCTGGTTGGTTTGATGACCTGTCCTTTCTTTTGACCAATCGAAATTGGGGATTCTTACACTTGCAACATTTGGGGGGTGGTACACTGACCCGAATACAGTATAACTAGCCTAGGTTTAGCTGGAGAAATTGTCCGACTTGTCCGAATAGCTGACCTGTCACTGACCCAACGCACTCAATAGCTGATCGAGAAACAGAGGTGCTGCGGAGCACTCTGTCCGAAATTTCCAGAGACCCAATCGGGGTTTTGAAAACCTTAAGTGCTGGCGGAGCACTTTGCTGGGGATTTCGATAACCTAATCGGGGTTTTGACTGATTGCTGCAGAAAGGGTGTAGCGCAGGCGTTGCAACTGAACTGCGGGTGCTGGTCTTTTCCTTGGTGGTCCTGTTCCAATCCTAATCTGGGGTTCCTGTCCTAGGTTTCCATTCTGCACCTGCTGGCCTACTGGCGACTGTCCTTTCTTGGGGTTTCTCCTGTCCTTAACTGACCCATGGCCAGGGTTGGTCTCCACACAGTTCTAGGTAAATATAAATCTGAGGGAACCCATTTTACATTCCTCATTTCCTTACTTTGAATAAAATCGTACTTGCACATTGTTCCTTTTTTTTTACCCTCCCTATTCTGATCAATAATAAAGTTTCACACCTTTTGCTGTTTTATTAGCATGTTCCATTTTCTTCCCCTCCTTTATTTCAATTGTGAAATACTGATCATGAAATATAGATGTTCCCTTTTCTTTACCCGTCCTTTAGCCGAAGTCAAACGATTGTTCTGAATCATTAGCGTGTTCCAATTTTACCTTCCCTATAGCTACATAATAGCTTCAAAATTTCTGTATTGCAAATAAGTTCTTTTGCCTTACCCACCTTCGAGGGGTATTCAACTGTGATATTCTAGCATGTTCCTTATCTTTCCCGCCCTGTAGACACATTATACCAAACTAAATTTCTGAAACTTGCATACTAGCATGTTCCCTGTTCTTACCTTCCCTTTATATCTATAAATGGTTTGCATAGACTATTTCTTGCATAGCTACACAATATACATGCTCCTGGTTATTGATAGTTTAATTGCTGTAAATCTTTTACTTTCTGACTTTGAAGAAGATTAGATAAAGGTTTTGAAAACTTCCAGTGTCTCTGATTATTATATGAGTGCGAATATAGTAAATAGTATTTGTATTTTGGTGTCTGCCTTTCTTTTACAGCTAGCTCCCTGATCCATTGTGATCATAGGTACCCGTGACGTGGATTGGTAAGTCGGGTACATTGGAACAAATAGGAATGAACTGGGTTACTGATAGTAGAGTGTAAGGTTATCCGATTAATAAATATGGTGTATTGAAAATATATGGGCCCAAGTGTGCGTAATGGTAAAATTGTTGGTCGGGTGACCTGCACGCTCTATCATTGGCCAACGGCCGACGTGAGCACTACCTCCCGGGTGCTGCGCACGACCAACGGCCGTCGCAGCCCCGCCCTCTGCGTAGAACGCCCGCACTGCGGCGGAATGTCCACTGCGGTAAACGGATTAAGATACTACATCTGAATGAAATTGATCTTTCTCTTTAAAACACCGCATTGTTTACGCATATGCACTTTATTGTTTTTTGTCTTGCGGTTAATGTAAAGATCATATACTGTGTGTATATTGTACAATCCTTTCTAGTAATGTGATAAGAGGGATTGACTTCACCAACTCAAGATCTCAAGTAGGAAATATACATTTTTCGTCAAAGTATTATCTGGCTTTATATAGCCTAACGAATACTGTCAACAATGTGTATGTAATGTAATGTATTTATTTTATATGTGCTTTTATGGACCTGGCGGCCGAAATAAAGATCTTTGACTGACTGACTTAACTAACCTGTCTCTAAGCAGCCCATAACTAGACAGAGACATTCCGCAAACACAGAAATAGGACTGTAATTTTACCTGAAGCAAAGGGCAAATATGAACAACAATGAAAGAGTGTGCTTTTTTTTTAAAAAGTGTGCTTATTTTGAAAACACAGAGGTATTCGAGCACATAGAAGAACAACACCTATTTGGTGTGTCTAGAAAGCCCTCACTCACCGACCTGGTCGGTGACATGCTTCATCATTGGGCCCCACTGGGAGTGACCGAATGTCACCCCAGTGTGCTTCAACACCAGATTTACTGGGGAGCGGGTAATGTGAAGATGTGAGAGCTAAGTGATAAACTACGTGAATAAGGAAAGTGTAAAGTGGTGAGTTTAAAAATGTCTTTGTTGTATCAAAAATTGTTTTAATGGCTGATCAAAAAGACATATTAAAAATGTGTTGGAGAACTAGGCCAACTAAGTCGAATGGTCTGTTTCCAATACTCTAAAGTGAAGGTCAACATGTTTCTGCCAATGTCGGTATAATTAACCTGGCATTCGTCAGGACCTATGGTGAATTAAACCCAGGCGGTATGGACACGCTAAGGCCCACCCTACCATGGGACGTGAAAGTTAAAAGTCGTCTGAAAAAGTGCAAATGGAAAAGGGGGCCACACATATAAAAATTGTTTAATGGTGGTCACAGCCCCTTTGCGTCTCTGAATTAGAGAGACTCAAAAATTAAAATTCACTTGAAAGGTGAGAGAGTATCACCACATAGACCTCGGGAGGGGGGTGATGGCGTATTTGGCACACCGCCCGCGACGCCAGGCACCCGAATGTAAACCTGCACGTTCCCTCTAACCCGGTCTCGACGATCGTCTGTTTTCACCCTACAGATTGTATATAGCAACTGGCACAATGTCGATTTTTATCCAGTCCAATTCAGACTCTGGATATCTTTACTAGCCCATTTCTCGTCTTATTACGTAACACATAGGACAATTTGGTTCAGATGAGTTTTGCCGGCACAATTACAACATACTTGGTGGTTCACAACTTAATCGATCCCCTCAGACTGGAGCTAAATACAAGGTATCCCCAGAGACCGTGCATTTTGTTTTCCATGACTGGAAGCCTAGTTGGCTGCTTGCAATTCACAATGAATGTCATAAAAACCCTCGCTTTTGGCACACCCTGATGGGGCTCTCTAACACCTTTAAACCTCTCCCCAGCCTTATTTACAATGGCTTCTCCCCTGATGTCAGACGTGCTGGGCACTGTTGACACCTATTAACTCTAACTATTAGGTGAGTAAACTGCTCCTGCTAATCTAGATACCCTGCCAGGTATGAATGCTGCTGCTATCAAATGTTTTCACTGTTTTCAAGACATCTAATTTTGGATTTGCCACTTTGGTTTTTAGCTACATACTAGCTGCACCTATCACTAGTATGTCACAATGTCACTTTGTGCTCACGGTCACTACAGGGAAAGCATTTTGTCACTTACCTGTGGTAACGGTCTCTTTTGTCTCCCAATTTAGGCAAGAGCAGGTGTTAAACAGGTAGTACAATTTGTGTGCTTTTTGTAAACTGACACTTTTGCAGGTCATGTTTCTGTAGATAGTAGTTTTGATATTTAATAGGTCCTGAAGAATCGCATGTCAATGAACTTTAAGCGAGAAACATGTTGACCACACCTTTCACATCTTAGTACTGTCTCGTATTTGGAAACTTAAGTTCCAGCGAACACAGACTAATCCTTATTTTATTTGCGGCAGAGGACCACCAGAATAAAATTGTTTTCCGGGAACCTTGTGCCTCATTTTATCCTCACCCACACCGTCTACTCTGTTCTGGCCCCTCACCCACACTTCACCCATAGGCAGTTGGATAAAAGATCTCCGATAAAGAGCCCCTCTTTGAGGTGTGCCCATTGGGTATTGCACCGCCTACCCAACGAGGAGCATTGCCTATGATGAAGCATGACACTCGCAAGGGTGTGTGAGGCCATTATATCCAACACAATGGATACCCAGGGTTAGTTTCCCATTGAACACTGCCCCTCGCACCTTAGTGACCGCCCTTTCCTTCTTTTAGGAACAGCCCAGCCTCCTTTCTGTTGTCTGCATAGTTGAAATCATGATTGTAGCTATGTAGTGGCACCCCAAGAACAAAGGGCCATATTTATGACATCGGTGGCACAGGGCACCACAGCAAGTCAACTTGTTGCGCTACCCTGTTTTCACAGGGAAAGGGCGGGAATAAGTTGTATTTATCCAATGTGGTGCATTCCTATCCTTTCTTCTTGTGCTGGCATCGTTTTGGCAGCTAAGCGCCAATGAGGGCACCCTTGCACCATGGTGCAACGGTATCTGTGTTGTAGGCAGGATTGTTTTTGGGCAGGAAGGGGCACCTTCTTGCAAACAGCAATCATGAGAGGCTTTTTCTTTCTATGTGTGCTACATTCTGCAAAATGAGTAGAAATTAAGAGCCCGATGTAGGTAATAGTGAAATAACGAATTCTAAATACCGAATTTTACGGATTCGGTATTTAGAAATCGGTATTTCAGATACAGGTAAGAATTCGGTAAAAAATACCGAATCAATAATATTCGGTATTACCAAATCGGTAATTGAGATTCAGTAATAACGAATACCTACCCATTCATTCCTATGGGTTTGGAGGTCCATAGGAATGAATTAACCCTTGAAATACCTCCCGGTATTCGGTAATACCGGGAGGTATTTCAAGGGTGCCAGAGTGTCTCAAGGGCACCCTGTTTCACCCCTGAAATGTGCATATGTGCACATGTGGCACACATGCATGCCCTAAGGGCATGCATGTGTGCCACATGGCACTTCAAAAAAAGCAAGAAAGTGTTTTTTTAAAGGAATTCGGTAATTACCAACAACTTGAAGTTGGTGGTAATTACCGATTCCTTAAGGCCCAAAAGCACTCTTATGCATTTAAGGAATCGGTATTACCGATTCCTTAAATGCAAGGCCAATAAGGAATCGGTAATAAGGAATCGGTATTTACCGATTCCGTATTACTAATTCCTTCCCTACATTACAAATGCCTAATACCGGTCGTAACGGTGAAATTTACCGAATTTCACCGTTACGACCGGTATTTGGGCCACCTACATCGGGCCCTTAGTCATTTCTCCACGTTATGCCTCCCCTGGGGAGGCGTATCTTTTTGCCACATTGCCAGGTTCATAAGGTCTTGTAAATATGGCAATGCTTCAAAAACCATGGGAGCAACTGGAAACACCAACACAACACCCATGCAATGCCTACCCAGGGCAGACTAACACAAAGCAGCGATGTGCACTGTGTTGCGTTACTCCATATTTTTGGAGCCACTCAAAGTCGCTTTGCGTGACATCAAAAATATGACTTAAGGTTTGTGTTGCTCTTGCACCACGTTGTATTTGCACCACATTGCAAACCGGGTTTTAAATATGGCATAAATAGAATTGCCATAATGAAAAGAGAGAGAAATTAGAATAATTGTTTGAATAAAAAACAGTTGTGCCAATTTCTATGAACTGTGAATTTGTGTTTAAAAAAGAATAACCTGAATAATATGTTGAGAAATCTGCAGCTGTGATGCATCAGGCAAGGACTATTGTCATATTATTGAAACTAAGAGAACTTGGTGTTAAGTAGGAGCATCAACTGTGTTATTTGTGAAGGAGCAATGCAACATATGTGTAGATCAAAGCCTATAAACAAAAGCAAGAAAAAGAACTAAAATTACGGATCTAAAGACATTTTGCAAAATAATATTTTTCCTTTTTGTTTTACACAACGTCTAATTAACATCATTAAGAACTAGTCATGCTAATAATATTTATAAATCTTCATGATTTGCAGGAGCAATTTATGGTGTCTCCATATTGCTCCATGTCTCCTTCCCTGATGTGTCCTTTGTCATTCCCTCTCATTTTTAGACAATCTGAGCCTCTATATCCACTTGGGTGGTGTCGGTGCTGCTGAAGGGTGGGCTTCTGGTTGCGTACTGTGCTTGTGACACACAGACTTGACATATCTCTTCTGAAGTGCATTTGAGGCGTGCATTTCCTTGATCTAGTCACACCTCTAATGGGGACCAGGTGGCTTCATTTCTTATCTCATCCAGTATGAGCACTGTAGGATTATGGCATTGAGTGCCACATCAGCTGTGATGTTTCGTGTTGACCATTCTTCACCATCTTGATATCTTTTCTCGCTCCTCCTTGCTTCTCTTGCAGTTTATTGGTCTCAATTAGATGGTGTGCAAGTTTTGCATTCTTTCTTGCTCTCCTTTCTTGTGCTGACATGTGATGTCTTTGTATTTTGCCAGCTCACCTGCTTAGACCCTTTGGATGTTTTCTGTTACTCAGAGTGGCCTTTTGAGAAATCATTGTTGATATGCTGGCAGATCTCATTGAACTACAGTAGAGCGGTGCTCTCTTTTGTAAATGTATCAAAAGTGCAATGTTGTACTAAGTTGTCTACCCTTGCAATTCAATCTGCTAAAGATTCCCCCACCTCATGGCATGCTGAGCTGAAAATGTGGCATTATTGATTCACATTTCCTGTGGGATAAAAATGTGCAAACATGAGTATTTGGCTTTTTGTATATTTCTGTTTTCCTTGTTCAAAATGTCCAAATCAGGTTTCATCCATCATGCCCCCTAGATCAATCAAAATGTGAAGCTGTTGCTTGCCAGGCAATTCCCAATAATGGTTCCCCCTAATTAATGCTTTTTCAACAAGACGTTGGACATGCAATAAATAATACAGTCAGAAAAGACACAATTATCCAATATTTTAAAATCTAAATATTCAATAACTTTATATAAAAGATGGATTTATGGAGTTTATACATGGCGTAATGCTCAGCACAACGGCAAAGTCCTTTATTCACAAAACAAACCAGTCCCCAGATAAACAGTTTTTGCAGGCCGTAAACTGTACAAGGGATTAGTTGTGCAATTATTATTTTGGCCCAAGGCTTTCATCTATAACCTGGTTGAATAGTTCAGTTGTCATTATAACACCACTAGTCAAAAGTCAAAGTTTCAACCCCAATGTTTAAATCATGGGATCATCATCAGGAGGTCATCAGGATCATCAGGATCATCAGGTCTTTCAAACATTATTGAAAGCAGCTGAAAGACACTGGTAGAAGGAAGATACTGAAGTTAAACAGGGGTGCAAGGAGAGTGTTTGCAAGGGTGTCTAAAAAATGAGGACGGGAGTAGCAAACGGTTACAAATCTGTGTTCTGAAAATGGCTGTGTTTATATATCTATAAAAAAAAAGATTCGTAATAAGTAAAAATCCGATAGCGACCCCAAAAAGGGGTAGGAAATAATACTGATAAGGTGAAAAAAGGCTAACATTTTGTCAAGTGATGAGAGAAAAGAATTGGCATATCCCACTGGTAAAAAATGCATAATATGCATTACGTTATTATGAAAAGACATGGAGGGGGTTCAAGGGCCACGCACTAGAAGTAAGAAACCTCTAGGAATAAATCGAGGTGAATGAATCTGTTTCAGGATTTAAACAAGGAGGTGAGCGAAGTGGCGATGGGTTCCAGAGCTAATTAACCACTGATACCGGGCATGGATTGTAGACAGAGCCTGATTTGGTTAAAGCAAGAAGCCTTTTTGATTCCTTTGTAAAACGTGGGGTAAATGTATCGATGGTCGGAGGGACACTGGTTGTTTGCTTGGCTCCCACGATAGGGGTTTCTGTCCCTCCCCGCGGGGATTGGTTAAAGGCTGAGAAAATAACTTCCACCTTGTTCAGAAGAAATGTGGCAATTTCTTCATTTAATTCTTGACTTGACCCAATCTTAGGTGGACTTAGGAAGGCAAGCCCAGATACTGTTTTAAAAAGTTATTTAGTGGAATGTTTGGCTAAGTGGATTTGAAAGAAAAGCTTTTTTTGCATTAAATACTGATTGTTTGTAGACCATAAGGTTTTGTTTATAACTGTCTTTCTCATCTTCTGTGTATTTTACCTCCAGTTTTGTTCTAGTCGTTTGAAAATACATTTTTGCTTCTTAAAGTCCTCCAAATACCAAGGTGCAGTTGGTTGGGATCGTTTGGGGCACAGGAGTTTTACCGGTGCTAGCTTTTTGAAGGCTGTCTCCACAAAGTGAGTGTACCAACTGAAGGCATCTTCCCCTTCTGCAGGCAGCGGACATATGGTGGTACTAAGCAAATATTTTAATTCGGTCCCATTCACTCTATTCCAGGCCCTCATCTCTATCTGATTTTTGGGGCCCCCTGGGTTGTGATGATAAGTAGGAATGGTCAATTGAAATTGAATTGCTGCATGGTCTGTCCAGACAAGAGGCATCATTCCTGTACAGGTTAGTTGTGGATGATTGGAAAAATCCCATTCAGGGTGTGTCCTGCAGTGTGGGTGGGCTATTTTACTTGTTGAACAAGATCAGCACTACCCATCACATCTAACAGGGCTCTAGTATCTGGGTCCATGAGGGCTTTAAGATGGAAATTAAAGTCCCCCTGAATGGTAAATTAATCAGAATAGAGCCCTTCTTCTAGCAGAGTTCTGATCGAGGTTAGAATAGAATTTCTGGACCCCGGTGGTCTATATAGTAGTATGCCCTTAAACGAGTGATGGGGAGACAAGACAACATTAAAAGAGAGTGCTTCACAGGCCATATTACCGGAATTACCTGTATTGTGTTAAATATGGCACATTCCTGCCCTCTTCCTTTCACACACTGCAGCACAGCAAGGTGGCCTGCTGCGCTGTGTGAAATAACGACAAATCTGCCCCTTGTTATGTATGGGATTTGTTTTGGTTTGACACTACCTAAAGCTCATCTTAGGCATAAAGGAAGTAGCTAAAAAAATGAAATAGATTGAAATATTTCCAGGTATTAAATTATAAAATACATGTCTCCTTTTGCGTTGTGACAAATATTTGTGTTTCATTTTAAACCCCATTAGGATACAAAATCCTTTTGGATGTTTTAGGCTATATTGCTGTCATTAAGAAGGTAGATTTCATCCGTTTTTGTGTCAACAAAACATGTGATAATGTTTTTGGTCTATGCCCATCAGCTTTTTTCACCAAATATTAAGGGCTGTGTTTGTTGGTTTTAATCTAAATGTGGCTGAGGGAGATGAGTATTTTTAATTTGTTTTAAATGGTGGTTTGTGTAAAATGCGATGGTTGAGAGTCTCCACACATCAAAGGCTAGCACCTGGTACAAATATTGGACCTCCCGAGCCACTCACCATATCACGTCTGGACCTATGGAAGACTCAGAAGAAGGACTTCCCTAATGCTGGAAGGACTGCCCTGCTGTCTTGCTGCCCGAGGAAGGAAGTCTGGACCTGTTCCTTTAACCCAGGATGACCAGAGTGACTTCAAGGGATAGGTGGATGGCCTCCTTTGTGAGCTACAGGGACAAAAAAAACTCTCGAGACCAGTCCCATATCTACCCAGCTGGCCACATCTCCAACTGGACCTGCCTGAGCCCTGCTCAGTAACTCCATGCATATTCACTAAGAGAAAAAAGTGTTAGGCAACATTAAAAGACATGTTAGATTTTCTTGAGATCTATTTCTCAATCTTCACCACTTGTATCAAGGTGTACAAAGCATTTTAGAAGTTACAAATCCTCCAATACAGTAAATCAGAGAGGTTTAAAACTGGTAGAATGTTTTTACTAATTAACTAAACTAATTTTACAATTTGGAAAGCATTTTCTGATTCGCAAAATACGTTCAGAAAATATTACTGGTTTGGTAATTGGAAAGGGCCTGATTTGGGCGTCATTTTAAATACTGAATCGAAACCCTATGCATCAGTGGTTTGCAACCATAATTCCGGTTGCAAACTATTGATACATGTAAGACCCCCACGTTAAGGTGGTAACTCATTCACAAAGGGGAAGGAGTCCTGTTTGGACCCCCTCTCCTTTGCAATTGTGTGGCAGCTGTAGGGGAGTAGGCATTGCTTGCTCTCATTGAAGTTTTTCAAAACTGAAAACTTGTGCTTTTTAAAAGCAGCCTTACTTTATTTAGAAAAATCAGGCTGCATTTACATTTTGAGATGCAATCACAGGAATGTTGGTCTGATGTTTTATGACACACACTATCCCTGTGGTTGTAACCAATCATATGGGATCACAAATTGCAACCTGACTAATTAATATTAATTGCGCAGATAGTTCCACAACTCCCTAAACTTTGCTAAACTGACCAATTAGCACAAAAATTAGTTTGCAAAATTAGATATGGGTCACAAAACGTCACACCACAAATTGCAACCACTTTTTGAGACTTCTTGAGACATCTGCCCCTCCATGCCTGTTTTTTTTTTTTTTTAAGTTTGAAGTTTATTAAGGCATAAAGAAGAAAAGACAGTGCATGAAGAAACAATCAGAAGTTATAAAAAACAAGAAAACTCTCTTACATCAGAATAATATTGATCAAAGAAAAAATGTGAAACATAAACAATGGAGTTGAAAATCGCAGAAATATTAAGAGTTGGTGGAAAAAACATGAGAAGCATACATCATAGAAGTGGCATAAAAGAAAAGAAATTAGGATGTATTAATAAAATTATACATAGCAAGATAAAAAACATTTCACGGTGGTTTTTGAACTTCAACAGTACGTGGAGGAGAAAGAGGAGATGGTCCAGCAATTCTAGATAAATATTCGGTGAGGGGAAGCCATAGAAGGTCGCGTTTAATTGCCAGGGAAATAGGGGAGACAAAATTGGTGTCTAGGCGGTGATTAAAACAAACTGCATTCCACCACGCAGAGAAAGAAACATCCTTAGCCTGTTTCCAATGAGAGGTAATGTGATGGAAAGCAATGGCTATCAGGAGGTCAAGTAGTTTGTGTTTATGGCGGGGTCCAGAAAGGTCAGGGGAAAGGGAGCCTAGGAAAACATGAAGGACAGAAAAGGGGAAGGTGAACTTAAAAAGCTTTTGTAATTGAGACCAAACTAAATGCCAGAAATGGAGAATAGGAGGGCACTCAAAGAGCATGTGTTTCAAATTTGCCAAAGGGCAGGGACAGGACCAACAAGTGGGAGAAGTGTCTGGGGAGAAAGATGACAAAATTACGGGAGTGTATAATGTACGATTATAGAGAAAAAATAAGGTTTGGGTAGTATTGGCAGCTCTAGAAGTACTTTGAATTTTAGACCAAATTTTGTCCCAAAGAATAGTGGGCCAGGTTTGAGACAAATCATCTTCCCATGCCAGCTCAACTTTGGATTTAGTGCGGTCAACAGATTGTTGAAGGGATTTATAAAGAAAAGATGCAGATGGGGATTGGTCAAGAGCATTCGAGATGGATAGGTGAAGCGTAGGAATAGCGTTGGTGGCAGGGAGAGAGGAAAGATACTGGGTAAGGGATGGAAGAAGAGAAAGGTATTGTTTGCGAGAAGAGGAAGGTAACGAAAATTGGGTTTGGAGTAAGTGGAAAGGGAGAGGGGAAGAATCAGAGACGATTTGAGAAACCCATTTTAAACCTCGGGAATGCCAGGATTTCCAATAAATTGAACGATTATGTATTTTAATAAGTTTATTATGCCAAAGAGGATGAGAAGAAGTAGAAGATGCGGAAGGGTAAGTGGATATCAAATACGGTTGAAGAAGAGATCGTGTATGAGAAATGATGGGAGATCGAAGAGAGGTGACGTCAGATGAGAAGGAAAGAACTTCATTGAAGTCATAAGGATGAAGGAAAGATGATTCTAGTGTCAACCAAAGTGGAGGATAATACGGAAGATCTGAAAGAAGCCATCGTAAGGCCTGTTTTAGGGAGAAAGCAGTATGATATGATTTAAAATTGGGAAATTTGACTCCACCCAGAGATTTGTCTTTCTTTAAAACAGATAGAGCTATTCTGGATTTTTTGTCTTTCCATAAAAACTTCAATAAGATAGAATCTATCGATTTGAAATGATGATTGGGGATGCGAATGGGAATCATAGATATAGTGTATAGGACCAAAGGAGCTAACATCATTTTTATGGAATCCAGGCGACCCCACCAGGACAGAAAGAGAGGGTTCCAACGATTGATAGAAGAAGTGAGCTTAGTAGAAAGGGACTCGAAATTAAATTTGAGGGTGTCAGAGATACGAGGGGCGAACCAAACACCTAGGTATTTAATCTTAGAGGGTTGCCAGGAAAATCCAGAGGTGTCAAATAGATGTTTTAAACATAAGGGATTCAGGGGAAGTATTTCACATTTGTCCGTGTTAAGTCGGTAGCCAGATACATTAGAGAAAGTGGAGACTTGGTTTAGGAAGGAAGGAAGGGTTGTTTGAGGGTCAGAGCAGTAAAATAAAATGTCGTCAGCGTATACCGATAATTTAACTTGTTGCTGTTGGGGACCATATTGAAAACCGGAAATATTCTTGTCGCGTCTAATTTTGGTTAAAAAGGGTTCTAAAGCTAGAATAAACAATAGGGGAGATAGAGGGCATCCTTGACGAACTCCTCTTTGGAGGGGAAAGTAATCAGAAGTGATGCCGTTAGCAAAAATGGAGGCATGGGGACTAGAGTAAAGTAAAGAGATAAGGGAAATGAATTTAGGTGGGAAACCGAACCAACGAAGAGCTTGGAACATAAAATCCCAACCAATTCTATCAAAAGCCTTCTCGGCATCGAGAGAAATGGCGGCCAATGGGGAAGTAAGAGAAGAAGCTCTACTCAAAATGTTGAAGAAAACACGAGAATTATCTGTGGACAAACGACCTTTAACAAATCCAGATTGTTCTGGACCAATAAGGTCTGGTAATAGAGGATCTAGTCTAAGAGCTATGATTTTGGCAAAAATTTTGTAGTCTGTATTGACCAGGGAGATAGGGCGATAATTCTTACATAATGTATGATCTTTGTCTGGTTTGGGTATTAAACAGATTATTGCTTCTTGGAAAGTGCCTCGAGAGGAGCCAGAATCAACAAATGACTGAAATAATAGGAAAAGTTTAGGGAGGAGAAGGGAAGAAAAATGAGTATAGAATTCAATGGTGAAACCGTCTGGTCCCGGGGCTTTACCTTTACGTAGGATAGAGACGGCATGAGAGATTTCGGAGAGGGAGATATCAAGATTTAGCGCTTGAAAATCAACATGTGAAGAGTGCGGGGAAGGAATATCTCGAAAATAAGCAAGAAGATCATCAGGATCAGGGACAGATTCGGGAGTATATAGAGTTTGATAGAAAGAGACAAATTGGGCTAATATATCTTTATCTTTGAAGAAGGAAACACCGGCTGGACCTTGTAAAGATTCAATCTTTGTTCTTTCTTTGCGTATTTTAAGGTAATTAGCTAGTAGTTTGCCCATTTTGTTTTGACCTCCTTAATAACGGGAATTACATTTAAGGAGAGAGTTTGATGCCGCATTAGTGTAAATTTATTAAATTCAATTTTGGCTGAAATAAGTTCGCGAAGTGAGGATTCAGAGGAAGAGGTATAATAAGTGTATTCAAGTTTCTTTATTTTATCCAAAAGTTGAGTTGATTTGGTTATTGATTGTTTTTTCTTTTGAGACACAAAATCGATGATAAAACCTCGAGCAGCTGCTTTGAAGGAATCCCACACCATAACAAAGGAAGACCCAGGGAGATGATTTAGTGTAAAGAATTCAGAGGTAAAAGCTGTAAATTTAGTAGAGAAAATGGGGTCTAGGAGTAAAGAATTATTAAATCTCCATCGCCCTGAGTGAGGAGAGAAAGGAATAAGGTCAATATCAACAAAAATGGGAGCATGGTCTGAGATTAAAATGGAACCAATGTCGGAATGTGTGGCTAATTGTGCTAGGGGTTTGCTGAGAAAAAGATAATCAATACGGGATTGGGAGTGATGGGTGGGGGAATAGAACGTGTACTCTTTAAGGTCAGGGTTACATAGTCTCCATATGTCCACTAGAGCAGAATTCCGAATAGAGGCAAGAAACTGGGAGTGCATTTTAGAGGGAATAAACTTAACCTTGGAATTTCTGTCAAGAAAGGGGTCTAGAACTTGATTGCAATCACCACCAAAAATAACATATTTCTCATTTAATGTAACTAATTTGTCAGAAATAGCAGGCCAAAACAATTTATCAATACCTGTAGGAGCATAAACATTGAAGATAACAATAGGAATTTTATCTATAAGAAGGTTAGTAATAACCCAACGACCATTGTCATCATTTTCATGGGATACAACTGAAACATTTAACTTTTTATGACATAAAATAACAGTGCCATTTTTCTTACCCAAAGCAGGAGAATGAAAGACATGTCCGACCCAGCAACGTTTAAGTTTGTTTGCCTCCTGGTCTGAAAGGTGGGATTCTTGGAGGAGAGCTACATCAGCTTTGAGCCGTGTCAAGTGGGTTAGGACACGTTGACGTTTAATGGGGTTATTTAACCCTTTAACATTCCAAGTAACTACTCGGAATTTGTAACTTCAGTAGAATGGTATGAAAAAAGATATATTGAAAAGTGAATAGGAAAAGAAAGATAACAGTAGTAAGAATGTAAGAAACAATAGGTGTAAGAGAAAGAGAGTAAAAGAGAAATAAAGAAAGTATAGTAAAGAGACAGAAGAGAAAGAGTTGAGTAAAGGGATAGAGAAAGAGAACAGTAGAGAATAGAGAACAAAGCATGTAGAAAGCAATAACATCAGATAAAAAGAGGTCAAAAAGGACTGAGGGATGACGACGCCAGAAGAGGACGACATCAACAACGGAGACTCACATCGTCGAACACCTGAGGAACCAGCGAAGGAACGAAATGGAGGGAAGCACGGATACACCGGGATGAAGAAACACGGGGAGAGGATCTGTAAGAAGGTAAAAAAGCAGAAAAGTACATTAATAATACACATGGTAGAGATAATAAAAAGTAACATGAGACTATTCTACAAAGGGGGTAAGATATACATGGGTGTAGGGCATTCAATCATATACAGGGATCAGAAACCACAAACACAGAAAAATGTTAGGGAAACATACAATCAGACAAATGAGAAAACATGGCAAAATCAGACAGAACAGAACAAAATGGTTAGACGGATCTTGCAGTGTCCATGCTTTCGGCTTCATGATGACGCAGGAACTCTTCAAGGACGAGTGGATCTTCAAATGTAGTTGTTCTTTCTTTGTAGGTCACTTTGAAGAGGCAAGGATGTAGTAGACCATATCTGGCGCCAAGGGTTCTCAAACGAGGTCTCAAGTCCAGGAACTGCTTCCGACGGTCGGCTGTGACCTTAGCCACATCCTGAGAGATGTATAGCCTGCGGCCCTCCCACATAACTTGTTTTTTAGTCTTTACTGCCGAAAGTACTTGGAGGAGATCAGTGTACTGAAGGAACAGCATGATGACTCCGCGAGGTTTACTGGAAACTTTCGGCCCAAGTCTGTGCGCACGTTGGATATTTAGAGAGGTGGAAGGAGGAAGGTCCAAGAGTTTTGGTAGAAATGTTTGAAAGAAAGCTGTTGGATTGGACCCCTCTGTAAGTTCCGGAAGATTATAAAGACGTAGGTTGTTTCTCCGGTTGCGATTTTCCAACTCTTCCGCCTGTCGCTTCAGGAGAGAGATATCCCTTTCTAGGAGCGAGATTTTTGCACATGAGGTATGAAGAGTCTCTGTAGATTGTTCCACCAAAAGAACCCTTGATTCTAACGTAGACCACTTGTCATGGAGAAATTGTAAGGTTTTAGTGGTTTCGGCCATGAAGGGTTTGAGTGCCCGAAGTTCCTCCAGAATAAGATCCATTGCAGCAGGTTGTGATGAAGAGCCAGGAGATGGAGGGTTATTTTTCAAACGTTTCGTCGAACCAGGTTGTAAAAGCTTACTGGTTGAAGTATTCTTAGGAATTGCGCCGTGGTTAGCGTTAGGTTTGAGGGAAGCAGGATCATCCATAATAGGAGTCGTGGAGTCAGAGTCTGAGGAAAGTTGGGGTTTGGTTTTTGAAGCTGTGAGCTTGAGGGTACGGAGCTTCCCCATAAAAGGCAGGGGAAGGAAGTACAATGCCACCCCAAAATTTGGTTGAGAAAAATGTTGTAAATAGGAAGCAAAAGGCGTTCCTTATAGTGAAAAACCCCAAAAAACGTACATCTGCTGCAGGAATGACGTAATGTAGTGAAATGGCAGTCAATTAAAGCAGATAAACTTTCCTCAGATATATCCAAAAGAATAGCGTGGATATAAACTATCACCTCATGTCAGATAATTCCTAATGTAGATATTGAAAGCACTGGAAATGTTCAATAGGCCATATGCAGAGTAGCATGGCATCAAATGATGGTGAGAGAAGCGTCAGACATGAGGAAACACCTATAAGATATGGTGAGTAAAACTGACAGTATTCCCTCCAAGGACCAGCATTTAGAGCCACAAACTGTGAGACTTGAAGCAGAAAAGGGGTCTTTTAAGGCAGGAGGCCGGTGTATAGAACGCCCGCACTGCGCATGCTGAGGTAGAGAAGCGGCGCTCTTTGGTGAAGGAGTTGCACGGCAAGTGAAAGAAAATGGCGGCCGCCGGGAGGTGAAGCGCGTCACTTACGAGTGAAGCACATTCCGTCGGAGTAGAGGAAAGCAATTCAGGGCTTCCGACTCAGTTCATGTTCCGACGTCCAAATATACCTTCAGCGCTCACTAAGGTCAGGTGAGTGCGGAGAAAGTCGCCGGCTCCGGTGACCGACTTGCGGAGCTCCGGTGCTAAGCCGCCATCTTGTGCGGCGTTCAAGCCACGCCCCCTCCATGCCTGTTTTTGAAAGAGGAAAACTTAGAATCTGACAACTAATCTGGTCACAAAAGCCCACACCTTGTTCTAGACTTTGAATCATTTAGGAGTTATCGCTTGCACTAAAAAGTGTGTAATTGTGAGTATATCTGAGACTGATTATGGTATTTTGGTTGAGGAATTTGGAATGAGAGTGTATGTGGCAAAAGTAGGCCTTTGAGATGGTAGGTATAGTGAAGTGACCTGGATGTAGGCGCATTCTTGTTTTTTTGGGTAAGGTGAACAGAGAGAGAAAAGTTAACTAGAGAGTGCTTGAGTTGTGCTGTGGTGCAAAGAGTAGGTGTGGGTGTAACTCACATACTTCTGTGTGGTGTAATCACGTGGAATCACCTACAAGTTCTGCAAGATTATGAGGAATTACATGAGAAGAGTAATTCAGCATTTAGCCCTATTTTCTTAGAACAAAAATGCCCCTTCGCATCCAAAATGGATGGAGGGATGCATTTTTTGCTAGTAAATGCAACAGTCCATGAATAGTAGCGCGAGCAGCAGCCTGCATTTGCTAAATGTTCACTTGGAGTAGGATTTTCTCCCAATTTACTCCCGATATTTATCACTAGTTTCTTAATGAGAAATTCATTCTCGCATCCAAAATGGGCACAGGGATGCATTTTATGCTAAGAAACTAGTGCTAAATGCAACAGAACAAGTACAGCGCAATTAGCAGCCACTCAGACTTGCTAAATGTGCTCTCACTGTAGGATTTTTTCCTCCAAATTACTCTTAGTTACGGGAGCAGGAGTATTCATTTTATTAATCTTAATTTAACGTCATAGAGTAAAATGCATTTACCAGAAGATAAGAGAAAGCGTAATAATGTGAGAGTAGGAGAAATAGGAGTAGGCGTATTTAGATGTAAGTGGAGCAATGGTAAGAGAGAAACCACTGGAGTGTGGTAATATTAATATTAGGGATTAGAGTAGATGTAAGGGTAGGACAGGGAGTATGAGTAGAACTAGTGGTAGGAATATGTTTAGGAGTAGGAACAGTACTGTGAGTAGAATTAGGAATAGGAATGGGTCTTGGATTAGAAGTCAGTGAAGGAGTAGAAGTAGTGTGAGTAGAATTAGAAGCAGGAGAATATATAAGAGCTATTATACTTCTAGGATTGCAGTAGGTGACTTGGACCACATCCACTGAAGTGCATGGACATGTTTTTGTCCATGCACTGCAAAAGAAATTTTCTTAGGCAGACTTATTCAAATAACAACCACTAGCATGACAGTAAAGATAAAATACTCATGTAGGATGATTCAAAATGGCAGCAATGTAACGTGCTGAACTCAAGGAACCAGGTGCTGAATGGGGCAAACATGAAGCCATGCACAGTTTTTTTGTGCTTACCACCTGAACTCTGGCAGATAGATAAAGATGGCTCTAGGCCAGACCTATGAGTAAGTACAAAAAAGACTAAAAGTAAGTATGAGCATGAGAAGGCACAAGTTGGAGAGCAGGAGTTATAGTAAAAGTAAGCAGAAGAAACAGTAGAAGTAAAGTAGAAGTATACGTAAGGTGACAGCAGTAAAAGAATGGGTAATAATATTGGTGGATGTACTACTAAGGATAAGAGAGGGGAGTAGATGTAAGCAAAGGGTTGGGCATATGACCATTAGTGTAAGAAGGAGTAGCAACAGGAGTGGTGTAGGAATGGCAGTAATCTGTGTAAGTGTAGGGCAAGCAGTGGGTGTGCTACAAATGGTAGCAGGAGGTGTAGGTGTAAGGTGGGAGTAGGCCAAGGGGTTTGCTTTCATTGCAGTTTATGGATGCTCACCAGCCTAGTAATGTTCTGGAACCCCTCTGCAGGCAGCCTAAATAGATATTAGTTAATAGTATAATGTTAAAGAGAAAATACTTCTGTTGGCCGAATCAAAATGGGAATGACATCAAGCAATGGTTGAAGGGGCCTGAGCAAAGCAATGAATGGCTGGAGGAAGTGGACTCAAAGCCTCTCTCAGTGTATTTTTTCATCCTGTGAGCTCAGGCAAACAGATAAAGTTGTCTCTAAACCAGAAATACAAAATAAGTTTGTAAAGTGTGACTAACAAAAGATGAAGCAAATGAAGTTTACACCCACAAATGTGCATGTAAAATAACATAAAACAAGTGCTGACAGGAACAAATAAAAATATATGATTTTTTAAACATTCCAGAACAGAGAGGACTGCACTTTTAATGTTTAGGTCTGCCATGATTTCTTTTCAAAACATGAGGCTGATAAGGCAGCTCATGTTTTGAAAAGAAATCATAGTAAAAAAATAAATGCATACATATATACTGTGAGAAAAAAAAGGCTTTTTGCAGGTTTCCCTAATGTTTTGCCCCATTTTTGGACTGCTGTTGCTGGTTTCTGACTTTGATGGTGCACTGAGGCCTGCTGTCCAGACCTCAGTGACAGAGTTCTTTCCTTTTCAAAATGGTATGTTTAATTGGAGGTCCCCAATTGGCATGTGCTGACTTACTTATAAGTCCCTAGTATATGTTACCCTGGTACCCCGGGGCATATAAGGCTGGCTCTTCACACAAGAGCTACAGCACTGGTTGTGCCACTCTGTGTGCAACAAAGTGAAAGCACAACTTTCAACTGCTACTGCAGGTCAGAAAGTAAGGGCTGTCCCAGGTGAGGTTACTGTTAGGCCTATTGCTTTAGTGGTTTTAGAAATAGATGTTCTCTTCATTGGTAGAGGAGGGTATTCAGTCCAGCCCTCCCCCTTGATTGTCTCCTTGGAAAGGACCTCCAAGGGGTTGGTCTGAGCTCAAATAGGGTAATTGCCCAGTGCAATACCTCTCCCAAGAATTCTGGAGATGCAGAACTTACAGTTAGTAAATGTTGGCCCCAGATGAAAGGCAAGAGAAGAAAAAAGTGTAGGAAAGGTGGGCACATTTTAAGAAAATGTTTCTGTGGTCCAATGAAATTCTACTCCAGTAAGGAAGAACTCCAGGGCTGGCACTGGTGAGGCCTTACCTGTCTCATAAAAAGTCATGACCAGTCATGCAGCTGTTCAGCAGGAGGTTGTGACACCTCAGCTAACAGGGCAGAGTGGAAGAAGGGTGCCTGCCACAAGATGTGGTAGCCCCCACTCAGAAAAATCAGAAGGGCACCCTGAACCCAAAGAAACCTCCTATTGTATAGCCCATCCACCTGGGAGCTAAAGGTGTAGTTCTGGGTATTGACAGCTGTCAGCAGCCTCTGCTGGGTGTTAGCCTTGTGGCTGCACTGTCTTTGGACTGGTGGTATGACCCATTGACACGTAGCAAAATAGCCCACCTGACCCTGTTGGTCATGGTGGGGTTACTCCAGTTATGGATAACCTCTGAGGGTACGTAGGTGTTATCCTGGCTAATATAGGGTTAAGAGAGGTAGGTACCTCTGATCCTCAAGAAAAGGGTGAAGAAAACAACAAGTCTGTTAAAGTCCTGTTTAGGATGGGTCTTGTCAGATTTGAGGTTGGTCAAATACTCAGTGGGACTGACCCTGTCAGAAGGATGTCAGACAGATAGGCCCTATAATATTGACAGTCTGTTTGCGTACCTTTATGTCAGATAGACTACCTGCCCTCCAGCTAAACTTTCGGCCTCTGCCTCTTTCTCCCTAGCGCGGGGACACGCCGGTGTGCGTAACTCAGCGCTCTACAAATTCCCCTATTATTATTATTATTATTTTTCTGCATCCTTCCTCACTTACTACCCATGAAGACTCGCCAGGAGGTCATTGAGGTCTCCCTGGGGTATTAGCTGGGGGGGGGGGGATATGTGAAAAAACAGGCTTTTGCAGGTGTGTTCCAATTTATTGACCCATTTTTAAACTACTAGCAGCTGTTTTTTGCCTTTGAGGGTGCACTGAGGCCTGCTGTCCAGACCTCAGTGACAGAGTTCTTTCATTTTCAAAATGATATGTTTAATTGGGTGTCCTCAATTGACTTACTTATAAGTCCCTAGTATGTGGTACCCAGGGCATGCAAGGCTAACTGTCTACACGAGAGCTGCAACCTTGATTGTGCCACTCTGTGAGTGTCTGGGAGAGGAGTTGGCCTACCGGCTAGGGTTGTCGACCTCTAATCTGGGGAACTGGATTCGAGTCTCAGCAATTACCCTGATTCTGGGCAAATCACTTAACCTCCCCGTGCCTAACAAAAATTAATGTGTTCTCTTGTAATGCAACTGGTGCTATGTAAGGCTCTCTGGTACTCGATACCGGGTCAAGTACGCACTATATAAAACTCTGCAAAATAAAAAAGTGAAAACATGACTTTTTGCTGCCATTACAGACTGAGGAGGTTGTGCATGCCCTGCAAATACGACTTTTAACACTACCACTAGTGTCAAAGTACCCATGTCCCTTAACTATATATATAAGTCTCCTCTAAGGTAGACCTATGAAACTCTAATGTAAGGAGCTGCATATTGTTAAGAAACATATATATTTGTGATATGTCTGTACAGCGAAACCCTAAAGTGTTGGTGTTTGCTGAGGACAGTTAAGTAGCCTTATAAGGTAACTGCAGGGTTAACTGTTGGCATTTCAATGCAAGTAACTACTAACAGAGACTACCTAATCATGCAATTTAAGGTAACAAATTAAATTGGACATCAACCGTGACTTATTTGTGCAGTTTGAAATTTATGTCAAATTTAATGCTGGCCACTTTTGCGAAAGTTGCCATTCTTGGATCCAGCTGGTCCAGTGACTTTGCACAGGCACTGGGACTAAGATAGGTTTCTGAATGCCTAGTGAGTAGTATGAATGAATCCCAGGCCAGGAACAAAGGCGGTTTACCGCACTGTAGGTGTGACCCCCTCCCACAGGATGGGCTGAAAAGATGGTAGCCCAAAGGGCAAGCAACAAAGGGTGATGACATCTTTGAAGGGTCACTGCAACAACACTCCCATATGGAAAGCCTTTTGTTTCCCCCAGACAAGGAAGGCACAACCAGTTTCAGAACTGGTTTTTCATGGGCGTGCATCCCATTGTAGTCACACGCCTGGGAGTGGACTACCAAGGTCCTTACACGCAAGGAAGACGTCATACATGTTGTTTGTGGCATGCAAGATGCACTGTGGGATAGCCATGTGCCACACATCAATGGAACTGTGTCACCAGATAGGAGAGGACATACAAGCCCATTGGCTAGTGACTGTATGTTCCCCTCAGGGGACCATACTGGGATATAATGAGCACCCCTAGCACCTGAGATGTCAGTACTCATTGGATTTGGAACAAGGATGAGAGGAAGACCACTTTGAACCTATAGGAAGTGCACAAAGAGAGGCTGTGACATTGGAGCGGCTGCAGCACTTTGGGCTAGTTGAGTTTGGACCCTGTTCTGCGTGCCTGGCATGGGGAAAAGTCAATTCCCATCCCCAATCCAAAGCCACAATGCCAAGAATCAGCTCTTTTACCGCTATCGGCCAGCGGGCACTTCGACTGACAATTTGGGAATACCCAATAGACTGATGGACCCATGGGTGTTAGTTGTGACCGGTTTCATCCACCCAAAGAACACTAGCCCCCACCACCGGTTTGCACTGTGACCGCTGTTTTGCAAGAATGAAAGGTCTGCATCATCATCCCTTTGACCCCTACAAAGAGGACTTTGTAGGACCCAGGGATCCGTGGCTGGAGACACCCCCACTCACCTGTGGACGGAGGACTTAACTGGACTTCACCTTTGTGGGCTACGCAGCATCGGGAGCATCCAATGAACATCTTTAAGCCTGCATCCCTCAACATCAGGAGCACTCCGTAGAAGTCAATGGCTGTTGTCTTGTAAAGTTGGGAACTCGCTCTAAAAAAGCTATGGTGGCCCGGTAACTGATTCCTTTTAGACTTCCTAGACTTCTATCCTGTCAGATTTGGTTGCCCTTCCTGGTCAGAGTTGCCAAAATAAGTGCCTTAAACTCTTACAAACTTTTCAAAAGTTTTAAAACTTTGCATTTGCCCATCCTTGTTTGCAGATGTATTTAAAAGTTCTAAAAAAGTTCTAAAAATTGTATCTCCAGAATCCCCTGGTGGATTTTAAAGATTAAAGTCTCTAAAAATTCATTAAAATATGCTCTTTTTTTCATAAGTTGCTGTTATGTCTTTTCCTTGTTTTGTGATTTTCTTATTCTGTTGTTTGGTGCTGATAAATGCTTTGGACGTTGTTCCTTTGCTAAGCTTTGCTGCACGGTGCCATAGCTATCAAAGGGTTGATCTGAAGTTTAAGTAAATGACCCTTACTGAACTCAAAACTGTGTCTGTACTCCATGATAAGGCCCCACAGCCATATCATATATTACACCCAGATACTCACACATACATACATACATGCATACATACGTACATACATACATACGTTCATACTGTTGGAAATGGCCCTTTCTGCAGGGTCACCTCCGAATTTGTATTCCTCTGACTTTCTTCTTTAAACCTGTTTTTTGTCTGCTTTTAGGACTTTTCACTTTTCCCCTACTAACCAGTGGTGAAGTGCTTGTGCTCTCCCTTCTAAACATAGCATAATAGGCCTACACCTAATTGGTTCATTTAATTTATTCATATGTGCATAGTATGTGGTACTACATGGATGCATTGCATGTAAATTAAATACAACTAGTGGCCTGATACTTTCCTTGTGCCACCCATTAAAGTAGCCTTTTAAAACATCTCTCAGGCCTGCCACTGTAGCCTGTTATGCGGTTTAACCCCTTCGCTGCTAGGCCTTTTCCCTTCCTCTGCTAAGCCGTTTTTTGGCTATATGGGGTAGTGTGCGCTTAATCCCCTGTAACTTTTTGACCATATAAGGTATCCACGCCAATTTTGCAGCTTTTTCTTCCAACATCATGGGAATTCTAAAGGTGCCCAGGGTTTGTGGATTCCCTTGGAGGGGTCCCAGAAATTAGCCAAAATACAGTAAAAACATATCAGAATAATGTGCTACAAATGAAAGACTCTGGGTTTTTCCCTGCAAATGTTATCAAAAAAGGGTTTGTGGGGCTGAAATCACCATTTTCCCAGCTTTTAGGGAATGACGGTCTTTTGTCAGAGAACCAATATTTTTTACACAGTTTTGGCATTTTTTTGGGACACAGCCTATTTTTGCTATTTTTAGTGCTTTCAACCTCCTTCCAGTTAATTGTAAAATTAGGTATCAAAGCAATAATGGATCCTGGAAAGCTATACATTTTAGAAAAGTAAACAACATTTTGAACTCAGAAAGGGGGCATTTGTGTAGATCCATCAAGGTTTCTTTATAGAAAGTAACAGTTAAATATTGGAAAAATTTAAAATTAGTTGAAAAAAACAGCCTTTTATGTCAATGTTTTCACCTGTAACTTATTGTAATAATGACAGGTCTTTGAAAGCAATATACCGTTACATCCGCTGGACCTTCCTAGTTGTAGGGATATATAGGACTTGTAGGTTCACCAAGAAGCAGACAAACACAGAGTCAAAAACTGAGTAGCAATTTGAAATGGCTTTTTATTATGTACCGGGTATAAAGCAATTATTGTGCAAAAATGTATACATGGAAAAGTCGCTATGAAAGACACCTATGTATTTCTGAAATGGGTACAAATTATAGAGTTTAGAAACAGTACATATTTACACATTTTCAAAATTGGGAATACTCATACTAGCATGAGAATTATTGGTTATTGTTCAAAATTGCTTCTTATTCACACAATGTCTTTCATTAGGAAGGCAGAAATGCATCACAAATCAACAGGAAATAACATTTGCTTTACAAATATGAATTATCCTAAGTCTCTCCATAAAAATGGTACCTCACTTGTGTGGGTAGGCATAGTGCCCACGACCGGAAAGGGCTCAAAACCCAACGTGAACACACCACATTTTCACAATGAAAATGTACCCTTTTTTTGCGAAGTGTGTAGCTGTGGTTTTTGAACCCTAGCTCTGCCGGCATCTAGGAAAACCTAGCAGACCCATACATTTTTGAAAACTAGACATCCAGGGGAATCCAGGATGGGTGATTTGACTGCCTGCCACCATGTTCTGTTACCCAGAATCTCTTGCAAACCTAAAAAAATGTCAAGAAAGCCCCATTTTCCCCACATTCCTGTGGTGAAAAGTTTTGGAATCTGCATGGATCTACACATTTGTAGCCACCCTGCGTTCCCCAAAGTCTTACGAGACAAACTGTACCTGACTTGTGAGGGTTGGCCTAGTGCCCGCGACAGGAAAATGCGCAAAACGCAACGTGGTCACACCTCAATCTCGCAGTGAAAAATGATCCTTTTTTGGCAAAGTGCATAGCTGTAGTTTTTGTACCATAGCTCTGCCGGCACCTAGAGAAACCTAGTAAACCTATACATTTTTGAAAACTATACACCCAGGGAAATATAGGATGGGGTGACTTGACTGCCTCCCACCAGGTTCTGTTACCCAGAATCCCTTGTAAACCTAAAAAATTGTCCACAAAAACACATTTTCCCCACATTTCTGTGGTGGAAAGTTCTGGAATCTGCGTGTATCCATAAATTTCCTCCCCCCTGCGTTTCCCAAAGTCTTCCAAAAAAATGGTAACCCACACGTGTGGGTCGGCCTTGTGCTGCGACAAGAAACGCCGCAAAACGCAACGTGGTCCAACCTCAATTTCGCAGGGAAAATTGACAATTTTTTGGCAAAGTGCCTAGCTGTAGTTTTTGAACCCTAGCTCTACTGGCACCTAGAGAAACCTAGCAAACCTGCACATTTTTGAAAACTAGACACCCGGGGAAATCAAGGATGGGGTGACTTGACTGCCTCCCACCAGGTTCTGTTACCCAGAAACCCTTGCAAACCTAAAAAATTGGAAAAAAACAAATTTTCACCACATTTCCCCCCTTCCAATGACACCTCTCTCGTCTTTCTATGTGCTCAGGGGGCTGAGATAGGCCCCTGAGTATGTAGAAAGTGAAACTGAAATGAGCCTAAAGGCTCATTTCAGTTTCGGTTTGTGTTCAATGACGACAGCGCGGCGGGCGCGCTGATCGTCATTGAACAGAAACCAGGGAGGGGGCCTCGGGAGCTGGGGAAGCTCTTCCCCAGCTCCCAAGGTCACAGGGAGAAAAGGAAATCCCTCTGCTGTCTGCAGCAGAGGGGTTTCGTGCCCCTGGCCTTATGACGGAATGGTTCCTTCATGAGCACAGGGGCACCGATGCTCATGACGGAACCATTTCGTAATGAGCATCGAAGGGGTTAAAACTGCAATTCAACCTGGTAAAATAAAACATTTGCCTAAACCTCCCTTTTTAATACCTCTAAGTCACCCCTAAGGTAGGCCCTAAAGGTTAATAGGGAAGGGTGTATGATATTTAAAATGTAGGACATGTGTATGTAAGTTTAAAAATGTCCTGACAATGAAAGAAACTCCTCACGTTGTTATTCACTGTTGTAAGACCTATCTCTGCCACAGACTAACACTGGGTTATCTTTTTACACTTAATATGTGCTAACTTCAGCCAGATAGAGGCATGCTGTTTCAACTCAAATGAATTGTAATGAGAAATTCTCTTTAATGATGAGGTTTGATTTTAAGTTACAATTTTGAAAATGCCACTTCTACAAAGTTGTGTCCGAAACAAAGCACTCTTCTTGTGCTCATTCCTGGCGCGCTGCGGGGAACGGGAACCTATCCCGCCAAAGTTTCCAATTCGTCCCGGTATTCGCTTGCCTTTAGGCAACCACATTTTAAAAATGTCCTCAGTTCTCTTCATAAGAACGGAGACAGCGTGAGTCAATCTGCAATCTTTATTGAACATTTCCAATACCGACTGTATGCCATGCTGGGCTTCTTACAATGGTATGTCCAAATTATTCACAAAATAGATTTGAAAGTTAGCATAACGTTTTTTTTCTCCAATGCATTTCAAGCCCATAAGGCTCTTCGTCAGGGAATTCTAAAACAGATAAAATAAACAGTTTCACTGACTAATCTTCAATACTACGTACTTATGAACATAAATCCAAAACTGTATTTGTGTAAACACATAGCCCCCTACATACCCCCTCACAGCCTACACTGCTCCTAACTGAACCCCAATTACCCAAACCAATTCTACCTTTAAACTAATTCCAACCCTTACTATAACATAGTGCTTCCCATCCCTCTCCCTTAATCACCTCCCTCACTTACACCATATGCCCATGTGGTTCTCTAAAAAACGAAGCTCACTATAAACTAACTAAACCCTCACCCTTATCTCCATTAACCCTCTCCATCCTTTGACCCCCTCCACCTTATGAACCCCATTTCACGCTTATCTTCATCCTGTGGTCACCTCCCCCTTCTAAGCCCCATCTCTTGCTCCTCTCACTAGCGAAAAACAGCTTACAACCATCTCACCTCCTCATGCTTCTCTCCTTTAGCTCGTCAATCCCTCGTAACTCCTGACCAACGAACCGGGGGGCCTATTAGCAAGAAATAGCGATATTGACTTTTTTTTTATCACTGGCTATCGCTGGATATTTTAGTGGAGAAAACATGCTATTAGCAACGTTTTTCTCCAATGTGCTAAAATATCCAGCGATAGTAATGCGAGAATATCGCTGGATATCCAGTGATATTCTCGCATTAAGGCCAATGGGGGCTTAATCTGATAATCCACCCCCCATCGACTATACAGGTAAGTCAACTTTTTAGCAGGCGTTAGTTTATAGCGATAATCGCGCTTAGCACAATTTTTTTATCACTTCGCCTGGCTTGCTAATAGGCAATAGCCGTGTTAGCGACTGTTTTCAGTCGCTAACAGTTTGGGTACGCCCACTTTGCATGTCATAAATAAATAAATATTGCTGACATGCAAAGCGGGCCCCAAACCTGTAGCTATCGCCTAGAAGCTGTTGTTAACTGCTGAGCATGAGCGAGGCAGGATAACGGACGTCTGCAAAGTTACCGCTAGTAGAACTCGGATCCATTAGATGAATCCATCGCCATAGATTGAAAAAACACGGCGTTATACACAGTAGTGCAATCTCCACTAAGAGGACTGATGCCTCACTCGAGTGGTTCTAAATTATGTGCAACCCTCTCGTCTTGAGGATGGTCTCGTTGAACTAAGCTGGTGGAGACCGAAACGTCGACGCATTATCACCCTCTGTTTGTAAAAATGAATTAACTTTTGACATATGAACTGAATTAAGAGTGTCTAAAACTGTGCTAAATGTATGGCAAAACTGTTGAGGGCGCTATACAGATTTACAGAGGTGATATACTAATGCTGTAGATAGACAATAACAGAACAGCATTTTTGGTTGCCATGTTTGAATTGTAGAGATATCAATGTGTATGCACAAATGAATGATATGCACTGTGATTTTGTAAAGAAAAACTTTATTTGACTAAAGTATTCAAATATCAGTATACCTGGTGCATTTTTATTATTAGATCATTAATTTGACGACAGTACAACGGAGAAATAATTGTGAATAAATCCTCAAGGATTACTTTGTGTATAATTACATATACCCATTTCCTTGGGGAAGATTGGGTTGCCCTATTGTATAATAGTTCATGAGCGCAGACACTGGTCTGCAAGGGCCCTTTTTGAAAAAGTGGTTTGATTTGTCGTTTTTTGTTCTGCCTGTATTTAGAACCTTTAGATTTTTTGTGCATGTTTGGTGTTTTGTATATATATAAAGTATGTATATTTGTTAAACTGATTGTGAAACATTGCCAATCACTGTAGAATACGATGCACGGTGAGACACAATATAGACACTTTTGATAATATTAGGGTAACTATCATACTGGGGGACAGTAATCACAGTGTCCTCTTTTCCTTCCTCAATGTCTGAGAAAGAAACATTAACCTATTCGGATGAATATATAGCCAGAATCGCGGGTGGACCATCTCTTTTGGGTCCCTAAACAAGTGGTTCGACCACTAATGTACAACAGACAACAATCCGCAATAATCTAGAGAGACTACAAAAAAAGCTAATAAGAACGGAGCTTCAGGGGAGGAGCCAGGCTGGCGACCAAGATGGCCGCTTAGGCTCCCGGCTCCGCTGACCTCCTTCTCCCGCCACTATATCCTGTCATTTATCCTGTTCCCCTGCCATGTCCCGGCACGGCTGAGAGAAAATGCTGCCAATCGGTGTACCCCGAGTGTCCTACCTGCTGGGTGGACGGAGATAAGGCATCACGAGGATTGCGGCCGGCCCCTGATTTGAAACCGGGATCTATGATACTGGAGTGGCCGGCCTCGAGTTGAATAACAACGGCAGTGAGGTACGAGACAGTGCCGGTCCGGCGGATGAAGTTGGGACCCTCCCGAATTGGACGGGAGACCACGCATTCTATCAGCGGCAGTAGCCGAACCAGACTATGCTGCTCTGCTTGTGACTGCAGTGCCCCCCCCCCCCCCGTCGGCTGTCCCGCAGAGTGGATACCCCACACGCCGATCGCAAATTTCCTGAATGAGAGGAGAACGCCCGACACCGGCCACCCAACTTTTGCGGGATTATTCACCGGCTGGCCGATAGCAACTACGGGGCGTTTTTCTGCCTAACAGAGTGTGGTCCACAACACGAGCGGCGATGCATGCGATGGCGCTTTAAAGGGGCCCGGCTGCGACCATGCCTCGAACCGCCGATGAAAATACCATGGTCCGATTTACTGCTCCGGACAGATTTGCCTCTTATGATGGAGCTCCGGTGGATGAGAAGGGGGCCACTAATGGGGGTGAGAGAGAGGAGTTGAGCGATGTCATGGCGGCTATTGTGGACCTACACTCCTTTTTGTGTATGAAGATGAAAGCCCTGGAGTGCGGCTTTGATGTGGTTGTGTCGGGGATAGGTCCATGCACGGCGGACCTCACTACTGTAGATGGGTCCTCGGCAGCTGTGAGACATGATGCGGACAGGCAGACAGCTGCCAAATATCCCCTGGGGTCCACGGTGCAGGAGTGTGTGAGAAGCGGCTTGTTTGCCCAAGATAGCCAGACACACGGCATTAACGAGCGGCGCCCGGTTTTCATGGTGGAACCAGAGGGTCGGATGGAGGCATTGTCTTCGGGGCTACTAATCAGTGTTGTCCCCCCTCCGGCCTCTGACGAGGAGCTGCGGTGGCGCCATGACACGTCTCTCTTATTTCTCCCGGACCCTGTGCTATCGACCGTGCGACGACAACGGAGTTTCCTGATGGCTTTTGGATATGTCGGTGATGTGGGGCTTCACAGTGCTTTGTTGTATGCTGCCGGACTCCAGCATTACTACCTCGATCTAGTTCGGTACTTTCTTACAGCTGCAGTAAATGGAACGGGTCGCATCCATGCACTGGATCGTGCGGGTCTGGGTTGATAATTGCATGATTGTTCCGTCTGGTGCCTGTGCCGGGTTTTTCACTTGTGTTACTGGGGTACGGAAGGCAAGTTGGCTAATGATGATCCCACTAATCGGACGACATTGATGTTAAAACTCGGCAATTTGTGTGGACACGGGGAACTATTTTGTATGCTGTCTTCTATCCGATTCCGCTGACTCTAATTGCTACGGACGCTTCGTTTACCTCATGATTACTGTGGCTTGGGCGACATGGGTTTTCATAAAGAATCGCACTGGTCATGGCTGACTTCAACTAGTATCCTGTCCTCGGCCCGATACCATCGCTTTGAACTGTCTGGGACGCTTCGCTTTCTTCGAGATTGCTGTGGCTTGGGTGACATGGGGTTTTTGTGAGGAACCGAACTGCTCAGGTTGACTTCGACTTTTGGAGTCAGCTATGCTATGTGTTCTACGCCGGGATTGTAACGTGTATCTCACTGGGAGTCGGGCGGTTCTGGTTGATGTTCTCCCCATGTAGGTTCTCAATACTTGCTTTTAATAGTTGACAATATGTTTTGGGGAGGTTGCTAATGGCGGGGGGCACAGGGGCCGGGAATGTGTCTGTTGTTCTCCTCCTCCGCTTTCTTTCTTCCTTTCTTTGGGGCAGCTCCGGGGCGACAGGCACGCTGTTAGTGGGGTAGGCCGTAGCCATTACAGGGGTGCAGGGTGGTGGGTGCTGGAGGTGGTTTGTTATTTTAGTTTGTTTTGTTCTATGGTCCCTTTCCTTCTTTCCTCTTTCGGTGGGTTTTCCTTCCTCTTCAGTAGGGTTGGCTGTATCTCCTTCTCTTACTTCTTTCTCTATCTGGCGTTTATATTTGCCTCTACCTCACTGTCTCCGGAGGGTGGGTTTTCGGGATGATGCTCTTGCTAAATCGCTTGCTATTATATTGACTTTTACTCCTAGTCTGCCTCTGCGGGCGTAGTGTGTCTAAAGCTGTATTGTTCATCACCTGGTCCTGATTGCGCAGCGGGGAATGCCCCCCCTTCTCTTCTCAATTTTATTGTATGGTGTGACGCCATTGATAGTACAGCCACTACTGCTTCTTCATAACTTAAAATGAAACCTTTGATATCCTTTCGCTTTGTGGCACGTACAATCACATGCTGTACATATATAGTCGATATTACTTGGTCGTATATATTTGCACGTCTCCTGATCTATTTCCTGAGTTTGCGGCCGGCCCCTGTGGTTGTAGGCCTGCGCCTGTAGTATTTTGAATAATTCAATAAAGGTTTTTAAAAAAAAAAGAAAAAAAAAAAGAACGGAGCTTCACGCCAAATTTTTGACTGATTGTCTAAATAATAACATTATACCAATAGGCTTCCAAGTACGAAATATTCAGACAATTTTCGTAGACGATGATGAATTCAAAGTAGGATTCAGCTTCGTCTCGAATAAATGTTCAAGGAGCTGGATGGTCTTGGGGATTGAGACTGCTTTAAAACATATAGAAATCATAAAGAAAGAAATATCAGACTTACAAAAACAAATAAGGGAAGATCCAACAACAACTGATGCTGAAGAATTCTTGAAAAAATTGGAAAACACAATAGCAGATTTCCAACGGAACAATATCATAAAAAAGACTGATAAACTCCAGAGGGATCTAAAGAACTACAGCAAAGAGCGCACATACCCCTATCTAAAGAAAGATTTTTTCCAACAAAATCCAGGGCAATCCAACTGGGCACCCAAACGTACCACATTCTCCGACACAGCATCGTCAAGCTCAGACGAACAGGGGGGACAGGGTCCTAATACCAACTATAGATCGAATAGAGGACAAAACCAACATTTTTTAGCAAGAGGCCAGACCCCACAGAGAGGGAGGGCTCGGAACACACGCAGAGGATGGTACAGAAACCAATATACCCCAGGTTACCGCCAAACGAGGAACAGCTACTCCGAATGGTAGATAGAAGTGTAGAAGAGGGTAGTATGCTGGAAAGTACAAACAATCCCTCGCTGGAGGTAGTTACGGTTTTCAATTTATCCTCTCATGTCTTGAGTACGAACGAAGTGGAACTACTGAGTTATGGATTATCATTTATTCCCACAAATAGAAATGATCATTTCAATACAAAGGTTGAACTGTATAGATTTTTTAGAACGTTACGTCTCAAATATTTTTCCAGCAGGAATCCTCTGACTATACAGAATGAGATCACTGGATTGCGATGTCCATCGACGTTCTATCCTGCAACAAACTTGATGCCGAAATAATTAACTACCTTTGAAAACATAGTGCTGATGGAAGTTGAAGAAATATTTCAACAAAAGAAATATGTAAAATTCAATTTCTCAAAAGAGCAACATCTAACCTTAAAGAATTTGGCCAGTCGGGATGTTATTTTGATCAAACCGGCCGACAAAGGGGGTAGCATCATTATTCAAAATAAATCTGATTATGATGCTGAAGCCCTCAGGCAACTGAATAATACAGCACATTATTTGAAATTAAAAGGGGATCCGACCAACAAAATCAGACAAAAAATACTAAACATGACTAAAATAGGACTTGATGGTCTCTGGCTAAGTAAAAAGGAATTCGACTATTTAAATAAAAACGATTTTTCTATTCCTGCGTTTTATACGGTACCCAAAATTCATAAGGATAGTGAACACCCCCCTGGAAGACCGATTGTAGCGGGTTGTCAATCAATCTTACAACCTCTAGCGGAATATGTCGACTTCTTTATCAAATCCTTTGTTCCAGGCACCAAGTCATATACAAGAGATAGTATGAGTGTAATCACACAACTGTAAGGGTTGTCTTTTGATGAAACTAATGAGATCTTAGTCACGATGGACATTGAGAGCCTCTATAGTAACATTCCACAAATCGAGGCTCTCACAGTGCTAACTGATATATTGGAAAGCAGACCACGCCCCCATCAGGTTCCCACCGAGTTCATTATCGACTGTGCAAGAATAGCATTAGGCGACAATTATTTCCTGTTCAATGGGGAATTTCTTGGTCAGATTAAGGGAGTGGCGATGGGGGCCATTTTTGCCCCAGACATCGCCAATCTCTATGTAGCAGCCTTTGAGGATAGCACCATTTATAACAACAACCCATTTGAAGTCCACATAAAGAAATATCTTCGGCATATTGACGATGTGTGTCTTATATGGAAAGGCACTCCTGATGAACTCAGTAAATTTCATGAATGGCTAAATGAACGTAATGTGAATTTGAAGTTCACTATGGAATTTAACAACCAATCCATTAGTTTTCTGGATCTATGCATTAAAAATGATGAGGGGAAACTCGTAGTGAGTCTTTTTACTAAACCAACTGCGAGGAATACCCTTCTCAAATATCAGAGCCATCATCCACGAAATCTGCGAGATAACCTCCCTTTTGGACAGTTTCTAAGGATCAGAAGGAACTGTACCAAAAGGGAGGATTATTTCAAAGAAGCCAAAATCCTACAGATGAAATTGATGGCTAGAAATTACCCATACAGATTGGTCAAACGGGCACTAAAGAGAGCATGGTATTATGATCGAGACGCTCTACTACAAACCAAAGTGAGGGATCCTAACTCGATTGACTCGATCACATGTGTCACCACGTTTGGGACCGAGTCCAATACCATTAAAAAGGTAATTACCAAGAACTGGCATCTGATACAAAAAATAGAACCACAGCTCAAATGTCCACGTTTTGCCTTTAAAAGAGGTATGAACTTGAGGGACCGGCTAGTGAGGGCGTATAAGGATCCACCACCAAACACAATACAACACATCTGGGGCTTAGGACCTGTGGTCGGCCACTTCCCGTGTGGACAATGTAATGCATGTTCCACTACCACTACTACTAAATCATGTGTACTGAATGGGAAAGAATGGATTTTGAAACATCACTCCAACTGTTTGACAAGAAATGTGATTTACTGTATACAATGCCCCTGTTCCCTGATGTATATTGGGAAAACGAGTCAGGAGGTGAAAAAATGAATAATGCAACACCAATCGAGAATCAGATGTAAAATCATGTCGGCACCATTGGTTGAGCATTATTTAGAAAAATCACAAGACCCTATGGAAATGCATTGGTTTGTATTAGAGGTGGTGAAACAATCTAAACGTAGACATGATGTTGGTCGTCTGCTCACTCTAAAGGAGAACCGGTGGATTTGGCTAGCTAAAAGTGTTGAGAATGGGTTAAATCAGTTTGTGGAATGGCAGTCACTGGCAACCATTTAAAGTAGCCAGTTCACTCTCTATAAATATGTTTCTGATGAATTTATGTGATAGCACTACGATACAATGGTTTTTACATACGATCCATATGTGCTGTGCACATTGTCTCCATATATCGCTATAGCCTAATACACCTAAGATGGCTGCCACGAGTAGAGATCTCTTCTGTTAAACAAGATTATATCGCTCTGGCAGGCCACACATTTTCAAGACGTCTCATTAAATAGAATTTCTATTGATGACGATGATTGGTATCGTCCCAATGATAGAAATACCCGCGTTCTGATGTAATGGATATAGGCTCTGACCAATCTAAGATGGCCGCCACGTTAGAATACACGTCGTGACGTTCCGGTCAGGTCTTAATACGTGAATCTGAACTGTGAACCACATGAGCATGAGCGAGGCAGGATAACGGACGTCTGCAAAGTTACCGCTAGTAGGTAAGTGCTATTAGAGTACTAGAGACTGGCCGTTTTTCTGTTGTTAACTATGAAGGTTTTAGGCGGCTGTAACGGCGGTTGACCGTGTCCATTGGTTAATGTATTTTACAGAACTCGGATCCATTAGATGAATCCATCGCCATAGATTGAAAAAACACGGCGTTATACACAGTAGTGCAATCTCCACTGAGGTAAGCACTGGATAGTATACACGACTCAGTCTTCGGAGTATGTTGGTTGGAGAGGAGTTTGATATTGTGTTATTTACCCCACAGAGGACTGATGCCTCACTCGAGTGGTTCTAAGTGAGTATGATAATAGATGTTTGAATCACGAGGGTGTACTGAGCATAATGAGAAGTAAAGTGCAGGGTTAGTCATCACTAGTTTGGTTATAATATGAATTGTATTTGTTGGTTGGTGTTGGCACCGAATTGGCACATTTGGGGTGCATTTGGTTTTGGTTTTTGGTTTAATGTGGGCAGACGATCACTCGTGCACTATATGGTAGACTGATAATTGTATTATTGGGAATGGTAAATGTATATATGTATATATGTTTTTTAGATTATGTGCAACCCTCTCGTCCTGAGGATGGTCTCGTTGAACTAAGCTGGTGGAGACTGAAACGTCGACGCATTATCACCCTCTGTTTGTCAAAATGAATTAACTTTTGACATATGAACTGAATTAAGAGTGTCTAAAACTGTGTTAAATGTATGGCAAAACTGTTGAGGGCGCTATACAGATTTACAGAGGTGATATACTAATGCTGTAGATAGACAATAACAGAACAGCATTTTTTGGTTGCCATGTTTGAATTGTAGAGATATCAATGTGTATGTACAAATGAATGATATACACTGTGATTTTGTAAAGAAAAACTTTATTTGACTAAAGTATTCAAATATCAGTATACCTGGTGCATTTTTATTATTAGATCATTAATTTGACGACAGTACAACGGAGAAATAATTGTGAATAAATCCTCAAGGATTACTTTGTGTATAATTACATATACCCATTTCCTTGGGGAAGATTGGGTTGCCCTACTGTATAATAGCTTGCTAATAGGGCAATAAAAATATTGCCGCTTTAGCGGGAAAAAGTCCTGCTAAAGCGGCGATATTGCCCTTGCTAATATGCCCCTGTATTACTTCACCTCACACTCGCTAGCTCTTAAATAGACTAGAATCATGATGTTAATTGCTAACACATGGCTGCTTCCCTACTCTCTGCGTGCATTATTTTCCAGCGCTTCACCTAACAACTCAAATTCCCACAATACACCTGCCTGAACCCACTAGTGAAAAACGGTACTACCTGAAAAAACAGGCGTGCCCTGCAACATTGACTAAGAACCATTAAACAACCTTGCTCCTAATAAACATCAAAAATACTGGTCATCTATATGCAGTGCATAAATACTCAAAAGTAAGAAACACTAAATTGAACACTCTGCGTGACCTTTTGTATTTTGTGAACACCAAACACAGAATTCAAAACTATATGGAAATAAGATATTTTTAAACTGAAAGGACCCTTCCTGCTGCACTCACAAAGGAACCTGGCCCGCCTTTGCCTTTGTCACCCTTGACAGTTTGGGCCTGGACCAGGACCAGGGGAAGAGGAAGAACTGACCAGAACCAGTTTTAGGATAGGTCAGGAAATTTCCTCATACAAAGGCTAGGCCCAGATATAAAAGTGGGACCTTCAAAACCTCTCATCAGATCTCTCCTGGACCTGTGGAAAATTTAGGACTGCCCTGCTGTCTGAGGAAGCGTGACAGCCCTTCTGACTGAAGAAGGAACATTGGTATTACTTTTTGGTGGCCATACTAGTTTCTGGTCCCCTGCTTTGTGGCCTTTGGAGTTTGGCTTATTACCGACTCCTACGAATAAGGTGAAAAACTTGGGAGTCACGTTTGACTCTATGCTTTCTTTCGAAGGCCACGTTAACCAGGTCACGTCTCTTTCTTTTTATACATTGAAGTTACTGAGAAGGATTCTCCCATTTATTCCGGCTGAATTTCGGAAGCAAGTGGGCTCGGCTCTTGTTCTATCTAGCACCGATTACTGTAATGGCTTATTAATTAACCTTCGGAAGAAGTGCCTGACCAAGCTGCAGATTGTGCAAAACGCTGCTGCATGTCTTTTGCTGAACATTCCAAGATATAAATCTATTTCACCGGTGCTCAAAGAATTACACTGACTGCCAGTGAAGAGACGGATCGAGTTTAAATGTCTTTGTATTGCTTTTAAGGCCACGCATGACATAGGGCCTGCCTTTTTTAAACAGAATCTACAGCCTTATATCCCTGCTCACCATCTTCGTTCATCTCATGCCCATAATCTGATAGTCCCTAGGTTCAAAAATTGTTCTGGGGTGGAAGGAGTTTTTTGGTCGGTACGACCAGACTGTGGAACTCTCGTCCACTGAGACTGCAAGAAGAAATTCACCTGTTGGCCTTTGGGAAGGCGTTGAAGACTTGGCTGTTTAATCTCTGATGTGGGTCTGAAACAGTCCAGTTGGTCCTGTTTGATGAGCTAGCGCCTTGACACTCTCAGGTGAATGTTTCGCACTTTACAAATTCCTTTTTAATTTAATTTAATTTCCTTGAATCCAGACTACCCAGAGTAACTCTCAGGGTCAGTTGGTTGACCTCCTGAGTGAGAAGGACACAGCAAGCTTCCAAAGGTCTCCCTGCAATTGCCCAGCTGACCAGCAAAAACTTGACCAGTCTGGACCTCCTGAACTCTGCTGCTGGGCTCTGCTGGACTGAGTCCTGATCTGTAAGAGATGTCCCCGGGTGCAGAACCCTTAGCTGGCATCTTTGTGAACTCCTCCTTAGAAAAAGGTTGAAGATGCAGAAATGTTGGGCTCCTCATGACCAATTCATGCCAAGAATCAACTGCCTATGACAACCACAAACGTAAGCTCCAACAGGACCTGCTGTTTGTGCCGATAGCGAATGTCCACGACAACCACCAACGTGACGCAGCAGTAATACCTGCTCTATGTGCCAACAGCGACAGCCCGCATTGACCGCCACTGTGAATCTACACTGATGACTGGCTCTTCACTCTACACCAGCAACCGGCAATGATGCCTGACCTGCTGCTCACACCGACAACCTCCTTCTCGGGTCCCCTGCCAATCTGAATGACACCCTTCCTGTTGTGCTTGAGAAAGTAATTCTTCAGGGATTCTAGCCTGGTCCCTGCATCACACCACAACCCATCAGGATCAGCGTAAACGTATGATTTTCCCCAGGTCCAATGCAACTAGATAACCACAAGAGGTGTTTTGTGCTTTTTAGTGCTATTTTCACCTAAAACTTTAAAAACTAATTTCTCTGGTGCTACTGATTGGATTGCTGTCATTTTAGTGTATCTTTGTTATTAAAATTTACTCTATTTTTCAAAATTGGTTTGGGCTTTTTGTTGCGCTGTGTTTCCACCCTATTGCTGTTTGAAGTGCTGCATACATACTTTACACATTGCTTCTAAGTTAAGCCTGACTGCATTTGTGCTAAGTTACCAGAGGGTTAAGTACAGGTTTTTTTGTGGTTCACCCAGACAAGGGTTGTGTTTATTTTTTGAGTAGGGTTTCCACCCCTCTCAACTAATACCCAGTTTCATACACATACATACATACATATTTACATAAATATATACATACATGCTTACTTACGTACAAGGCCTCCCAGTCAGCTCTTTTCATCCTTTGGAATCATCAATTGTCATTCACATTTCTGTTCCATTTCCACACACCACAGTACAAAGCATGGAGCATTTGGTCGGGCAGTTTCAGCTATTGGCTCCCCACAATGTGCCTTATGGCATTTTTCCTGATCACATGTGTACAGTCACCTGAAAAGGAGCATTGATCTATGCCAGGACAAGTGGGCTGATTTATTTAAAATAATGTTTCATTTATGTGGCTGTTTTTTCATATTCCATATGTGTGGTTGAAAAATAAGAAATCAGATGCTTGCCAAGGCAAGAAACTTTGGCTTTGCCAAATGTTTGTTTCTTGTGGCTATTGGTCATGAGCTTTTTGCCTATGTCGTACCTGTGACCATGCTACTTTTTTCTAATTCAAACAAACTTTCTATTCCATTCCAGGACAGTGGTGGCCGATTCATGAAAGGTGGAGTTGGATTTGTGTGTGAATCATCCCAAAATGCATATCCTGCAATCAAACCTAGACGCACGTTGTGCCTGGTGTAAGTTTCCCTTATAAAAAAAATTGAAATTTGAACACCATGGATATGATAAGAATGTGCCTCCTTTTTGAGCAAGCGTATATTCACATAATGTTCTGCGCTACAAAATATCCTACAATTTACACAGTATTCTTGGTACAGGGATTGTTCCTAATTCTATCATTTTTCAGAGTTCTTCTTGAGTTTATACAGAACATTTTTTAAGGCAGAAGATACTATAAGTTCTTATTTATGACATGCAACTTATACGAATGTTAACAATTCAGAGTTTTGTTCCATATCCAGTCAATGTTTGAAGCTCCTATTATTTCATAACATTCTCTATAGACGCAGAAGACTGAATAATGTAGTAAAAATGAAAAATATATTATGGTTCCAATCATTAGCATGTTTATTAATTGCCACTGTTCGTAGGGCTTCCTTCCTCATTTTTAGAGCCACTATTTTTTAACCACATTAGTGCTAAGGCAATTCCCCCTCTGTGCTTCAACCCCTTGATTACCATTGTTCATGACAAGGTCAGCTCGTCATCAGCACTGGAGCAGTGTACTGCATGACGAGCTGAGCTCGTCATGAGCATGGAAGGGGTTAACTCCTAATCAACGCGATGTTCATGTAACAGTTGTGGATTATATTCCTTAGTATTTTGTATTGTATAATTTCTTTTTTTTTTTGCTCCGTTTCCAGTTTCCAACTGTGGAGGAGGGCCTCAGCCAGGCCTACCAGTGCTAGGGGTTTGTCCTTCTCTGCACACAAGTCCTCAGACCAGTAAATAGAAGTTGGCATGGAAACAAAATGTCAAAAGAGATATTTATTAAACCTCACGAGGCGGAACTACATTCACACAACACCCTTCGGTAGAGTATGAATTAGCACAAGGAGTAGAAGAACCATGGGTCTTTTATACCCACACAGGAGCTCAAAAGAAGGCGGTACAAGCACACATAGGAGAGTTACATACCTAAATGGTCACATAGAAATTCACAGTCAACAAAGAAGGAGGAGCCAACAGTTGCTGACTTTAGTAGAAACATATTGACAGTAACAAACCTAAACAGGTGCATGGGCAGCTACAAACATTTCTGCACATGTGCAGAGTAGCAGAGGCTAGGTATAGCCAGTTCTTTGAGCAAAGCACAAGGGCAAACAACAGAGAAGAAGGAAAGAGCACATGGCAAGCACATGGCAGACAAAATGGCTGCCGGAAACAAGATGGCTCCAGCTAAATGCTAACTTCGATCTCTGCCAACTTTCCACAGATGACCATTTTAGCATTAGCTGAAGACATTCATACTCTAGAAAAGTCTAAATATACATCATGTACATCGATTTGCATCAATTGATCAATTTCTTTGTCTAATATGTGCTGGGCATTCATTTGTGCAACATTACATTTAGCAGGTGTACAGGCAGTAATACAAATGAAGCAAAGCATTGGACCACATTGTATACATAGGCAGCATGTCAGTAGAATTGCCCCAGGTAACAAGTAATGTCTGAAACCAGCTGGTGAAAGTCCATGTGCCAGTATTGGGGTGGATTTCAGCAGCATTTCTATGCAATTTGGAGATCGCATCACAAACTGAAGGGGCATGATCCGGTATGTATACACAGCAGCTGCTTCCGATGATGAGACATGCACAACCTCGATCAGCCAAAACCACATCTAGAACCATACGGTTTTGGAGCGCCACAATCCTCGCAATTTGCAGTTCCTCTGTGATGTTTCCAAGTGCCATAGCTGTCTGGTTGGTCACAGTTTCTACGACACGAGTCAAACGTCTGATTTTCCTACTGTTCAAGGCAGCACCAACAAAGAAGAACAGTTTCAAATTAAAATCAACGTATTGCTGTAGTGCAGTGTCAGTCTTGCCCACTTCATCATTACTTATTGTTCTTTTGTATCTCTTTTTAGAAATGTCATTATACAATTGATAGTCCTTGTGGTATGATGCAGGTGCCAGAAACACAGGAGGTAGTAAAAAGGACCCATAACAGACTTCAGACCATCCAATAGGTAGATGGTGGTATCCCTTGTTCTCACAGATAAAATATGTATTATGAGAAGACGTGAAACTACTATTGTTACTTCCCTCAATGGTCAAAACCTGAGTACATTCGCTTCTTCCTACTGGAATTTTCCCAACACTGCTCTCACACAAATCTACTCGGGCTCTAGCGACAGCTATTACAAATGGCCCAGGAGGGTCTGGAGGGCACAGAGTATATGAACAGATCTTTTAAATAAGACTTTCTACTGTGTTATATGTATTTCTAGGTTGTTTATCGCCCCGTCCTGAAGAGGCCAGACTTGTTGGAAGGCCGAAAGGCGACCGCGTCGACACTTTCCATATGGAGGAGTCCCTATAAAAATTGATTTCGGAAATTAATGCCTTGTGACACACATGTTGATTTAGGTTCTGTAGAATTTGTGCATTGAACCAGTGTTGTCTGACTACCTCCTAGTGCACCCCCTAGAGCTAATGGGAGGGCACTTAGCCTTGGCTACAATCTTTTTCTAAGGGTGAAAAATTATCTAGTTTTTTGGTTTTTGTTTCATTTTTGTCTAAAGTGTTTTTGTTGTTGGTTGTATATAGGTGTGTATATATGGATGTATATAGTGGTATATGGTGTATGAAGTATTGATACTAAAACATACATATTATTTCTTGTTGTTTGTTTGAAAGAAAAAAAGACTATACGAAATAAGATAAAAATAATTTATGTGCTGATTACAAACAAATAAAATGTGTAATCATGTCCCCTGTGCGAGTGATGCTGTACAGAATGCTTGATTAACTTCACAGTGAACATTTGGCATGAAAATAGGTGAATTAATTGTCCCCTATTTTGAGAATAGCGCAGAATTTGTTCCTCCTTTTTCCATCGTTGTGTTTTTTGTATAGCTGTCTGGTTGGTCACAGTTTCTACGACACGAGTCAAACGTCTGATTTTCCTACTGTTCAAGGCAGCACCAACAAAGAAGAACAGTTTCAAATTAAAATCAACGTATTGCTGTAGTGCAGTGTCAGTCTTGCCCACTTCATCATTACTTATTGTTCTTTTGTATCTCTTTTTAGAAATGTCATTATACTATTGATAGTCCTTGTGGTATGATGCAGGTGCCAGAAACACAGGAGGTAGTAAAAAGGACCCATAACAGACTTCAGACCATCCAATAGGTAGATGGTGGTATCCCTTGTTCCCACAGATAAAATATGTATTATGAGAAGACGTGAAACTACTATTGTTACTTCCCTCAATGGTCAAAACCTGAGTACATTCGCTTCTTCCTACTGGAATTTTCCCAACACTGCTCTCACACAAATCTACTCGGGCTCTAGCGACAGCTATTACAAATGGCCCATTACCCTTAGTAGTTTGTGTATTTGGGTAAACATAATGTGTAGAAGCATTTCCTGGTTGGTACTCCTCCCACTCCCATTTAGTCCCTTTAGCTTGTGGAATACCTTCTTCATCAGGATAACACGCTTTATTAAGGTAATAGTTCAGTCTCCCTACAGCCATATCAGTAATATTTGGAGATGCAAATAGGAGTGCAAACCAGGCTTGACAAGAGCCATTGTGGGAAAAGGGAAGAGGAATGAAAGGTGTTCCTCCCTTTTTCTGATGAGCTGGCATCATTCCACACACCCAACAGTCAGTAATGTTCGTAGCATTGTGCGTGTGGTGCAACATCTGGATGAACGTATTGTTCAGATAAGATTGTCTATGCTTCTGCTCATGATAAGGGAGAGTTAAATAGTGGTGTTCATTGGGTGCTGGAGTAGTGGCAGTCAGAACTTGTCGAGCAGGAGCCACTTCCTCTACAACCCAAGTTATCACTGCCATAGCAACCACAGTGACAATAAACCCAGTAATGCACATTATCTTCTTATCACAGATTCTTGCAGCAGTTGATGTTTTCTCCTCAGGCATATTCATCTTGTTGTCAAAGTAATAAAAATCGTTGAAGCTCTAAAGTCCTGGGCAGCCGTTGGTTTCTTCACTGAGGGTTAAGAAAGGTGTCACTACACAGAAGGATCCCCCCTCGTCAGCGCAGGTTCTCACTAACACAGGACGGTTGCTCAACCAGTCTTTTTCGACAAGGAAGTTTATTTCCGGGGTCACAGTTGGTATAAGGATACACCAGGGATCGTGTGGTCCGGGAAGACTTCCGCAGGTTCTTCGGGTGATATGACTTGGCCTTTCTCCGTATCCAGGATGTCTCGATGATCGATCAAGGCAGCGGGTTCCACCAGGGTAGACGGCACCTTCTTGCAGTGGGTAGAATGCACCCAGTTCCTCCTGTTTGTCACTCGAACCGCAGTTCTCATCGCGAGGAGTACTTGCTCTGGGCCGCGCCACCTGGGCTCCAAGCTGCTCGACCTCTGGAAGGATCGGACCATTACATAGTCCCCAGCCCGGAGTCCATGACTCTCACCTGCAGATCTGTCAGGAAGAGCTTCTCCAATCTGTTGATGAATAGAAATCAAACTGTCAGTCAACTGTGATAAGTAGTCACTCATCAAAACACATGGTATATCATGTATAGGCCGTGGCTTAGGAATTCCTCAAATATTCATAGGCCTTCAAAATACCCCCTCATATGGTGTAAGACCAGATCGTGAATGTGGCACTGATCTAATGGACAGCAATGCCAAGGGTAATGCATCAGGCCTTTTCAAGGATGTAGAAGCCTGTATTTGAGCTAGCTTCAGCTTGAGAGTAGCAGTGTATTTCTCCACTAGCCCTGCTGATTGTGGGTGAAAGGCAGCATGAAACTTCTGCTCAATCCCTAATCCTTTCACAACATACTCAATAACTTGCCCAATAAAATGGAGTCCGTTATCACTCCACAAAAGTTTGCAAACACCAAATCTGGGGAAGAATTATTTTAGAAGCACCTTTGCTGTAGTGAGAGCTGTATAATCTTTCGTAGGGTACGCCTCTATCCACTTACTGAAGGCACATACCACTACTAGAACATACTTCAGATTGTTACAGCATTCAAGCTGAAAGTAATCCATTTGCAAAATGTCAAAAGGTGCAGTTGGTGTAGCAAACCCTCCTGTAGGAGTTTGTGTCCCTTTACCAGGATTATATTGGAGACAAATCAAGCAGGACTGTACTGTCTTTTTAGCTATGCGGGTAATTTCTGGATGCTCCCAAACTTGCGTGAGCAATTTCGTTATCGAGGAAGCTCCAACATGTGCCGGACCATGTGCCATATGAATCATAGGTTGTAAATAGACTGTGGGCAGCTTCCATCTAGTCATGTCTTTTTTTCGCCATCAGCCCTCATCATCCAATGTTCCCTCTTTAGACCATTGCAGTTCTTCAGCAGAAGCAGATCTCTGTATGTCTAGCACTTCCTGCCTAACATCATGCCAACATTCAGCATGTGACCTCACTACGTACATGGATGTGGTGCTTCGCTGCATTGCAGTTTCACAAGCTGTGTGATCTGCTAAGGCATTGCCTTGTTCTATTTTATCTGTCACTTTCTTGTGTGCCCTACATTTAACAATTGCTATTTTCTTCGGGTATGTCAGGGCAGTCAAAAGATTATGCACCAATTCTCCATGCAATATTTGCATCCAGTGGGATGTAAGAAAGCCTCTTTTCTTCCAGAGTAACCCAAAATCATGAGCTACTCCGAAAGCATAGCGGCTATCTGTATAAATGTTCACAGACAAGTCAGTACTAAGTTCACACGCTCGTGTCAAAGCTATTAGCTCAGCTGTCTGAGCTGACTTCTGTGGGATACGAGCTGTCTCAACTACCATCTGAAGTGTTGTAATTGCATATGCAGCTGATGTCGTGCCATCTGGTAATTTCAAACAAGACCCATCAACCCACAGTTCCCCATCAACATTTGAGAGGGGCATTTCTTGCAAATCGACACAACCCTTTGTCTGTTCCTCAGTAAGGAATATACAATCATGAGGCTCCTGTGACTGAGACTGAGTCGGTGGGTATGGCAACAAAGTAGCTGGATTCAGGGTTGAACATCTTTTCAAAGTATTATGAGGGGCCAAAAGTGTCAATTCGTATCCTGTCAACCTAGCACTAGTTAAATGCTGTGTTTTTGTTTGGTTCAAAAGGTCATCAACTGCATGGGGTACTAACACCAACAGTCTGTGCGACAAAACTATCCCTTCACTCTGACATATAGACACAGCTGCCGCTGCGACAGAACAGAAACACCCTGGCAAGGCACGGGCAACTGGATCAAGAACAGCTGAAAAATATGCGCAAGGACGTTGCTTGTCACCGTGTGTCTGTACTAAAACTGCACACCCATCTCTCTCGTGTACATATTGTAAAAATCTTAGTGTAATCTGGAGTGCCATTACTGGTGCAGAACAAAGAGCTTGACGAAACTGGTGGAAAGCATTCTGACATTCATTCGTCCATGGAAGGGGCATTGGAGTGTCTTTAGTCAGAAGAGCCAACAAAGTTTTAACAATGTGTGAGAAGCCTAAAATCCATTGCCTACAAAAAGAAGTAAGACCAAGGAATGCACTGACATCTTTCAGAGTACGGGGCACTGGTGTGTCTAAGATAGCTTGAATGCGATCTGGTGTAAGTGCACGCCCCTCCTTAGACATGAGGTGACCTAAATAGGTAACCTTCTGTCTACAATATTGCAATTTCTTCTGTGAAACCTTAAGATGGTGTGATGCAAGGAAGGAAAGCAATGACAGCGTTCCGTCTTCACACAGTTCAGGCGTATCAGCTTCCAACAAGATGTCATCAACATATTGTATGAGAGCCACTCCAGTTGGCACAGGAGAAGAATCAAGTTGTCTTTTCAATGCTTGGCTGTAAATACTAGGACTTTCTCTATACCCTTGGGGAACTCTACAGAATCTAAATGATCGGTTATTCAAAGTGAAGCTGAACAAATATCGGCTATCAGGATGAATAGGGATTGTGAAGAAAGCATTCTTGAAATCAATCACAGGGAAGGTAGTAGCAGTCGGAGGAACCAAAGTAAGAAGTGTTGTGATGTCAGAGACCACCGGGTATTGTGGCACTACAATCTTGTTAACCTCTCGTAAATCAATGATAAAGCTGTAGATTTTAGTATCAGTATCTTTCTTCAAAATAGGAAGGATAGGGCTATTGCAAATACTGTAAGGAACTTCTTCCACAACCCCCACATCAATCAAATCATGCACAATGAGTACAAGTGCCTCTTCACCTTCTCAAGAAATTTTGTATTGAGGCAATCGTGGCAATGAAGCTCCCTCTTTAACATGAATGTGCACTGTTGAAATAACCATTTGCCCCACATCAGTGTCTGAAGTACCAAAAAAGTACTAGGAAGTGAAGCCAATGCAACATCCTCTCTAAGAAGACAGGACTTCTCAACCACCGGATAGTTATCATTCAAAATAACACGCACACCTTCTGGGGAACAACGTATTGTAGCCCTAAAATACTTGAACATATCAAGACCCACAATATTGTCCGGTGTGTTACGGGAAAGCAAAAATGGACATGGAGCAGTAAATTTATCAACATGGAGTGCAAGTGGTTGTGACAGTGGGCTAAGGGAAGGTGTCCCATCGAATACTATCGATGTAATGTTTAAGCCAGTCAGGGGAGCCCTTGGAACCAATTGTTTAGACAAGGCACTACGAGTAGCTCCTGTATCAACAAGAAACCGATCAGTCGAACCCAAAACATGTGCTTGAACATAGGGACCCTTCTGATCTACTGGAACTTTAACTGATTCCTTACCCCATCCTAGGCAGTCCTATAATTAGATGATAAATAATCAGACATTTGATATTGGTTCAGTCTATCAAAAGTATTGAAAGCATTCTGATCATTCACAACAGTGTCAAACATAGCACAATCATCCATGCCTCCTCTATGCCCTGAATACTCCAGACGACTTCTTGTTTGCCCTCGTCTATGTGGATACTGCTGAGCACGCAATGCTGGACAACAGCCCAATGTCCAATCTTCCTACAATACGCACACTGATCAGAAGGCAAAGTTGGTCGAGCATAAGTGGGTAAGGTCGAACAATAAGACGCACGTCCGCCTCTGCCACCACCTCCATAGGACGGGCCATAAGCCTGAACTAGCATAACCTTCATTTTCAGCTCCTTAGTCTTCTTATCCTCATTGCGCTTAGCTTCCAATTCCTGGCGTTCATAATACTGAGCCATACTCAAAAGAGAGACTGGGGAAGATGTAGTCCATGAACTTTCGCTGGCCTTTAGGCGACTGGCTATTCCTGGCAACATATTCGTGACAAATTTATCGACAAACACATGCCTGCCCGTGTCATCTGTCAATGACTGGCCACTAAAGTCGTGGACTGCCTCCTCAAATTGTGTAAAGAAGTCAGAGACCCATTCATCTGCCTTTTGCTTACAGGATGCTAACACGGTCCAATCTATCTTTTTGGCTGGAATAAGAGTTTTCAATGTAACTATTATAGCTTTTGGAAGATTTCAAATCACTTGTTGCGGTTTCTGTGTGGGTTCCCTTTCTGAATCGATCTTCTCTAATTCCTTCCAAACATCCTCAAAAGTTACATGATCATAAACTTTACGAATAGATCTCCACATAACAGGAGGTAGAATAAGCCCAAAAACATATCAATATCAGACAAAGTAATTGTACAAGAATTAGTAGCTCCCTCAACTTCTTCATAAAAGGCGGCCAGTTTTTTCCGTGGGTCAGGTAAAGCAGCTTTAAGAGCCATGACATCTGCTCCACTCCATGGAGTATAAACCCAATTATAAATAAAATAACCCTTTGCATCAGTGGAATCCTTATTATCATCTGTTCCCGTACCCTTAGGGGGGGACATACAAAGGTGCGGCTTCCCGCATAGGTTTCACATGAACTACAACATTTCTATCTGTCCCTGAAGTGTCATCCTGTGGCACAGAGGTCTGAACTGTGTGCTCAGCTGTAGCAGCTGCCTTTTTCTCCTCTTGCAAATGGAGTGCATCAGCTCGCAGTTTAACCACGCGTCTTATTAAGTCTGCCACCTGGGAAGGGAGAAAAGACCGTCACGCAATTGTTTATAATCGTTTGCTATATCAACAGGCTCTAACTTTGTGGAATGCTTTCTGAACGGTTCAATTACTTCTGTGGCAAATATTTCTACAACATATAACTGTTCTCTATCCTGCCATTGTTGTACTTCTGCTACAAGTGCAGAAGCAGAAACATCATCACAAGCTGTTTTGCGAGCAGCGGATCTAAGAGTGGCTGCAGAGTGGCTGCACGATCAGCCGGTAGAATTGAGGGAGTCTGACGCTGAACATCGGATCATAACTTATCCTAATCTGAAGAAGAAATATCATCATCAGAATCAATAGTAGTGGCAGAGGGAAAAGCATATGGAGGCGGAGAACAATCTAGCAGAATTCAATCATCCTGTGGTTTATTAAGGAGAGGGTACAGGGTGCGCCGGCCGGGTACTGGCCATTTACCTGTAAAAACGCTGCCTATCCTCTCTCTCTTTTTTAATCTCCTTCATTTCTTTATTTTTTAATTGCAGTGCTTTCGTATGGATATTTTTGCGCTGTTCTTTGTCTATCAAGGCTTGCTCTCTTCTCACTCGTTCACGCGCTTCTTTCTCCCACATTCGGATGCAATCAAACATATCCTGTCTACTTTTACGTTTAAAAATACATTGTTCTACATACTGAATCTTTTTAAGATCAAATGACTCATTTATAGGCCATCGCAGCTCAGGATCCTTACTAGTATATTTATTCCATAATGTGCTGTACATTATAGAAAAAATAACATTTTTAATATACATGTCCCTATTTGGTGTCCCCTCTGGGGGAGCCGGCTGATTCCTTTCAAGTTCCATACTGGTACCTCCACAAAAGTAACCCATTCCACGAAGTGTGCTAAGATCAGGCATGCCAAAAATATTGCAGTATATGCAATATTATACGCAAAGTAGCACTTAATTACGGTGTGTGATTCAAATTTTATAAAAAGTAGAGAAAAGTCTCCTCATTACCTGTCTATATAAATTGCAATTCATATATATCCAATAAATTCCATATATTGGCCAATTTCTATTTACATATACATAGTGTCGCATCAAACGACCTTACCAAACAAAAAGTCTCCAGATTCCAACTGCCAAGTTCTGAATCGACCAAATGGTCTCTGCACGGCGAACACCAGAAGAGATCTCAGTCAACGACTGCCACCACCTGGAGGGTCAAATCAGAAAGAGAGGAAAAACGCTGTGGGTGCCAAGATGCAGGTCTCCTCGGGCAGTGATCGTCCGCAGCGAGATTCCAATCCTTTGTTTCGACCACTCCTTCGGGCATCCGAGTCTCTGATGAGCCCCACTTGGTTGGGCGCCAATCTGTAGAGATAGGCCTCAGCCAGGCCTACCAGTGCTAGGGGTTCGCCCTTCTCTGCACACAAGTCCTCAGACCAGTAAATAGAAGTTGGCACAGAAACTGAAATGTCAAAAGAGATATTTATTAAACCTTATGAGGTGGAAATACATTCACACAACACCCTTCAGAAGAGTATGAAGTTTCACAAGAAGTAGAAGAACCATGGGTCTTTTATAGGATCACTGACAAAATATAGAATACAAAAATATAGAAGAAAAAAATATCGAAGTAAAAATATAGAAAGCAAAAACATCGAAGTCCCATCTACAAACAAGTAAGTATAAAAATATTGAATCAAAAATATCAACAAAAAAAATATATTTAGTCAAAATATCGAATTTTTTTAAATGTCTTAAAAGTAATTTAAAATTAATGAAATAATAACTATAATTAACTAAAACATACTTAAAAATACTTAAATAACTTTAAAATTATTAAATAATTAATTTAAGTTAAAAAATAAACATACAATTTGATTTTTTTAACACATATATATTAACATAATGTTAAATAAAAATATACAATATTTTTACTGTAGGATAGCAGGGGGGTAAAATGTACTATTACCACTCCAGCAACTGCAACAGTAGGGTAAAAATTTATAGCGTATGGGTAAAAATTACTATTCCCACTCCAGTGAGTGCAACAGTAGGGAAAGCGTTGGATAGCATAGGGGTAAACATTACTATTCCCACTCCAGTGAGTGCAACAGTGGGGAAAGCGTTGGATAGCGTAGGGGTAAAAATTACTATTCCCACTCCAGGGGGTGCAACAGTAGGGAAAGTGTTGAATAACGGGAGGGTAAAAATTACTATTCCCACTCCAGAGAGTGCAACAGTAGGGAAAGCGTTGGATAGCGTAGGGGCAAAAATTACTATTCCCACTCGAGAGGGTGCGACAGTAGGGAAAGCGTTGGATAGCGTAGGGGTAAAAATTACTATTCCCACTCCAGAGAGTGCAACAGTAGGGAAAGCGTTGGATAGCGTAGGGGTAAGAATTACTATTCCCACTCCAGAGGGTGCAACAGTAGGGAAAGCGTTGGATAGCGTAGGGGTAAAAATTACTATTCCCACTCCAGAGAGTGCAACAGTAGGGAAAGTGTTGGATAGCGTAGGGGTAAAAATTACAATTCCCACTCCAGAGAGTGCAACAGTAGGGAAAGCTTTGGATAGCGTAAGGGTAAAAATTACTATTCCCACTCTAGTGAGTTTAACAGTAGGGAACGTAAACATTTAATATATTAATACAAATAAATTAAATATCAATACCAATAAAAAAATAATTGAAATAAATTACAAATTTAAAATTATGTAATAAGTAATCAATTAAAAATACAAATGAATATTAGTTATTAAAATTGATTTCCTAATTATACAAATGAATTACTAATTAACAATAAATTAAAAATCAATACCAATAAATAAATTAATATTATTAATTTAATTACAATTAAATTACTTCCCACCCTATTCCCCTATAAACCCACAACCCGCTACGGAAAATAAATTAATTAAATTAACATAATTATCAATTAATCAATTAATAAAAATTAATTACCAATTACAAATTAATTAACAAATAATTCAAAATGAATACCAATAAATAAATTAACATATTTAATTAATTACAATTAAATTACTTCCCACCCTATTCCCCTATAAACCCACAACCCGCTACTGAAAATATATTCATAAAATTATCATAATTATCAATTAATCAATTGATAAAAATGAATTACCAATTAAAAATGAATTACCAATTAAAAATTAATTAATTACAAATTAATATTTAATTAACAATTAATTCAAAATAAATACCAATAAATAAATTAACACATTTAATTAATTACAATTAAATTACTTCCCACCCTATTTCCCTATAAACCCACAACCCGCTACAGAATTAAATTACACAAAAATTAAATAACATAAAAAATCACTTTAACATTTTTTATATTATTAAAAATTCGATATATCTTAATTACTATATTATATACTTCAATATTTTAACTTTCTATATTTTAAAAATGGATATTAAATTACTTACCTTCAAAACGATATTTTTCACCACTATATTCTGTCCATTCGATATTTTGTCCATTCTTTATTTTTACTTTAATATTTGTGCCATTCTATATTTTTGATTCGATATTATGTCTGTATACCCTTTTATACTGACACAGGAGCTCAAAAGAAGGTGGTACAAGCACACATAGGAGAGTTACATACATAAATGGTCATACAGAAATACACAGTCAACAAAGAAGGAGGAGCCAACAGTTGCTGACTTTAGTAGAAACATCCTGACAGTAACAAACCTAAACAGGTGCATGGGCAGATACAAACTCTTCTGCACATGTGCAGAGTAGCAGAGGCTAAGTATAGCCAGTTCTTTGAGCAAAGCACAAGGTTAAACAACAGAAAAGAAGGAAAAAACACATGGCAAGCACATGGCAGACAAAATGGCTGCCGGAACCAAGATGGCTTCAGTTAAATGCTAACATGTGCCAAATTTCCACACAACTGTGTTGTAATTTTTAGTGTCTTTCTGATTTTGTTGTCCTGTTTTACTCTGGGCATAAAATCAAAGACACATACATTAATTCAGTTTCTAAGGGACTTTTCAACTGTATGCTTCTTACTTTTATATAATGGTTTATTTTAACTGTAAGTCATGCTGTATGGGTTTTATTTTATTTTTAATGACTCTATGTCACAAGATCATGTTGCAAGCCGCTTGCTTCCAATCTGCAAGGCATCTTGGATTCAAGTAATGAGCTGCTGGATACCTCCTAAATCCTCAGATGAAAGCAAAAGCATGCACAGTGGATGGCTATGAAAGTCGGGATATGTGTCTGAATGCAGCTGCTTACTCACAAAGCAAACATAAACAATCAGTGCATGCTTCCCAAAATAGCATTTTGTAGTGGATGGAGGACCATTGACTATAGCTCCTAAGTGAAAAGATTAGACAGAACGTCTGAAATTCTACTTTGATGGGGCTGGCATAGTATGCGAGCAGAGGAAAGTCCTGCTGCTGCATCTGGGAGCGAAGAACATTCATTGAATATATAAAACGCTAGTGGACGCAATGACAAACACTTACACCAGGCTACTAAATGCACTTTTTGAGCCCATGGCGAATAAAGATTATGAACGATTCGTATTCAGACAGGCTTGCCAGGACTCAGACAAATCTCTAGACACATTTCACAGCCGATTGAAAGAACTTGCCTTCACATGTGGGTTCCAGGATGGGCAGGAAAAGATATGTGCCCAGCTCATTCAAGGGTTGTACTCCGCGATGCCCCGAGAAACAATCCTCCAAGAATCTGGGAAATCTCTGCACAACATCTTGACATTAGGGCAGTCCAAGAAGTTAGCACAGGCAAGAGCTTCACTCATGGAAGCAGCACTCCACCGCTCCATCAAAACAGAACAAGTAAATGCGAACAAGACTCGCCCAGCACTGAGTCCCACAAGACGCTCCCAGGACAAGAAAAAGGAATGGAGATACTGTGGAGGATCCCCACACAAGATGAGTGACTGTCAGTAAAAAGGCAAACAAAGTTCAGTGAGTAGAAAGTATAACCACTTAGCAAAGGTGTGTAGAACATCCAAGGCCTCAAAGGAAACGGTGCATGTGGTATCAACTGGGCCAGACAGCAAAGAAGACATGGATGACGATGAAGAAGAATACTCAGTCCACTACCTCTTTGCAAAGGGTACGCCACCTTCTACTCATTGCGACTCCTGCGATGCCAAATCAAGTTCGGGGAAACCAATCACTACTACTATTGACAGAGGAGCATCAATTAAACTCATATCAGCGACCACATACAGCACCATGTCCCACCACCCCCAACTAGACAAAGCAAAAATCAAAGTCTTCACTTATGGGCAGAAGTCACCAATTCCCCCCCTGGGCTGTTTCAAGTCCATGGTATCCCAACTAGGAAACAGTGCAGAAAACACTGCATATGTGGTAGAAAAAGGCCGTAGCATGCTTGTCATTTGAGCGACTGCGATTGATCTCCTTCGCTTTAGCAGCCGAAGAAGAAGAGCTATCAATCATTCTACGAGAATTCAATGCTGCCTTTAGAGGGACTGGGTGCCTGAAAAACAAAGACGTCAAGCTACATGTAGACCCCTCTATCCAACCAGTGGCCCTACGTCACCACTGCATAGCTTTCCACCTGAGATCGAAAGTGGAAGAAGAACTGGAGAAGCTGGAAAGGGCCGGCATCATTCAGAAGGTCACCGGACCCACTCCTTGGGTGTCTCCGATCATGGTAGCCAAGAAGCCCATAAAAATGGGGCAGGTCCGCATATGTGTTGATATGACACTACCCAGTGTTGCCATCAAGTAGGAAAGATGCCTCACCCCCATGGTGGATGACATACTGGGCAAACTGAGTGGTGCTAAATGGTTCTCAAAGGCAGATCTCCGTTTGGGATATCAACAACTACTAGATTTATCACCACATTTTCAATGCACGTGGGTCTACGCAGGTACCGCCACTTCTACTTTGGAATTTCCAGTGAGGCAGACGTTTTTCAAAACTTTGTAAGTGAGATGCTCAGCGGCCTACCTAGCATCATCAATGTTAGTGATGACATCCTTGTCTACGCCAAGTGACTGAAAGAACACCATTGCCATCTCAGAGGAGTACTACAAAGGGTCAAAAATGCAGGACTCACCCTCCATCAGGAATAATGCAAATTTCCAAACAACAAAATTAGCTTCTTTGGGTAAATGTTTTCAGAGAACAGGGTTGACCCAGATCCTGAAAAAGTGTGTGATGTGCAAGAAGACCCAGCTCCCCATAACATCTTCAAAGTGAGAAGTTTGCTTGGCATAGTGAACTTCTGTGAGAGGTTCATCCCAGACCTCATGGGTCTCACTCAATCCCTAAGAGAGCTCACCTAGGTGACCACGCAGTGGCAATGGGGTCCTGAACAAGAAATGGTGTTTCAACAAACCAAAGAAGCGCAGTCAGTGGACACCACTCTATCCTATTTTGATCCCAGGAAGGCCACAAATGTGGCAGTGGAGGCAAGCCCTCTTGGCCTAAAGGCAGTACTAATGCAACAGCAACCGGATGACATCTGGACCACAGTAGCTTGCCAGTCAGTAGAAACCGAGCAATGTTATCCACAAATAGAGCGCAAGGCCATTGCAATACACTGGGATTGCCAACATTTCCACCCATTTGTTGTCTCCACGGACAATAAGCCATTCATTCCTCTATTCGAGGGGTCTGCATCCAAACCACCACCCTGTATAGAGAAATGGCTGGTACAACTCCAAGAATACGATTGTCAAGTTAAATATCGGCCAGGCTCGTTAAAACCTGCGGATTGTCTCTCCCGCCATTCCTGTGCTGCTACCTCCGAGGAAGCAAAAGAAGCAGAAATTAAAGAAGTCTATATGAGATGATTCTGAAAGATCTTGCCCACTCCCGCTGGCACTTGACACCTTAAGGCAGGCCACCCAAGATGATGAATGTCTACAGGTAGTGATTACAGCTATCCGCTAAATGGTCTAAAAAAGCGCCTCACCAGGAGAACTCCCGAGGCAAGGAAAGCGCTTGAATCACTCCACCAAGTTCGCCAAGAATTTTCGCCGGATAAGAGTGGGTGTCTGCTCCGGGAACCATTACTGGTTATACAGACAAGCCTCACCTCTCAAGTAGTACAATCAGAACACCATGACGATCAAGGAATAGTCAAGATGAAGACCTGATTGCGCGCCAAAGTCTGGGTTCCGGGGATGGACAAAATGGTGGAGAGTGCTGTCTGATCATGCCACTGGTCTTACGTAGCAGGTTATCCAGAACAACTCCCTCCGGTAATCACGGAAGAAGGACCTAAAGTCCGCTGGGAACAGGCAAGCCTTGATTTTGGCCATATACCTGATAGACAACATGCTTTTGTTATCAATGATGACTATATCAAATATCTGTAAGTGGAAATAGTAGGGTCCCAGATGGCGTGGAAGTCATAGCAAAAGTGGAGAAAGCTATTGCTACTCATGGGATAATGAAGGTTGTGAAGACAGACAATGGCCCTCTTTTTCATAGTCAAGAATTTGCTGAGTACTTTAAGTCATAGGACATACTCCACCTCAATGTGACACCGAGCTGGCCCCAAGTCAATGTAGAAGTGGAAAGGTTTATGCGGACCCTCAACAAGGTTGTCCTCAAAGCCCACGCTGATCACCAACTGGTAGAGAAGGCTGTTTATGGATTCCTGCGTGGGGACAGACAAATTCCCCACATGACAACAGGTCAAGGTCTTGGATATGCCTGCAGTGGGTGCACAGTCACCGAAACCATTCCCCATCACCCCACCTGGAGTCCTGGGCCCATTGATGAAGTTGAGGCTCTCAACAGATGAAAAATCAGAAACTAATGCTCCACTGCCAGACAAAAAGCCAGATACCCAGAGATCCATCAAGGTGATTTAGCGTACATCAAGGACAGCCAGCCTGGCAGCAAATTCCGTCTGCCTTTTGAACAATATCTGTGGGTAGTAATACAGCGCAAAGGCACGATTGTCACCGCTCATCAAGGAGATGTGGAAGTCGTGCAAAATATTTCATTCTTCAAGAAGGTTCATTATGAGAACACTGGGTCCAGGGACCACTTTTTCAAACCAGGCGAAATTGCCCATGACATTGACCCCGCACCGTCTTCCCCCTTAACTCTATGAAACATCTCATTACACTGCACCAGCACAGGGGTGAAATATGTGCGACACCTAGCCCAAGCCAGCAGCTACCACCAGCAAGCAGAGAAGAGAGGCTATGTTCCCCAGAAGGTCAGGCCACAGGAATTACTCCCAGTATCACCTTGGAGGCATTCCGGTGCCATTGTCCTGCCTGATGGGCTTCCTGGTGTAAGCCGGTTGTTACCCTACCGTTGAGGCCTATGGTGGGGTAACTATGCATCGGTGTCATTTCTGTTTATTTGGATAACTGTGTATCACTTTTTCTTCTGCTTTTCTGTGAGTTTATATTGTTGCAAATATTGTTAAAGTTGGGGAGGAATGTAAAGTACCACCTCACCAAGTTGGTTGGGTGACCAAAATGAAGACACCTGTAAACGTGCAGGTTTTGGTAGGATCCCGTATGATGCTGGGACTCGAATAAATATAGGGTGGGCGGGGATGCTAGTCAGTCACGTAGCCCACTGGGAGACAGTAACCAAGGGTAGCTTTCCTTTATTTCTAGGCCCACGAGCACAGTGGTAGAGCCTACATCAGCCTAGGGGGCCAACACCACAGGTATATCTGTCCTATTTGAGATGAGTATCCCATCCACCAAAACATAAATCAGGCCCTTACTGTCTTATGGACAGGCAGTGTTTTGTGAACCTAGGAGAAAGGACACCATAACATAATTGTGAGCATCTCTAAGTCTGCATAGGAGATATTGCAGAAGCTAGTGAGACTGATCCTGTCTGAGAGGTTGCTGGTGAGAGATAAAGGGAAAAATAGACTAGCAAAATTAGCATGCTCCATCTCCTTGCTCAATACATGTGTGGCACCTCCAGTCAATCTTGGCTCCAAAGCCAATATTGTTTGCATGCCACTGTTAATAATAAAATGTTTACAATGGTGGAACAAAACTTACAAGACGCAAAATATAAAGTGTGGTTGTCTAAAAGCCAGAATCTGGTGTCACATATGACAGGGGACCACCTGCTTGATATGTTTACCTCCTTGCCTGCAACACACTCCAAAGAAGCTCCAGAAATTTTTGATTTCTGTTTGTTATGCCAACATGGCAAACGATGATACATCATATTTCATTTAAAATGTATGTTTACCATTACAAGTCTACACGACGTGTGCTTTTCACTGCAGCTATTTATTATGTTTTCATAGTTTATCAACACACACTTTTCGTCTGGATGGGGGCACATCTATGGGATGGTGCAGATTTGTGTGTGTTTTTGAATAAATACCAATATTTATGATCTTTTGCTTGCTCCAGACTTCCATATGCCCTTTGTCTTTGGTTAGTTTGTTCAACAAATATGTAATTTGTGCTTACCATGTTTCTTACAGTGCAAAGGGTTATTGGCATGCTGTTGACTTAAAAAATAAATAATCAAGATTGCCCCATCCCTCCAACTCTGCTGCTGCAAGAACCTCAGTTTTAATATCAGCTGAGGAATGATTGTTGCTATGGTCTGGGGTTAAGGGGGGGCTCTTCTATTTCCTTCGCACTTTTTGCCTTTCTTTGCCATAAAGAGGGTACAATCACACGTTTTAGCCGAGGTGGCCTATTACAGGAACATTCCCTATGGAAGGAGTGTGGCGGGGAACTAATGCATACAGTAGGATTTATTTATTTATTTATTTGCAATTTATATTGCGCGACTAAACCCGAAGGTGTCAAGGCGCCTAACCAAAAGGATCAAAAAGGCAGAACACAACTACAGGTAAGCCTGCACAAAAAGACGAGTTTTCAGGGCAGTTCTAAATGATTGTAAAGTGGGAAGGGACCTTAATTCCAATGGGAGGGCATTCCACCACTTTGGGGCCAGATTGGAAAAGGCTTTACCATCCCATCTAGTTTTCCGGATGCGTGGAACTGAGAGAAGCAGTCGGTTGGAAGAGCGAAGATTCCTACCTGGACTATAACGAGACAAGATGGATCCAATTCCAGTAGGGCTGCTTTTTGCTAGGGCCTTATAGACCATACACAAGGTCTTAAAGAGTATACGGTCATCAACAGGAAGCCAGTGAAGCTGCTTCCTGGCAGAGGTAGCCGAGGCACACCGGGGTAGATCCAGGACAAATCTGGCCGCTGCGTTCTGGACCACCTGCAAGCGCTGCAGCAGACTTTTATTCAGTCCCGCATACAGCGCATTGCAGTAGTCCAGACGGGAGCCAAGGAGAGCAACAGCAAGTTGTTTCCTTGCCTGCTGTGAAAGGTAGTGCCTAATTTTCCTTAGTATGCGGATGATACCCCAACAGGTTGATACCGTCCTGTTAACCTGTTGGCACATATTGAGGATGGGATCAATCATAACCCCAAGATTTTTGGCTGAGGAGGTAGGAGCAGGACAGACTCCCAATGAGTTTGGCCACCACTCAGCTGACCATATCTCCTCCTTTCCTCCAAACACCATCACCTCAGTCTTCTCCCCATTCAGTTTCAATGAGTTGTGAATCATCCATTGGCCGACTGCCTCCATACAAGATCTAAAATTGGAGGCAGTCGACGTAACTGACTGGGAGAGAGAGACGAGGATCTGCGTGTCATCCGCATAGGAAACTACCTCCATCCCAAAAGATCGAATTAGTCTGGCAAGGGGCGTCACATAAATGTTAAAAAGGGTCGGGCTTAACGCCGACCCTTGCGGGACCCCACATTGCACAGACAGGGATGGAGATAGAAATTTACCCAGCATCACCCTTTGCTCTCTGTGATCGAGGAAAGAGGTTAGGAGCCCCAGGGCCGCCCCCTGAACCCCAATCTCCCTCAGGCGGGATGTTAAAACCGAGGGAGAAAGGGTATCGAAGGCAGCCGTGAGGTCTAAAAGGATCAGGAGGGAGGTCTGTCCCCCATCCACACGCGTGCGGATATTATCAAGCACTATGGTGAGGGCAGACTCGGTGCTGTGTTCCCTCCTGAAACCATGCTGGGAAAGATCCAAACAGCCCGAACTCTCCACGAAGGCAGCAAGATGTTTATTTAAATGAGCTTCTAACATCTTCGCGGGAGCCGGGAGCAGTGAGATGGGGCGAAAGTTTTTTAATACCCCGGGGTCAAGAGAAGATTTCTTGAGCAAAGGTTTTACTACAGCATTTTTCCACTGCTGGGGAAAAATGCCATCCCTCATCGCCCTATTCATGATGTCAACAAGAGGGGGTAAGAGGGATTCTCTACACTGCTTGAGGATCTTTAGCGGGCAGACATCTAGCGGGGAGCCGGATTTAGTTTTATTGAGAAGGATCTCTAAATCCTGTAGAGAGAGGGGAGGAAAGGATTCCAAGTCTCCTGACAGGGGTCTCTCCGCGAGAGCGGGGACCAGGTCAGCGGGAGCTTGGGGCTCGGTAATAAGAGATCTCTGCGACTCCAAGGCGATGTAAATGTCCGATATTTTAGACTGAAAAAAGGAAGCTATACTATCGCAGAACTCCTGAGATGCAATTACTGGGTCCGGGGTCTGAAGGGTTGTAAGAGAGTCCACTATCCTAAAGAGCTCTTTAGGAGAAGAAAGTGAGGTTGTAAGGGCCGTGAAGTATTCTTGTTTGGTCCTAATCACTTCCAATTTGTATTTCTTTATCAAGATCTTGTGGGCTTCCTTGTCCTTTTGGTCCCAGCTAGAATGCCATAAGCGCTCCTGTCTCCTGGCTTCCTGTCTGAGGAGTCTTAAGTGCTCTGAGAACCAAGGGGCTGAAGGCCTTTTCCTGGCTGAGTAACATGGCCAAATGGGAGCCAGTTCATCCAAGGCCTCCTTAATGGTCTTTTCATATTGTGAGACCGCCGACTGAATATTATTCTCCTGGGATGTGGACAGACTAAGTGTCCAAGGGTTAAAGGAACTATCCGTAATGTTTTTAAAATTCCTACGTAATTCCGTCGTACTCGGAATTTTCCTAAAGATGTCTTGGCTCAGATAAGCCAGATTGAAGGGAACAGCCAGATGACCTGACCATGAAAGGAAGAAGGGATCCATTACCGTCAGCCTGCGGTCATTAGAAAAAATCCCATCGAGCGTATGCCCCGCTCGGTGGGTGGGCCCTTTCACCATTTGAGTGAGTCCACAGGCTGACATAACTTCCAACAGGGAAAGAGTGTCGTGAATCTCCGACATCTCTAAATGAAAATTAAAGTCTCCTAGAATAGTAAGATTTTCGCGGCCAAAATAAGGTTCAAGAACATGAAGCAGCTTCTGACCAAAGTCTAATCTGGGACCAGGCGGGCGATAGACCAGAATCCCGTTGAATGCGGGATTATGGGAGTCAGTAAGGGAGAAATATAACGCTTGAAAAGCATCCTTGGGATCAGAGAGAGGTATCGTATAACAGTGAAAACTATCTTTATACAGGATGGCCAGCCCGCCTCCTACGCGGCCCATTCTGTCCTGACGTGCCAGGCAGAACCCTTCAGGGACCGCTTCGACAAGGTCAGGACCTGAAGAGTCTTTTGCCCACGTTTCAGTAACAAAGGCCCATGACGGTCTCCTCTCAAGCACCAACTCCTTGAAGACAATGTTATTGATAAGTGAGCCAGCGTTGATAAGAATACAATTTTCACTCAACGCACTTGATTCCGACTCAACATGGGACTCTATGGGATGGGAAGGGGAGGGAAAATTAGAGCCCCCGGGACCTACCTGAAAGCAGCCGCACCCTGTAGGAAATAGAAGATCGTCAGGGGAGCGTTTGTGAGAGCATGACAATGCAAGAGGTTTAAGCCTCAGTATCTCCTGTAGTGAATATTTCAGTGTCGAAGGGCCAACCTTATCCTGACCTACCGTCCAGTCGCCCCGCCCGTCCTCAGCGCGGATGGGCGCAGACGGGCTGGACTCTGGCGTGACTCCGGCGTTACTGCGGCGCACACGCTGCGCACACACGCTGCGCGCCATGCGGTCAGGTTAATGTAGGGCTCTAGCGAGTCCACCTGACTGCTAGAGCGCGAAGTGTTGCAGGGCTTCCCTAGCACCCACCCAAGATGGCGCCCACCAATTTGCAAGCGCGAGGGTCCGACCCGCAAAAATAGCGGTGAATGGGACAATTATAATGCGGCAATGCGAAGGGGAATTAAAAACAGGGGAGAACTGTGCTCTAAAGTAACAGCAGAATAAAAAGACAAAAACGGGTAAATTAAAAGCGCTAACGCGTCTAAATGCGAGCGCAGTGCAGTTGTGATGAGCCAGAAGAAATGCTCTTACCTCAAGCCCCTTAAATGGAGAGTGTAAAGAACTGCCTCTAGCCAGTCCACCTGACTGCTAGAGCGCGAAGTGTTGCAGCGCTTCCCTAGCACCCACCCAAGATGGCGCCCACCAATTTGAAAGCGCGAGGGTCCGACCCGCAAAAATAGCGGTGAATGGCACAATTATAATGCGGCAATGCGAAGGGGAATTAAAAACAGGGGAGAACTGTGCTCTAAAGTAACAGCAGAATAAAAAGACAAAAACGGGTAAATTAAAAGCGCTAACGCGTCTAAATGCGAGCGCAGTGCAGTAGTGATGAGCCAGAAGAAATGCTCTTACCTCAAGCCCCTTAAATGGAGAGTGCAAAGAACTGCCTCTAGCCAGTCCACCTGACTGCTAGGATGGGCACCATGAATTATTTTGCGGTCTTGTGTTGGTGGAAAACACTAAATTAAAGTAAGTAGCAGGGGACTGGTGCCTCAGCACGACACTTCCCCTTCTTCAGCAACTGCACGTCACTGTGTCCCCAGCTGGGGGGCTGTGTTGCACACAACAAAAGGCTTTGCTGGGCCCAACCACCCAGCCCCTACTGATCTTGCCCCGGAGTGAGAACGTAGTACTCACCACGTGCTACTTTTACCACCAGGAGCAGGGAAAGTGAGGTGCTCAACCTGCTTGAAGAAGTGATCAGCACATACCGGTTTCAGGGATAAGAATACCCAAGAATAAAGAGTTCCCCACGTGCTAGGGGCACCAACCAGCCCTCTTTAGATAACACTGGGGAGCTCAAGCAGGAAGTAGGTCAGCACACTGGTTTCCTCAGCAAAGTGGCAGTGGGACACCCCCGCGCCGCACGGCCACCAGCTGCTGCGTGTGCCCCCCAGTGCCTGCCTCTGTCTCAGCGCCGGCCTCGCTGCCGCCCTGAGCGATCTCCGTGGTGTTTTCCCCGTTTTTTCCAGTAACTGTGCTTGTTTTTTCCTGAATTTGTGCTTGTTTTTTTTTTTTTTTTTTATTTTTTCCCCAGATCGTGTTTCTCTGTAGTTTTGACCCGCTTTTGCCTGAATTTGTGCCTGTTTTTCCCCAGATCGTGTTTCTCTGCAGTTTTCACCCGCTTTTGCCTGTATTTGCGCTTGTTCCCCCCAGATTGTGTGTCACTGTATTTTTTTCCCTGTTTCACTCAGATTAGCGCTTGTAAATTGCCGCTTATCATCGCGCTTTGCCCCCGCTTCCCGCCACCGCCTTAAGCCCCGCCCCTTTTCTCTTCTGTTTCCCTCCCCGCTCCCGCCTCCCAGCTGCTCCGCCCACCCGCGCACTTGGCCTTAAATGGCGACCGTGCGACACAGGTGAGTGTGACCCACTTGTGGGACACCCCCGCGCCGCACGGCCACCAGCTGCTGCGTGTGCCCCCCAGTGCCTGCCTCTGTCTCAGCGCCGGCCTCGCTGCCGCCCTGAGCGATCTCCGTGGTGTTTTCCCCGTTTTTTCCAGTAACTGTGCTTGTTTTTTCCTGAATTTGTGCTTGTTTTTTTATTTTTTCCCCAGATCGTGTTTCTCTGTAGTTTTGACCCGCTTTTGCCTGAATTTGTGCCTGTTTTTCCCCAGATCGTGTTTCTCTGCAGTTTTCACCCGCTTTTGCCTGTATTTGCGCTTGTTCCCCCCAGATTGTGTGTCACTGTATTTTTTTCCCTGTTTCACTCAGATTAGCGCTTGTAAATTGCCGCTTATCATCGCGCTTTGCCCCCGCTTCCCGCCACCGCCTTAAGCCCCGCCCCTTTTCTCTTCTGTTTCCCTCCCCGCTCCCGCCTCCCAGCTGCTCCGCCCACCCGCGCACTTGGCCTTAAATGGCGACCGTGCGACACAGGTGAGTGTGACCCACTTGTGGGACACCCCCGCGCCGCACGGCCACCAGCTGCTGCGTGTGCCCCCCAGTGCCTGCCTCTGTCTCAGCGCCGGCCTCGCTGCCGCCCTGAGCGATCTCCGTGGTGTTTTCCCCGTTTTTTCCAGTAACTGTGCTTGTTTTTTCCTGAATTTGTGCTTGTTTTTTTATTTTTTCCCCAGATCGTGTTTCTCTGTAGTTTTGACCCGCTTTTGCCTGAATTTGTGCCTGTTTTTCCCCAGATCGTGTTTCTCTGCAGTTTTCACCCGCTTTTGCCTGTATTTGCGCTTGTTCCCCCCAGATTGTGTGTCACTGTATTTTTTTCCCTGTTTCACTCAGATTAGCGCTTGTAAATTGCCGCTTATCATCGCGCTTTGCCCCCGCTTCCCGCCACCGCCTTAAGCCCCGCCCCTTTTCTCTTCTGTTTCCCTCCCCGCTCCCGCCTCCCAGCTGCTCCGCCCACCCGCGCACTTCGCCTTAAATGGCGACCGTGCGAACGCGCAGCGTTGACGCGCAGCGAGCGCGCCGATTGTGCGCCGAAGGCGCGCCAAAGGTAAGCCCGTCTGCGCCCGTCCGCGCCTGGACCGCGCCCAGTGCCAGGACCCCTGGCCCCCACCGACGGAAGCCGACCCGACGAACCTACAGCGCCGCCGACCTCACCGCACTCAACACCGGCCACATCCCAGGATGTCACCAAGCCGCCCCGAAGCACACCCACGGACCCTTCAGCTGCCTCGCCTGCAAGTTCACATGCATCCGGACCTTCCCTGCACCCGACAAGCCGAACTCCAGCAGCACCCACCTCAAGTGCATCCTGCTCAACACCCGCTCCATCCACAGACACGCCGTAGAACTCTGGAACCTGCTCGACACAACCGCCCCCGACGTTGCCTTCATCACCGAGACCTGGATGAACGCCTCCTCAGCCCCAGACATCGCCATCGCCATCCCAGAGGGCTACAAGATCACCCGGAGGGACCGCGACAACCAGACCGGAGGAGGCATCGCCATCATCCACAGAGACACCATCCGCATCACGACCAACACCGACGACACCCTCACCACCGCTGAACACCTGCACTTCCAGATCCACACCAACCCGAAGACTACCCTCAGAGGCACCCTGATCTACCGACCCCCGGGTCCACGCACACGATTCAGCGAGGACATCGCCGACTTCGTCAGCCCGCACGCTCTCCCCTCCGCCGACTACATCCTCCTCGGGGACCTCAACTTCCACCTGGAGAACAACAACGACCGCAACACCAGCACCCTGCTCGACAACCTCGACAACCTCGGACTCAAGCAACTGGTGACCACCCCCACCCACCTCGCCGGACACACACTCGACGCCGTCTTCTCATCCAGCAAAGACGTCACCTTCAGCCACGCTACAGGACTCCACTGGACGGACCACAGCTGCGTCCACTTCACCTTCAGAAGAACGACGATCCACCACCTCCAGCAACAGGTCGCTCGTAGAAGCTGGAACAAGATCACAGCCGACCAGCTCACCGCCTCCCTGAGCCAGCACCCTCCCGCCAACTCAGCGAACCCCAGCCAGGCCGCCGACAACCTCACGAAGTGGATCAGCAACTGCGCGGACGAACTCGCCCCTCTAAGGACCCCGCCCAGCAGATCCTGCAGCAGAAAAACACCATGGTTCACCGACGAACTCAAGTGCTCCAAGAAGAACTGTCGAGCCCTCGAGAAAGCCTGGAGAAGGGAACCAACGACGGACAACATGACCACCCTCAAGCTCGCCACCAGGAAACACCACCAACTGATCCGCGCCACCAAGAAAAATGCATACAAGGACCGGCTGGACAACAACGCACACAACTGCAAGGAACTCTTCAACATCGTGAAAGAGCTCTCCAACCCCAACGCCGGAAACAACGACATCACACCATCGCAAGACCTCTGCAACTCCCTCGCATCCTACTTCCACAACAAGATCACGGACATACACAACAGCTTCAGCAACCAACCAACGCAAGCCACAACCGCAACGACGCCACCATCCACCACCCTCCGCACCTGGACCCCGATCAGCACCGAAGACACCATCCGCACCATGAACTCCATCCATTCCGGATCTCCGACTGACCCCTGCCCTCACCACGTCTTCAACAAGGCCAACGCTGTCCTCGCACCCCACCTGCGGGACATCATCAACACCTCCTTCGACTCCGCCACCTTCCCTGAGAGCTGGAAGCACGCCGAACTCAGCGCTCTCCTCAAGAAACCCACAGCAGACCCCACCGACCTCAAGAACTACCGTCCCATCTCGCTCCTCCCGTTCCCGGCCAAAGTCATCGAGAAGACCGTCAACAAACAGCTGGCCGCCTTCCTCGAGATGAATGGATCCCTCGACCCCTCACAGTCCGGCTTCCGAGCGAACCACAGCACCGAGACCGCCCTCATCGCCGCCACCGACGACCTTCGAACTCTGATGGACAACGGAGAAACAGCGGCCCTCATCCTCCTGGACCTCTCCGCGGCTTTCGACACTGTCTGCCACCGCACCCTAGTACAGCGCCTCAGCAACATCGGAATCCAGGAGAAGGCACTGGAATGGATCACCTCCTTCCTCGACGGAAGAACACAAAGAGTCCGCCTACCACCGTACAAGTCAGAGGCCACCAAAGTCATCTGCGGCGTACCCCAAGGATCCTCGCTGAGCCCAACCCTCTTCAACGTCTACATGAGCCCCCTCGCGGCCATCGCACGCCAACACAACCTGAACATCATCTCCTACGCCGACGACACCCAGCTGATCCTCTCCCTGACCAACGACCCCTCCACCGCCAGAGCCAACCTGCACGAAGGGATGAGAAACGTAGCCGAATGGATGACGACCAGCCGCCTGAAACTGAACTCAGACAAGACGGAGGTCCTCATCCTGGGCTCCACGCCCTCCGCCTGGGACGACTCCTGGTGGCCCCCCGCCCTGGGCACCGCACCCAAACCGACGGACCACGCACGCAACCTGGGCTTCATCCTGGACTCCTCCCTCTCCATGACCAGACAAGTCAACGCCGTCTCCTCGTCATGCTTCAACATCCTGCGCATGCTACGTAAGATCTTCCGATGGATCCCCACCGAGACGAGGAAGACGGTCACCCAAGCCCTCGTCACCAGCCGATTGGACTACGGTAACGCCCTCTACGCCGGAACCACTGCCAAACTCCAGAAGAGACTCCAGCGGATCCAGAACGCCTCGGCGAGACTCATCCTCGACATCCCCCGACGCAGCCACATCTCCGGACACCTGAGAGATCTGCACTGGCTCCCGGTCAACAAGAGAATCACCTTCCGGCTCCTCACCCACGCGCACAAAGCCCTACACGACCAAGGCCCGAGCTACCTCAACAACCGGATCAACTTCTACACTCCCAAGCGCCTCCTCAGATCAACCAACCACGCCCTCGCCGCCGTCCCCCGCATTCGAAGAGCGACAACAGGAGGAAGATCCTTCTCCTACCTGGCCGCCAAGACCTGGAACTCACTTCCGACCAATCTGCGCCTGACCCAAGACCACCTCTCCTTCAGGAAGAAGCTCAAGACCTGGCTGTTTGAGCAGTAGCGGCACCCCCCCCCTCCCAGCGCCTTGAGACCCTACGGGTGAGTAGTGCGCTCTACAAATGACCTGATTGATTGATTGATTGATTCTCTCTAGGAGCCAAGAAGGTCAGCACAACAAAGCAAAGTCCACATGGTGGTCTTCCTGGCAGCACAGCAATCATCTGGTGCAGTATGAAGTGCCAGCAGCATTTGGTTACAAGCCCCACACATTGTCTAAAAGCAGGGGGGCAGAGCCTCTGTACTTATACTCAAAATGTCTTTGATGTAGAGGTAACTTCAAAAGAACTTTAGAAATGCACAACACCCCCATTCAAGCCCAGTTCTGGCTCCAGATATCAGTAAGCCCTTTGTGTGAGGGCATAGCCCAGCCTTTACAAATGTAAGTGCATCCCACCTCCCTCTCTCTCAGCTCAGGAAGACCATTCAGAATGCAGATGAATGCAGATGCAACCCTCTTACACCCAACCCTTCCTCTGTGATGGCTGTCTGGAAAGTATGCACAAGCCCAGCTGTCACTCTACCCTAGACGTGGATTGGAGTCAGGCTGCAAAGCACAAAGACTCATAAGCACAGTGAAATGCCCACTTTCTAAAAATGGCATTTCTATCATAGTATTGAAAAATACACTAACACCAATAAGCAGGATTTATCACCTCTATTCCAAACATACCAAACATAGCAATGCAACTCCTTTCAGATCAGAAATTACAACTGAAAAACATATCATGCTCCTAATGCACACCTATGAGAAGAGCAGCACTCACAGCAGTGAGAACCAAAAAGGCCATTGCCACTATCATGACATGCTACACAATGAAGGCACATGTCCTATCTTTTACCTACACAGCACCCTTTGCATAGGACGACCTAGGGCCTACCTTAGGGGGAGCTATATGTAGCAAAAGGGGAACTTCAGGCCTGGCAAGTAACTTTACAAGCCATGTCAATGTGGCAGTAAACTGCACATACAGGCCCTGCAGTGGCAGGCCTGAAACAGCTTTGAAAGGCTACTTCTGTGGGTGTTGCAAGCAGCACTACGTGCCCACTAGTAGCATCTAATTTACAGGCCCTTCGGTATGGTATACCGCTGTACAAGGGACTTACAGGTAAATTAAATATGCCAAACCGGTGTAAGCCAATGATACCAATTTTAAAGGAGAGAGCCCATGAGCTTCAGCACTGAATGGCAGTGGTAAAGTGCCCATAGTCCTGAAGCCACCAACAGGTCAGAAAAACATACAGGAGGAAGCTCAAAAGTTTGGGTATAACCCTGAAGGTCCCAGTCCAACAGAGAGGCCAATACTGTATTGGCAACCATTGTGTCCCTTAAGTTTGGAAAACAAGGCACCATTTTAAAGAAGGTCTTTCAGTGGCCAAGATGTTGAGAACGTGAGAAAGAGATGGGCGTAACATGAAAGTAATAAGGTGACAGAGGGAAATTCATCCAGTTTGAAATATTATGGAGGCAAGTCCTAATGCTTTTGGTGCAAGGGCTGACTTTTCTAAGAGTTGGCCAACTGTTAATAATGTAACAGTCTTGCTTTTTCTACCCCTAATTTCTGTCTGTCTCACTTTGTCTATCTTTATGTTCTGTCTCTTTCTGTCAATAATTTCCATTATGTGATGATTTTCTTCACTTCTTTTCAAATCTGGCTCAGTAAGTTTTGCATTTGCTGATGACATCTGTTATTGTTATCTAGCTTTCCTAGGAATGATGACTGCGGCAGCAGGTACCTATAGCCATGCAATATGGTTGTCAGATGAGTGGAAACTTCCAGGGATCTCCCATCTGTGAAGATGGGCACACTCCTGCTGCATAAATGAGTTTTCTTATTATTTTAAAGAGACCCTAACTCTTGTAAATGAAACCCTTTTCCTTTCATCCACCTGTGTTGTCCTTGGTGCCAATTGTCATCTAATTTCTTAACCTAAATATATTTTCAAATCAGGTTATTGATCGAATGGTTTTCAGACACATTGGTGTGTTGACACTTTCTCAAACGTCCTCTAATTTGGACCAGCCTTCTAAAACGGAGACAAAGGATTTGTAATTTTGAAAAAAAAAACATTTGCGTCAGTCGCAAAGCACAAACCCTCCCAGGCGGCAAGTTGCCTCCCCCTCCCTTAGTCATTTTCCAACTGCGCCCCTTTAACCTTTAAACACATCATGGATAACTTGTTTGATGCCAAACAATGTCAGTTTATTAAACACAAACATTTTATGCATTTGCTACTCATGGTCATACATAACATTTTGTTGCCTCTCAACGATTTGCCACCGTAGCTCATTCAGTCTATTTTTGGTTGTTATCTGCTCTCAGACAGATCACCTTCTGGAGGGGGCCTCCAATACCACAGCCACTGTTGCAAAGGGTTTAGGCTTCAACTTGCTATCGACTTGGTGGGTGTCCATCTGGACTTGCCCGGGCCGCAAGTGCCGTCCTGCTTGCCTTCAGTGCCATCTTGGCCCCTCCCTGCTTTTCGGCGTCTCTGCCGTGTGGCATCCCAAGGACCCTATGTGGGCGCCTCATCTATCCAGCTTGTGGCTGAGTTCTACCTCTCGCTCCTTTGGTACCCCTGCCGTGAGGCATCCCATTTACTATCTCAGTGGCTACTAGCCACTGTTTTCTCCCTCAGTGTCCCTGCCATGAGGCATCCCAAGGACACTGCGTGAGCCTTCCATCTACTTCTATTAATTTCTCTCCCTTTCACATCTTTCTATGTTGTCTTCTGCCTCATCTCAACCCCCTACGGCTGCAACGTCCGCTTTTCTGCCTTTCTCTGGAGTGGGTGGGTGGGATTCCTTCTTCTCTTGCGTCAGAGAGGATTGAATGCTCGAGGGGCTGCTTGCCTCCTTCTTAATCCCCTCCGCGGCTTGCGGCCTGCTCCCCTGATTGGGGAGGCCGAGTTCCACTTGGGGCGGCAATCGTGGGTGCCCTCTTTTCCCGGGCTTGTGCCCCGAGGGGGGAGGCTTCCCGCCTCCAGGCGGAGTTTGGCCCGGGCCTCCATTGGGTCCGACTTTGCCTTCCCCAGCCCAGGCTCCGTCCAGTTAAGAAAGTTTGTTTTTGTTCAGTAGCAGGTCAGTATTTCTGGACATCGCATTGCCTTAGAATTAACATTAAAGAATAGCAAACCATGTACCTGGAAGAGCAATTTAGTCTAGAACTGGGCTTGAATGGGGGTGTTGTGCATTTCTAAAGTTCTTTTGAAGTTACCTCTACATCAAAGACATTTTGAGTATAAGTACAGAGGCTCTGCCCCCCTGCTTTTAGACACTGTGTGGGACTTGTAACCAAATGCTGCTGGCACTTCATACTGCACCAGAGGATTGCTGTGCTGCCAGGAAGACCACCATGTGGACTTTGCTTTGTTGTGCTGACCTTCTTGGCTCCTAGAGAGACTGCCACTTTGCTGAGGAAACCAGTGTGCTGACCTACTTCCTGCTTGAGCTCCCCAGTGTTATCTAAAGAGGGCTGGTTGGTGCCCCTAGCACGTGGGGAACTCTTTATTCTTGGGTATTCTTATCCCTGAAACCGGTATGTGCTGATCACTTCTTCAAGCAGGTTTAGCACCTCACTTTCCCTGCTCCTGGTGGTAAAAGTAGCACGTGGTGAGTACTACGTTCTCACTCCGGGGCAAGATCAGTAGGGGCTGGGTGGTTGGGCCCAGCAAAGCCTTTTGTTGTGTGCAACACAGCCCCCCAGCTGGGGACACAGTGACGTGCAGTTGCTGAAGAAGGGGAAGTGTCGGGCTGAGGCACCAGTCCCCTGCTACTTACTTCAGTGTCAATTTGTGGCTTTGTCGTTTGCCGTTTGGGAACCCTCCAGTGTTCCCTTCTAGCGGGGAAGCTGCCGCACCTAAGGAGACACGTCACGAAGGATGAGATGGGCATCCTTAATGCGGCAGCTCCCGCCCAGAAAGGCATAGGACAAGGCTGCTCTATCTCTGCCCCGCCCTGGGCAGTATTCAAGCGACCACCAAGAACTGAGCCTGCTATTTCCCCTGCGCTGGAGAGGAACCTCAACAGACACAGGTCCTGACCCCTGCATTGCACCGGAAGGCACTTGGGTAGTGTGGCTGTGTGGGCTTCGTTTTGGCCATCATTTATTCCCTAAGTTGGGCCAGTCCACCAGAAGGTGTGGTAGGGATCTAAAGCTGCTACAGTGGTTTTGGCAGCCACATCGTGCGTTCGTGGGCAGCTGCCTCCCACTTGTTTGTACGTGGGGGACCAATAAGGTCTCCCCACCAAGTTCACAGTGTGTGCCCCCATCTCTTTAGTGGCATACCTTTGGGGGAACTGTATTTGGCTCCATGGATGGGGTGAGACCTCGGTTGATGTTCTAGTGACCAGTAAATTTACTGTACTAACTGTGGTGGACGCGCAGGGGCTCTTGTGCACCCACAGTTGGCCTGAATTACTGTATTATATGTAACTGACATGCAAGGGTTTCTGCACACTAGGTGTTTATGTCCCACCATGAAGATTGGTGATTCAGGTGTTTCTCTCCCTACCCTAACTGCTGCATTTCATGCCCTGGTGATATGAAATGTGTCCTTTTTTTGCCTTGCTCTGACTGGATAACAAGTATTATTTCAGGATTTACATTTGTATGGCAAGGGATGGTGTATTCATGACATGTGCAACCTAGAGGTCTTTATCTTATTGCACTAACTGTGATGTTATGATAGTTGCCTAGTTGGCAAAGTGATTATTGGTTCATGTGGTTTATGTGGTTTTGGTCTATGTTTATATGCAATACAGAAATGTTTCTTTTAGAATAATATTGTGTGGGGGCGTAGCTAGCGCCCGCAGGAGATGGTGGTGCTTCCGTAGCTCTCTCGGGTCGACGGGAGTGGAGATGGACCAGACGCAACATTCCTGCCATGCACAGCCGACAAATTGAGGGATGAGACGTGGGAAACCCTGAGGAGCCAAGGATAACCCACTTTGAACTATTTCGAAGATCACTGCCAGCGATAATTCGTAAGTGATTCATGGCGCGGCTTCACTGAACTTAGGGCCGCCATTTTATGCTAACCGCGGGGTTTTAGCAGTTCGGTCATCGCGCCTTCAAGGTCAGCTAATGTGAACTCCTCAATATCAGGGTATTCTACTATATTTCGGGCCAGAAATATAAACTTTACTGATTCACAAACACGGTGTGTCACAGCTCTGTTAAACTCACGACCACCATTTTGTCTTTCTTCACCGATGGAGCTTCACTCCAATGCGATCCTCACAGACTCAACTCATTTGAATACAAGCACTTAAGGATATGAAATGAACGTTTTTATTACCAGTTTGAAGTGATTTCCTCACTAGTGTCTCTCATCACCTCTCACTGGTTTTTCTCCCCCTTCTGCAGCGCGAAATTCACCGCCTCTATATGTTTCTTCAGACAAGCTACCCTCCGCGCAATACATGCTCATTTGCCTAAACACTGCTTTATTTACGAAATTGCGCTGTTAGGACTGCTTTATGAATATCTTGTCTTTGATGCTTTAGATATGGCTTGTTTTAAATAATACATATTTTTTATGCATATCCCATTTTCACATGAGTTCAAAAATAGTTCATGACATGACTTTCAGGATGTTTCTCATGAATAGACTTAACGCTGTATAGCTCTTTCTTCTGAACTGCTTATGTTATTTTTTGATGACTATTTGCCATGTCTCTCTTTCCCTTTTTACTCTCGACGTACTGATGGAAGTGTAATTAATATAATATTGCATACCCTATGTGTACCCTCTTACATGCTTCCCTAATTATATTATGTTAGGGTGTTAAGCTTTCAGATACTGTATTTTGACATTTTGTACTTGCTGACACTTCACTTCAAAAAGTACTTGTTTAATCTATGGGAAGGTTATCTAAAGGTCTACAGCGGCCTAATTCCTCCTCTCGTGAATTTGTGATTCATACTAGCTCACGTTACCAGTGACTAGACATGGATGTCACTGCAAACACCTCAACTAAAGGTGTGTCGGCATTTAATACGAATTTGACTCATGGCACTACCAAAGCATAGACTAAAAGGTTGAAGAAGGATCCTCCCTCTCCTCCTAAACAATCTACTTCAGTCACAATTGACTTATTATTAGAAGAAATTAGGGCACTACGCCCTTTTATTGAAGAAACTAACTCTCAGCTTCAGATACTTTCTGATAAGTGGTCAACAGTGGAGAGTCGTGTCACTACATTGGAACAGAATGTTGCCTCCTAAAATTCTTCTACTTCCAAAGTTGACTCTCTTTCCACCCAAGTCTCGATGCTGCACAAGCAACTGGAAACTTTGGAAAACAGCAAGAGGAGAAATAATCTCTGTATATATAGCCTACCTGAAGGAACAGAAGGCTCTGATCCAATCGCTTTTTTCAAGTCTTTCATCCCAAAACTTCAACTACCAGACAGTACTGTTCTAAACATTCAGAGAGCTCATCAATTGGGTCCACCGGTTAACTTGACATGTGGCAGTGAAAACCAAGGGGAGTGATCCTATACCTTCTTGAATATACTGACTTATTAAAAATGTTGTCTGCAGCTAGAGTAATGAAACGCATCACTTGGTCAGTGAACATCTTATTCTTTTATCAAGATTATGCTAAACCAACTGCTGACCGTCGCAAAGAGTTCTTAGCGCTACGGCCACAATTACGTTCAATAGGTGCACAATTCGGTCTCTTCCATCCTTGTCTATTTAAAGTGACCATCAATAACAAAACTGATACCTATGAAGATCCAATACGTCTAAAGAGTTTTCTATACTCTTACCACACTGCCTCAATGGATACTACATCTTCATTAAGCTCCAAATAGACTGCTTTAGATATTGTTAAGGTTCTACATTTTTTATTGGTTTTCATTTTGTTTTTGACTCGTTTGTAGCTTATTCATATAAGAACACAGAAAAGTTTTTATTCTTACTGTTCTAATTATATACTTAACCTCTTTTTTCTCCTCACATGTTGTTTTTTGTGTGTTTTTCCTTCCCTTATGTTTTAAAGTCCGTTAGTACTGTTCTCCTCTCCCGCTTCCCTTCATGAGTCTTGGACACGTCATTGTTCTGTGTGGCCTCACATCCCTCCACCCCTCGTATGTTTTGGAGTATATTTAAGTCTTTTATCTCAATTATTCTCTTTATCTTCAACGTCACTCACCTTCTTTTCTATCTCTTTTTTCCTCTCTTTCTCGTTTTACATAATCTATTCGCACTTCTACTTAACTCAAAAATTTTCTCTTTTTCTCACTACTTTCTTGATTTTCAAATGTTGTATAACTTTTGCACTTTTTTCTTCGTCTTCTTCTCTCCCCCTTTTCAATTGTTTCACTACACATACAGTTGGTTTGGTGTTACATATGGTTTAATTTGATCAATATTCTTTTTCATTCAGTATTTATTTTATTATCACAGTTTTATTCCATGCCTTTAAAAATGGGATCTTTGAATGTCAGAGGTTTACACTCACCTATTAAGTGCCTGAGAGTTTTGACTCATTTAGCTAAATTAGGAACAGATATTGCATGCATACAAGAATCTCATCCATCAGCTGAAGAATCTGCAAAGTTGAGGAGAGGCTGGGTGGGTGAGGTCCTTTTTTCCCGGGTGATGGCAAGCGTAATGGTGTCCTTATTCTTTTTCGAAAATCACTTTTGATTAAGGTACTCTCACAATGTGCAGGTCAAACAGATAGATGGATATTTGTTAAAATTTTGGTGGATAATGTCCCACTCTCTTTATTGAATGTTTATGCACCCACAATAGGAGACCCTTCTTTCTGGACCTCCCTGTCCCAACAAATTACACAAACCTATGATGATAACTTTATCCTTCCAGGAGATTGCAACAAAACCTTTGAACCCTTCATTGATCGGAACTCCTCAACTCCTTTTGCCCCTCATAAATCTCACAAATCATTCACACAAACAATTTGACAACACAAGCTTACAGATGCCTGGAGACTATGCAATCCCACATTGAGAGAATATTCCTTTTTTTCACCAGTCCATCACACTCAGTCGCGATCGGATTATTTTTTTATATCCCACAATCTTTCTCAATCACTAGTGGCGGCAGATATGGGCCTCATATTAATATAGGACCATGCTCCCATAACTATTCACCTTGATGTTTTGCACAAACCTAAAGTTTCCTGTAAATGGCGCTTTAATAACGCTTTACTTCTAGATCCAATATTCACATCATCCTTTACCGCTTTCTTTAATGATTATTTTCTTTTCAATCAAGGGGATAGCATACCTTTTCATGTGGTATGGGACGCCTTCAAGGCCTCAGACAGAGAATTCATTATTAGTTTTGTCTCAAAAAAAGTAAAAAGGCCCAACAAGCTACTACTGCCTTATTAACCAAAATTAAAATGTGGTAACACTCCTATTATTCCTCCAAAGCAAAATACTGCTTATCTGACCTTATAAAAGCTACATTTCGATTTAATCAGGCTACAACTAACAACGCATCAAATTATTTGCTAAAATCTAGTGCAAAGTATTATTGTGGTCAAAATAAAGCCGGAACATTATTAGCTAACTATTTAAAGATTAAACAAAATAAACTCAATATAGAATCCATTTTTGGTCAATATCATCAATTGAAATTCAAAGACGAAGACATTCTAAACGAATTTCTCCACTTCTACAAGTCACTTTATACACCTGAAACTCTCTCCTCTGATCAATCCATATCCCAATTTCTCTCCACGATCCAGTGTACTCCCAATATGCACTCCAATCTTTCACTCTTAGAATCTGACTTATCACAGAAAGAACTCCTTGCAGTCTTAAAAACACTCAAAAAGGATAAGGCCCCTGGCCCAGATGGTTTTACTGTGGAATTCTTTACTCACTTTGCGCACTTACTTATTCCTAAATTGCATACCCTCATACTTGCCTTTTTGTAATCTGGTGAATCTCACGGCTCTTTTTCAGATGCCCATATTTGTATTATACCTAAAGAGGGCAAGGACCCACAATACTGTAAATATTACTGTCCCATTTCTTTGGTCAATATTGACTATAACATTTTTTCAAAATCTCTAGCTTTGCATTTGGAATCTCACATGCCTGACTTGTTAGGAACTGAGCAATCTGGTTTTGTTAAGCGACGAATCATCACTGACAATACTCGCTTATTTTTTGATATTCTTTCTAAAGTCTCGCATACTCCCCAACCACTGGCAGCCATAGGCTTGGATGCAGAAAAAGTATTCGATAGAGTAGAATAGCCTTACCTTTTTCACACATTACAATGGTTTGGATTTGGCCCAAAAATTACTACTTTAATATCTGTTCTGTATTATAATCCAAGAGCAGCTATATCAGCAAATGGTGCAGTCTCTTCTTACTTCCACCTAGGTAGAGGTGTCAGACAGGGCTGCCCTCTTTCCCCTTTTCTTTTTCATCTTGCCTTGGAGCCTTTTTTATTAAGAATTCGCCAAAATGATAATATTCATGGTTTTACTTTTAAGGAGACCACCGTTAATATGGTGGCTTATGTAAATGTAAATGTACAGGAATTTATATAGCGCAAATCACCAAGCGGTTCCTAAGCGCTTGCTTAGGGAACCCGTCCTGGTATTACCCTGTGAGATAACCCCGGCAGGGTATCCGTAAGGTGAAAGCCAGGCATCCCGCCGCGAGGGGCCGTTGTGGAGATTAAGGAAGCTATTGCCCAGAGTCGCAGAGTGTGACCCCGTGAATTGAGTAGGCACCGGAGCGAGAATTGTCGAGTCCATGGACATTTTAGGACTCAAGACCCCGCCGAGCCGGGAATTGAACCCTGGTCCCGGGCTGACCTCTGCTTCCAGGACTGCCTCCTCTAACCAGTGAGCCACACTTCTCTTCTTATGCTGACGATGTCCTTTTATTCCTCTCACAACTTCAAGCCTCTCTTTCCGCTTTTTTAGAAGAAGTTGATTCCTTTGCATCTGTCTCGGGTTGAAAATGAAATAAAGATAAATGTGAGATCTTAGCCTTCACCAAATACACTTTCAAAGCTGACTTTACTACTTCAGGTTTCACATGGAGTCCTCAGTATATTAAGTACTTAGGTTTACATTTTACTCCCTCTGTATCAGGAACGATTTCTCGCTGTTTGGAGAACTGTATACAAAGACTGTCATCCCTAACAGCGAAATGGCATCCCTTGTATTTGTCTTGGTGGGGTCGTTTGGACACCATAAAAATGATGCTTTCCCCCATAGCTTTAAATACAATTTCTAACATTCCACTGTCTATTCCTTCAAAATATTTTAAAAAGCTTAATTCCATTTTATCTTCCTTCTTATGGGGTAACAAGAAATCGCGTATGTCCATATCAAAATTGATTCGTCCAAAGTCCGAAGGTGGGACATATTTTCCCGATCTTCTTACTTATCATAAATCCTTCTTATTACATCAAGCATCCAAATGGCTTTCTGAACCCTCCATTAACCGTCCTCTTTGGGCCACGCTTGAACACTCCTTTCTTTCACCATTCTCATTTCAGGAATATCTCTCCTTTACACGTAAACCGCAGTCTGTATCCACCCCTATAATCAAGTATACTTCTAGGATAATACTGCTAGCTTCCCTAACTCCCTTTCTTAATCTTCCTATATGGCATAATAAACATATTTTGATTAATAATAAGCCTTTATGGTGGAAATCTTGGTGACAACGGGGCCTGATTTAGGGGCATCAATTATATGACAACGATCAACCTCTATCTTTTGCACAAGCTCACATTTTGTTTGCCTTGCCTTCTAATCTTAGTTCTAAATACTCTCTTTTATTGAAAACTGTTCAAGCTGCTTACACACATTATACACCTTCTTCACCAAGCACCCCCCCTGGACTTTGTCTTACAGATAAATTAAGGACCCTTATTATTAATGAATCTAAGGCATCCACTATATACAAACTTTTCATAATTCACCTAGTTTAAGAGAAAAAACCAAGGTAGAAACATTGTGAGAAAGAGATTTAGAATCTTCCTGGTCTATAGAATTTTGGGATAATATATGGCTCAAAATCAGGAAATCCTCTAGGGCTGCAAGTACCACACAGACACTCTTTTTTATATACAATAGGCTCTTACTCTCTCCAATAATTCTTAATTCACAACACTCTCATCTTCCGGATACTTGTTGGTCCTGCTCGTCATCATGCGCTGACCTTTGTCACTTGCTTTTCCATTGCAAATTTGTTTAAAAAAATTGGGAAAAAATATGGTCTCAAATTAATACCATTTTTAATTCCAATCACCCTTTTTCTCCCTCACATATCATTTTGGGAAGCTTATCCCCTATTTGGGAAAGTTGCGACTCTAATGTTAAGATAATTGACTTATTATTAGCAGTGGACTTTCAACAAATAACTAAAAATTAGAAAGACTTCACTAAATTATCTTACCAAGCATGGTGGTATGCTGTATGTTACAATCACAGACTGGATACGACATTTGTATACCCATTACACAAGGCAGCGAAACGTCTAGACTTATGGTCACCTGTTACGATATTCATTGACATGAATGCCAGATGCTCTCTGTCCCATACTCCTCAACAACAAGAAGTACCTAAACCTCCATGACTTCCCTCATGTTGGTATTATGTAGTTTACCCCAAACTATATTTTGTATTACGAATGTTTGCTTATCATATAAGTTTCCTTTCTATACCGATATTACATATAATTCTGTTCTTTTATTTGTACATGATATATCTGACTGTATTTTATGCAAATGTATCTTCTTTACCAATTCTAAATTGATATATTGTATGTATTTCTTTTCTTTTCACTGTTATCATATTTTTTGCGATTACTGTATTCCTTTACCTCAATAAAATCATCTTTGAACTTAAAAGAATAATATTGTGTGGAGTTCTTTGGTGGTGTATTTATTGTGTTACTGGTGTGAGTGTGTTGCACCAATGCTTTACACATTGCCTCTGGGATAAGCCTGTCTGGTCATGTTGAGCTACCAAGGGGCTGAGCAGGGGTTTTCTTGGGTGTGTAACTCCCTTACCCTGACTACAGTGGTGGGTTCTGTCTGGCTTAAGTCATACCCTAGCCAATCAGAAACCTCATTCAGAACATTCTCTAATCTGGGTCGGATTGGCCTATAGGGCAATCAGGAAGTGGCCGAATCGCTGGTCTGACATATCAGTGTGTGGCTCTTTTTTTAGCTGTTGTGGGCCGTTTTTATGGCGAAGGGGGACAATTTTTACTGTTGATTTACCAGATATTACCACTTTTTAGTTATCTCCTTCACTAATGGGGGGCACTTATTCGAGTGCCTGGGGCTATTTTTTTGCCACAGTCCGATCCAGTCTCTAACGATCAGGTCACCTTCCTGAGGATCAAACTCAGAATGTGGCAATTTACTCAGCACCTTTGACAATCAGTAGCTTTGTGGCACTTCACAATGATAACACCCTAAGCCACTGCTCTGTATGACCATACGTCGAAACCAATCCATTATTCCAAATCAGTGATAAAATCGAAGCAAAACATCGTTGTGCGAACTCTCATCTCATTGGTTGCCCTAGTCGTCAATCAAATGGATTAGTCCACATTGGCTAACCCCTAAGTACAGCCTTATACACCTGTTCTATCTTGTACTAATGAAATAATGGGCACTTTCTAGAATAGATGTGTGAATGGTGTGGCTTCTACGTGCAGATTATAGTTAGCAATCACTTGATACCGGGGCATACTGTAGCTGTACCTCTGTTCGAAGGGGTGTTTGCAAACAAAAATAAATGCTGGTGGACAGGGCTTCTTGAGATCCGTGGGAACAGCGCTTGCTTGTCCGGGCCCTGCACGAGACGGAGATGCTCTTGTTTCCCTCCCAGGCAATCAAGTCCCAGGACAGGTGCACCTGCGAAATACGGTGTCTTCCGATGTTTATTCTTTTTCAAATAGCCCCCACCCCCTTCCCGAACACGGCTTTGTGGCTATTGTCAAATGTAATGTAATTAGATGCATTTGAATCAAAAGCCAACGAGGCAGCTTCTGACAGCAAGACCTAATAAGCCCTCAATATGTTGTCAAAAGGTAATGATATTGCGTGGTACCATGGGAAAGTGTCTTCTTGTCAGAGCCCTTAATCCTGCCGCCTCATTGTGCGCTGGTGATTCATGGTCGCCCGTACGTCGTTTTACCGCAGCCGCCATGACTGCTTTATCTCTTCCACACATAAGAGATGCAGTGCTAACGGGGCCTCGCTGACTGCGCGCAATAAAGCATACAGTGGGTCTGAGTTATGAGTTTGAAAGCGTCGTATCGTAAAAGGGACAACTTCGTGATTTACTACCAGAAAAACAGTTCTCTTACTTATTGCTTATCACCAAATACATTGCAGTTCATTTACATTTTCATTGGTGCAAGTTCCGAGCTATTTTAGTGTACAGTTACAGTTAGGCTCATGGATGTTTTTGGGATAATATATTCTTTGTGTTAGGGATGCACACATCAGATCAGATTTACTTGAATTTCATTAGAATACTAAACACGTTATTTAAAATAAGTTAGAATGTAGTCAGTTTGATTTAATTCGCTCTTTTTCACTGGACTCGTGCTTCATCCACTCTCCTGTCCTCTCACCCTGAGCCGCACTGGCATATGCTACCCTTCGCCTGAGACAGCGGCCATCTTGCGACCCCTCCAGATTGACCACAATGCCATGGCCCTCAGTGTAGAGAGTCCTCACGCGCATGGATGCAACCGGATCATGCTTTGGTTCAATAGGCTCAGCATCCTTGCGAGGTCTTCCAGATTCAAACCTCCAACAGTTGTTCTACTCACAGTTTCGTTTTTTTGACCCTGGTCCCGATGCCTCTTATTGGAACAATCTCTTTCCTTAAAGCCATGCCTACATAGCTTTTCTCAAGCCCCCAGAGCCCTCCTTCCCAAAAGCCTTACTGCTGCGGTTTCTGCCACTGCCAAAGTGCTGCTTTCCTCAAATGAGCAACGAACCATTACTTCCTCGTCTGACGTCCTCCCATTTCTTAGTCTCTGGAGACAGGCACTTTTTTTTACTACCCAATATCTTGATTTTAATTTACTCCACCCTCTATGACTGTATAAGGAACCACCTATCACTAACACTTTTTTTAAGTTTGGCTTGATAACGCAGCTGTAGCTAGATATTATGTGAGCACCAGACAAAAGAGCTTCAAGAAGCTGTACCGACAGAGAGAGGTTTTGGCTCTGCCCACTTGGTGATCATCCTCTCTGCCAGAGTTTGATTGGATAGAAGGCGTATGCTTCCACTGAGAAAGAGAACCTTGCCTGGTGGGAAAGGCATTGGGACTGATGTGTTCATTGGGTTATGTTATGCCATAGTATATAGGTAGGGTCTTTTTATTATGAAATGCTATGACAAAGGCAATTGACCTGAGGAATTTATTGTGGAAAGCATAAGCTAAAGCCAAATGTCCTTTAAGAGTGAATTGCTATTAATCCCTGTTTAGAGGTGCTGTATATCACTTTGCCAACTATAATTCTTTAGCTATTTGCAATTTCATGACTGTGTGGTTGATGGTTGCCTCGTGGGACAGCTTATGGTCAAAATAGCAGGCCTGAGTTGATTATGGTGATAGAAGTTGCTGACTTTGTTAATTAATTAGAAAATGTTATTTCAGATGGCATAGGTCTGGTTGGTTTGTTAAGAAAAGTTACAACAAAAGCAGTAACTCCCTTACCCTGACTAGGGTGGTGGGTTCTGCCTGGCTTAGGTGCATACCCTAGCCAACCAGAAACCTCATTTCTAACACTCTCTAATCAGGGTCGGACTGGCCTATATGGCAATCAGGAAGGTCTGGTCTGTTTATTATGAAAAGTTACAACAAAGTTACAACAAAAGCAGTAACTCCCTCATCCTGACTAGAGTGGTGGGTTCTGCCTGGCTTAGGTGCATACCCTACCCAACCAGAAACCTCATTTCTAACACTCTCTAATCAGGGTCGGACTGGCCTATAGGGCAATCAGGATGGTCTGGTCTGTTTATTATGAAAAGTTACAACAAAGTTACAACAAAAGCAGTAGCTCCCTTACTTTGACTGCCTGACATTAAAAAAAAACATATGTTAAAGTTAGTAGCCTTTAAAGAGTGGTATATTATTGCACTGTGTTAAGTCCTAAAGACAGGTATTTTGTTCCTTAGAATCACACAGGTTACTGCAGTGGTGAGGATTTTTGTGTTGGTTACACCTCAGACGAACCCTTAGGGCTGTGAAACTGAATTCACACCTGCTTAAAGTATTATCTAAGCTTTTGAGTTATTGCACATCAGCACTACTTTTAAATGTAATACCATCTTGTATTTAGGGGTTGTACACTGCACATTTACCATGACTTGTCAAGTAAGTGCATCCTCATTTTTTGAAATTGGCATAGACCAGAGAGAACTGCAGATTTAGTAAAGTGAGATGTCTACTGTACCACATTATGGGGCTCATTAGGATGGCGGACGGACTTGCGTCCGTCCGCCACCCTAGAGTAGGAGGGACCGTCCGCATGGGCTGCGGCGGTCCCTCCGTGCAAATTAGGATGTGACCGCCACCCTGGCGGTCACATCCTGGATATTTAACATTGCGGCAGGTGCAGCTTCAAGCTGCACCCGCCGCAATGTTAAAAAAGCATACATTGCATATGTATGCAGCAAGCAGCAGGCACCGCGCGGTGCCTGCCGCTTGCTGCATACATATGCAGGGGGGTACCATAGGTACCCCCCATGTGCACCCCCCACCCCCCCTTCACCCAGGGGGCCCGCAACGGGCCCCCGCAGTGAAGCTCCGTATGCTTTTACACGGCGGAATATCCGCCGTGTAAAAGCATTTCTTTCTGTGCATCCTAATATGGTGGACGGTGTCTGAGAGACACCGTCACCATATTACAACTTTTCCGCCGCGGTTGTAAGCCAACCGCGGCGGAAAAGCTGCGGACGGAAACCAGGACCCACCAGCCATCCTAATGTGGCGGTGGGTCTTTGGTGGGTCCGCTGCGGTTTTTCCGCATCCTCCGGGCCGGCGGTGGATTCCGCCGGCCCAGAGGATGCGGAAAAACCGCCATCCTAATGAGCCCCATAATGTATACTTTAAGGTCTCCTCATAGTTTTCATATGAGAAGGGCTAGATACCTGTTCATTAGCAGCTATGTAGAGTTTTATAGTATATCACAATTCTATCATCCTTTTGCTGCAATAAAGAAAAACATATTTTTACGGAGGTGAAACAGAAATTAACTTACTATTTTATGCCCCAGTGGCTCAGATGGAGAAGTACTGGTCCATTGATTAGCAAACTCACATTTAGAATATTTTTGCTTCCTGCTACCATTAAGCATAATAGATTTCAGTGGATTTCTGAGGGTGTTGTGTTTTCTTTCACAGGACAGATCATTTGCACAACAATAATCTATTTTAGGCCTTTTCAAGAGCCGTTGTAAATTTATGCATTTTTGCATATATATTCTAATTTTATGGCTGTACGACTAATGGCTGATTTATGGAAAACGTTATGCCCAATACATAATACCTGACTTGTTTATGGTCACAACCAAATGATAAAAACTTAAGGTTTATTGGTTAATTGAGAAATGTTGTATCAGATGTCATAGGTCTGATCTGATTATTATGGAAAGGTACAACAATGAAAGAAGGCCAACTTATTATTGTTAAAGTCATATGTTAAAGCCAATAGTCCTTTATGGGTGACTTATTATTACACTGTGTTAAAACCTGTAGACAGGTATCTTCTTACATGGAAGCTCACACGTTACAGCAGTAGGCAATGTTTTTGGTTTTGGTTACACCTGTGAAAACCCCTGTTTTTTAATAGAATTAGTTTTTTTTAAGGCTGGTTTGGCGGTGGAGCTGTTGCCCAGCGTTTACATGAATACAGGAATGAGTTTAAAAACACAGGGCATCATTCATAAAAAGTGACGCATCGGTGCGAGAAAACAGTGATGTGTCACTTTTCAACGCGCCATCCTTGCGGCACCAATGATGCGTCATATTTACAGTATGACGCGTCATGTCGCAAGGAGTTACATATACGTCAGTATTTCTGACGTATCTGTAGGCGCAAAAATGATGCATTGCTGGAGTGTGCCACAAAAGTGGGGCAACTCCAGCAATGGGTCATTCAACATGGGCAAGTCCCATGTTAAATGTGCCTGCGTCAGTCTTACGCTTGCCATGAGGCAGGCGTAAGATATTGATGCATTTGCGTCCTATAAGTGGCGCAATTAAATCTTATAGATTTCACTGCGTCACTTCTATGACCCTTTCTTGCGTCAGAACACCCCCCCAGCATACATTATACCTGGCGGAGGTATAATGTGGCATAGGGGTTTACAAAGTGACGCATCTACCTAAATGCGTCTCTTTGTAAATATGGCGCAACAAGGTGCATTTTTTATACTGCTGGGCTCATAAATAAGCCTCACAGTATTATGAGAGGGTTTTTGCCGCTGCACACGTTGATCTTCTGTCCAAGCATTTGCTAGTCTGCTAAGAGAAGTTCTAGTGTTCATAAATAACAGAATAATTGTTAATACAGACTCTGTGAGAAGTTAGCCTGGCATATGTTGTCCACTATTCTAGTGGGCACCTTGCACCAGTCCAAACGACCATTATTGATGGTAGGTTTAAAGACAACCTATATAGAAAGCTAACCTAGTGGTAGCTGTGGAGAGCAGCCTTCAGGCTAAGTCTTGAAAGAATGTAAAGCAGCTTGTTTTACCAGTCTATAATCTTTTGAATGACCAAATGAAAGGAGAACCACACCAGGTATCTATATAAAATACATGTATTTATTCTAAACACATCCCTCTAGTCTCTTTATGAGGCTATAGGCAAAAGTACATACAGTAAACTTATTTAACACACAGTAAATTAGAGCAATATACGTTGAGCCCAGGGGCGAACCAAACTATATAATATTAAAGTGGTATAAGAACCACGACTGACATAGATACAAAGAGTAGAGCCTTCAGAACCGCTGGGGCCACCAGGAACCACCCAAGGTAGTGACACAGGGGACCCACGGGGGACGCGTGCAGTGTCTAAACACAGCTGCAAATCACCATTAACTTCTATGGGAAAAGTCGCGGTTGGAAAATTAGAGGTTAAGGACACTTGGAAGAGGACTTGGAGCAAACCCCTTTAGAACTAGGCAGTTCTAGAGTCAATACCCACGAGAGCACTGGAGTACTCAAGTTACCTCACCCATGGAAGCCGGGTGCATAGGTTTTTTTTTATGTCGGGTTTCGTCGTCTTTTTTAATGGCGAGCTGCTGCAAAGTGCTGTTGGCGACCAAGTCGAAAGTGTTCAGATGGATCCAAGGGTGGATCGAAGATCTGAACAACCTGAACGCAGAGGGGACAGAGTCTGGGTCACTAGCCAGTGACCAGGAAGGCAATGAGCAGATGCCCACTGATGTAGGGTCATTTCAGGTGAAGAAGGTGAAGCTTGATTCTTCAGCCACGAGGACCAGGAGGCGTCGACGACAACCAGGAGCTGGATTCAAGCTGTCAGACAAAGGATGTCGAGTGCTGCAGTGTTGGTATCCGGAATGGACGCAAAAAGCCTTCAATCAATCAATCAATTAATCAATCAATCAATCAGGACACTTGTAAAGCGCACTACATACCCATGAGGGTCTCAAGGCGCTGGGGGGGGGGGGGAGGGGGGGATGCTGCTACTGATTGAAGAGCCAGGTCTTGAGGAGGCTTTGGAAGGCCAGTAGGTCTTGGGTCTGCCGTAGGTTGGTGGGGAGGGTATTCCAGGTGGTGGCGGCGAGGTGGGGGAAGGATCTGACACCGGCGGTCATTCTTCAGATGCAGTGGACTGTGGCGAGGGTGAGGCAGGCAGAGCAGAGCTGGCGGGTGTTATGTTATGATATAACAATTTAGTGTGCGCACTACTACCCGGAAGTGTCTAAGCGCTCACGGTCTTCAAGGAAAACTGTGCCAGAAGAACTAGTTTCTAAAAAGCCAAGTTTTGAGCAGTTTCCTGAACTCAAACACGGAGGAGGACATCCAGAGAGGGAGCGGAAGGGCATTCCATTCCTTGATAGTATTGTAACTGAAACTCCTTCCCCCCCAATTAGATCTTTTAATTCTGGGGGTGAGCATCAGGAAGGCATTGGCTGAACGAAGCGATCTGTAGGGAGAGTACCAGCTGAAAAGATTCTTCAGAAATTGTGGTCCTTCTCCATGCAAGGCCTTAAAGGCCGTGCCAAGAGCCTCAAATTTGATCCGCTGGCCGACTGGTAGCCAGTGTAGTTCCAGAATGCCTGCGCTAATAGACTGATATTTAGGGGCATCCAGGACCATGTTAGCTGCGGCGTTCTGTACTGCCTGCAACATTCTGAGTAAGTTGGATTGTAGATTGATGTACAGTCCATTACAATAATCCAATTTGGATAACACCAGGGAGGCCATCACCGTTTTTCTAGTGTTTATAGGAATAAAAGGCAGAATTTTCCATACCATTTTAATTGTGAGGAAAGCGGAAGAGACCACCTTAGAAACTTGGGACTTCATGTTAAGTTTATCATCTATAATGACCCCCACATTTTTAGCCTTAGTCACTGGTGTGGGGGTAATACCCAATGTATCCGGTCACCAAACTGGAGACCACTGAGGGGAAAGATTGCCAAATAGCACCACCTCAGTTTTTCCTGAGTTCAGCTTAAGGCAGTGTCTACCCATTCAGTTGCTCAAGGACACCATACATTCGTGAAGTTTGGTTGAGTAGTTGATGTCCTTATCCACTGCTGAGATGACCAGCTGAGTGTCGTCAGCATAAGAGGTTGGACATAGGTTAAAACTCATGATCAGAGGGGCTAGTTCAGAGACATAAATATTGAAAAGCATGGGGCTCAGAGAAGAAGCCTGCGGCACCCCACATGGGAGGATGAAAGGTGCAGATTTAAAATGGCCCAGTTGCACAGTTTGTGTTCGGTCCAAAAGGAATGACATTAGAAGGAAAAGGGCCCTTTCTCCTATCCCAATGGTTTTTAGGCGCTTGACTAGGCTCATATGGTCCACGGTATCAAATGCCGCAGACAGGTCAAGGAGAACAAGGGCTGCCGACCTCCCACCGTATAGTGTTTTGCGGATCTCCTCAGTGGTTTTTATAAGAGCCGTCTCGGTGCTGTGACCCGCTCTGAAACCAAACTGACTCAAATCCAAGATTTTGTTATGCGCAATAAAGGTGGAGAGTTCAGTATTTAGCCGTTTCTCAAATATTTTAGCGGGAACAGGGAGTCTAGCAATAGAACAGTAGTTGGCAGGATCAGTTGTATCTAGATTAGCTTTTTTTAAAAGAGGCAGGATACAAGCCTGTTTCCATATTGAAGGGAAGTGCCCTTGCAATAGCATCTGCTTAAACACGTTGGTTAGCAATTGCTTATCTAATCGAAGGGCCTCTGAGAATTAAGGGGCAGATGGAACTTTCCTATTTTTATTTATCACTGAGGTTGGAACTACCATTGCAAAGTTTGTCTCTAGCCATTCAGTGTAATTTATGGCTGAGACTTCTACTTGCCCGTGCAAAGCCAGTTGACTTTGAACTAGAATGGCATCCAGGGTACTCTGGTCAATTTTTTGCCATGTTCTGCCGAGAGTCTTACTGCTGACCGTTTTACCAGCAGAAGATCGGGGCAGGTTGTAACTAAACAAGACAGCATGGTGATCCTTCCAGGTCAAAGGGAGTGAAGATATCTTAGAGATGGCTGGATTGTTGGTGAAAAGTCCTTCCAAAGTGTGACCTGCTACATGTGTGGGATAGTGTATGATCTGCTGTAGCCCAACTTCTATAGTGGCATCAAGAAGTTCACGTGTATCTCTCTCCTCTGGGAGATCAAGATGGAGGTTCATATCCCCTAGGATAGTAAAGAATACCGAATGGAGCCCTGGCTCTAATAATGAATGAACAGTAGTAAGGAACCTATTTCCAGGGCTGGCCGGGGGGACAGTAAATTAGTATACCATTAAATGTCTTTTGGTCAACAATGGAAATCTTAAAATGTACTGCCTCACAATCCGGTGAAGGTATGGATGAGCAGAGGGTATTAAGCTCATCCTTATGAATGATTGCAAGCCCTCACCCTTTTTTAAGTTGTCTATCCTGTCTGACCACTTTGTACTCATGGGGGACTACGATGCTGAAGTCCAAATCAGATGATTGGTCACCCCAGGTTTCAGTGACAAACAGGATGTCCAGTTTATTATTGGTAATGAAATCTGCAATTTCGTACTTGTGTTTGATCAGTGATCTAGCATTAATAACATAACATAACATGTATTTGTAAAGCGCACGTTCACCCAGAGGTCTCTTGGTGCTGAATAACAAATGTTCATTATTACCCAATTTAATGGTACTAATTTTATCTGATGGATGAAAGGCTGAGTGGACCCGCCGGGATTTGAACCTGTGACCATGAGGTCGAACACAGGCCCCTGCAGTGGCCGCATTAGTCCACTGAGCCACCAGGCCCGGGTGTTAATGAGTGCTAGCTGGAGCTCTCTAAATTCCGGGGCTACGATGTTCAATATTTTGATGGATTTAGGCAAGACCCGGTTGCTCCGCGAGATTTTAGTTAGACATTCAGGACATTAAAAATCCTCTGCACTATGAGGCGCTTCACAGGGGAGCAGTGCACATATCTTCCTCCTATGTTGGCGGAGGGCATGAAGATTATCCCCTGAGTATGTTAGTAAGTCCCTGCCATTCGAATAAAGGTCCAGGGGTTCTGGCCCTGGGCCCGGACAAGGCGCGGACGGGTGCATACGGGCTTGCCTTAGACCGCCTTTGGCTCGCCAGCGGCACTTCTGCTGAGCGCGTCCGCTGCGCCTCCTCTCCAGCCTGCCCTTAAGTATGAGCAGCTGGAGACTAGAGCGTCAACCTGGGCTGAAGTGCGGCCCCGAAAGAGTGTGAACTAACTGGTCTTCCCTCCGCAACAAGCGGTACAAACCGTGGCAGACCGGGAAACCAGACAAGCAACAGGTAAGCAGGTGCGCCAAAAGTGCGAGTGCAATATTAAAATGGTTTAAAAAACAGAGGTAGAGATTCAGTACATAGCAGAAGACAATACAGAAGTTAATCAAAAGAGCGCTAGAACATCTGAGCAGCAGCAGTTAGAGTATCCTACTTACAGCAGTTGGAGAGCGGGTGGGACTGTAGAAGCTGAGTTATCTGTTGAGGTATGCTGGCCCGGTATTGTGGAGTGCTTTGTGTGCGTGGATTAGGAGCTTGAAGGTTATCCTCTTGTTGATGGGGAGCCAGTGCAGGTGGCTCAGGTGGGGTGTGATGTTGCTGCGGAGGGGGATGTTAAGGATCAGATGTGCCGAGGCGTTCTGGATGCGTTGCAGTCGTCTCAGGAGCTTGGCCGATGTTCCTGCGTAGAGGGCGTTTCCGTAGTCCAGCCTGCTGCTGACGAGGGCCTGGGTGACTGCTCTTCTAGTTTCGGTGGGGATCCACTTGAAGATCCTGCGGAACATTAGAAGGGTATTGAAGCAGGATGAAGAGACGGAATTGACCTGCTTAGTCATGGAGAGGGTGGAGACGAGGATGACCCCTAGGTTGCGTGCCTGGTCGGTGGGAGTAGGGCTGTTCCTAGTGTTGTCGGCCACCAGGAGTGCCTTGGCAACAGCAACCCACGCAGAAAGCAAAGATTGGCTTCGGTGCAGACCAGCAAGGTCTGAGGGACTCACCACTCGGTGGGGAGTCAGGGCACGTCTGGAGCAACCAGGAAAGCCCAAGAAACAGAAGAGTTACCTTTGTGGGGACCCGCCAGTTGACGGACCAGGGATCGCGAAGGAGCCTTGAGTGGAAATGCTAGAAGCAGGCCCACGGAACACTCGTGGAGTGTAGGCCCACAATCTTTGATGCAAAGATGCTCAGGGCTTGGACTATAAGTAGCTCAATGCACAACTTCGGGAAAGCTCGGGAAGTTGATGCACTTGCAAATGTGCACGGTGTCCAGGAGTTCCGGTTCCACGTCACTCGTGAGGGCTGCGGGTCTCAGCTTTGCTGGGATCTCGTGTCGGCCTCTGAGAAGTCTGGAAGTCTGTGTTCTGAGTCGCAAATCCGTTGGGAGCCTTGGAAATGCAGACCAACAAGATGCTTCTTTGGTGCCTTTATGAACAGGAGAGTCACTCCTTGCCTCCAAGTCATGTCACTGACCATGTCATGAATGATGTAATATGTGACATCATCAGCAGTGGATTGAGGGCACGCAAGTTATAGTTAGTACAACTAACTATAACAGAGGAATTTCAATAGTTTTTGTACGAGTGAAATGTCAAGCTAACTATAACACCCCTAAAACCTATGTTTTTTTCAGTGAATTTCTAAGGTTTTTTAAAATGCTAATTCCTAACTATACCAGCCCTAAAACCTATGGTTTTTTCAGTGAATTGCAAAGGTTTTTGAAATGCTAATTCCTAACTATAACGGGCCTGAAATCCATTGTTTTTTCAGTGAATTTTCAAGGTTTTTTCAATGATAATTTTTAAATGTATTAATTGTTATATTTCATTTTTTCATATTGTTTTACTACATTTTTTTAATCTATTTATTTTTAGATATCTTATTTTTTGAATTACATTACATATTTTTAATAAAAATTAAAAAACAATTTTTAAAACATATTTAAATTCATTTTTTTGTTTTATTTTATATATTTTTTAATATATTTATATTATTTTCATTATTGTTTTCTTTTTTTCAATTTTTTTTGGGTAGTCGCGCACCCAAAGCGTACCTTTCTCGATCACTGCCCGGAACCTAGCAGCCATGTTAGGATTGTTGCGTAGGATCCGCGTAGAGTGTGCGACGGGTACGCATTTTCCTGCGCGATCGCTATGCGACCGGTACGCGACTCCTGGCGAATACGTGACGTACGTATTACGTTACGCGACACTCGCGCAGTTCCGTGTGACGTTATATACATGTTGGACGCGGTAGGTGCACGACTCCCGCAAAAAAATTTCATGTCTAAAAACATATATATATATATATATATTTCATTTAAATATTAGGGCAAGACATTATCTGACATGATCATAAAAATGATATACTTTTAATAAACCTATATTACGTTTAAATACAATTTTGCGAAGTCGCATTGGATGCGTGTGCGCACCTTACGCGGATCCTATGTGATCAGAAAAAAAGAGATTTGATTGGTTCATAACACTTCCTATTCTAACTATTGAAGGACCCCACCCATTTCAATCACTCTTCTTAGACCTTCCTTGGGAGAAGACCTGTGCTAAGAAGAACCACATTTTTTGGGGATTGCAGACCTGGTTTTGCTTTCACTTAAAAAAATGGCTTCACAACAGCATGAATCTTCAGAATCTGAACAGTCCAATGAAGAATGATTTGTACCAGAACCACCGCGTCCCCAAAAGTATGTCTCCATCGTCTGGAAATGTTTTACTTTTCCAGAGTGACTTAAAAAAGTCAACGCAACCAAAGTAACTTGAAAAATTGACCAAGCAGTATTATCACGTGGAGACCCCAACAAAAAATATTTGTGTGGCACAGCAAGCATGCTGAAACACTTGCAATCTTTGCATCCAGTGAACCTAGCCAAAGAGGAGTGCAGAAGACTACAGGAGAGTCTAGCACCACCACCGCAAGTTCCGAGCACTTTTGGGGCGTCCACTTCCAGCTCAAATTTAGACATACGTCCCCAATTGGCTAACGCAAAAATACACAGCGTGAAATGCAATAGATTACTGGGCTACGGGGAACAGTCTGTCGATTTCGTATGCAGGGCAAATGATAACCATCGCTGTTAGAGTTTTTAAAACTACAAAAAAGAAAAAAAAAGTTATTTTTACAACTAACTACTCTGGTTAAAAAAAGAGCTATATTTGTATGATAGTGTGTGAAAGTTTACATGAATGTATGTGTAGTGCATAATTGACTGAAAGAATGCATTTGTGGTGTATGCTGAATGTATAAGTGCAGAACTATAAGGAAGTGCTGCAGCATGACACTGTAAGCTCTTTAGCTCCAGTGTGCTGTGGTACTTCCGAAGCACAGGGATGCATCATAAGTACATAAATATGTTGCAAGTCTATGCTTCTCTCTGCACTGCTGCTTAAACTGCAGCCATGTGGTGACACAGGCACCCTTGCACCATGGTGCAAGGATATTTGTGTTGTGTGGAGTTTGTTTTTGTGCAGGAAGACACAACGTCCTGCACAAAAACAATCAGTGAAGGCATTTTTCTCCTTCAATGTATGCTGTGCATTGTAGCATCTATTGAAAGAGAAAAAATGAGGAGAAATTATAACAATTCTCCTTGTTGTGCCTTGGTACACCAATTAGAGTATGGTGCAGCATTCACACACATGTCCAGATTTATGATTTATGATAAATCTGGAGATGTGTCTTGTTCTATGAGTGTTCTGTGCAAACACACACAGCAACACCTATAGAACGCCCTTTCAATGAAAAGTGGTGTGTATGATGAGGTTGTATTTACATGGAGAAGAATAGGTACACAGAGTACCTTTTCCTGTCTTTGTAAATTTGAAAGAGTGTCTCACGCCATCACTATGTTACAAAAAGGGACATATTGTTAGCACAGGATGCTTCTACATTTGCCACATAATTACTTAGGTAATGACAGACTGTTACAATAACAGCATATTGCTAGTTAATTATTTGAAAAATTGCATGAGAGTGATAGGAGGTAAGCACAGAGTTATGTCTCCAAAGATGCTCAAAGAAGAATGATTGAAATGATTGCGGTCTTTCAATAGGTACAATGGGAAATATTATGAACCAATCAAATCTTTTTTTTTCAGGTCACACAATATCCTATGACAGGGAGATTCCAAAACTACATAGTTATACGCTGGGTGTTTTCAAGACGCGTGGTTGTGTCATCATGCATGTTTCAGCTCAGGAAAATCAGGAAAGTTTCTCACCTCCTCACACCGGAGGCCCTGATACAAGTCCTGATTGCCCTGGTGCTCTCTCGCCTGGATTACTCTAACTCTCTGTATCATGGCTTACCTAAATCACTTCTGTACAGGCTCCAGATTGTACAGAATCAAGCGGCGAGACTGGCCTACAAAATCCCGAAGTGGCAGTCTGCAAGGCCATTGCTTCGCAAACTCCACTGGTTGCCGGTGGAGCAGAGGACTGCATTCCAGACCCGCTGCCTGACTTTTAAGGCTGTGTCTGGGACCTCCCCCGCCTTTCTCAATTCACTGGTCATCCCCTATTGCCCAGTACGTAACCTCCGGTCTTCCTACCGCCAACTCTTAGTTGTCCCTCCTATTAAACTTAAAAAGTTCAGTGGCCGCAGATTCGCCTACCAGGCTCCTACTCTTTGGAATCAGTTGTCCCTCCCCCTCAAATCTGCCAACTCCTTTCTGGTGTTCAGAAAACTTCTGAAAACCCACCTTTTTATGCAGACTGGCTAGACTCCTGCTTTACACCTCACAGCACTCAACCAGCGCCAGGAAACCTACGGTGTCAGTGCGCTGTAAAAGTACCCCTTAAGATAAGATAAGATAAGGTATTAATACTTTGTAACTTCTTGCAGATCTGCTGGCAAAGTAAATAAAGAAATTAACTTGTACTAGGGTTTATGGCTAGGCCAATCCTTAACTATATGAGTAATAAGTAGAGTAATTTTAGTACTGCAAAGAGAGAACAAGGTGCATTTATAAGTACTTAGGTTTCAGCAAAGTGATAGAACATGTTTATAGAATTCTGAAGGGAAGGAATGCAGCCTCATGTAACATGTGCAAACACACTCTGTGACATGTTTTAACTTAAAGAATTTAAGGCCAGATGTAGGTGGGAGATTTTGGCCATTTACCGGCCGGTAACGGCCGAATTCGGCCGTTACCAACCGGTAAATGGCCATGGAGATGTAGGGGGATAAAAAACATGCATTTTCGGAAATTTTACCGAATCAGTAATTTTACCAACTCGGTAAAATTACAGAATCGGTAAAATTACCGAATCTGTATATTTTACCGAATCGGTAAATATACCGGTCGGTAAAATTACCGAAAATGCATTTTTGGTATGTAGGTGCCAAATTTAACATTGACACAGGGCTTTGAAAATCGGTATTTTACCATGCAATTGTATTGCATGGTAAAATACTGATTCAGGTGTACATGCACATCTGTGCATGTACACCTGTGCCATGTGGCACACATACATGCCCTAACACAAGCCTAAAACAGGGGTGCCAGAGGGTGTCAAAGTCTGAGAAACAGAGAAGGTTTTGGATCCTACATCTCCCCAGCCCGGATCTCAGCAACAGAAAAAACAGAAGCAGTTGGCTGGACAGGACTATTAACACAACAAATATTTTGCAGGCACGTAATCAATTTGTACCACGTGGCCACTGGATTTATATTCCAAACACATTTATTTATCTTTTTAAACTGAAATTCCCAAAAGTTTCAAAACCAAGGGCACAAACAAGACATCGTCAGAACAGTTGGTTCATGTACACAGTATCTACAAATATACAAATATACAACAATGCAGCATATACAACGACGACTCAAAAAAAGCTAATCATGACACACCAAAAAATTGATGAACAACATACAGTGAAACAATTAAATTGCAGTTATGTACAGTGCATAAACAAAGAAAAGACAACCAGTCCTTAGAGCTCAAAAACCAGGGGACAGGCGGTATACAGATGGAAAGTGGTGCCTGCCTGTCTCCCAAAGCCTGTGGCAGAGTGAGTCTGTGGGGTTACACTGCTAGGGTCCAAAGTCAGGAAGTAGTTTATATCCTAGCGGTACCCTTTAAAAATTGCCACAGGGTGGAAGTGTCGACGCGTTTCGAACCTAGATGTTGTAGGTTCTCTTCAGGACAGGGACTGGGGACGGTGATTCTGCGAAAGAATATGGAAGTGGTGTCAAATTCTAAATCATAATACTGTAAGAGTCTCATCTGGCTCCAAAGAAAACGAAAAATATATATTACCCGCACATGGGCACAAGGGCTGCCGTAGTGTTGGTAAATCTCAACGCACAATTAATTCTGAAAAAGCATACAAGAGAGTACTCAGCATGGTTACAAAGTGTGGTGCCTCAAAGCAGGAGTCAAGATAGGGTGGCATGGAGCTGCGTGTTTATAAATCGTACCTGTGATGGGCGTGATCAAAAGCTGAAACCGCAGTGCCCGCCGCGCGGTGCACACTCGTAGTGATGGGCAACTCACATATTGTAGCGCAGCTTTTGTAGGCTACATGCGTGACGACAAAAAAAGAATTCCCAATATCAGCATGGGTGCTGGATGTTACAACCCAGATTACACGGCCAACATGTGGCCCAGAACACAAGAAGGGAATATCCTACCTGAGTTGAAGGTTATATTACTTGAGCGCCGGGACACTGAACCGAATTCAAATCAGACCCGCGGTATCGTTTACACCGCGGCCCGCTGCAAAACAGATGGGAGCGATTTATTTGTTAGTCTGTCTCCCGGGGCATGAGTTCACTGTTCACAGCACTGCAAGTCACAGCCATACTAAACAAAACACTTACTCGTGTAGAGGAAATCAATCCGTCACACCAGGCAGGATTCAGTCTGTGGGTGGCGCGCCGCGCTTTCTAGATGTATTTAAAGCAACCGGGACACACGCGGCTGGTGGGTGTGGCCGGTTAAAACTGCTAGGGGATGCTGGTAGATGTAGTTCAGGATGTGTCACGCCCTCAGCGAGTACAGTTAAAATTCAGTCACAATCTGTCGTCCTCTCGAATATTTCGAAGATGGTTCAAACTACCCCATAATTGTTACAGCCCTATACACATTTCAAGCGTATGATAGCATTTAGCAGTATGACACTCATACACAAATTCTGCATATAGTTTCATAATACGGTGTAGCACTTCCAGGGCTAGCATTGCGGATTCGACATGACAGCACAGCGTAAATATCTTAACCATATCACAGATAACACGTATTCACCTATTGTCAACCCCACTCTGTAATCTCATCGCTGAGATTGAGATTTAGTGACAGGACACACCTAAGGAAGGAAATGAAAAAGTAAAAAATAAAAGGAAAAGTGAGATGCAGCACAGCCAAGCTCAACGGCATAGATCAAACCATGATAGTTCATAAGCTGGCAGATTCAGACATTTCGTTCAGACCAGAATTAGATGTGTCAAATTTCAGTATGAGATAAGCCTCTTTTTGGGACAGGCGAAGGTCCGGGTCTCCACTGCCGCCCCTAATAACGGCTAGAACGGTCCATCTTATGTCGTGAGGGGAGTGTTTTTGTTGCAGGAAATGAGAGACCAGGGGGGCTGTCATGGTTTTGTTGTTAATTCTTGACCGATGTTGAATGATTCTTTGGCGAACCTCCTGTTTGGTTTTACCAATGTACAGCTTCTTGCACGGACATTGTATTGCGTATACAGTGTACTTGGTCTTACAATTCGTGTGTTCACTGTGGCGCCAGAACTTGTTCCCATCCGTGAACAAGGAGCCTTCTATTGTGAGGTCGCAAACGGAACATGTCCCACATTTGCGATGCCCCTGGACTGGATTGGCACCAAAAATCGTACTTTGGGAGTCCCTTTTCGGAGGTGGACGAGTAGATGTAATCATTTGGCCAATGCTCCTGTTCTTCTTAATAGCAAACAAAGGAACCCCTATATCTGGAAGGATTTCCTGAACCAGATGCCAACTTCTTTTGATGATTTTTTGGAGTTGGTTAGTGTGCGGACCAAACGTTGAAACATATACCATCCTATCCGTCGTTGGCCTGGGTCTCTTCTCTAGAAGGTGTTCCCTGGGTGTCCATCTCGCTCTCTTCATAGAGTGCTTCAAGAGTTTATGCGGATAACCTCTTTCTTGTAGCTTGGAGGTCAGTCCTTGTCCATGAACCTCAAATTGTTGGATGCGGATAACCTCTTTCTTGTAGCTTGGAGGTCAGTCCTTGTCCATGAACCTCAAATTGTTGGGTAGTAGAGCAATTCCGTCTTACCCGGAGATATTGTCCGTAAGGGAGATTATCCCTTAAACTCCGCGGGTGGTAGCTCTTATAGTGCAGTGCATTGTTCTTATCCGTTTTTTTCTGGTATAGAGAACATGACAGTGCATCATCTCTGACTGATATCTCGACATCCAAGAATGGTAAGGATCTGGCATGGTAGGACAAGCTGAATTTAATGTCCGGGCTCCTATCGTTCAGCCACACATGAAATTCTTCAAGTTGTGTCGACGTCCCGTTCCACACACACCACACGTCGTCGATATACCGGAGCCATTGTCCAATATGGACTCTGTAGGGGTTGTTGTTCAGGACGTATTTCTCCTCGTACTGCCCCATATACAAAATAGCCATTTCGGGGGCAAAAGGACAGCCCATTGCCGAGCCTTTGATTTGTAAGAACATCTCGTCCTCAAAGGTGAAAAAGTTTTTCTTTAAAGCCAAAGCTGCAAAGGAAATTATCAGCTCAGTAGGTATCCTGTGTGGACGTGGTCGGCTGTCCAAGTATAGTTCCATCACGTCGAGGCCATCTTGCTGGGGAATCTGTGTGTATAAAGATGACACATCCATCGTGGCTAGCAATTTGCAAGTGGGGTCAAACGATAGGCCTTCAACTTTGTTTATAAAGTCCATAGTATCCCTCAAGTAGGATGGCACCTGGACCACAAGTGGTTTCAAAAATATGTCCACGAATTTAGAGATGGGTTCAAAGACAGAGTCACAACCGGACACTATAGGACGTCCTGGGGGTGCTTTGGGATCTTTATGTACTTTCGAGAGAAAGTACAGGTGCGGGGTCCGTGGGTGCTGTTTAACAAGATATTCCGATTCTTTGGGTCCGAGAATCCCTGCTTCCTTGGCGGTGTTAACGAGTCTCCTGACTTCATCTTGAATCTGGGCAGTTGGATCAAACGTGATCCGGCGGTACCACTCCTGATTGTACACGTGATTCCTCCCCTCAGTGCGATATAAGTCTTTGGACCAGAGGACCACCGCACCCCCTTTGTCAGCTTGTCTGATAACCGCTTCCTGTTGTGTCTTAAGTTCTTGGATCGCTTCTCTATGTTTTTTCGTGATGTTTCTAGGAACAGAAGGACGTTTTTTCTCCAACATATTCAGGGATGACATCACTGAGCGTTCAAATGCTAGGATATTTTTGGAGACGTTGTGGTTAGGGGGACAAAAGGAAGACTTGTTCCTCAAGCCTGAGGCTTCGGTAGAGACTTGATCGGGTGAGTCCTTGAAAAACCATCTCAAACGGACTTTTCGGAAGAATTCCAAGACCTCTAATTTGATTTTGGTGAAGTCCATGGCAACCCCCGGAACAAATGAAAGGCCCATTTCCAGAACCTCTTGCTCAGCTTTTGACAAAATCTTGCCAGAGATGTTAATGATGGCAGATGATTTCACGAGTTGTAGTGTTTCTTGCGTGTGGTCATCTCCCATTGAGGTTTGAATCTCGTCCGCTTCGACTGTTGGCCCTGGCCTAAAAAAGGCCGCTTAGGAGTGTTTCTGTTCTGTTGGTTCCTATTCGAGGGGCCTTCTCCGGCATCGGAGTCCTCCATTGATTCAGAAGAGGATGTCTCGGAAAATGTTGTAAATCTTCTCTTAGATCTCCCCTGATTAGTATTCAGATACCTAACAGAATCAGGTCTACTGTAGAATTCCTCTTTCAAGTAGGGATATACAATCTCGATGTTAAAGTTTTTTTGATCTTTCTCAAACTTAGAGGTCTTGAAATTGATGGTATTATCTCGAAATGTGACCAGTTCCTTCTCGATCTTTTCTAAAAGAGCTTTTGCCTCAGTTTCAGTGTGGTTATCTCTGATGGCTTGTCGTTGTTCTTCAATTTCCTCCTCCTCTTTTTTAAGGATTCGCTGGGCAGTTTCCACTGTGTGTACCATCAGATCCCTACTACATTTAGTGCTGATGAAGCTGAACCCTTTGCGGTAGAATGGGTCATCAGTGAAGATGACAGGGACATTCTTGATTTGGAGACCCCACGGGATAGTTCCGGCTCTGAGGTTAGCGAGTAGGAAATGACCATGGAGCTCCGTTCGGACATGTTTTTTCCGAAGTCTGGTCAGCTTTTCTGCGTAATTGAGCTGCTTGGCTGTGCTGCTGAGTTTCACAGAAGAAAAAAGAGTGGAGTCAGAGAGGAGTTTTTTAATGTGATCCTCACTGAACGACAAAGTATCCTGTTCGGCCATAGTAAAATTACAAGAGGGCGAACCCTCCTGTGTTCAATTAATGTACAAAATCGACAACAGAATTTAGTGTCGAAACAAGGGGGAAACCTTGCGAGCGAGAGCCCGCTCAACCAGACTGAGAAACAGAGAAGGTTTTGGATCCTACATCTGCCCAGCCCGGATCTCAGCAACAGAAAAAACAGAAGCAGTTGGCTGGACAGGACTATTAACTATAAATATTTTGCAGGCACGTAATCAATTTGTACCACGTGGCCACTGGATTTATATTCCAAACACATTTATTTATCTTTTTAAACTGAAATTCCCAAAAGTTTCAAAACCAAGGGCACAAACAAGACATCGTCAGAACAGTTGGTTCATGTACACAGTATCTACAAATATACAAATATACAACAATGCAGCATATACAACGACGACTCAAAAAAAGCTAATCATGACACACCAAAAAATTGATGAACAACATACAGTGAAACAATTAAATTGCAGTTATGTACAGTGCATAAACACCCCCTGCACCCTTGCAAAATTCGGTATTTACCGATTCGGTATTTACCGAATCGGTAAATACCGATTTTTAGCGATTCGGTAAAATTTACCGAATTGGTACCTACATTAGAAATACCTACTCTTAATTACCGAATCGGTAAAATTCGGTAATTAAGAGTTGGTATTTCTGATTTTGCTACATCTGGCCCTTAGTATCTTTTAATCCTTAAACTCCTTGGACAGTAGTAGCCCACTATGTCTCTCTACTGAACACCATATAGCTGTGTTGCAGAGAGGTGGTCTGAAGCCATATCCCATTTTATACCTCTCTGCAATGCAACTCTCTGGCACTTTCTGCACATATCTGGTGGGTTAGTTGGCCCTCTGTGACACTCAGTATTCATGTTAACTTCATCCTGTAACTTAAAACGCCCACAGAGCATCTTTCCACACATATCTACTCAGTCCATCTCTCCTTTCTTCACCTGTGTGCAAACACAGGCCATTGTGCATTTAATACTTAGCTAAACTTACCTTCACAGTAATAGAAATAAAAAATGCTACACATTGTTTTTAAGTTGTTTTTTATAATCTAAATTTGAAAAAAAATTATATTTTAGAATTAGGATCTGTGAAAGAGAAGACTGTGAAAGAGAAGAAAAAATACAGTTATAATATATGATATTATATTTTTTACAATACAGCATCATTTTAACATTTTACTAATTATTTTCTTTGCCTTTTTTGCTGTTCTCAGAATATATTTAATTTCACTAGAAACAATGAGATTGTTTAAAAAAACAAAACAAGACTACAGCCTCAATAACATACCATATAATGCAAATCACACATATATAAAAGGCTTACTCCTAAGAAAATGTTCTAACTTGAATTTATATACACTGTAAATGTTGTCGTTTAAAAATATACGCTGAGAGAATGTGCAAGAAAAAGTCTGTAATTCAAACATACACCTTTCCTCTTGGCCAAATGGTATTCTTGAAATCCTTTATATTGAAATTGTCCAATAGTAATCGTATTAATAGATATTAATAAATTCCTCAGAGGCCGAGTTATGTTCCTAAAACTTTGGCTTTAAAAATATTAGGTACGAATTTGGTAATTCGCTTGGCAAACGTTGTTTAAAAACCAACTGAGCATCATTACAATATGTCCAGCCTTCATCACATTTTAGATAGGCAGTGTAATGTCCAGATGTTGTGGACGGACCATCATGGAGAATTATTGCTACTGCTACAAAAGTCCTTCTTGATAATGATAGTTGACTTGCTACAAAATGTTTATTTTAAGTTTTCAAAGTTCTTCCATCAGCTGTACAACATTGCATCATTAAAATTATATATTGTCCATATCTTTGTATAAATAATGTTGATAATATTTCTGATTTGCATTGGCTACACTCCATGTTTTGATTTTCTGATTTAACTAGTTTATTGAAAGATACTGATTTACAGTCTGGTAATGTCAAATATATAAATCTTTCAGTGTCTATATTAGTGCTACATGTATACATACAATTTTCACAATGATGTTCCCATTTATAACAAAGGCCAAAAAGATTTTTAATTTCTATTCCTTCATTTCCCAATAAGGTAAGCATATACATTAGAAATTCCTGAGCATCTTGTTGGATATTCTGCGTAAATTGTGTTGAACCAAAACATACATCCACAAGATTACGAATATCACAAACGCTTTGTATTTTACTTTTATCAGTTCTCAATTTCTCATAAATACAATGCAACAAAGAACAAAATCTTTTTTTCCTGATTCTCCATAATTTGCTGTTGCAAACTTCCAAGAAAAAAACCAACATTGACCACTACATTAGCATAGCAGTTGACACCTGAACTATTTTCAAACTGATAACCAACATTCTCTTCAAAAGTATCCTTTTTCTTTTTACTTGCAATCACATTTCCTTGTTTTTTTTCCTTCTCTGTACCTTCATTACAGATATTCTCATACCTTTTTTTTCGACCTACCACACGCTTTTCAAATACAGGATATTGACCTAAATTGGGAGCATACACTCTTCTTATCCTATTATACTCTTTTACAGGCACAGCCCGTGCAGGGCGTTATACCGGGGCGGTGGCGTTAGGCGGGGAGGGTCAGGGTGGAGAGTTGTAAAATGCGGGATATGGACCATTACAGGTAAGTACGTAAAAAAATAAATAAAACAAATGATGTTGCCCGCGCTGCATCACATTTGGCAATGCAGCGCAGGTAACGAAATTCGTTTTTTTTTTTGGTACTTACCTGTAATGGTCCATATCCCGCATTTTACAAACCCCCACCCTGACCCTCCCCCGCCTGATGTCACCGCCCGGTCTAACGCCCTGCACGGGCCGTGCCTGCTCTTTTACACAGTTAGCATCTGTAGTAACCTTAGTGTCATCAAAATCAATCAAAAACAAACCAGATAAAGTTCTGACTCAGGACAAAGCAACATATGCCGTACCCTCTTTAAACACAGTACTTCCAATGTTCACCAAAGCACTGTCTACTCTTAAACCTTGAGATTTATGAATAGTCACTACATATGCCAGAGAAAGTGGAAACTGTTTTCTACGGACATATAAATCTTTAACAAGCAAAAAGCTAACTGAACAACGACCAATTTGTTTTACTTCTTCAATCTGATCAAATTTAATTTTTAAAAATTAAATTCCATCTTTATTCTGATAATTAATAAAATACACAACTTTGCCCAATGCACCATTAACTAAACCTTTTTCTACATACAAATTTCGCCTTAAAGTTACCCGACAGTTTATACATGCATATAGATTCTTTTCTAAACCAGCAGTTTAAGATATCGATTTTTCTAAAGAATCCAATTTTGTTTTCAGTTTTTCTGTCAAAATAATAGTGATTCCTTCATGCTGTATTTTATCAATGGCTTCCATTTTTATTATTTCTTCATTTACCAGCTTCAAAAGTTGTTCATTGAATATAGAACACTCGTGCAGTGTTAGCATTAAGCATATTATACATTTGTTTTCTGCAATTTTCATATATTGTTTTTCAGGAACTATATTTTCATTTGGAAACAAATTGGAAAGTAATCGACTCTGCAAAGCTTGGTTGCCATGTTCTGTCAGTACTCCAATTCTTATATCTTGAAGAACAGTTCCATAATCAACATCATTTGCCTGGCACAACCTACGGTGTCAGTGCGCTGTAAAAGTACCCCTTAAGATAAGATAAGATAAGGTATTAATACTTTGTAACTTCTTGCAGATCTGCTGGCAAAGTAAATAAAGAAATTAACTTGCACTAGGGTTTATGGCTAGGCCAATCCTTAACTATATGAGTAATAAGTAGAGTAATTTTAGTACTGCAAAGAGAGAACAAGGTACATTTATAAGTACTTAGGTTTCAGCAAAGTGATAGAACATGTTTATAGAATTCTGAAGGGAAGGAATGCAGCCTCATGTAACATGTGCAAACACACTCTGTGACATGTTTTAACTTAAAGAATTTAAGGCCAGATGTAGGTGGGAGATTTTGGCCATTTACCGGCCGGTAACGGCCAAATTCGGCCGTTACCGACCGGTAAATGGCCATGGAGATGTAGGGGGATAAAAAACATGCATTTTTGGTAATTTTACCGAATCAGTAATTTTACCAACTCGGTAAAATTACAGAATCGGTAAAATTACCGAATCTGTATATTTTACCGAATCGGTAAATATACCGGTCGGTAAAATTACCGAAAATGCATTTTTGGTATGTAGGTGCCAAATTTAACATTGACACAGGGCTTTGAAAATCGGTATTTTACCATGCAATTGTATTGCATGGTAAAATACCGATTCAGGTGTACATGCACATCTGTGCATGTACACCTGTGCCATGTGGCACACATACATGCCCTAACACAAGCCTAAAACAGGGGTGCCAGAGGGTGTCAAAGTCTGAGAAACAGAGAAGGTTTTGGATCCTACATCTGCCCAGCCCGGATCTCAGCAACAGAAAAAACAGAAGCAGTTGGCTGGACAGGACTATTAACACAACAAATATTGGCCCTGGCCTAAAAAAGGCCGCTTAGGAGTGTTTCTGTTCTGTTGGTTCCTATTCGAGGGGCCTTCTCCGGCATCGGAGTCCTCCATTGATTCAGAAGAGGATGTCTCGGAAAATGTTGTAAATCTTCTCTTAGATCTCCCCTGATTAGTATTCAGATACCTAACAGAATCAGGTCTACTGTAGAATTCCTCTTTCAAGTAGGGATATACAATCTCGATGTTAAAGTTTTTTTGATCTTTCTCAAACTTAGAGGTCTTGAAATTGATGGTATTATCTCGAAATGTGACCAGTTCCTTCTCGATCTTTTCTAAAAGAGCTTTTGCCTCAGTTTCAGTGTGGTTATCTCTGATGGCTTGTAGTTGTTCTTCAATTTCCTCCTCCTCTTTTTTAAGGATTCGCTGGGCAGTTTCCACTGTGTGTACCATCAGATCCCTCCTACATTTAGTGCTGATGAAGCTGAACCCTTTGCGGTAGAATGGGTCATCAGTGAAGATGACAGGGACATTCTTGATTTGGAGACCCCACGGGATAGTTCCGGCTCTGAGGTTAGCGAATAGGAAATGACCATGGAGCTCCGTTCGGACATGTTTTTTCCGAAGTCTGGTCAGCTTTTCTGCGTAATTGAGCTGCTTGGCTGTGCTGCTGAGTTTCACAGAAGAAAAAAGAGTGGAGTCAGAGAGGAGTTTTTTAATGTGATCCTCACTGAACGACAAAGTATCCTGTTCGGCCACAGTAAAATTACAAGAGGGCGAACCCTCCTGTGTTCAATTAATGTACAAAATCGACAACAGAATTTAGTGTCGAAACAAGGGGGAAACCTTGCGAGCGAGAGCCCGCTCAACCAGACTGAGAAACAGAGAAGGTTTTGGATCCTACATCTGCCCAGCCCGGATCTCAGCAACAGAAAAAACAGAAGCAGTTGACTGGACAGGACTATTAACTATAAATATTTTGCAGGCACGTAATCAATTTGTACCACGTGGCCACTGGATTTATATTCCAAACACATTTATTTATCTTTTTAAACTGAAATTCCCAAAAGTTTCAAAACCAAGGGCACAAACAAGACATCGTCAGAACAGTTGGTTCATGTACACAGTATCTACAAATATACAAATATACAACAATGCAGCATATACAACGACGACTCAAAAAAAGCTAATCATGACACACCAAAAAATTGATGAACAACATACAGTGAAACAATTAAATTGCAGTTATGTACAGTGCATAAACACCCCCTGCACCCTTGCAAAATTCGGTATTTACCGATTCGGTATTTACCGAATCGGTAAATACCGATTTTTAGCGATTCGGTAAAATTTACCGAATTGGTACCTACATTAGAAATACCTACTCTTAATTACCGAATCGGTAAAATTCGGTAATTAAGAGTTGGTATTTCTGATTTTGCTACATCTGGCCCTTAGTATCTTTTAATCCTTAAACTCCTTGGATAGTAGTAGCCCACTATGTCTCTCTACTGAACACCATATAGCTGTGTTGCAGAGAGGTGGTCTGAAGCCATATCCCATTTTATACCTCTCTGCAATGCAACTCTCTGGCACTTTCTGCACATATCTGGTGGGTTAGTTGGCCCTCTGTGACACTCAGTATTCATGTTAACTTCATCCTGTAACTTAAAACGCCCACAGAGCATCTTTCCACACATATCTACTCAGTCCATCTCTCCTTTCTTCACCTGTGTGCAAACACAGGCCATTGTGCATTTAATACTTAGCTAAACTTACCTTCACAGTAATAGAAATAAAAAATGCTACACATTGTTTTTAAGTTGTTTTTTATAATCTAAATTTGAAAAAAAATTATATTTTAGAATTAGGATCCGTGAAAGAGAAGACTGTGAAAGAGAAGAAAAAATACAGTTACAATATATGATATTATATTTTTTACAATACAGCATCATTTTAACATTTTACTAATTATTTTCTTTGCCTTTTTTGCTGTTCTCAGAATATATTTAATTTCACTAGAAACAATGAGATTGTTTAAAAAAACAAAACAAGACTACAGCCTCAATAACATACCATATAATGCAAATCACACATATATAAAAGGCTTACTCCTAAGAAAATGTTCTAACTTGAATTTATATACACTGTAAATGTTGTCGTTTAAAAATATACGCTGAGAGAATGTGCAAGAAAAAGTCTGTAATTCAAACATACACCTTTCCTCTTGGCCAAATGGTATTCTTGAAATCCTTTATATTGAAATTGTCCAATAGTAATCGTATTAATAGATATTAATAAATTCCTCAGAGGCCGAATTATGTTCCTAAAACTTTGGCTTTAAAAATATTAGGTACGAATTTGGTAATTCGCTTGGTAAACGTTGTTTAAAAACCAACTGAGCATCATTACAATATGTCCAGCCTTCATCACATTTTAGATAGGCAGTGTAATGTCCAGATGTTGTGGATGGACCATCATGGAGAATTATTGCTACTGCTACAAAAGTCCTTCTTGATAATGATAGTTGACTTGCTACAAAATGTTTATTTTAAGTTTTCAAAGTTCTTCCATCAGCTGTACAACATTGCATCATTAAAATATATATTGTCCATATCTTTGTATAAATAATGTTGATAATATTTCTGATTTGCATTGGCTACACTCCATGTTTTGATTTGCTGATTTAACTAGTTTATTGAAAGATACTGATTTACAGTCTGGTAATGTCAAATATATAAATCTTTCAGTGTCTATATTAGTGCTACATGTATACATACAATTTTCACAATGATGTTCCCATTTATAACAAAGGCCAAAAAGATTTTTAATTTCTATTCCTTCATTTCCCAATAAGGTAAGCATATACATTAGAAATTCCTGAGCATCTTGTTGGATATTCTGCGTAAATTGTGTTGAACCAAAACATACATCCAAAAGATTACGAATATCACAAACGCTTTGTATTTTACTTTTATCAGTTCTCAATTTCTCATAAATACAATGCAACAAAGAACAAAATCTTTTTTCCTGATTCTCCATAATTTGCTGTTGCAAACTTCCAAGAAAAAAACCAACATTGACCACTACATTAGCATAGCAGTTGACACCTGAACTATTTTCAAACTGATAACCAACATTCTCTTCAAAAGTATCCTTTTTCTTTTTACTTGCAATCACATTTCCTTGTTTTTTTTCCTTCTCTGTACCTTCATTACAGATATTCTCATACCTTTTTTTTCGACCTACCACACGCTTTTCAAATACAGGATATTGACCTAAATTGGGAGCATACACTCTTCTTATCCTATTATACTCTTTTACAGGCACAGCCCGTGCAGGGCGTTATACCGGGGCGGTGGCGTTAGGCGGGGAGGGACAGGGACTGGGGACGGTGATTCTGCGAAAGAATATGGAAGTGGTGTCAAATTCTAAATCATAATACTGTAAGAGTCTCATCTGGCTCCAAAGAAAACGAAAAATATATATTACCCGCACATGGGCACAAGGGCTGCCGTAGTGTTGGTAAATCTCAACGCAAAATTAATTCTGAAAAAGCATACAAGAGAGTACTCAGCATGGTTACAAAGTGTGGTGCCTCAAAGCAGGAGTCAAGATAGGGTGGCATGGAGCTGCGTGTTTATAAATCGTACCTGTGATGGGCGTGATAAAAAGCTGAAACCGCAGTGCCCGCCGCGCGGTGCACACTCGTAGTGATGGGCAACTCACATATTGTAGCGCAGCTTTTGTAGGCTACATGCGTGACGACAAAAAAAGAATTCCCAATATCAGCATGGGTGCTGGATGTTACAACCCAGATTACACGGCCAACATGTGGCCCAGAACACAAGAAGGGAATATCCTACCTGAGTTGAAGGTTATATCACTTGAGCGCCGGGACACTGAACCGAATTCAAATCAGACCCGCGGTATCGTTTACACCGCGGCCCGCTGCAAAACAGATGGGAGCGATTTATTTGTTAGTCTGTCTCCCGGGGCATGAGTTCACTGTTCACAGCACTGCAAGTCGCAGCCATACTAAACAAAACACTTACTCGTGTAGAGGAAATCAATCCGTCACACCAGGCAGGATTCAGTCTGTGGGTGGCGCGCCGCGCTTTCTAGATGTATTTAAAGCAACCGGGACACACGCGGCTGGTGGGTGTGGCCGGTTAAAACTGCTAGGGGATGCTGGTAGATGTAGTTCAGGATGTGTCACGCCCTCAGCGAGTACAGTTAAAATTCAGTCACAATCTGTCGTCCTCTCGAATATGTCGAAGATGGTTCAAACTACCCCATAATTGTTACAGCCCTATACACATTTCAAGCGTATGATAGCATTTAGCAGTATGCCACTCATACACAACTTCTGCATATAGTTTCATAATACGGTGTAGCACTTCCAGGGCTAGCATTGCGGATTCGACATGACAGCACAGCGTAAATATCTTAACCATATCACAGATAACACGTATTCACCTATTGTCAACCCCACTCTGTAATCTCATCGCTGAGATTGAGATTTAGTCACAGGACACACCTAAGGAAGGAAATGAAAAAGTAAAAAATAAAAGGAAAAGTGAGATGCAGCACAGCCAAGCTCAACGGCATAGATCAAACCATGATAGTTCATAAGCTGGCAGATTCAGACATTTCGTTCAGACCAGAATTAGATGTGTCAAATTTCAGTATGAGATAAGCCTCTTTTTGGGACAGGCGAAGGTCCGGGTCTCCACTGCCGCCCCTAATAACGGCTAGAACGGTCCATCTTATGTCGTGAGGGGAGTGTTTTTGTTGCAGGAAATGAGAGACCAGGGGGGCTGTCATGGTTTTGTTGTTAATTCTTGACCGATGTTGAATGATTCTTTGGCGAACCTCCTGTTTGGTTTTACCAATGTACAGCTTCTTGCACGGACATTGTATTGCGTATACAGTGTACTTGGTCTTACAATTCGTGTGTTCACTGTGGCGCCAGAACTTGTTCCCATCCGTGAACAAGGAGCCTTCTATTGTGAGGTCGCAAACGGAACATGTCCCACATTTGCGATGCCCCTGGACTGGATTGGCACCAAAAATCGTACTTTGGGAGTCCCTTTTCGGAGGTGGACGAGTAGATGTAATCATTTGGCCAATGCTCCTGTTCTTCTTAATAGCAAACAAAGGAACCCCTATATCTGGAAGGATTTCCTGAACCAGATGCCAACTTCTTTTGATGATTTTTTGGAGTTGGTTAGTGTGCGGACCAAACGTTGAAACACATACCATCCTATCCGTCGTTGGCCTGGGTCTCTTCTCTAGAAGGTGTTCCCTGGGTGTCCATCTCGCTCTCTTCATAGAGTGCTTCAAGAGTTTATGCGGATAACCTCTTTCTTGTAGCTTGGAGGTCAGTCCTTGTCCATGAACCTCAAATTGTTGGGTAGTAGAGCAATTCCGTCTTACCCGGAGATATTGTCCGTAAGGGAGATTATCCCTTAAACTCCGCGGGTGGTAGCTCTTATAGTGCAGTGCATTGTTCTTATCCGTTTTTTTCTGGTATAGAGAACATGACAGTGCATCATCTCTGACTGATATCTCGACATCCAAGAATGGTAAGGATCTGGCATGGTAGGACAAGCTGAATTTATTGTCCGGGCTCCTATCGTTCAGCCACACATGAAATTCTTCAAGTTGTGTCGACGTCCCGTTCCACACACACCACACGTCGTCGATATACCGGAGCCATTGTCCAATATGGACTCTGTAGGGGTTGTTGTTCAGGACGTATTTCTCCTCGTACTGCCCCATATACAAAATAGCCATTTCGGGGGCAAAAGGACAGCCCATTGCCGAGCCTTTGATTTGTAAGAACATCTCGTCCTCAAAGGTGAAAAAGTTTTTCTTTAAAGCCAAAGTTGCAAAGGAAATTATCAGCTCAGTAGGTATCCTGTGTGGACGTGGTCGGCTGTCCAAGTATAGTTCCATCACGTCGAGGCCATCTTGCTGGGGAATCTGTGTGTATAAAGATGACACATCCATCGTGGCTAGCAATTGGCAAGTGGGGTCAAACGATAGGCCTTCAACTTTGTTTATAAAGTCCATAGTATCCCTCAAGTAGGATGGCACCTGGACCACAAGTGGTTTCAAAAATATGTCCACGAATTTAGAGATGGGTTCAAAGACAGAGTCACAACCGGACACTATAGGACGTCCTGGGGGTGCTTTGGGATCTTTATGTACTTTCGGGAGAAAGTACAGGTGCGGGGTCCGTGGGTGCTGTTTAACAAGATATTCCGATTCTTTGGGTCCGAGAATCCCTGCTTCCTTGGCGGTGTTAACGAGTCTCCTGACTTCATCTTGAATCTGGGCAGTTGGATCAAACGTGATCCGGCGGTACCACTCCTGATTGTACACGTGATTCCTCCCCTCAGTGCGATATAAGTCTTTGGACCAGAGGACCACCGCACCCCCTTTGTCAGCTTGTCTGATAACCGCTTCCTGTTGTGTCTTAAGTTCTTGGATCGCTTCTCTATGTTTTTTCGTGATGTTTCTAGGAACAGAGGGACGTTTTTTCTCCAACATATTCAGGGATGACATCACTGAGCGTTCAAATGCTAGGATATTTTTGGAGACGTTGTGGTTAGGGGGACAAAAGGAAGACTTGTTCCTCAAGCCTGAGGCTTCGGTAGAGACTTGATCGGGTGAGTCCTTGAAAAACCATCTCAAACGGACTTTTCGGAAGAATTCCAAGACCTCTAATTTGATTTTGGTGAAGTCCATGGCAACCCCCGGAACAAATGAAAGGCCCATTTCCAGAACCTCTTGCTCAGCTTTTGACAAAATCTTGCCAGAGATGTTAATGATGGCAGATGATTTCACGAGTTGTAGTGTTTCTTGCGTGTGGTCATCTCCCATTGAGGTTTGAATCTCGTCCGCTTCGACTGTTGGCCCTGGCCTAAAAAAGGCCGCTTAGGAGTGTTTCTGTTCTGTTGGTTCCTATTCGAGGGGCCTTCTCCGGCATCGGAGTCCTCCATTGATTCAGAAGAGGATGTCTCGGAAAATGTTGTAAATCTTCTCTTAGATCTCCCCTGATTAGTATTCAGATACCTAACAGAATCAGGTCTACTGTAGAATTCCTCTTTCAAGTAGGGATATACAATCTCGATGTTAAAGTTTTTTTGATCTTTCTCAAACTTAGAGGTCTTGAAATTGATGGTATTATCTCGAAATGTGACCAGTTCCTTCTCGATCTTTTCTAAAAGAGCTTTTGCCTCAGTTTCAGTGTGGTTATCTCTGATGGCTTGTAGTTGTTCTTCAATTTCCTCCTCCTCTTTTTTAAGGATTCGCTGGGCAGTTTCCACTGTGTGTACCATCAGATCCCTACTACATTTAGTGCTGATGAAGCTGAACCCTTTGCGGTAGAATGGGTAATCAGTGAAGATGACAGGGACATTCTTGATTTGGAGACCCCACGGGATAGTTACGGCTCTGAGGTTAGCGAGTAGGAAATGACCATGGAGCTCCGTTCGGACATGTTTTTTCCGAAGTCTGGTCAGCTTTTCTGCGTAATTGAGCTGCTTGGCTGTGCTGCTGAGTTTCACAGAAGAAAAAAGAGTGGAGTCAGAGAGGAGTTTTTTAATGTGATCCTCACTGAACGACAAAGTATCCTGTTCGGCCATAGTAAAATTACAAGAGGGCGAACCCTCCTGTGTTCAATTAATGTACAAAATCGACAACACAATTTAGTGTCGAAACAAGGGGGAAACCTTGCGAGCGAGAGCCCGCTCAACCAGACTGAGAAACAGAGAAGGTTTTGGATCCTACATCTGCCCAGCCCGGATCTCAGCAACAGAAAAAACAGAAGCAGTTGGCTGGACAGGACTATTAACTATAAATATTTTGCAGGCACGTAATCAATCTGTACCACGTGGCCACTGGATTTATATTCCAAACACATTTATTTATCTTTTTAAACTGAAATTTCCAAAAGTTTCAAAACCAAGGGCACAAACAAGACATCGTCAGAACAGTTGGTTCATGTACACAGTATCTACAAATATACAAATATACAACAATGCAGCATATACAACGACGACTCAAAAAAAGCTAATCATGACACACCAAAAAATTGATGAACAACATACAGTGAAACAATTAAATTGCAGTTATGTACAGTGCATAAACACCCCCTGCACCCTTGCAAAATTCGGTATTTACCGATTCGGTATTTACCGAATCGGTAAATACCGATTTTTAGCGATTCGGTAAAATTTACCGAATTGGTACCTACATTAGAAATACCTACTCTTAATTACCGAATCGGTAAAATTCGGTAATTAAGAGTTGGTATTTCTGATTTTGCTACATCTGGCCCTTAGTATCTTTTAATCCTTAAACTCCTTGGACAGTAGTAGCCCACTATGTCTCTCTACTGAACACCATATAGCTGTGTTGCAGAGAGGTGGTCTGAAGCCATATCCCATTTTATACCTCTCTGCAATGCAACTCTCTGGCACTTTCTGCACATATCTGGTGGGTTAGTTGGCCCTCTGTGACACTCAGTATTCATGTTAACTTCATCCTGTAACTTAAAACGCCCACAGAGCATCTTTCCACACATATCTACTCAGTCCATCTCTCCTTTCTTCACCTGTGTGCAAACACAGGCCATTGTGCATTTAATACTTAGCTAAACTTACCTTCACAGTAATAGAAATAAAAAATGCTACACATTGTTTTTAAGTTGTTTTTTATAATCTAAATTTGAAAAAAAATTATATTTTAGAATTAGGATCTGTGAAAGAGAAGACTGTGAAAGAGAAGAAAAAATACAGTTATAATATATGATATTATATTTTTTACAATACAGCATCATTTTAACATTTTACTAATTATTTTCTTTGCCTTTTTTGCTGTTCTCAGAATATATTTAATTTCACTAGAAACAATGAGATTGTTTAAAAAAACAAAACAAGACTACAGCCTCAATAACATACCATATAATGCAAATCACACATATATAAAAGGCTTACTCCTAAGAAAATGTTCTAACTTGAATTTATATACACTGTAAATGTTGTCGTTTAAAAATATACGCTGAGAGAATGTGCAAGAAAAAGTCTGTAATTCAAACATACACCTTTCCTCTTGGCCAAATGGTATTCTTGAAATCCTTTATATTGAAATTGTCCAATAGTAATCGTATTAATAGATATTAATAAATTCCTCAGAGGCCGAATTATGTTCCTAAAACTTTGGCTTTAAAAATATTAGGTACGAATTTGGTAATTCGCTTGGCAAACGTTGTTTAAAAACCAACTGAGCATCATTACAATATGTCCAGCCTTCATCACATTTTAGATAGGCAGTGTAATGTCCAGATGTTGTGGACGGACCATCATGGAGAATTATTGCTACTGCTACAAAAGTCCTTCTTGATAATGATAGTTGACTTGCTACAAAATGTTTATTTTAAGTTTTCAAAGTTCTTCCATCAGCTGTACAACATTGCATCATTAAAATTATATATTGTCCATATCTTTGTATAAATAATGTTGATAATATTTCTGATTTGCATTGGCTACACTCCATGTTTTGATTTGCTGATTTAACTAGTTTATTGAAAGATACTGATTTACAGTCTGGTAATGTCAAATATATAAATCTTTCAGTGTCTATATTAGTGCTACATGTATACATACAATTTTCACAATGATGTTCCCATTTATAACAAAGGCCAAAAAGATTTTTAATTTCTATTCCTTCATTTCCCAATAAGGTAAGCATATACATTAGAAATTCCTGAGCATCTTGTTGGATATTCTGCGTAAATTGTGTTGAACCAAAACATACATCCACAAGATTACGAATATCACAAACGCTTTGTATTTTACTTTTATCAGTTCTCAATTTCTCATAAATACAATGCAACAAAGAACAAAATCTTTTTTTCCTGATTCTCCATAATTTGCTGTTGCAAACTTCCAAGAAAAAAACCAACATTGACCACTACATTAGCATAGCAGTTGACACCTGAACTATTTTCAAACTGATAACCAACATTCTCTTCAAAAGTATCCTTTTTCTTTTTACTTGCAATCACATTTCCTTGTTTTTTTTCCTTCTCTGTACCTTCATTACAGATATTCTCATACCTTTTTTTTCGACCTACCACACGCTTTTCAAATACAGGATATTGACCTAAATTGGGAGCATACACTCTTCTTATCCTATTATACTCTTTTACAGGCACAGCCCGTGCAGGGCGTTATACCGGGGCGGTGGCGTTAGGCGGGGAGGGTCAGGGTGGAGGGTTGTAAAATGCGGGATATGGACCATTACAGGTAAGTACGTAAAAAAATAAATAAAACGCAGCGCAGGTAACGAAATTCGTTTTTTTTTTTGGTACTTACCTGTAATGGTCCATATCCCGCATTTTACAAACCCCCACCCTGACCCTCCCCCGCCTGATGTCACCGCCCGGTCTAACGCCCTGCACGGGCCGTGCCTGCTCTTTTACACAGTTAGCATCTGTAGTAACCTTAGTGTCATCAAAATCAATCAAAAACAAACCAGATAAAGTTCTGACTCAGGACAAAGCAACATATGCCGTACCCTCTTTAAACACAGTACTTCCAATGTTCACCAAAGCACTGTCTACTCTTAAACCTTGAGATTTATGAATAGTCACTACATATGCCAGAGAAAGTGGAAACTGTTTTCTACGGACATATAAATCTTTAACAAGCAAAAAGCTAACTGAACAACGACCAATTTGTTTTACTTCTTCAATCTGATCAAATTTAATTTTTAAAAATTAAATTCCATCTTTATTCTGATAATTAATAAAATACACAACTTTGCCCAATGCACCATTAACTAAACCGTTTTCTACATACAAATTTCGCCTTAAAGTTACCCGACAGTTTATACATGCATATAGATTCTTTTCTAAACCAGCAGTTTAAGATATCGATTTTTCTAAAGAATCCAATTTTGTTTTCAGTTTTTCTGTCAAAATAATAGTGATTCCTTCATGCTGTATTTTATCAATGGCTTCCATTTTTATTATTTCTTCATTTACCAGCTTCAAAAGTTGTTCATTGAATATAGAACACTCGTGCAGTGTTAGCATTAAGCATATTATACATTTGTTTTCTGCAATTTTCATATATTGTTTTTCAGGAACTATATTTTCATTTGGAAACAAATTGGAAAGTAATCGACTCTGCAAAGCTTGGTTGCCATGTTCTGTCAGTACTCCAATTCTTATATCTTGAAGAACAGTTCCATAATCAACATCATTTGCCTGGCACAACCTACGGTGTCAGTGCGCTGTAAAAGTACCCCTTAAGATAAGATAAGATAAGGTATTAATACTTTGTAACTTCTTGCAGATCTGCTGGCAAAGTAAATAAAGAAATTAACTTGTACTAGGGTTTATGGCTAGGCCAATCCTTAACTATATGAGTAATAAGTAGAGTAATTTTAGTACTGCAAAGAGAGAACAAGGTACATTTATAAGTACTTAGGTTTCAGCAAAGTGATAGAACATGTTTATAGAATTCTGAAGGGAAGGAATGCAGCCTCATGTAACATGTGCAAACACACTCTGTGACATGTTTTAACTTAAAGAACTTAAGGCCAGATGTAGGTGGGAGATTTTGGCCATTTACCGGCCGGTAACGGCCAAATTCGGCCGTTACCGACCGGTAAATGGCCATGGAGATGTAGGGGGATAAAAAACATGCATTTTCGGTAATTTTACCGAATCAGTAATTTTACCAACTCGGTAAAATTACAGAATCGGTAAAATTACCGAATCTGTATATTTTACCGAATCGGTAAATATACCGGTCGGTAAAATTACCGAAAATGCATTTTTGGTATGTAGGTGCCAAATTTAACATTGACACAGGGCTTTGAAAATCGGTATTTTACCATGCAATTGTATTGCATGGTAAAATACCGATTCAGGTGTACATGCACATCTGTGCATGTACACCTGTGCCATGTGGCACACATACATGCCCTAACACAAGCCTAAAACAGGGGTGCCAGAGGGTGTCAAAGTCTGAGAAACAGAGAAGGTTTTGGATCCTACATCTGCCCAGCCCGGATCTCAGCAACAGAAAAAACAGAAGCAGTTGGCTGGACAGGACTATTAACACAACAAATATTGGCCCTGGCCTAAAAAAGGCCGCTTAGGAGTGTTTCTGTTCTGTTGGTTCCTATTCGAGGGGCCTTCTCCGGCATCGGAGTCCTCCATTGATTCAGAAGAGGATGTCTCGGAAAATGTTGTAAATCTTCTCTTAGATCTCCCCTGATTAGTATTCAGATACCTAACAGAATCAGGTCTACTGTAGAATTCCTCTTTCAAGTAGGGATATACAATCTCGATGTTAAAGTTTTTTTGATCTTTCTCAAACTTAGAGGTCTTGAAATTGATGGTATTATCTCGAAATGTGACCAGTTCCTTCTCGATCTTTTCTAAAAGAGCTTTTGCCTCAGTTTCAGTGTGGTTATCTCTGATGGCTTGTAGTTGTTCTTCAATTTCCTCCTCCTCTTTTTTAAGGATTCGCTGGGCAGTTTCCACTGTGTGTACCATCAGATCCCTACTACATTTAGTGCTGATGAAGCTGAACCCTTTGCGGTAGAATGGGTCATCAGTGAAGATGACAGGGACATTCTTGATTTGGAGACCCCACGGGATAGTTCCGGCTCTGAGGTTAGCGAATAGGAAATGACCATGGAGCTCCGTTCGGACATGTTTTTTCCGAAGTCTGGTCAGCTTTTCTGCGTAATTGAGCTGCTTGGCTGTGCTGCTGAGTTTCACAGAAGAAAAAAGAGTGGAGTCAGAGAGGAGTTTTTTAATGTGATCCTCACTGAACGACAAAGTATCCTGTTCGGCCATAGTAAAATTACAAGAGGGCGAACCCTCCTGTGTTCAATTAATGTACAAAATCGACAACAGAATTTAGTGTCGAAACAAGGGGGAAACCTTGCGAGCGAGAGCCCGCTCAACCAGACTGAGAAACAGAGAAGGTTTTGGATCCTACATCTGCCCAGCCCGGATCTCAGCAACAGAAAAAACAGAAGCAGTTGACTGGACAGGACTATTAACTATAAATATTTTGCAGGCACGTAATCAATTTGTACCACGTGGCCACTGGATTTATATTCCAAACACATTTATTTATCTTTTTAAACTGAAATTCCCAAAAGTTTCAAAACCAAGGGCACAAACAAGACATCGTCAGAACAGTTGGTTCATGTACACAGTATCTACAAATATACAAATATACAACAATGCAGCATATACAACGACGACTCAAAAAAAGCTAATCATGACACACCAAAAAATTGATGAACAACATACAGTGAAACAATTAAATTGCAGTTATGTACAGTGCATAAACACCCCCTGCACCCTTGCAAAATTCGGTATTTACCGATTCGGTATTTACCGAATCGGTAAATACCGATTTTTAGCGATTCGGTAAAATTTACCGAATTGGTACCTACATTAGAAATACCTACTCTTAATTACCGAATCGGTAAAATTCGGTAATTAAGAGTTGGTATTTCTGATTTTGCTACATCTGGCCCTTAGTATCTTTTAATCCTTAAACTCCTTGGATAGTAGTAGCCCACTATGTCTCTCTACTGAACACCATATAGCTGTGTTGCAGAGAGGTGGTCTGAAGCCATATCCCATTTTATACCTCTCTGCAATGCAACTCTCTGGCACTTTCTGCACATATCTGGTGGGTTAGTTGGCCCTCTGTGACACTCAGTATTCATGTTAACTTCATCCTGTAACTTAAAACGCCCACAGAGAATCTTTCCACACATATCTACTCAGTCCATCTCTCCTTTCTTCACCTGTGTGCAAACACAGGCCATTGTGCATTTAATACTTAGCTAAACTTACCTTCACAGTAATAGAAATAAAAAATGCTACACATTGTTTTTAAGTTGTTTTTTATAATCTAAATTTGAAAAAAAATTATATTTTAGAATTAGGATCTGTGAAAGAGAAGACTGTGAAAGAGAAGAAAAAATACAGTTACAATATATGATATTATATTTTTTACAATACAGCATCATTTTAACATTTTACTAATTATTTTCTTTGCCTTTTTTGCTGTTCTCAGAATATATTTAATTTCACTAGAAACAATGAGATTGTTTAAAAAAACAAAACAAGACTACAGCCTCAATAACATACCATATAATGCAAATCACACATATATAAAAGGCTTACTCCTAAGAAAATGTTCTAACTTGAATTTATATACACTGTAAATGTTGTCGTTTAAAAATATACGCTGAGAGAATGTGCAAGAAAAAGTCTGTAATTCAAACATACACCTTTCCTCTTGGCCAAATGGTATTCTTGAAATCCTTTATATTGAAATTGTCCAATAGTAATCGTATTAATAGATATTAATAAATTCCTCAGAGGCCGAATTATGTTCCTAAAACTTTGGCTTTAAAAATATTAGGTACGAATTTGGTAATTCGCTTGGTAAACGTTGTTTAAAAACCAACTGAGCATCATTACAATATGTCCAGCCTTCATCCCATTTTAGATAGGCAGTGTAATGTCCAGATGTTGTGGATGGACCATCATGGAGAATTATTGCTACTGCTACAAAAGTCCTTCTTCATAATGATAGTTGACTTGCTACAAAATGTTTATTTTAAGTTTTCAAAGTTCTTCCATCAGCTGTACAACATTGCATCATTAAAATTATATATTGTCCATATCTTTGTATAAATAATGTTGATAATATTTCTGATTTGCATTGGCTACACTCCATGTTTTGATTTGCTGATTTAACTAGTTTATTGAAAGATACTGATTTACAGTCTGGTAATGTCAAATATATAAATCTTTCAGTGTCTATATTAGTGCTACATGTATACATACAATTTTCACAATGATGTTCCCATTTATAACAAAGGCCAAAAAGATTTTTAATTTCTATTCCTTCATTTCCCAATAAGGTAAGCATATACATTAGAAATTCCTGAGCATCTTGTTGGATATTCTGCGTAAATTGTGTTGAACCAAAACATACATCCAAAAGATTACGAATATCACAAACGCTTTGTATTTTACTTTTATCAGTTCTCAATTTCTCATAAATACAATGCAACAAAGAACAAAATCTTTTTTCCTGATTCTCCATAATTTGCTGTTGCAAACTTCCAAGAAAAAAACCAACATTGACCACTACATTAGCATAGCAGTTGACACCTGAACTATTTTCAAACTGATAACCAACATTCTCTTCAAAAGTATCCTTTTTCTTTTTACTTGCAATCACATTTCCTTGTTTTTTTTCCTTCTCTGTACCTTCATTACAGATATTCTCATACCTTTTTTTTCGACCTACCACACGCTTTTCAAATACAGGATATTGACCTAAATTGGGAGCATACACTCTTCTTATCCTATTATACTCTTTTACAGGCACAGCCCGTGCAGGGCGTTATACCGGGGCGGTGGCGTTAGGCGGGGAGGGACAGGGACTGGGGACGGTGATTCTGCGAAAGAATATGGAAGTGGTGTCAAATTCTAAATCATAATACTGTAAGAGTCTCATCTGGCTCCAAAGAAAACGAAAAATATATATTACCCGCACATGGGCACAAGGGCTGCCGTAGTGTTGGTAAATCTCAACGCAAAATTAATTCTGAAAAAGCATACAAGAGAGTACTCAGCATGGTTACAAAGTGTGGTGCCTCAAAGCAGGAGTCAAGATAGGGTGGCATGGAGCTGCGTGTTTATAAATCGTACCTGTGATGGGCGTGATAAAAAGCTGAAACCGCAGTGCCCGCCGCGCGGTGCACACTCGTAGTGATGGGCAACTCACATATTGTAGCGCAGCTTTTGTAGGCTACATGCGTGACGACAAAAAAAGAATTCCCAATATCAGCATGGGTGCTGGATGTTACAACCCAGATTACACGGCCAACATGTGGCCCAGAACACAAGAAGGGAATATCCTACCTGAGTTGAAGGTTATATCACTTGAGCGCCGGGACACTGAACCGAATTCAAATCAGACCCGCGGTATCGTTTACACCGCGGCCCGCTGCAAAACAGATGGGAGCGATTTATTTGTTAGTCTGTCTCCCGGGGCATGAGTTCACTGTTCACAGCACTGCAAGTCGCAGCCATACTAAACAAAACACTTACTCGTGTAGAGGAAATCAATCCGTCACACCAGGCAGGATTCAGTCTGTGGGTGGCGCGCCGCGCTTTCTAGATGTATTTAAAGCAACCGGGACACACGCGGCTGGTGGGTGTGGCCGGTTAAAACTGCTAGGGGATGCTGGTAGATGTAGTTCAGGATGTGTCACGCCCTCAGCGAGTACAGTTAAAATTCAGTCACAATCTGTCGTCCTCTCGAATATGTCGAAGATGGTTCAAACTACCCCATAATTGTTACAGCCCTATACACATTTCAAGCATATGATAGCATTTAGCAGTATGCCACTCATACACAACTTCTGCATATAGTTTCATAATACGGTGTAGCACTTCCAGGGCTAGCATTGCGGATTCGACATGACAGCACAGCGTAAATATCTTAACCATATCACAGATAACACGTATTCACCTATTGTCAACCCCACTCTGTAATCTCATCGCTGAGATTGAGATTTAGTCACAGGACACACCTAAGGAAGGAAATGAAAAAGTAAAAAATAAAAGGAAAAGTGAGATGCAGCACAGCCAAGCTCAACGGCATAGATCAAACCATGATAGTTCATAAGCTGGCAGATTCAGACATTTCGTTCAGACCAGAATTAGATGTGTCAAATTTCAGTATGAGATAAGCCTCTTTTTGGGACAGGCGAAGGTCCGGGTCTCCACTGCCGCCCCTAATAACGGCTAGAACGGTCCATCTTATGTCGTGAGGGGAGTGTTTTTGTTGCAGGAAATGAGAGACCAGGGGGGCTGTCATGGTTTTGTTGTTAAATCTTGACCGATGTTGAATGATTCTTTGGCGAACCTCCTGTTTGGTTTTACCAATGTACAGCTTCTTGCACGGACATTGTATTGCGTATACAGTGTACTTGGTCTTACAATTCGTGTGTTCACTGTGGCGCCAGAACTTGTTCCCATCCGTGAACAAGGAGCCTTCTATTGTGAGGTCGCAAACGGAACATGTCCCACATTTGCGATGCCCCTGGACTGGATTGGCACCAAAAATCGTACTTTGGGAGTCCCTTTTCGGAGGTGGACGAGTAGATGTAATCATTTGGCCAATGCTCCTGTTCTTCTTAATAGCAAACAAAGGGACCCCTATATCTGGAAGGATTTCCTGAACCAGATGCCAACTTCTTTTGATGATTTTTTGGAGTTGGTTAGTGTGCGGACCAAACGTTGAAACACATACCATCCTATCCGTCGTTGGCCTGGGTCTCTTCTCTAGAAGGTGTTCCCTGGGTGTCCATCTCGCTCTCTTCATAGAGTGCTTCAAGAGTTTATGCGGATAACCTCTTTCTTGTAGCTTGGAGGTCAGTCCTTGTCCATGAACCTCAAATTGTTGGGTAGTAGAGCAATTCCGTCTTACCCGGAGATATTGTCCGTAAGGGAGATTATCCCTTAAACTCCGCGGGTGGTAGCTCTTATAGTGCAGTGCATTGTTCTTATCCGTTTTTTTCTGGTATAGAGAACATGACAGTGCATCATCTCTGACTGATATCTCGACATCCAAGAATGGTAAGGATCTGGCATGGTAGGACAAGCTGAATTTAATGTCCGGGCTCCTATCGTTCAGCCACACATGAAATTCTTCAAGTTGTGTCGACGTCCCGTTCCACACACACCACACGTCGTCGATATACCGGAGCCATTGTCCAATATGGACTCTGTAGGGGTTGTTGTTCAGGACGTATTTCTCCTCGTACTGCCCCATATACAAAATAGCCATTTCGGGGGCAAAAGGACAGCCCATTGCCGAGCCTTTGATTTGTAAGAACATCTCGTCCTCAAAGGTGAAAAAGTTTTTCTTTAAAGCCAAAGTTGCAAAGGAAATTATCAGCTCAGTAGGTATCCTGTGTGGACGTGGTCGGCTGTCCAAGTATAGTTCCATCACGTCGAGGCCATCTTGCTGGGGAATCTGTGTGTATAAAGATGACACATCCATCGTGGCTAGCAATTGGCAAGTGGGGTCAAACGATAGGCCTTCAAGGGTCAGGGTGGAGGGTTGTAAAATGCGGGATATGGACCATTACACAGTACTTCCAATGTTCACCAAAGCACTGTCTACTCTTAAACCTTGAGATTTATGAATAGTCACTACATATGCCAGAGAAAGTGGAAACTGTTTTCTACGGACATATAAATCTTTAACAAGCAAAAAGCTAACTGAACAACGACCAATTTGTTTTACTTCTTCAATCTGATCAAATGTAATTTTTAAAAATTAAATTCCATCTTTATTCTGATAATTAATAAAATACACAACTTTGCCCAATGCACCATTAACTAAACCTTTTTCTACATACAAATTTCGCCTTAAAGTTACCCGACAGTTTATACATGCATATAGATTCTTTTCTAAACCAGCAGTTTAAGATATCGATTTTTCTAAAGAATCCAATTTTGTTTTCAGTTTTTCTGTCAAAATAATAGTGATTCCTTCATGCTGTATTTTATCAATGGCTTCCATTTTTATTATTTCTTCATTTACCAGCTTCAAAAGTTGTTCATTGAATATAGAACACTCGTGCAGTGTTAGCATTAAGCATATTATACATTTGTTTTCTGCAATTTTCATATATTGTTTTTCAGGAACTATATTTTCATTTGGAAACAAATTGGAAAGTAATCGACTCTGCAAAGCTTGGTTGCCATGTTCTGTCAGTACTCCAATTCTTATATCTTGAAGAACAGTTCCATAATCAACATCATTTGCCTGGCACAACCTACGGTGTCAGTGCGCTGTAAAAGTACCCCTTAAGATAAGATAAGATAAGGTATTAATACTTTGTAACTTCTTGCAGATCTGCTGGCAAAGTAAATAAAGAAATTAACTTGTACTAGGGTTTATGGCTAGGCCAATCCTTAACTATATGAGTAATAAGTAGAGTAATTTTAGTACTGCAAAGAGAGAACAAGGTACATTTATAAGTACTTAGGTTTCAGCAAAGTGATAGAACATGTTTATAGAATTCTGAAGGGAAGGAATGCAGCCTCATGTAACATGTGCAAACACACTCTGTGACATGTTTTAACTTAAAGAACTTAAGGCCAGATGTAGGTGGGAGATTTTGGCCATTTACCGGCCGGTAACGGCCAAATTCGGCCGTTACCGACCGGTAAATGGCCATGGAGATGTAGGGGGATAAAAAACATGCATTTTCGGTAATTTTACCGAATCAGTAATTTTACCAACTCGGTAAAATTACAGAATCGGTAAAATTACCGAATCTGTATATTTTACCGAATCGGTAAATATACCGGTCGGTAAAATTACCGAAAATGCATTTTTGGTATGTAGGTGCCAAATTTAACATTGACACAGGGCTTTGAAAATCGGTATTTTACCATGCAATTGTATTGCATGGTAAAATACCGATTCAGGTGTACATGCACATCTGTGCATGTACACCTGTGCCATGTGGCACACATACATGCCCTAACACAAGCCTAAAACAGGGGTGCCAGAGGGTGTCAAAGTCTGAGAAACAGAGAAGGTTTTGGATCCTACATCTGCCCAGCCCGGATCTCAGCAACAGAAAAAACAGAAGCAGTTGGCTGGACAGGACTATTAACACAACAAATATTGGCCCTGGCCTAAAAAAGGCCGCTTAGGAGTGTTTCTGTTCTGTTGGTTCCTATTCGAGGGGCCTTCTCCGGCATCGGAGTCCTCCATTGATTCAGAAGAGGATGTCTCGGAAAATGTTGTAAATCTTCTCTTAGATCTCCCCTGATTAGTATTCAGATACCTAACAGAATCAGGTCTACTGTAGAATTCCTCTTTCAAGTAGGGATATACAATCTCGATGTTAAAGTTTTTTTGATCTTTCTCAAACTTAGAGGTCTTGAAATTGATGGTATTATCTCGAAATGTGACCAGTTCCTTCTCGATCTTTTCTAAAAGAGCTTTTGCCTCAGTTTCAGTGTGGTTATCTCTGATGGCTTGTAGTTGTTCTTCAATTTCCTCCTCCTCTTTTTTAAGGATTCGCTGGGCAGTTTCCACTGTGTGTACCATCAGATCCCTACTACATTTAGTGCTGATGAAGCTGAACCCTTTGCGGTAGAATGGGTCATCAGTGAAGATGACAGGGACATTCTTGATTTGGAGACCCCACGGGATAGTTCCGGCTCTGAGGTTAGCGAATAGGAAATGACCATGGAGCTCCGTTCGGACATGTTTTTTCCGAAGTCTGGTCAGCTTTTCTGCGTAATTGAGCTGCTTGGCTGTGCTGCTGAGTTTCACAGAAGAAAAAAGAGTGGAGTCAGAGAGGAGTTTTTTAATGTGATCCTCACTGAACGACAAAGTATCCTGTTCGGCCATAGTAAAATTACAAGAGGGCGAACCCTCCTGTGTTCAATTAATGTACAAAATCGACAACAGAATTTAGTGTCGAAACAAGGGGGAAACCTTGCGAGCGAGAGCCCGCTCAACCAGACTGAGAAACAGAGAAGGTTTTGGATCCTACATCTGCCCAGCCCGGATCTCAGCAACAGAAAAAACAGAAGCAGTTGACTGGACAGGACTATTAACTATAAATATTTTGCAGGCACGTAATCAATTTGTACCACGTGGCCACTGGATTTATATTCCAAACACATTTATTTATCTTTTTAAACTGAAATTCCCAAAAGTTTCAAAACCAAGGGCACAAACAAGACATCGTCAGAACAGTTGGTTCATGTACACAGTATCTACAAATATACAAATATACAACAATGCAGCATATACAACGACGACTCAAAAAAAGCTAATCATGACACACCAAAAAATTGATGAACAACATACAGTGAAACAATTAAATTGCAGTTATGTACAGTGCATAAACACCCCCTGCACCCTTGCAAAATTCGGTATTTACCGATTCGGTATTTACCGAATCGGTAAATACCGATTTTTAGCGATTCGGTAAAATTTACCGAATTGGTACCTACATTAGAAATACCTACTCTTAATTACCGAATCGGTAAAATTCGGTAATTAAGAGTTGGTATTTCTGATTTTGCTACATCTGGCCCTTAGTATCTTTTAATCCTTAAACTCTTTGGATAGTAGTAGCCCACTATGTCTCTCTACTGAACACCATATAGCTGTGTTGCAGAGAGGTGGTCTGAAGCCATATCCCATTTTATACCTCTCTGCAATGCAACTCTCTGGCACTTTCTGCACATATCTGGTGGGTTAGTTGGCCCTCTGTGACACTCAGTATTCATGTTAACTTCATCCTGTAACTTAAAACGCCCACAGAGAATCTTTCCACACATATCTACTCAGTCCATCTCTCCTTTCTTCACCTGTGTGCAAACACAGGCCATTGTGCATTTAATACTTAGCTAAACTTACCTTCACAGTAATAGAAATAAAAAATGCTACACATTGTTTTTAAGTTGTTTTTTATAATCTAAATTTGAAAAAAAATTATATTTTAGAATTAGGATCTGTGAAAGAGAAGACTGTGAAAGAGAAGAAAAAATACAGTTACAATATATGATATTATATTTTTTACAATACAGCATCATTTTAACATTTTACTAATTATTTTCTTTGCCTTTTTTGCTGTTCTCAGAATATATTTAATTTCACTAGAAACAATGAGATTGTTTAAAAAAACAAAACAAGACTACAGCCTCAATAACATACCATATAATGCAAATCACACATATATAAAAGGCTTACTCCTAAGAAAATGTTCTAACTTGAATTTATATACACTGTAAATGTTGTCGTTTAAAAATATACGCTGAGAGAATGTGCAAGAAAAAGTCTGTAATTCAAACATACACCTTTCCTCCTGGCCAAATGGTATTCTTGAAATCCTTTATATTGAAATTGTCCAATAGTAATCGTATTAATAGATATTAATAAATTCCTCAGAGGCCGAATTATGTTCCTAAAACTTTGGCTTTAAAAATATTAGGTACGAATTTGGTAATTCGCTTGGTAAACGTTGTTTAAAAACCAACTGAGCATCATTACAATATGTCCAGCCTTCATCCCATTTTAGATAGGCAGTGTAATGTCCAGATGTTGTGGATGGACCATCATGGAGAATTATTGCTACTGCTACAAAAGTCCTTCTTCATAATGATAGTTGACTTGCTACAAAATGTTTATTTTAAGTTTTCAAAGTTCTTCCATCAGCTGTACAACATTGCATCATTAAAATTATATATTGTCCATATCTTTGTATAAATAATGTTGATAATATTTCTGATTTGCATTGGCTACACTCCATGTTTTGATTTGCTGATTTAACTAGTTTATTGAAAGATACTGATTTACAGTCTGGTAATGTCAAATATATAAATCTTTCAGTGTCTATATTAGTGCTACATGTATACATACAATTTTCACAATGATGTTCCCATTTATAACAAAGGCCAAAAAGATTTTTAATTTCTATTCCTTCATTTCCCAATAAGGTAAGCATATACATTAGAAATTCCTGAGCATCTTGTTGGATATTCTGCGTAAATTGTGTTGAACCAAAACATACATCCAAAAGATTACGAATATCACAAACGCTTTGTATTTTACTTTTATCAGTTCTCAATTTCTCATAAATACAATGCAACAAAGAACAAAATCTTTTTTCCTGATTCTCCATAATTTGCTGTTGCAAACTTCCAAGAAAAAAACCAACATAGACCACTACATTAGCATAGCAGTTGACACCTGAACTATTTTCAAACTGATAACCAACATTCTCTTCAAAAGTATCCTTTTTCTTTTTACTTGCAATCACATTTCCTTGTTTTTTTTCCTTCTCTGTACCTTCATTACAGATATTCTCATACCTTTTTTTTCGACCTACCACACGCTTTTCAAATACAGGATATTGACCTAAATTGGGAGCATACACTCTTCTTATCCTATTATACTCTTTTACAGGCACAGCCCGTGCAGGGCGTTATACCGGGGCGGTGGCGTTAGGCGGGGAGGGACAGGGACTGGGGACGGTGATTCTGCGAAAGAATATGGAAGTGGTGTCAAATTCTAAATCATAATACTGTAAGAGTCTCATCTGGCTCCAAAGAAAACGAAAAATATATATTACCCGCACATGGGCACAAGGGCTGCCGTAGTGTTGGTAAATCTCAACGCAAAATTAATTCTGAAAAAGCATACAAGAGAGTACTCAGCATGGTTACAAAGTGTGGTGCCTCAAAGCAGGAGTCAAGATAGGGTGGCATGGAGCTGCGTGTTTATAAATCGTACCTGTGATGGGCGTGATAAAAAGCTGAAACCGCAGTGCCCGCCGCGCGGTGCACACTCGTAGTGATGGGCAACTCACATATTGTAGCGCAGCTTTTGTAGGCTACATGCGTGACGACAAAAAAAGAATTCCCAATATCAGCATGGGTGCTGGATGTTACAACCCAGATTACACGGCCAACATGTGGCCCAGAACACAAGAAGGGAATATCCTACCTGAGTTGAAGGTTATATCACTTGAGCGCCGGGACACTGAACCGAATTCAAATCAGACCCGCGGTATCGTTTACACCGCGGCCCGCTGCAAAACAGATGGGAGCGATTTATTTGTTAGTCTGTCTCCCGGGGCATGAGTTCACTGTTCACAGCACTGCAAGTCGCAGCCATACTAAACAAAACACTTACTCGTGTAGAGGAAATCAATCCGTCACACCAGGCAGGATTCAGTCTGTGGGTGGCGCGCCGCGCTTTCTAGATGTATTTAAAGCAACCGGGACACACGCGGCTGGTGGGTGTGGCCGGTTAAAACTGCTAGGGGATGCTGGTAGATGTAGTTCAGGATGTGTCACGCCCTCAGCGAGTACAGTTAAAATTCAGTCACAATCTGTCGTCCTCTCGAATATGTCGAAGATGGTTCAAACTACCCCATAATTGTTACAGCCCTATACACATTTCAAGCGTATGATAGCATTTAGCAGTATGCCACTCATACACAACTTCTGCATATAGTTTCATAATACGGTGTAGCACTTCCAGGGCTAGCATTGCGGATTCGACATGACAGCACAGCGTAAATATCTTAACCATATCACAGATAACACGTATTCACCTATTGTCAACCCCACTCTGTAATCTCATCGCTGAGATTGAGATTTAGTCACAGGACACACCTAAGGAAGGAAATGAAAAAGTAAAAAATAAAAGGAAAAGTGAGATGCAGCACAGCCAAGCTCAACGGCATAGATCAAACCATGATAGTTCATAAGCTGGCAGATTCAGACATTTCGTTCAGACCAGAATTAGATGTGTCAAATTTCAGTATGAGATAAGCCTCTTTTTGGGACAGGCGAAGGTCCGGGTCTCCACTGCCGCCCCTAATAACGGCTAGAACGGTCCATCTTATGTCATGAGGGGAGTGTTTTTGTTGCAGGAAATGAGAGACCAGGGGGGCTGTCATGGTTTTGTTGTTAATTCTTGACCGATGTTGAATGATTCTTTGGCGAACCTCCTGTTTGGTTTTACCAATGTACAGCTTCTTGCACGGACATTGTATTGCGTATACAGTGTACTTGGTCTTACAATTCGTGTGTTCACTGTGGCGCCAGAACTTGTTCCCATCCGTGAACAAGGAGCCTTCTATTGTGAGGTCGCAAACGGAACATGTCCCACATTTGCGATGCCCCTGGACTGGATTGGCACCAAAAATCGTACTTTGGGAGTCCCTTTTCGGAGGTGGACGAGTAGATGTAATCATTTGGCCAATGCTCCTGTTCTTCTTAATAGCAAACAAAGGGACCCCTATATCTGGAAGGATTTCCTGAACCAGATGCCAACTTCTTTTGATGATTTTTTGGAGTTGGTTAGTGTGCGGACCAAACGTTGAAACACATACCATCCTATCCGTCGTTGGCCTGGGTCTCTTCTCTAGAAGGTGTTCCCTGGGTGTCCATCTCGCTCTCTTCATAGAGTGCTTCAAGAGTTTATGCGGATAACCTCTTTCTTGTAGCTTGGAGGTCAGTCCTTGTCCATGAACCTCAAATTGTTGGGTAGTAGAGCAATTCCGTCTTACCCGGAGATATTGTCCGTAAGGGAGATTATCCCTTAAACTCCGCGGGTGGTAGCTCTTATAGTGCAGTGCATTGTTCTTATCCGTTTTTTTCTGGTATAGAGAACATGACAGTGCATCATCTCTGACTGATATCTCGACATCCAAGAATGGTAAGGATCTGGCATGGTAGGACAAGCTGAATTTAATGTCCGGGCTCCTATCGTTCAGCCACACATGAAATTCTTCAAGTTGTGTCGACGTCCCGTTCCACACACACCACACGTCGTCGATATACCGGAGCCATTGTCCAATATGGACTCTGTAGGGGTTGTTGTTCAGGACGTATTTCTCCTCGTACTGCCCCATATACAAAATAGCCATTTCGGGGGCAAAAGGACAGCCCATTGCCGAGCCTTTGATTTGTAAGAACATCTCGTCCTCAAAGGTGAAAAAGTTTTTCTTTAAAGCCAAAGTTGCAAAGGAAATTATCAGCTCAGTAGGTATCCTGTGTGGACGTGGTCGGCTGTCCAAGTATAGTTCCATCACGTCGAGGCCATCTTGCTGGGGAATCTGTGTGTATAAAGATGACACATCCATCATGGCTAGCAATTGGCAAGTGGGGTCAAACGATAGGCCTTCAACTTTGTTTATAAAGTCCATAGTATCCCTCAAGTAGGATGGCACCTGGACCACAAGTGGTTTCAAAAATATGTCCACGAATTTAGAGATGGGTTCAAAGACAGAGTCACAACCGGACACTATAGGACGTCCTGGGGGTGCTTTGGGATCTTTATGTACTTTCGGGAGAAAGTACAGGTGCGGGGTCCGTGGGTGCTGTTTAACAAGATATTCCGATTCTTTGGGTCCGAGAATCCCTGCTTCCTTGGCGGTGTTAACGAGTCTCCTGACTTCATCTTGAATCTGGGCAGTTGGATCAAACATGATCCGGCGGTACCACTCCTGATTGTACACGTGATTCCTCCCCTCAGTGCGATATAAGTCTTTGGACCAGAGGACCACCGCACCCCCTTTGTCAGCTTGTCTGATAACCGCTTCCTGTTGTGTCTTAAGTTCTTGGATCGCTTCTCTATGTTTTTTCGTGATGTTTCTAGGAACAGAGGGACGTTTTTTCTCCAACATATTCAGGGATGACATCACTGAGCGTTCAAATGCTAGGATATTTTTGGAGACGTTGTGGTTAGGGGGACAAAAGGAAGACTTGTTCCTCAAGCCTGAGGCTTCGGTAGAGCCTTGATCGGGTGAGTCCTTGAAAAACCATCTCAAACGGACTTTTCGGAAGAATTCCAAGACCTCTAATTTGATTTTGGTGAAGTCCATGGCAACCCCCGGAACAAATGAAAGGCCCATTTCCAGAACCTCTTGCTCAGCTTTTGACAAAATCTTGCCAGAGATGTTAATGATGGCAGATGATTTCACGAGTTGTAGTGTTTCTTGCGTGTGGTCATCTCCCATTGAGGTTTGAATCTCGTCCGCTTCGACTGTTGGCCCTGGCCTAAAAAAGGCAGCTTAGGAGTGTTTCTGTTCTGTTGGTTCCTATTCGAGGGGCCTTCTCCGGCATCGGAGTCCTCCATTGATTCAGAAGAGGATGTCTCGGAAAATGTTGTAAATCTTCTCTTAGATCTCCCCTGATTAGTATTCAGATACCTAACAGAATCAGGTCTACTGTAGAATTCCTCTTTCAAGTAGGGATATACAATCTCGATGTTAAAGTTTTTTTGATCTTTCTCAAACTTAGAGGTCTTGAAATTGATGGTATTATCTCGAAATGTGACCAGTTCCTTCTCGATCTTTTCTAAAAGAGCTTTTGCCTCAGTTTCAGTGTGGTTATCTCTGATGGCTTGTAGTTGTTCTTCAATTTCCTCCTCCTCTTTTTTAAGGATTCGCTGGGCAGTTTCCACTGTGTGTACCATCAGATCCCTACTACATTTAGTGCTGATGAAGCTGAACCCTTTGCTGTAGAATGGGTAATCAGTGAAGATGACAGGGACATTCTTGATTTGGAGACCCCACGGGATAGTTACGGCTCTGAGGTTAGCGAGTAGGAAATGACCATGGAGCTCCGTTCGGACATGTTTTTTCCGAAGTCTGGTCAGCTTTTCTGCGTAATTGAGCTGCTTGGCTGTGCTGCTGAGTTTCACAGAAGAAAAAAGAGTGGAGTCAGAGAGGAGTTTTTTAATGTGATCCTCACTGAACGACAAAGTATCCTGTTCGGCCATAGTAAAATTACAAGAGGGCGAACCCTCCTGTGTTCAATTAATGTACAAAATCGACAACACAATTTAGTGTCGAAACAAGGGGGAAACCTTGCGAGCGAGAGCCCGCTCAACCAGACTGAGAAACAGAAGGTTTTGGATCCTACATCTGCCCAGCCCGGATCTCAGCAACAGAAAAAACAGAAGCAGTTGGCTGGACAGGACTATTAACTATAAATATTTTGCAGGCACGTAATCAATTTGTACCACGTGGCCACTGGATTTATATTCCAAACACATTTATTTATCTTTTTAAACTGAAATTCCCAAAAGTTTCAAAACCAAGGGCACAAACAAGACATCGTCAGAACAGTTGGTTCATGTACACAGTATCTACAAATATACAACAATGCAGCATATACAACGACGACTCAAAAAAAGCTAATCATGACACACCAAAAAATTGATGAACAACATACAGTGAAACAATTAAATTGCAGTTATGTACAGTGCATAAACACCCCCTGCACCCTTGCAAAATTCGGTATTTACCGATTCGGTATTTACCGAATCGGTAAATACCGATTTTTTGCGATTCAGTAAAATTTACCGAATTGGTACCTACATTAGAAATACCTACTCTTAATTACCGAATCGGTAAAATTCGGTAATTAAGAGTTGGTATTTCTGATTTTGCTACATCTGGCCCTTAGTATCTTTTAATCCTTAAACTCCTTGGACAGTAGTAGCCCACTATGTCTCTCTACTGAACACCATATAGCTGTGTTGCAGAGAGGTGGTCTGAAGCCATATCCCATTTTATACCTCTCTGCAATGCAACTCTCTGGCACTTTCTGCACATATCTGGTGGGTTAGTTGGCCCTCTGTGACACTCAGTATTCATGTTAACTTCATCCTGTAACTTAAAACGCCCACAGAGCATCTTTCCACACATATCTACTCAGTCCATCTCTCCTTTCTTCACCTGTGTGCAAACACAGGCCATTGTGCATTTAATACTTAGCTAAACTTACCTTCACAGTAATAGAAATAAAAAATGCTACACATTGTTTTTAAGTTGTTTTTTATAATCTAAATTTGAAAAAAAATTATATTTTAGAATTAGGATCTGTGAAAGAGAAGACTGTGAAAGAGAAGAAAAAATACAGTTATAATATATGATATTATATTTTTTACAATACAGCATCATTTTAACATTTTACTAATTATTTTCTTTGCCTTTTTTGCTGTTCTCAGAATATATTTAATTTCACTAGAAACAATGAGATTGTTTAAAAAAACAAAACAAGACTACAGCCTCAATAACATACCATATAATGCAAATCACACATATATAAAAGGCTTACTCCTAAGAAAATGTTCTAACTTGAATTTATATACACTGTAAATGTTGTCGTTTAAAAATATACGCTGAGAGAATGTGCAAGAAAAAGTCTGTAATTCAAACATACACCTTTCCTCTTGGCCAAATGGTATTCTTGAAATCCTTTATATTGAAATTGTCCAATAGTAATCGTATTAATAGATATTAATAAATTCCTCAGAGGCCGAATTATGTTCCTAAAACTTTGGCTTTAAAAATATTAGGTACGAATTTGGTAATTCGCTTGGCAAACGTTGTTTAAAAACCAACTGAGCATCATTACAATAAGTCCAGCCTTCATCACATTTTAGATAGGCAGTGTAATGTCCAGATGTTGTGGACGGACCATCATGGAGAATTATTGCTACTGCTACAAAAGTCCTTCTTGATAATGATAGTTGACTTGCTACAAAATGTTTATTTTAAGTTTTCAAAGTTCTTCCATCAGCTGTACAACATTGCATCATTAAAATTATATATTGTCCATATCTTTGTATAAATAATGTTGATAATATTTCTGATTTGCATTGGCTACACTCCATGTTTTGATTTGCTGATTTAACTAGTTTATTGAAAGATACTGATTTACAGTCTGGTAATGTCAAATATATAAATTTTTCAGTGTCTATATTAGTGCTACATGTATACATACAATTTTCACAATGATGTTCCCATTTATAACAAAGGCCAAAAAGATTTTTAATTTCTATTCCTTCATTTCCCAATAAGGTAAGCATATACATTAGAAATTCCTGAGCATCTTGTTGGATATTCTGCGTAAATTGTGTTGAACCAAAACATACATCCAAAAGATTACGAATATCACAAACGCTTTGTATTTTACTTTTATCAGTTCTCAATTTCTCATAAATACAATGCAACAAAGAACAAAATCTTTTTTCCTGATTCTCCATAATTTGCTGTTGCAAACTTCCAAGAAAAAAACCAACATTGACCACTACATTAGCATAGCAGTTGACACCTGAACTATTTTCAAACTGATAACCAACATTCTCTTCAAAAGTATCCTTTTTCTTTTTACTTGCAATCACATTTTCTTGTTTTTTTTCCTTCTCTGTACTTTCATTACAGATATTCTCATACCTTTTTTTTCGACCTACCACACACTTTTCAAATACAGGATATTGACCTAAATTGGGAGCATGCACTCTTCTTATCCTATTATACTCTTTTACAGGCACAGCCCGTGCAGGGCGTTATACCGGGGCGGTGGCGTTAGGCGGGGAGGGTCAGGGTGGGGGGTTGTAAAATGCGGGATATGGACCATTACAGGTAAGTACCGAAAAAAAAAAATAAAACAAATGATGTTGCCCGTGCTGCATCACATTTGGCAATGCAGCGCAGGTAACGAAATTCGTTTTTTTTTTTGGTACTTACCTGTAATGGTCCATATCCCGCATTTTACAAACCCCCACCCTGACCCTCCCCCGCCTGATGTCACCGCCCGGTCTAACGCCCTGCACGGGCCGTGCCTGCTCTTTTACACAGTTAGCATCTGTAGTAACCTTAGTGTCATCAAAATCAATCAAAAACAAACCAGATAAAGTTCTGACTCAGGACAAAGCAACATATGCCGTACCCTCTTTAAACACAGTACTTCCAATGTTCACCAAAGCACTGTCTACTCTTAAACCTTGAGATTTATGAATAGTCACTACATATGCCAGAGAAAGTGGAAACTGTTTTCTACGGACATATAAATCTTTAACAAGCAAAAAGCTAACTGAACAACGACCAATTTGTTTTACTTCTTCAATCTGATCAAATGTAATTTTTAAAAATTAAATTCCATCTTTATTCTGATAATTAATAAAATACACAACTTTGCCCAATGCACCATTAACTAAACCTTTTTCTACATACAAATTTCGCCTTAAAGTTACCCGACAGTTTATACATGCATATAGATTCTTTTCTAAACCAGCAGTTTAAGATATCGATTTTTCTAAAGAATCCAATTTTGTTTTCAGTTTTTCTGTCAAAATAATAGTGATTCCTTCATGCTGTATTTTATCAATGGCTTCCATTTTTATTATTTCTTCATTTACCAGCTTCAAAAGTTGTTCATTGAATATAGAACACTCGTGCAGTGTTAGCATTAAGCATATTATACATTTGTTTTCTGCAATTTTCATATATTGTTTTTCAGGAACTATATTTTCATTTGGAAACAAATTGGAAAGTAATCGACTCTGCAAAGCTTGGTTGCCATGTTCTGTCAGTACTCCAATTCTTATATCTTGAAGAACAGTTCCATAATCAACATCATTTGCCTGGCACATATTTGTAATGAGTTCCTTGTATTCAAAATATGACCAAATGTTAACATTTCCAAGCCTACCCAAAGACTTTCTGGTGGCTTCATGGGCAAGTGTTTTAAATACTGGTTGTTCTTTTACGTGAGTAAGTTGCAGTAGATCTCCAAAAACTATGACATGTTTTCCTCCAAATAACACGTTAATTAAATTAATTAACTGTGGGTTTCTAAAGCGCTAGAATCGACTCCCGAAGGAGTATCTCTGCGCTGTAGACCGCTGGGGAACCCGTCCTGGCTTTCCCTGTGAGTTGGTCCCTACTGGGTATCTCCAAGGTGAAACCAGGCATCCCCGGCGTATGTGGGGGGCCGTTGTGGAGATGAGGCAAGTTAATGCCCAGAGTTGCCGAGTGTGATCCCTGGTTAGAGTAGGCACCGAGGCAAGAATTATCGAGTCCGCTGACCCTGGTCCACGACCCTGCCGCGTCGGGAATTGAACCCTGGTCCCGGGCTGTCCTCTGCTTCCAGGTCTGCCGCCTCTAACCAGTGAGCCACACCACTCCACAGTTGTACTCTGTTTTAAGAATTTGCGGCATTCTTAAATGCACAAAAGCAAGCATTAAGTTTGAGACCATGCTTACCTCATCAATAATCGGAAGTTTCATTTTCTTTAGCACTCTTGAAACTTCACAACAAGTTTCTCCAGATAGCTTGTGATATTCCTGCTCCACAGGTAGCATAAGTAAACAATGTAATGTAATTCCTTTAATGTTGTGTGCTGCCAACCCAGTTGGAGCAGTTACAACACAAGACACATGTGACTCAGTTGTGTTCTGTAGATAACTGGTGGTTACTTTAATTAAGAAACTTTTTCCTGTTCCAGCTTGTCCACTCACATATATTCGGATAGGTTGAAATTATGTGCATGTGCATTCTTTCTTTTCATGAAGAAATCCATGGTCAATCTGCTGTCTCACTTGCTGATATATTTCTTTCTGTTCAACATTTAGTTGTTCTTCCAAGTTTGCCAAGTCCATTATATCTTCTTGAGCTTGATGCATTGCTGTTTCCACCTCTTTCATGGCGATTGCTGCTTCATTTTCAACAATTGCTTGTCCTAATGGATCTTGACTTAGCAGAGCAGAACGTTGACTGTCTTGAGAACTGTCTCTAGCAATCTCAGCTGCAATAGTAGCTTCCTGATCAATTTAATTGTTCAACATTTTCACATAATTTGCAAAAACAGTGCATTCTATGGTATCTTTACATGCATTGAAGGAATCTCCATAGCTCTGAAGATCTCCAAGTAATTCCAATTCTGAATGCCACGGTTTGAACAGTTGTAAAAGGGCTAAATAGTAAAATTTCCTGTTATCAGCAGTGTCGCAACTCAGTTTTCTGTGATTAATCAAATTTCCTTTTGTTTGTTTCACCAAACATCCTTCGGAACCAAACACTCCATATTTTCCATCATTGATGTTCTCTGCAGCACTTCATAGAGGCACATGTTCTCAAGATGATGACTTCTGTTTGGGTAATATGTGTCCAACATATTCGTTTTCAAAATATCTGTACTTTCTGGATCTTTTTCTGCTAAATATTCAATTTCTTGTACAGATTTAAGTACTCATTTTTGCATTGCAGCAAGACCTAGACTCACCCAAATGATTCTCCTAGATTTGAAGTATAGACTTGCAGATGATAAATGATCTGAGCATTCATATGCTCCGATTTCTCGATGGGATAACATCTTCAAACTGAAACTGTATAATTTCTTACTTAGACTCTTCTCGTGAGAAATCTCTTCCAACATTTCTTTCAATTCAGTTTTTCTGATTTTGTAATGTAGGATGTTACGTATCGAGCAACAGCAATGGAATTGTCCGCAGCATACTGAATATCCATGTTAGCATTCCACATGAACCATCAAAGAAAGATATGTGGTGCTGTTCCTCTGTAAAGGGGTTTGCAGTCACTAGAGATTTGTGAACCACTGTGTCTCACTGGGAGTAACAGGGGAAATCCATTTGTTGGATTAGAATGCCCTCACACACCCTTGCAGGTGTCATGCTTCATCATATGGGCTGCTATTCATTGAGTCGGCGGTGCAATACCCAACTGGCTCACCTCAAAGAGGGGCACTTTACCGGAGATCTTTTTCCAACAGCCGTTTGGTGAAGTGCGGGTATGGGGACGAGTACGTGTGTGTAGAGGTAAAAGTGAGTTAAATGTGGGGATGGGAGTACCTGAAAAAGACTTTTATTCTGGGGGTCTCCTGCCTCAGTTAAAAGCAGTGTAACTGACACTTGCTGGGGTACAATGTCCCCTGTTGCTATGTCAGTTTTTTGAAAATTATTAATAAACGGTCAACATGTTTCTCGCGTCTAAGTCAATTGACTCGCGATTCTTCAGGACCAGGAATTAACTGTCTACACTAAGAAGTATGTGTTTTGTATTACTAGTCGGTGTATTTCTCAGGGACACTATTAGTAAGTAAGTAATAAGCTTTATTTCGATATAGTTCATATCATAAAAGCAATACATATGCAATAAAAAACAATAAAAGCAAATGCATGAGTAATAACATATAATTCATACAGCAAATTACATAAGAAGTTGCATAAAAACAATCTAAAATACATATCAGACAAGGTACAGAAGCCTGTTGGATCTAATACGCCATGCCCAGCCTAAAAATGTTGCCAGTCCACTTGCAAACAGGGGCCGTGGGTCCGTTTTTAAAATTCTTAAGGCCTCCTTATGGGATCTAGTCCCAAGTTCTCTGCAAAGTGGCTTCAGCCATCTACAGCGAGGGACTGCGTAGGCCGGGCATTCGAACAATAGATGCGGGACTGACTCTATTCTAATCAGGCAGCAAGGGCAAAAGGGAGTTGTCTGCACCGGGACATTCCAACTGGCAGTGAGCTTCCCCACTGGACGTAAGCCTACCCTAAATTTAAAATATAGAGCCCTGTCCCAGGTGATGTTGATAGTGTCCAAATACGGCTCACAGAAGTGCACCTCCTTGACCAAAAGAAATTCCACCGTGGACCTGCACAAGTTGGCATTACTATTCCTGCCATCAATCACCCAACTCCAAAATAGCTTCTTCAGAATTGACTTGGGCGGGGCAGTTCTGGCAATCCAGTCATCTTCAAGGCCCATGTCTATGAGAAGGCGCTTAACTTCCCTTAGCCAATGGATCTTAGCCCAGCCAGGCATTAGGAGGATCTCTTTTAAGCCTTCTGCGTAGCTGGACATTTCTGGGACTCTCCAAATACGTGCCCACAACAGGAGTGGGCGCAACCTCGCCTGATCACTAATGGGACGGGTGCCCATATCCAAAAGAAGAGGAAGAGTTGGTATGCTGTGAGGAAGGCCCATTAGATCCTTGTGAAATTTGCTTTCAGAGCGAGCCAACTGGTCCACGTTCTGTACACCCCATAGTTCTGCCCCATAAAGGGCTGCACTGGCACCTCGTGCCCTGTAGATATCGAGAACCGGTGCAATGGGTTTAAGGGAAGAGGCAAGTTGTTCCTTAAGGAGGGCCCCCACTACCCTCTTGTGGGTCAGCAGCATCTTTTGGTGATGGGATTTCCAACTCATAGAGTCGCATAGACGAATACCGAGGTAATCGAACTCCTTGACCCTCTCGCGTGGAACTGAGTCTAGGGTAGGTGGTTTAACTGACTTCTTCGGGGGATTTAGAACCAGGAACTTAGTCTTCCCTGTGTTTATAACTAGTCCCCTTGAGTCACAGAAGGTCTTAAAGCTGGTTAGGAGACTTTGCAGGCCCGCTGGTGATTTGGAGATCAGGAGGGTATCATCTGCAAATAAGAGGGTGGGTATTCTCCTGCCAGCCAGGGATGGTGCGTCTGCTGGATGTTGCAGCAAATGTTCCACCACTCTGTTAACATACAATGAAAACAGAGTGGGAGCTAGCACACAGCCCTGGCGGACACCTCTATTTACAGGTATTCGTGCTGTTTTTTGTCCCTGATTACCCCACCTGATCTGTGCAAAGTTGTCTGCATGGAACTTTATCAGCATATTTAGTAAGTAAGGGGGAATACCTAATGCATCGAGTACACTCCAGAGATGGTTACGTGGGACCAGGTCAAAGGCAGTCCTTAGATCTATAAATGCAAGGTACAAACTGCCTTTGCCCAGTACAACCACTTTCCAGAAGAGCATCATTAGCCGAAATGCTTGCTCGATCGTCCCCATACCAGATCTAAAACCAGCCTGAAAGTCTGAAAGAATATGGTTCTCCTCAATCCACTGCAAGACCCTTCCTAAAACCACTTTGCCTGCCACCTTCTGCGTGGAATCCAAGAGGCTTATAGGGCGGTAATTAGCAGGGTCGTCCTGACTCCCTTTCTTAAAGATCGGGACGACCTCTGCGCCCTTCCATGAATCCGGGAGAGACGCACCTGCCAAGCCAGCATTCATTAAGGAGGCAATGAGTCTGCCCCACTCAACTGGGTTAACACGGAGCAGGTCTCCCGGAAGGCCGTCAGGGCCCGCTGCCTTGTTGGGGACGAGACACTTAATCGCCCCTTCTACTTCCTTAGGTGTGAATAGGAATTCCTCATCAAACCCATTGTGTAAAGTTTGGAGAAGTGCTCAAACCACACTCCCTCAGTTATATTGCAAGTTATGAGAGAGTCAGCTGGTTTGTCCCTAGCTCTTATTAGGTCCCAAAAACCCTTGGAGTCCTTCCTAGAGCTTGCCACCTTCAAATCGTACCAAAACTGGTTCTCATGCTCGGCCCTTGCCTTCGACAAAGTCCTTCTATAGTTACTCCTAGCGATGCTAATCTGGCCCCCATCCTTTGCTTTCACTGCTTTGATTAGCTCCCTTTTGGCAATACGGCAGGCAGAGGAGAACCAGCCGACATTACCTATGGGTCTACCTCTTGCATTGGCCCTAGTGCCTTGAGACGGAACCATGAACAGTTCGCCTAACGCGTTTATTGTTTCAGCAAACAAAGTTGGAACCTCATGCATGCTGACTCCAAGGGAGTCTAGTCGCAACGCAGTATTAGACATTATGGTTTTTACACCCAGGATCTTTCCCTCGTTTGCAGCAATTGTATTCCATTTTAGGCACCTGCCACAATTAGAGGGACATACTTCATGCGTTGTTTTCCACACTTGTGGGGTTTGGGCTGAAGTCACATCCGTCCATAAAGAGGACAGAGACAAAGACACTATTAGAACATTCCTAAAGTGTACATACACCTGTGATGCGCAGGAACTACCTGTATGGAGGAAACAAAAGGTAGCATATATTACAGGCAAGGTGTTACAATTAGTGTGAGATTTCAATTCAATCGTGTTGTTTCTGTATGTCCAAGTTTTAGTTTCTAGAGATATGGCGCAGGCTTTACATCTGGTGCATTTGTGGTGTCCCACTATCTCTGGTAATTTCCATAGTGTCTGTATTGTTGGTGGAGGGTGTATTGTAAAGTTTGGAGAAGTGATCAAACCACACTCCCTCAGTTATATTGCAAGTTATGAGAGAGTCAGCTGGTTTGTCCCTAGCTCTTATTAGGTCCCAAAAACCCTTGGAGTCCTTCCTAGAGCTTGCCACCTTCAAATCGTACCAAAACTGGTTCTCATGCTCGGCCCTTGCCTTCGACAAAGTCCTTCTATAGTTACTCCTAGCGATGCTAATCTGGCCCCCATCCTTTGCTTTCACTGCTTTGATTAGCTCCCTTTTGGCAATACGGCAGGCAGAGGAGAACCAGCCGACATTACCTATGGGTCTACCTCTTGCATTGGCCCTAGTGCCTTGAGACGGAACCATGAACAGTTCGCCTAACGCGTTTATTGTTTCGGCAAACAAAGTTGGAACCTCATGCATGCTGACTCCAAGGGAGTCTAGTCGCAACGCAGTATTAGACATTATGGTTTTTACACCCAGGATCTTTCCCTCGTTTGCAGCAATTGTATTCCATTTTAGGCACCTGCCACAATTAGAGGGACATACTTCATGCGTTGTTTTCCACACATGTGGGGTTTGGGCTGAAGTCACATCCGTCCATAAAGAGGACAGAGACAAAGACACTATTAGAACATTCCTAAAGTGTACATACACCTGTGATGCGCAGGAACTACCTGTATGGAGGAAACAAAAGGTAGCATATATTACAGGCAAGGTGTTACAATTAGTGTGAGATTTCAATTCAATCGTGTTGTTTCTGTATGTCCAAGTTTTAGTTTCTAGAGATATGGCGCAGCTTTACATCTGGTGCATTTGTGGTGTCCCACTATCTCTGGTAATTTCCATAGTGTCTGTATTGTTGGTGGAGGGGGTTTTTCCAATAGGGACTGAACAACCTGGTCCCGGATGTTTTTAGCTTTCTTGAATGCGTGCATTGGCAGCTCTTTCATTTCAATGATGTCGGCAACAAGGTCCCAATGCTTATTGATCATCTTTTTGATATCATTGCTTCTCGTGCAGTGTGTTGTGACACATATGATTCTGTCTTGTGTAGAGGTGCATTCTGTAGGTGTCAGTAGGTCCTCTCTGTTGTTGTACCAGACTCTCTTTCTGGCTCTTTTTACCAGTCACTTGGGTATCCTCTTTCCAGGAGGCGAGAGATACGTTTGTCTGGTTCCTTGAAGAAATCTTCTTTCAGGGAACAATTTCTCCGGAGCTGGAGAAATTGTCCAAACGGTAGATTATCGCAAAGGCTTCCAGTATGATGACTGGTATATCTGAGTAATGTGTTCCTTTCCGTTGATTTCCTGTACAGGGTGGTGTCAAGGTGCCCATCGGCAACCTTTATACTTATATCAAGGAAATCGATACTTTCTCTACTCCAATGCATGGTAAATTTGATGTCAGTTGATTGTACGTTGAGCCAGGCTAGACAAAATGCAAGATCGTCATCATTTCCTGTTCACAGCATGACTACATCATCGATGTATCGTCGCCATTCGCTGATGTTACTCCTGTATGGGTTTGCTGGTGATAGGATGCAGTTCCGTTCATAGTCGTCCATATAGAGGATGGCCAGGTCAGGAGCAAAGGCTGCTCCCATGGCTACTCCCTTACTTTGAATGAAGAAGTAATTTTGGAAGATAAAGAAGTTTTTTGTCATCGCCACTTCCAATAGTTCTATTATGAAGTCTGTAGGTACCGCCACAGGTTGTGGTCGTATCAGTAGAGCTCTTGCTTTTGATTCAAGTGCTGGTCCCTGGGGGATGCTGGTATATAGCGAGACAATATCCATTGTTACCAATATTTGTTTGTATTTATCAAAGGCAATCTGGTCCATCAGGTTGATCACTTGCATTGTATCTCTCACATACGTTGCTGTAGTTTCGGCCAGAGGTTTAAAGAAAATGTCTACGTATTTGCATATGGGTTCCAGGAGGGAGCCGCATCCTGATATTATAGGGTGCCCCGGTGGTTTCTGTGGGTTCTTATGCACCTTCGGTAAGGTGTAGATTGTAGGTACTCTCGGTTGGTTCACATTAAGGTATTCGTACTCCTTGGTGTTGAGAAATCCAGCCTCTTTGCCCTTTCTTGTGATCTCCTGAATCTTCATTCTGATCTCCTTGGTGGGGTCGCTAGTGATTGCTGTGTAGCTGACACCATCCCTCAGTTGTGAATAGATCTCATCTTTGTAATCTTGTACATCCTGTAAGACAATTGCTCCCCCCTTGATTGCTGGTTTTATAAGAACAGATTTGTTATTCTTTAAAGAATTGAGGGCTTCTCTCTCACCCTTTGAAATGTTGTGCTTCACATATGGTCTAGTTGTGCAGATTTTCATCACGTCTTTGAGTACCATACTTTCGTAAGATAAAATCCTATGAGGGACAGAGTGTGCGGTTGAATGAATGTCGTGGGAGGTCGTAGTCCAGTAAAGGATGTCGAAGTTATTGGGAGAGAGTGCTTAAAGAAATGTCTCAGCCTTATCTTACGGAAAAATCTAAACAGTTCTGTTTTTATGTTGAACTTGTTGGCATGTGATGTCGGCACGAATGACAAACATTTGCTCAAGACATTTGTCTCTTCCATAGAGAGTTCATGTTTAGATAGGTTGATGATTGGGTTCTTCTGGATTACCACCTGTAGGTTTTCCTCCTGGTGCTGATTTCTCCATGGACCTCGGGCTGAAATCTCACTTGTTTGGGCATATGCCCCTGTTGTATTCCCCCGGCCCAATTCTGTTGGTTCTGACCTCTTCTTGGTCGTCTGTTCCAAGGGTCGCCTCTGCCTCTTGGGGGTCTCAATGTGCTGCCCTGTTGAGGACCCATCTGCCAATTCTGTTGTGGTTGGTACCATTGGTCCTGATATTGGTTACTATTGCTTGGTCCTGGTGGACCGTTGTCACTTCCAGAGCTATAGGAGGAATCAGAGAAGTTGGTAAACCTCCTATTGCCTCGGTAACCGCCCCTTCCTCTGTAAAATAAACGTCCTTGATTGTCTTGTTTAAAGTAATCTTCTTGCAGATATGGATATGTTCTTTTTTTTATCGTAGTATTGTATGTCCTTGGCTAGTTTGTCTAATTGTTTGGCTTGTGCTTTCACTTCGAAGGCCTTAAGGGTCTTATCCAGTCTTTCCAAAGTGTTTCTCTAGCGTTGGCAAAGGCACTGTAACTAGACATCTCCTGTTTAAGTTCATCGATCTCCTTAGTGAGCTGTTCTACTTGTTCACGAGCTGTTTCGACACCTAGCACCATCCAATGGCGAGAGCAATTGTTCGCGACAAAACTAAAACCCTCTTTGAATTTTGGATTGTCCACAAAAATTGCAGGTTCATTACGCACTTGCAGCCCAGATGGAATTTTGTTCGCTTGAAGGTATTTGGTGAGTAGATGTCCATGTAGTCTTGTGCGCACCAATTTTTTCTCTAGTCTTTCTAACTTATTAATTTTCTCATTCATTGAGTAGTCAATATTTGAGGTGTTAGGAGAAAGAAAGGCAGTACCTGAGCCTCCCTCTATTAGGTTCTTAATGTATTCCTCAGTGTAGGAAAGGGTTTCATGTTCATTCATGTTAAACCTGATAAAGTAAATTTAAAAATGTGAAAGAATTGTGAAAGAACCCTCGCAAGACAGCTCTTGCGAGTGTTAAGTTTTAATGGGGTTGGCCCTTAAAACTACCTGACTTGGGTCATATCATTAGTACATTAGCGAGATGGTCGATGTAGTGATTGAGTGTTAGAACTCAGTTAAACAGTAGACCATGAAGTGATTCAAATTATTTGCATCAAAAACATGAATTTAATTTATTCAATCAAGTCATCAGTACATGCTCTTATAATTCAGAATATTCACGTATATTTGTGCGATTTCTGCATAGTGTCATTGTATACAGTGTGAATTCTGCATAGGTTCATTATATACAGTATAATACAGTGCTCTCGGTGTAGAAGAGAAAGAAGATTTGAAGGGAATTGGGGGTGATTGGGTCAGTGAGGGACAGGGTAAAGGTGATGTGATATAAACACAATTCAATTATGTACAACGGAACCTTTACAGTCTAGTTTAGGTCTATAGTTCCCTTTACAGAACATTACACATAGGGCAACATTGATTGATTTCTTCCAGTCCTACGGTGTATGTTGATAATAGTATAGTTGTCAACGTTTCGACCCCTGGTTGTTAAGGGTTAGTGATTCCTCATTCTCGGGTCTTCCTCAGGACAGGATGTGATGGTAGAGCGGTGATGGCTTAAACCCAGATCTTTTGACTGGGTGTGAGTGTTTGATTGGTTCAGATGCTCCGTCCATCACCACCCCCTTGTGTACCGCTTTTGGCCGCCATAAGTGTGCAGGGTATTCTCAGACGTGAGTCCCTTGCTCACTTTGCCACTGGATTCAAGCAAGCCGGGCTGAAGATGGCTGTAATGCCAGAAACCGGTCCTCGGAAGCTTGATTCCGGTCCAGGGAAGGCATGGCTTGGCAGTTCGGGCTGGACTGTTCCCATGAGGCACAGGGTCAGACTGATTTGCATATAGCCATGTCTGAACTGGGGTGGCAGAGTGGGCTAAAGAACAGTGATGGATTAAACCCAGATCTTTTGACTGGGTGTGAGTGTTTGATTGGTTCAGATGCTCCGTCCATCACCACCCCCTTTTGTACCGCTTTTGGCCGCAATAAGTGTGCAGGGTATGCTCAGACGTGAGTCCCTTGCACACTTTGCCACTGGATTCAAGCAAGCTGGGCTGAAGACGGCTGTAATGCCAGAAACCGATCCTCGGAAGCTTGTTTCCGGTCCAGGGAAGGCATGGCTTGGCAGTTCGGGCTGGACTGTTCCCATGAGGCACAGGGTCAGACTGATTTGCATATAGCCATGTCTGAACTGGGGTGGCAGAGTGGGCTAAAGAACGGTGATGGATTAAACCCAGATCTTTTGACTGGGTGTGAGTGTTTGATTGGTTCAGATGCTCCGTCCATCACCACCCCCTTTTGTACCGCTTTTGGCCGCAATAAGTGTGCTGGGTATGCTCAGACGTGAGTCCCTTGCTCACTTTGCCACTGGATTCAAGCAAGCTCGGCTGAAGACGGCTGTAATGCCAGAAACCGGTCCTCGGAAGCTTGTTTCCGGTCCAGGGAAGGCATGGCTTGGCAGTTCGGGCTGGACTGTTCCCATGAGGCACAGGGTCAGACTGATTTGCATATAGACATGTCTGAACTGGGGTGGCAGAGTGGGCTAAAGAACGGTGATGGATTAAACCCAGATCTTTTGACTGGGTGTGAGTGTTTGATTGGTTCAGATGCTCCGTCCATCACCACCCCCTTTTGTACCGCTTTTGGCCGCCATAAGTGTGCAGGGTATGCTCAGACGTGAGTCCCTTGCTCACTTTGCCACTGGATTCAAGCAAGCCGGGCTGAAGACGGCTGTAATGCCAGAAACCGGTCCTCGTAAGCTTGTTTCCGGTCCAGGGAAGGCATGGCTTGGCAGTTTGCGCTGGACTGTTCCCATGAGGCACAGGGTCAGACTGATTTGCATATAGCCATGTCTGAACTGGGTTGGCAGAGTGGGCTAAAGAACGGTGATGGATTAAACCCAGATCTTTTGACTGGGTGTGAGTGTTTGATTGGTTCAGATGCTCCGTCCATCACCACCCCCTTTTGTACTGCTTTCGGCCGCCATAAGTGTGCAGGGTATGCTCAGACGTGAGTCCCTTGCAGACTTTGCCACTGGATTCAAGCAAGCCGGGCTGAAGACAGCTATAATGCCAGAACCCGGTCCTCGGAAGCTTGTTTCTGGGTCCAGGAAAGGCATGGCTTGGCAGTTCAGGCTGGACTGTTCCCATGAGGCACAGGGTCAGACTGATTTGCATATAGCCATGTCTAAACTGGGGTGGCAGAGTGGGCTAAAGAACGGTGATGGATTAAACCCAGATCTTTTGACTGGGTGTGAGTGATTGATTGGTTCTGATGCTCCGCCCAGCACCACCCCCTTTTGTACCGCTTTTGGCCGCCATAAGTGTGCAGGGTATGCTCAGACGTGAGTCCCTTGCTCACTTTGCCACTGGATTCAAGCAAGCCGGGCTGAAGACGGCTGTAATGCCAGAAACCGGTCCATGGAAGCTTGTATCCGGTCCAGGGAAGGCATGGCTTGGCAGTTCGGGCTGGACTGTTCCCATGAGGCACAGGGTCAGACTGATTTGCATATAGCCATGTCTGAACTGGGGTGGCAGAGTGAGCTAAAGAACGGTGATGGATTAAACGCAGATCTTTTGACTGGGTGTCAGTGTTTGATTGGTTCAAATGCTCCGTCCAGCACCACCCTCTTTTGTACCGCTTTTGGCCGCCATAAGTGTGCAGGGTATGCTTAGACGTGAGTCCCTTGCTCACTTTGCCACTGGATTCAAGCAAGCCGGGCTGAAGACGGCTGAAATGCCAGAAACCGGTCCTCTGAAGCTTGTTTCCGGGTCCAGGGAAGGCATGGCTTGGCAGTTTGCGCTGGACTGTTCCCATGAGGCACAGGGTCAGACTGATTTGCATATAGCCATGTCTGAACTGGGTTGGCAGAGTGGGCTAAAGAACGGTGATGGATTAAACCCAGATCTTTTGACTGGGTGTGAGTGATTGATTGGTTCAGATGCTCCGCCCATCACCACCCCCTTTTGTACCGCTTTTGGCCGCCATAAGTGTGCAGGGTATGCTCAGACGTGAGTCCCTTGCTCACTTTGCCACTGGATTCAAGCAAGCCGGGCTGAAGACGGCTGTAATGCCAGAAACCGGTCCATGGAAGCTTGTATCCGGTCCAGGGAAGGCATGGCTTGGCAGTTCGGGCTGGACTGTTCCCATGAGGCACAGGGTCAGACTGATTTGCATATAGCCATGTCTGAACTGGGGTGGCAGAGTGAGCTAAAGAACGGTGATGGATTAAACCCAGATCTTTTGACTGGGTGTGAGTGTTTGATTGGTTCAAATGCTCCGTCCATCACCACACCCTTTTGTACCGCTTTTGGCCGCCATAAGTGTCCAGGGTATGCTCAGACGTGAGTCCCTTGCTCACTTTGCCACTGGATTCAAGCAAGCCGGGCTGAAGACGGCTGTAATGCCAGAAACCGGTCCTCGGAAGCTTGTTTCCGGGTCCAGGGAAGGCATGGCTTGGCAGTTTGCGCTGGACTGTTCCCATGAGGCACAGGGTCAGACTGATTTGCATATAGCCATGTCTGAACTGGGTTGGCAGAGTGGGCTAAAGAACGGTGATGGATTAAACCCAGATCTTTTGACTGGGTGTGAGTGATTGATTGGTTCAGATGCTCCGCCCATCACCACCCCCTTTTGTACCGCTTTTGGCCGCCATAAGTGTGCAGGGTATGCTCAGACGTGAGTCCCTTGCTCACTTTGCCACTGGATTCAAGCAAGCCGGGCTGAAGACGGCTGTAATGCCAGAAACCGGTCCATGGAAGCTTGTATCCGGTCCAGGGAAGGCATGGCTTGGCAGTTCGGGCTGGACTGTTCCCATGAGGCACAGGGTCAGACTGATTTGCATATAGCCATGTCTGAACTGGGGTGGCAGAGTGAGCTAAAGAACGGTGATGGATTAAACCCAGATCTTTTGACTGGGTGTGAGTGTTTGATTGGTTCAAATGCTCCGTCCATCACCACCCCCTTTTGTACCGCTTTTGGCCGCCATAAGTGTCCAGGGTATGCTCAGACGTGAGTCCCTTGCTCACTTTGCCACTGGATTCAAGCAAGCCGGGCTGAAGACTACTGTAATGCCAGAAACCGGTCCTCGGAAGCTTGTTTCTAGTCCAGGGAAGGCATGGCTTGGCAGTTCCGGCTGGACTGTTCCCATGAGGCACAGGGTCAGACTGATTTGCATATAGCCATGTCTGAACTGGGGTGGCAGAGTGAGCTAAAGAACGGTGATGGATTAAACCCAGATCTTTTGACTGGGTGTGAGTGTTTGATTGGTTCAAATGCTCCGTCCAGCACCACCCCCTTTTGTACCGCTTTTGGCCGCCATAAGTGTGCAGGGTATGCTTAGACGTGAGTCCCTTGCTCACTTTGCCACTGGATTCAAGCAAGCCGGGCTGAAGACGGCTATAATGCCAGAAACCGGTCCTCGGAAGCTTGTTTCCGGGTCCAGGGAAGGCATGGCTTGGCAGTTTGCGCTGGACTGTTCCCTTGAGACACAGGGTCAGACTGATTTGCATATAGCCATGTCTGAACTGGGTTGGCAGAGTGGGCTAAAGAACGGTCATGGATTAAACCCAGATCTTTTGACTGGGTGTGAGTGATTGATTGGTTCAGATGCTCCGCCCATCACCACCCCCTTTTGTACCGCTTTTGGCCGCCATAAGTGTGCAGGGTATGCTCAGACGTGAGTCCCTTGCTCACTTTGCCACTGGATTCAAGCAAGCCGGGCTGAAGACGGCTGTAATGCCAGAAACCGGTCCATGGAAGCTTGTATCCGGTCCAGGGAAGGCATGGCTTGGCAGTTCGGGCTGGACTGTTCCCATGAGGCACAGGGTCAGACTGATTTGCATATAGCCATGTCTGAACTGGGGTGGCAGAGTGGGCTAAAGAACGGTGATGGATTAAACCCAGATCTTTTGACTGGGTGTGAGTGTTTGATTGGTTCAAATGCTCCGTCCAGCACCACCCCCTTTTGTACCGCTTTTGGCCGCCATAAGTGTGCAGGGTATGCTTAGACGTGAGTCCCTTGCTCACTTTGCCACTGGATTCAAGCAAGCCGGGCTGAAGACGGCTGTAATGCCAGAAACCGGTCCTCGGAAGCTTGTTTCCGGGTCCAGGGAAGGCATGGCTTGGCAGTTCAGGCTGGACCGTTTCCATGAGGCACAGGGTCAGACTGATTTGCATATAGCCATGTCTAAACTGGGGTGGCAGAGTGGGCTAAAGAACGGTGATGGATTAAACCCAGATCTTTTGACTGGGTGTGAGTGTTTGATTGGTTCAGATGCTCCTTCCATCACCACCCCCTTTTGTACGGCTTTTGGCCGCCATAAGTGTGCAGGGTATGCTCAGACGTGAGTCCCTTGCTCACTTTGCCACTGGATTCAAGCAAGCCAGTCTGAAGACGGCTGTAATGCCAGAAACCGGTCCTCGGAAGCTTGTTTCCGGTCCAGGGAAGGCATGGCTTGGCAGTTCAGGCTGGAGTGTTCCCATGAGGCACAGGGTCAGACTGATTTGCATATAGCCATGTCTAAACTGGGGTGGCAGAGTGGGCTAAAGAACCGTGATGGATTAAACCCAGATCTTTTGACTGGGTGTGAGTATTTGATTGGTTCAGATGCTCCGTCCATCACACCCCCTTTTGTACCGCTTTTGGCCGCCATAAGTGTGCAGGGTATGCTCAGACGTGAGTCCCTTGCTCACTTTGCCACTGGATTCAAGCAAGCCGGGCTGAAGACGGCTGTAATGCCAGAAACCGGTCCTCGGAAGCTTGTTTCCGGTCCAGGGAAGGCATGGCTTGGCAGTTCGGGCTGGACTGTTCCCATGAGGCACAGGGTCAGACTGATTTGCATATAGCCATGTCTGTACTGGGGTGGCAGAGTGGGCTAAAGAACGGTGATGGATTAAACCCAGATATTTTGACTGGGTGTGAGTGTTTGATTGGTTCAGATGCTGCGTCCATCACCACCCCCTTTTGTACCGCTTTTGGCCGCCATAAGTGTGCAGGGTATGCTCAGACGTGAGTCCCTTGCTCACTTTGCCACTGGATTCAAGCAAGCCGGGCTGAAGACGGCTGTAATGCCAGAAACCGGTCCTCGGAAGCTTGTTTCCGGTCCAGGGAAGGCATGGCTTGGCAGTTCGGGCTGGACTGTTCCCATGAGGCACAGGGTCAGACTGATTTGCATATAGCCATGTCTGAACTGGGGTGGCAGAGTGGGCTAAAGAACGGTGATGGATTAAACCCAGATCTTTTGACTGGGTGTGAGTGTTTGATTGGTTCAGATGCTCCGTCCATCACCACCCCCTTTTGTACCGCTTTTGGCCGCCATAAGTGTGCAGGTTATGCTCAGACGTGAGTCCCTTGCTCACTTTGCCACTGGATTGAAGCAAGCCGGGCTGAAGACGGCTGTAATGCCAGAAACCGGTCCTCGGAAGCTTGTTTCTGGTCCAGGGAAGGCATGGCTTGGCAGTTCGGGCTGGACTGTTCCCATGAGGCACAGGGTCAGTCTGATTTGCATATAGCCATGTCTAAACTGGGGTGGCAGAGTGGGCTAAAGAACGGTGATGGATTAAACCCAGATCTTTTGACTGGGTGTGAGTGTTTGATTGGTTCAAATGCTCCGTCCAGCACCACCCCCTTTTGTACCGCTTTTGGCCGCCATAAGTGTGCAGGGTATGCTTAGACGTGAGTCCCTTGCTCACTTTGCCACTGGATTCAAGCAAGCCGGGCTGAAGACGGCTGTAATGCCAGAAACCGGTCCTCGGAAGCTTGTTTCCGGGTCCAGGGAAGGCATGGCTTGGCAGTTCAGGCTGGACCGTTTCCATGAGGCACAGGGTCAGACTGATTTGCATATAGCCATGTCTAAACTGGGGTGGCAGAGTGGGCTAAAGAACGGTGATGGATTAAACCCAGATCTTTTGACTGGGTGTGAGTGTTTGATTGGTTCAGATGCTCCGTCCATCACCACCCCCTTTTGTACGTCTTTTGGCCGCCATAAGTGTGCAGGGTATGCTCAGACGTGAGTCCCTTGCTCACTTTGCCACTGGATTCAAGCAAGCCAGTCTGAAGACGGCTGTAATGCCAGAAACCGGTCCTCGGAAGCTTGTTTCCGGTCCAGGGAAGGCATGGCTTGGCAGTTCAGGCTGGAGTGTTCCCATGAGGCACAGGGTCAGACTGATTTGCATATAGCCATGTCTAAACTGGGGTGGCAGAGTGGGCTAAAGAACCGTGATGGATTAAACCCAGATCTTTTGACTGGGTGTGAGTGTTTGATTGGTTCAGATGCTCCGTCCATCACACCCCCTTTTGTACCGCTTTTGGCCGCCATAAGTGTGCAGGGTATGCTCAGACGTGAGTCCCTTGCTCACTTTGCCACTGGATTCAAGCAAGCCGGGCTGAAGACGGCTGTAATGCCAGAAACCGGTCCTTGGAAGTTTGTTTCCGGTCCAGGGAAGGCATGGCTTGGCAGTTCGGGCTGGACTGTTCCCATGAGGCATAGGGTCAGACTGAATTGCATATAGCCATGTCTGAACTGGGGTGGCAGAGTGGGCTAAAGAACGGGGATGGATTAAACCCAGATCTTTTGACTGGGTGTTTGATTGGTTCAGATGCTCCGTCCATCACTCCCCCCCCTTTTTGGTAGAGCACCTTAAACCATAAATGTAATTCAGTACGAATCTAAAAAGGGGGTCTACTAATACTTAAGTAACCTGGAATGTACCTACTTATAAAGTCGGCTCCGAGTGTCCGATCTTGGGTGGCGGCAGCAACGCTCAGCCGTATCTGTAAGGTGTGATCATCAGGTTATACATCAAGAGAACATAGGTATGTTCTAGGTGAGTAAAAACAAATGATAATGAGGCAGACTCACTAGGGTATGCGCAGAAAACTCTTCCAAGGATGCTTCCTGAATATTAGTATTAATCCGGTTATTTGGATTGTGCAGTAGTGTGCCGCTAAGCAGTCAGCACCCGCATCTTGTGTCACAGTGTCAATCCGGTTATTAAGATTTTTGGTCATGTGTCGCTAATCAGTCGGCACCAGATTCTTAAAAAAAACAGTCAGATATTAAAACTAGGGTAAGGTGCATTTTTTGGTACAGGGCATGTTACGAAACCCTACCGAGTGGGAATGTCATGCGGTGGATTACTATGAGGTAGACGTATGGTTGCTACTATTGGGATACATTGAGCCCCTAATCAGCAAAATAACTGGTGGGTTGGTCTGTGCTCGGCGATTAGGCAAAGGAACTCTCACTTTTAGTTAGTGACTCGTCTAATGACAGTGGAAGGTCGTCGATTGCGCAAAACGGAATCAAATTGGTAAAGAGGCTCGTGTGTATCCAAAGTGCCTAAATTAGCATTAAATGAGGCATATTCATGGTAGGGATAGTCAGTGGCTAAATACAAGTTCTACCCTCAACCCGCAGTGGAAGAGCCGTCAAATGCGTTAAAAACGAGTCAGATCGGTAAACCGGCTTCTATGTTCCGAGAGTACCTACAATCTACACCTTACTGAAGGTGCATAAGAACCCACAGAAACCACCGGGGCGCCCTATAATATCAGGATGCGGCTCCCTCCTGGAACCCATATGCATATGCAAATACGTAGAATTTTTTTTGAAACCTCTGGCCGAAACTACAGCAACGTATGTGAGAGATACACGAGACAAATGTCTTGAGCAAAGGTTTGTCATTCGTGCCGACATCACATGCTAACAAGTTCAACATGTGAAAAACCCCCTCCACCAACAATACAGACACTATGGAATTTACCAGTCATAGTGGGACACTACAAATGCACCAGATGTAAAGCCTGCGCCATATCTCTAGAAACTAAAACTTGGACATACAGAAACAACACGTTTGAATTGAAATCTCACACTAATTGTAACACCAGTGATGTGATATATGCCATTATCTGACCGTGCAACCTTGCCTACATAAGCCAGACCAAACAGAAAATAAAAAAACGCATCCTACAACACTGCAGCCGCATCAGATGCCAAACAGTAGGAGCACCACTGGTCGAACACTTTCGCACTAAAGAGCACAGTCCAGAATCAATGAAACGGCTAGTACTTGAAAGAATAACGCTTGGCCCAAGAGGCGGGGACCTCAGCCCCATCATGAACATAGGGGAATGTAAGTGGATGCATCAATTGGACACAGTGGAGAACGGCCTCAACGAACTGGATGCCACTTATGCTCAAATGGCAGGCCGTGAACCTGAATAGGAGGATCTGGGCCTTAGCACATGATGAATACACATGCACTCACAAGATCTCACTTTGGAGCTATACATAGAACACAGACAACGACACACTGCTCCATTTGTGTATCTTATCCCCCTATAATGTACAGAATGTAAGAACTTTTTGCTGACATTTGAACCTACAAGCCTGACATCTGCGTGTCTCTCTCAGGTATTATCTTGCCGGCAATATGAACATTGTACCGATAGACCATGTATGGCATGATAATATACATATTATAACATATCATACATATACATATTATGACTGTTCATTCTAAACACGTAAAGTATGTCTAATGTGTTCTGCGATTTACATTATGAAACTATACTGGTTGATAGTACTAACAGAACTAATATATAGGCATAAAAAAGAGGCTCAATGTACCGACATTTCATGAATCATATATCAACCCAGGTCTAACGATGTAAAATGTTATCTCAAACTTTTGCTTAACTACGTCAAATGCCGCGGGTGGCACGCTGGCATTAGTGGATGCACAGATGGAGAGGGATAACATGAACGTGAATACTTGAGACATCACGATATCATTGTATAATGAGACGCTTGTAACGCCTGTGTCCTTTCATTTACATTTCGCAAGCTGTGAATAAATATTTCAACAGGGAATGGCAATAGTAATCGAGTACACACGTAGAACATGTCTGTTTGTTTTTAAGTAGGTTTGTTTTTAAGTAGTTTTAGCATGGTCGTTTTTATGCTAAACAGCAATCACAGATCACGTACATTACTTAGACATCAGGCCACCCGGTCGACATACCCATTGGTTAGCCGACTACCGAGCCCCTGCCGGTATCAAGCGGCCGCGCCGCGTGCAGAGGCCATGCCCCCCGCCGCCAGTGAAGCAGATAGGACAGCATCTCTGCTTGTCAGAACGATCATCGTAGGAGACGAGGTAAGACCAGACAGCACCACTGCCTGTAGCTAGTTCTTCCGTAGCCGTTAGTCCATGAGACAGTGAGGGCACAATGCTTTTGTTTGGTAATTCATGACCGTATGTCAACTAGTACAGTAATAGGGCACTTCTTGTGCCCGATGCCGTCATTAGCATCCTGATAACTATACGTTTTTTTATGGGCTGTGTGCAGATTTTGCAATCAGCAACTGACTATCACTTTCCGTGACTATGCCTCATTAATGCTAAATCTGGCATTTTGAAAACACAGGTGCCGGTTTACTGATCGGACTCGTTTTTAGCACATTGGGTGGTTCTTCCACTGCGGGTTTTGTGTAGAACTTGTATTTAGCCACTGACTATTCTTATCGTGAATATGCCTCATCAATGCTAATTCAGGCATTCTGACAACCTAGAAGCCGGTTAACCGATCTGACTCGTTTTTAACGCATTTGACGGCTCTTCCACTGCGGGTTGAGGGTAGAACTTGTATTTAGCCACTGACTATCCCTACCATGAATATGCCTAATTTAAGGCTAATTTAGGCACTTTGCATACACACGAGCCTCTTTACCGATTTGACTCGTTTTTGCACACTCGACGGCCTTCCACTGTCATTAGACGAGTCACTAACTAAAAGTGTGAGTTCCTTTGCCTAATCGCCGAGCACAGACCAACTCACCGGTTATTTTGCTGATTAGGGGCTCAATGTATCCCAATAGTAGCAACAATACGTCTACCCCATAGTAATCCACCGCATGACATTCCCACTCGGTAGGGTTTCTTAACATGCCCTGTCCCAAAAAACGCACCTTACCCTAGTTTTAATATATGACCGTTTTTTTCAAGATGCTGGTGCCGACTGATTAGCGACACACTACCGAAAATCTTAAAAACCCGATTGACACTGTGACATAAGATGCGGGTGCCGACTGCTTAGCGGCACACTACTGCACAATCCAAATAACCGGATTAATACTAATATTCAGGAAGCATCCTTGGAAGAGTTTCCTGCGCATGCCCTAGTGAGTCTCCCTCATTATCATTTGTTTTTACTCACCTAGAACATACATATGTTCTCTTGATGTATAACCTGATGATCACACCTTACAGATACGGCTGAGCGTTGCTGCCGCCACCCAAGATCGGACACTCAGAGCCAACTTTATAAGTAGGTACATTCCAGGTTACTTTAGTATTAGTAGACCCCCTTTTTAGATTCGTACTGAATTACATTTATGGTTTCAGGTGCTCTACCATCACATCCTGTCCTGAGGAAGACCCCAGAATGAGGAATCACTAACCCTTAACAACCATGGGTCGAAACGTTGACAACCATACTATTATCAACATAGACCATAGGACTGGAAGAAATCAATCAATGTTGCCCTATGTGTAATGTTCTGTAAAGGGAACTATAGACCTAAACTAGGCTGTAAAGGTTCCGTTGTACATAATTGAATTGTGTTTATATCACATCACCTTTACCCTGTCCCTCACAGACCCAATCACCCCCAATTCCCTTCAAATCTTCTTTCTCTTCTGCACAGAGAGCACTGTATTAGACTGTATATAATGAAACTATGCAGAAATCACACTGTATACAATGAAACTATGCAGAAATCGCACAAATGTACATGAATATTCTGAATTATAAGAGCATGTACTGATGACTTGATTGAATGAATTAAATTCATGTTTTTGATACAAATAATTTGAATCACTTCATGGTCTACTGTTTAACTGAGTTCTAACACTCAATCACTACATCGACCATCTCGCTAATGTACTAATGATATCACCCAGGTCTGTTAGTTTTAAGGGCCAACCCCGTTAAAACTTAACAGCCTCGTCGGAGGGGGCGGAAGGCGGAGAAGAGTGAAAGGATCTCTCCATTATCACTCCCCCTTCACCGCAAAGTCGGTGCTATGCCTAGAATGCTTTGAACCACGATCTCAGTAGAGGCATCGCGGTGAGCCGCCGATCATACCCGCAAAGGTTTGTAACGTTGTGTGCGCGCCATGAAGTCAGGAACAAGTGATTTACAGGTCTGTACGCAAGTCAACCGGACGAATGTGAGGTAGTTACATTATACATGGTGGCCCAGGAAGTGGCTGATAAGCGTGATGATGTTTGCAAAATCCTAATCTAAATGATGCCCTCCCTCCGGTCCAAAGCGGACCCTCATAATAATTTTATTTGGCAATTTACTCACGTTTGGTAGAGCTGTGTGGCTCCTTCGTGACCTACCCACACTGCTGGATCCGGGAGGTGCCGGCGTACTGGGTGGTAGCCATTTAGTAGTCGTCAGTGTCATGTGACGTGGGGCGTGTCATGTTATTAGTCACATAGGTGTATAGAGTAATGGCGGTGGCCATTACAGAGTGGTGTGTTCACTCATTGTGTTTGATAGTATCGATGTTGCTCGACAGGCTGTTACTAAGGCTACTTCATTTGTAAGCCCATTTTTATTCCAGTTATATCCAGGACCAGTTTAATAATAAGGCTCTGGCCAGGAAGGGGAGTGTCCAGACATATCTTTAATAAAAACAAATGGCAAAGAGAAATGGATAATGAATCAATACCAAGAATTTTTAATTATCCAGAATGTGGACATGGCTATGTCTGGTGCCCAAAACTTGGTCGAGAGTGTTGGTAACATAAGTGCAGGATCTGTGGTATACAGGATGTAGTCTTAGGGCTTGATACTGCTCCAGGGGATTGTTTCATTCAGACCTATGTTGTCTGTAGAAAGGCGATGTATCCACCTTTGTTCTTTGGTGAACAGGCTTTTTCTGCAGGATCTGGGATTGTCCTCAAGTACCAGCCATTTAATGGAGTCTGGTGGGTGGTTTTGTTCATGGAAATGAGTGCACACTTTAGTGTTAGTTTTCCTGCAGCGAAAATGACTGCCGTGTTCTGTGAGCCGTATTTTAATGGGGCGGGTAGTCATGCCCACATAGTAGAGGCCGCATGGACAGATCAAGAGATAAATGCAGTTTGTGGCGTTGCAGTAAGTGTGCCCTCCCATTTCCCAGGTAAATGAGTTGTTCAGTGTAATTGTTTTTTGCACAGTGGTCATTGCGCATACGCTGCATGACCCGCAGGGGTAGTGTCCCTTTACTGCTGGTAGTTGCCATAGGGTTGTTTGTTGGGCCACAGTTTTTCTCTTAGGTCTAGTCTGGATCAGGATGTCCTTGATGTTTCTAGAGCATTTGAACGCGAAGCGTGGACGTTCAAACAGAGGGACCCTGTATTGAGGATGTGCCAATGTCTCATCAGTGTCTTTTTGAGTTTGTTGGAGATTGGTGTGAAAGTGGTCACGCACGTCAGCACCTCGCTGTCAGCAGGGCCCTGTGTCTTGTGTTTCAACAGACCCTCTCTATGGTTGTTTCGTGCTCTCTTTCTCGCAAGGGAAACGTTCCTCTGTGGGTAACCTCTTGCGGAAAGATTGTGTGCTAGTCCTGCGGACTCAGCTTTGTACGCTTCAATAGTGCTGCTGTTCCTCCTGACCCTGAGGAACTGCCCGAAGGGAAGGTTCTCTTTCAGTGCTTTTGGGTGGTGGCTACTGAAGTGTAGGAGGCTATTCCTGTAAGTACTTTTCCTGTACATGGAGGTGGAGATGGTATTGCCCACAATCTTAATCGTGAGGTCCAAGAAGGCTATGAGTGTTGGGGAAGCTGTGATAGTGACCTTGAGGAAAGGATTAAGATTGTTAATCCAAGTGAAGAAGTCATTGTAGGACTCATTGTCGCCTGTCCAGAAAATCAAGATGTCGTCTATAAACCGTTTCCACAGTAAGATGTTGTTGTGGTATGGGTTAGAGTTGTGGAAGATGTGTTTACCTTCAAAGGCTGCCATGTAGAGGCAGGCCACACTAGGGGCAAAGGTACTCCTTTCCAAGCATTCCACATGGACAGAATAACTGGATTGTAATCATTAATGTATTTTGATTCTTCGCATCTTCTTAAATTGTAGGTATTTTTTGGAGACTTTCTTGTGATGGTAAGTCGCATAGCTGACATAAAACTGTTCACTCTTCCTTTGGATATTACAGGATGTGGAAATGCAAAATGACATTTAGTATAGAACTTATCCATAGACTTGTACTTTCGTCGACAGTATTTTTCACATCGATGGCTTTGGAATCGTAAGACTTTTTGTCTTAAATTGTTTTCTTCTGTGCTTTTGGGTATAGCACATGTAGCATATTCGTCAATAAAAGACAAAACAGTATCATTCAAATCTGTTCCGAATTTAGGGGCATCCTTGATCCATAACAGCACATGTATATGAGGAGCACCTCCTGTTTGCTACTCCTTTCTCCAAAAGAAATCCACAACTTCTCCAAGAGGAGGATTTTGTTTATTGCAGATAAAATACATCATAGCTTCAAATCTATGATTGAAATACCTGCATACATTAACAGGATCCAAAGAGCACAATTCACCTGGTGTCTTGTAATCAATATTTTTTATATTGGAATTTGCCTCTCGAAGAAATTCAAGTAAATCATCCCAAGCGTACTCAGCACAGCTTAGGGTTAGGAACCATATAGGAGTTCCTAAGTTCCTTAGCATACATTTAAGTTCTCCATGACGACGGTACCAATATTCATTAGTCCCACGCTGACATGCCATCAGATTAATCAGCTGAGATTCGAAATGATCATCTCTCTGGTACACTTTATCCATAAAATCCTTTGCAGAAACATTTTGCAGATGTACTCCTGTTTTCAATATGTGATTGACTGCATATGAAAGTCCAGACAAGTCACTCTCAAACAAAAGATGAAATATATATGGGATACATTGTCGAAATCTTGGATCTTCTGCATACAATCTTGTTGTCCGATATTCAGATGCAGGAACCTGCACAGGTCATTCATCATATCGTCCTCCTTTTCCTATTGGGAACAACTGCGGAAAACAACGAGCTTCCAACCTTTCTTCCCATACACTCATGGGACTTCCCTTTGCTTTTTCATTTGGAATAATTAAATAGTATTCCCCATAACTTCTTTTGAATGAAATGGATGTACACTGTAATGTTCATAGATTTCTTCACTTCTGGACATGTCCACTTTCTCAATTTGTCCACTTGACGTTTCAGTATCTTCTGCTGAAAGTATTTCTTCTTCTCCCATATACACATTTTTATAGTAGTCATTGTTTTGTATCAGATACAAACTCGCCTTTTGCACTTTCCTAACATCCACTTATTCCTGCCAGATTTTCTCACTCTTACGGGTCGATTCCGATCCGATAAAAAGCGTTCCGAATCGTCGTACGGAGCGTTTTTTCCCCGTACGAATCGTACCTGTAAACGTCCCGTACGTACGACGAAGTACGATTCGTACCAGGAGCCGTACTCCATACGAGTCGTACAAGACACCGTACGACTCTAATCTCCGTACGATTCTCCCTCGGAACCCGCTGTACGCGACATCTGTACGGTTCGCGACTGGTTTCTACGACCCAGCAAGTACGATACGTGTCGGGTACGCACCGTACGACCCTTTTTCTACGGGAGCTGAAAACAGCCGTAAAAGCAGAGTTTGCGCCGAAACAGGTACGGAACGCCCCCCCCCATGATCGCAGGGGTACGCACCGTACCCCTGCGATCATGGGGTGTATGAACCGTACTCCCTTTGTACGATTGGTGTACGAGCCGTACCACCATTGTACAATCGATGTACGAGCCGTACCCCCATTGTACGATCGGTGTACGAGCCGTACCCCCATTGTACGATCGATGTACGAGCCGTACCCCGTGTACGATCGGTGTACGAGCCGTACCCCCATTGTACGATCAGTGTACGAGCCGTACCCCCATTGTACGATCCCCATGTACGATCGGTGTACGAGCCGTACCCCCATTGTACAATCGGTGTATGAGCTGTACCCCCATTGTACGATCGGTGTACGAGCCGTACCCCCATTGTATGATCGGTGTACGAGCCATACCCCCATTGTACGATGGGTGTACGGCTCGTACACCAATCGTACAATGGGTGCACAGCTCGTAAACCGATCGTACAATGGGGGTACGGCTCGTACACCGATTGTAAAATGGGGTTACGGCTTGTACACCGATCGTACATGGGGTACGGCTCGTACACCGATAGTACAATGGGGGTACGGCTCGTACACCGATTGTACAATGGGGGTACGGCTCGTACACCGATCGTACATGGGGTACGGCTCGTACACCGATCGTACAATGGGGGTACGGCTTGTACACCGATCGTACAATGGGGGTACGGCTCGTACACCCCATGATCGCAGGGGTACGGTGCATACCCCTGCGATTATGGGGGGTACGGACCGTACGGTGTGTATGTGTTTGTGTGCTTTTCCGTACGACTCGCCCTTACCTGACGTGGACCGTACGAATCGCGTCCTCATACCCCGGTCCGGATCGTACTCGTTGGGTCGTACGGCATGTGTACGAGTCGTACGGTATGTGTACGAGTCGTACGGTTCACGGTTTCAGCCTTGCAATACGTACGGATTGCGACGATTCGGACGGATTCACGGAATACGGATCGTACTTTGCGACTCGGACGGACGGGTACGATTCGTACGGAGAGGACTCCGGATACAAATCGTACGGACGGTTGTTTTCCCGAATCGGAATCGACCCCAGTGTAGGCACGCCATTAACTAGAATAACTAGTGGTTCATTTTCTACACACTCTACACGAATAGTTCCAACATTTTTCTTTAAATCTAGAGGTAAATATACAACCCTTCCTTTTCATCCCCTCAGTAAATCTGAAGGAGGCAATTTACCTGTTTTGGGCCCAATACGAACAATAGCCTGAAACAGGTGCACACATTGAATGAGAATAGATTCATACGTATTTAAATCTAACAATTCTGGAGGAATAGTTACCAACTCAAGATTATTATGGATAGCTCTAGCAGGCATTTTATTCTCATCTAATTTATTATAACAATATTTACAAATACGCTGATCAGAACCCAAATCAAAACAATTCTCTACCAACAAATAGTTCACCGACAACAAATACAAGAATAATTTGGTCTTTCACCTGAAATCATCTTATATTTTGTAATTTGTTCCTCAAAAATTTTTGTAGTAATATGTTGCACATTCTCTTCAACATTTTCTTCTATTAATGTCTCAGTTTCTACAGTCTCTTGTTCAGGGCCAAAGTAACAAAACTCAATTTCATCACAAACCTTCTTCACATCTGAAACAGACCCACGCAAAAGAGCACTGTTCAACTCATTTAATTTTAGTGCTGGACTTTTTGCATAATACAATTTTCTGACTAACTTCCGCATTTGCGAATGATGTACTGCTAACATCCTGAAATGATGAAAGAAGAAAAACACTTTGACATACTTTTCTAGAAAGACAAGCCAGAGAATGACCTTGCAAACCAGTATTTTTTCTCACTCTTCAAGGGTCTAGTCCTTGCAACATCTTAATCTTTTGTTTAACACTTTTTTTTTACTATATTCTCATAAGAAATTGCATAAAATATCAATAGATTCTTGTTGTACACTACAAATACTACTACAATCCCAAGTGTACACTGGGGCTTTAGGACTTCTCCCTAGAACTTCATCAGCTAACACTTCTTCTGTATTTCTGGGAACCATCTTCTCTTTCTGAATTGGACAACCATTTCTAACTTCATAAGCTCAACCACTGGTATCAACTGCATGCAATAAATCATTGGTCTGAAAATAACTCTCCATTACAGAAAGGCTCTGAACTTGAACTGTGTTTCCATTCAGCCCAAAAAAATCACAAAAATTAGTTCTGTTAATTACTCTTTTCCTCTTACTTTTGGCCTTCAATAATTCATTGAATGGTTTATCTAGTGATCGAATTCTGTTTAAAACTAAAATGAAAAGTTATCTTTTTACTTCAAAAGCCTTTTCAACAATGGATTCAATATGCTTCTTCTTTTTATAAAATAGTCACCTCTTTCAACAAGTTATGTATCACTCTATTCAAAAAACTTTTTTACATATTTCTTTATACTGATTTTGTCTTCTTTTACCTTACGTTGTACCTTTAGACTGTAAATGTACTTTTTTTCCTTTCTTGTAATTGTATTATTTTTTCTGCTTGAATGATTCTCACTTGTTTCCACAGTCTGCACACTGTTTGAGGGCTTAGAAAGTTTTTTAATAAATTCCTTAGTTGTTTTACCGGGAGATATTTTCTTTTTACCCACATGATGTTGGTCATCCAATACTTGTTGTTGAATTTTCTTCAAATAATTGTCTTTTTTCCGTCCTTTACTCTTTCTTGATTTTTCAGGCATGATAACTTTATTTTAATGATGATAAACAATGTCTGTAAAAAAATAAACATAAATAAAAGTATTTTAATAAATATATAAATTATACTTTTCTATTAGTATACAAACACATTCTATATAAAACATCATTTAACCACTTTCTTTTCTCATCACTAATAGAAATTGTAATTTAAGGTGTATACATAACTGTATAGGAATGCAAAGGGAGTAACATGGTGTTTGCTGCAGTCTATGGATACTGACAGGGGAATTGTAGGTCTGAAACACAATTGTGTACTTGGTTAAAGCACTACATGCATAGTGCATAGGAGTTTGAAGCAGTCCATGTACTAAAGCCTAGCTCACTGCATGAGTACATGGCTACTAACTGAATAATTATACTAGTACAAGCACAGACACTGGGGGAATGTATAATTGGTTGAGTTTTCCTTCAGTGAATGGATTAGTACATGGTGCTGAAAAGGTCACTAGAGGAGCACAAGGGGAGTAACAGGGTGTTTGCAGCAGTGTATCAATACTTACTGGTGAATTCTAGACCTGAAACACAATTGTGTACTTGGTTAGAGCATTATATGCCTAGTACATAAGAGTTTGAAGCAGTTCATGTCCTAAAGACTGACTCGCTGCATGAGTACATGGATACTGACTGAATGATTGGAGTAGCATAAGGAGAGACACTCAGTGAATTTATAATTGCTTAAGTTTTCCTTCAGTGAATGGATTAATACATGGCGTTGAAAGGGTCAGTAGAGAAGTGCAAAGGGAGTAACAGTGTGTTTGGTGGACTGTATGGATACTGACTGGTGAAATGTATGCCTAAAACACAAGTGAGAAGATGGTTAGAACACTACATGCATAGTGCATAGGAGTTTGAAGCAGTACATGTGCTAAGGCATGAATTACTGCATGAGTACTTGAATAATGACTGAATGATTACAGCACTACAAAGACACATGAAGTTACCAAATGCTTCCCTCACAATGCTTCACAAATGCACACACACTCACAGTGTGATTCTAGACAAGCAACACTATTCACTAGTCTAGAAGAGCTAAGTTGACTGCACACATTCCACATATTTCATTACTGCACTTTAGAGTAGAAGCCTGACCCATTTTCAAATACATAAACAATGCTGCTTTCAAATTCTACCAAAACTTGTCAACAGGATAGGTTTTTAACCAGTTATATATCTGCAAACACATGAAGTATCTAAAGGCTTCTGTCACAGCGGTTCCCAAATGTACACAGACTCTCAGTGTGATTCTAGACAAGCTAGACTATCCCTTGGACTTTATCAAAACACATTTCCTGATCTAGAAAAAGTAAGGTGACTACACACATTCCACATATTTCAGTACTGCATTTTAGTGTCAAAGCCTAACTCATTTTGCAAATACATAAGCAATGACTATTTTCTAATTATACCAAAACTTGAGAACAAGATAGGTTTTTAAGCAGTTATGTGTCTGCAAACACATGAACCACCCAAATGCTTCTCTCGCAATTGTCCCAAATGCACACAGACTCACAGGGTGATTCTAGACAAATAACAGTATCCCTTGGAATTTACCCAAAAACATTTAGTAGTCTGGAACAGGTGAGATGACTGCACACATTCCACATATTTTAGAACTGCACTTTACTGTGGAAGCCTAACTCGTTTTGCAAATACATAAGCAATGACTGGTTTTTAATTCTACCAAAACTTGACAACAGGATACGTTTTTAAGCAGCTATATGTCTTCAAACACATGAAGTACCCAAATACTGATCTCACAATGGTTCCCAAATGCACACCGACTCACTGTGTGATTCTAGACAAACAAAACTTTCACTTGGACTTCATCAAAACACATTCACTAGTTTGGAAGAGATAAAGTGGATATACACATTCCACATATTTTAGAACTGCAGTTTACTGTGGAAGCCTTACTAAATTTTGCCAATACATAAACAATGACTGGCTTCTAATGCTACTAAAACTTTACATCATTACAAGTTTTAAAGCAGTTAGCCGTCAACAAACACACAACGTTACCAAATGCTTCTCTCACAATGGTTCCCAAATGAACACAGTCTCACATTGTGATCCTAGACAAGCAAGACTACTCCCTGGACTTTACCAGGAGAAACACATCAATCTTATTAAAAACAAACACACCACATACAAACCCTCACAAATTAATAACTCACCTTCCAAATTGATCTGTAGATTAAGAAGTATGTCACTCACACACCAGATTTTCTTATACAGAATCACTGTACTGTACTGCTATTAGAAAAACCCCAAAATGGCAAACTTTCACTCTCATTCCGCACACATATGCATGTAAATATCAAATCACATTGCTTCCCACATTAATTCAAAAGCTAACACACATTTCTATTGGTTACACATTTCAACCCTTTCCACTTTACATAAGTTTGAACCCTACCCCAATCTGCTTACTGCCTGTTACCATGGTAATAGTTCACGGAACACTCAACTCAGCCCACATGTCACAAATTCAGCACACAATGTTGCTAATCCAAACAGCAAGTGTGCTTCACTTTTCAAAATATCACCTTATCCTATGTAATGTTCCTTTCAAACAGTTGTTCCTTAGAAACATCTCACATCTCAAACTGCCATTTCACATATAGACACCTTCTGAGTGCATCCAGTCCTCCCTTCAAGATGCTTAGAGTGTGGATTGTGGGACACACCTATATTATTTTCTGGATACAAAGGTATGCAGAAAATAGAGGCATTGACAAAGACCTAGCTTTGCCAAATGTAGACGTTAAATGGATTGGACAGAACGGGTTAAAGTGGCACCAATTGATGCCATTGGTTAAATCCTTTTTGCATCTCCAAAACCCTGACCTCATAATTGTGCACTGTGGTGGCAATGACCTAGGCACTTTGACTGGGGTTAGTCTGGAAATGCTTATGAAGGACACCTTTAAAGAATGTATGTCACTTTTCCCCCAAATTGCTTTTGTCTATTCTAACATATGCCAAAGGCAGAAATGGAACTGATCCAATCAATTTTGTCCACAGATTGAGAAAGCTAGGAAACATGTTAATAAATCCCAAGAACTAAACACATAAGCTTGATGTATATCTGAAAAATATTACTTTTTTTTTGCTTGGAGTCGCGCACCCACCGTGAGAGGAGTCGTGCACCCAACGTGTTGAAGTCGTGCACCCAAAGCGCTGGAGTCGCGCACCCTACACTTTAGAAGTCATGCATCCAGCGTGTGAACACCAGGGGGCTGCGCTGAGTGCGCAACTCCTAATTATACCATAAAAAATAAAACAGCACCTATCACTAATTTCTATTCTTCCCGGGAACCCCATTCCCCGGGGCTTATATACAACGTTGGGGACCGTGGGGGGAGCCCCAATGCCCCCATAGTCCCAGCCGGCTCCCCGTGTCCTTCGACAGTTGGCAGCCAATTAGCATGCAGCTCGTGATCGTGAGGGTGCGCTTAGGGTGCGCTCAGGATGCGCGGATCCACCGCTGCCATAGATATGTATGTGATTTTAATTGTTATTTTCTCAGAAACTACTGAACGGATTTACACCATTTAAGCAAAAGGCACGACTCTGAACCAAGGTCTACCTCTCTGCCAAATTTGGTGTAATTTGGTTCAGCAGTTCGGGCTGTAGCCCCGGCTAAAGGTTCCTAAAGGAAATTGCATGGGGAAAACACGTTTTGGCACCCCCTTTTTTCTCGGTCTCCGTTTGACGAATCACCACGAGACTTTTAGGATAGGAACGGACTAGAGCGCCCCACCAGTTTTGAAAATTACACGATGATTCGTCAACCGGTGCCCAAAGTTATTCCAAATAGAATGTTGCGGATTTCCTTTGGAAACTAGGTCTTAACTATAACTACCTACTGGCGACCGCCAGTAGGTAAAATAAATATATATATATATATATATATATATATATATATATAAATATATACGTCACGTGACCAAGCCTTAGTGGCGAAACGCGTCGGCAGGCAGCTACTTGATTTTGTGCCTTAAATAAACACCATTTGAGCATCCAGAACGCAGCCTGTGGTTTTCTTCGTGAAAGGGAGAGATTTGGATCGTGATATATATATATATATATATATATTCACTGAAAAAACCATAGGTTATAGACCATATATAGTTAGGAATTAGCATTTAAAAAACCTTATTTTACTCACACAAAACCATTGAAATTCCATATATAGTTAGTTGCACTAACTATATATTGCGCACCCGCAATCCACTGCTGATCATGTCACATATTACATCATTCATGACATGGTCAGTGACATCACTGATGACATCACTGATGACATCTCAAATGACATCACTGATGACATCACTGATGACAACATCCAGTGACTATGTTTCTGTAAAGTTAAAATATGTCTTACATATTGAAGAATGAGTGGATGTATAAGTGTCTGGACGAAGGATTTAGTAGGTGCATGACTGAATGTATGAGTGAGTGATTAAATGTGTCTCACTGAGTGCATGGGTTAGTGACTAAACTGTCTTAATTTGTGCATCATTATGTCTGTTGTTCTGTAAACTGCTGCATGTGTTGATCAGTAGCTATATGAGTAACTATATGGGTTATTGATTGATTGCCCAAGTATTTGCATGGGAGACTGAGTGTGTGTGTGGCTGGATGGGAGGTGTGTGACTCTGTACAGATCAATGTGTACTTGTATCAATGATTGTATAAGAGAGTAAGTATGTGTTAGTATATGGTTGAAAACGTAAGGTGCTCTATGTTTAACTGTATAGAGTAGAAAATGGAAGTGTGATTGATTCTTTACAGGACTGACTAGGTGTGTGAGTAACTCCATGGATGAGTGGCAGAGTGTGAGTGTCTGTATAGGTGTATGAGTGCATATGATTGTGTTGTAAACATGAGTGATTGTATGTATGAATGATTGTATGGGTGAATGAGTGAATGTGTGTGTAGACGTAGGAATCAGTGAGTACGTATGTAGTAACTAGTATTGGTGTGTCAATGGTTTCAAAAATTATACTCTGTTTTTAACACTGGGTGAAACAGAGGTTATATTAAAATGTGAAGAGATGCATTGTATTGTCACATGAATAATATCATCAGTGATGTGGTCATTGATGTCAAATGAGATGTCATCAGTGATGTCATCAGTGATGTCATTTGAGATGTCATCAGTGATGTCATCAGTGATGTCACTGACCATGTCATGAATGATGTAATATGTGACATGATCAGCAGTGGATTGCGGGTGCGCAATATATAGTTAGTGCAACTAACTATATATGGAATTTCAATGGTTTTGTGTGAGTAAAATAAGGTTTTTTAAATGCTAATTCCTAACTATATATGGTCTATAACCTATGGTTTTTTCAGTGAATTTTCAAGGTTTTGTAAATGCTAATTCCTAACTATATATGGTCTATAACCTATGGTTTTTTCAGTGAATTTCAATGGTTTTTTAATAGCAAATATCATAAGCTGTCGAATGTCAAGTACGTGGTAAGTGAAAACATTTTCGTGTTTATGCACACTGATCTGCTTTGAATGGTACCCCCCCCCCCTCATTTCTATTAGGAGTACTCTCTCTTTGCAGATAGTGAAAGGTAGTTAACGCAGGCCTTTGCCCCCGTTGTAATCCGTCGTGCCTGCTTCTCTCTCCATTTGATTGATTGTTATCCAAGTATTTACTGTTTTAGAATTAGTTCTCTTTGGTTCATTCTCTATTTACAAACAAACACAGAGTCGCAATACTCTGTTTAGTCTTTGCAGATAACGAAAAATCGTGTAAAAAAAAGAAAAGGAATCGAGCAAAATCAGTAGGCCACTAATGGGATCTCTTTTTGACCTCGCTAAAATAGAAACATTAGGAACAACCCCTCATGACAAATACAAAACTAGTGAGATGAACTGAACTCCACACAATGATGGCTGCAAAACAGCTCGGCTCCGCCACCCACCCCGCCCAAAATAACGATAAAGAGCGGCTGCCATGATTGGTTGCGGAATGGCCACGACGGAGCTACGAAATGATGCTGCTCTCATGCTAACCCCAGCTTCAGTCTGAAACATCCAGAAACACTGTAGACTACCAATTCGATCAGTTCCGGTAGCGCCCCAATGTAACCCGGTAGAGAAGAACTAGCCCTCCCCTCTTTGACTGATGGTTCTTGTTGCCTGTCCCTTCTGTTCTCATTTAACAGAACTATTTAGCCTGCTGAAAGGGGTTGTGTTCCGACCGCTGGTTGGTGGAGACATTTTGACTATATTCTGGACCTGCGTTGTCGCGTAATGCGTCATATGACGCGCCGCGTTAGCGCATCCGGAAGTCATCCGGGGCGCGCAGCGCGTAACGTAAGCATAACAAGTCATGTGACTTGTTAATAAAACTTTTCATTGGTTCATTTTACTTTTCTTATTGTAATGATGAAAGGCTTGGTCATATGACCTAAAAATTACGCTTTTCATTACTTCCGAACATTATTTTTTCTTAAATATATGTTATAATGTTCCAGACTAATGTACTTTCCCGGAAATTTTACAACTGTCCTGCAAGTAAAATATATTCTTTTTTCGAGAAAAAGAGCGTTTCTTCGTCCCATGATGGAGCCGTTGAGCAAAAGAGGGTCGACCTGCTGTCTTAGTCGCCGATACGCCTGAATATGAGATTCTTATCGATCACTTTATGTTGCAGGAATAGAAAACACAACAGCCCTTGACCATTTATCTTTACTGCGTTCCTTCGTATTATACCTTTTACCCTTCATGTAATTGGTCTTCTTTATTTCACTTGCCTTTTAATGATTCTAAAACAGTGACTATTATTACAAACTTTACCAATGTATATACTACTACCATGTTTTCTTTTAAAAACCTTTATTGTGAAAATTTCATTATACAAATACGAGCCTATAACCACGTGGGCCGGCCACGGAGCAAACTGTAATCGTATGTGATGAGTAGACATTTACACTGTAGAGGAACGTAACGGGCGGGCCATTAGGTTGCAAGAACTAAGGTGTCTAACAGTTACGGAATCGGTGGACGTACATTTTATAATTAAAATACGACAGGGCCAGTTACAATAAAATTATCTAGATATACATTTGCGGGCAAGTACCATGGGTGACGTTAATTCGAACTTTCAACAGTACAGTAATCAATAACACATCAGAACTTAATATCAATAGGGATGTCGAAATATTCAATCAATTCTCGTCCCCGCCCGCCATGTGCTTCAAAACTGCATACGTATCTCGTGATTTCAAGGTTCTGCAACCAGTACACAACAAGGAGTTACGAGTCCCATTTATTCCGGCGCCATTTTGGGCGAGGACGGGCAGGTCCAGGATATAGTCAAAATGTCTCTACCAACCATCGACTATGATGATGTTCATATGCTGTATTTATTAGAGTAACACTCATCTGTCCACATGAAATTAATTTGCCACAATCTAAACATGTCATTTTAATCTTTCCAAAGTTCTTCTAAAAATTTGGGACCGTTTCCCTTGCCTCTGAAGCTCTCAGTGCCACTTCTTTGATGAATGTACTAGCAGGTCAGGGGTTCTCCTCCAAATCTCTCTTTTATGCAGCACTATAATTAATTGGTGCCACCTCTCCATATGACGATGCATGGTATAGTTACCACAACTATATTTTTTTTCGGTTCCTCTGGAGAGTTCATCGTGGCAGATGAAGCGTGTAACGTACCGGGCATTTACCTTTTTTTGCATGTACAGGAAAGGAAAAAAAAATCGAGCGTCCGAGTTCTAAGGTGTCCCAGGGCCATTTTAGTGGAGGACATGATACAGCGATAATGCCCTGGATAAGGACACTTCCTTCGGGCACCCCACGCCGTCTTTCGGCGCAGCATTGTAGGATGGCCACACCAGTGCGGCAACTTGCTAGACACCACCTCGGTGCCATCCGGATCTCGGCGCCCCACTGCAGATGAACTGCCTCCACATGGAGAAGCGGGAGAGGCTCGTTTGCGCCGCCTCCCCCCCCCCCTTCGGGCACCCCACGCCGACTTTCGGCGCAGCATTGTAGGATGGCCACACCAGTGCGGCAACTTGCTGGACACCACCTCGGTGCCAACCGAATCTCAGCGCCTTGTGTTGTCTTCCATTCCGAAAATATTGTTGGCAGCATTTTGAAAGGAAAGACAAACAGCCGTTTGTGGCCCTCACTACACCGTTCTCCTAGTGAGTCTCACATTGTTACATTTAGGAAGAATGTTGAAGAGTAGTATGTTGAAAATCTGAAGCCATTGTTATACAAACTCTCAACCAGCCTTGGATGGAAAAATCCTGAAGAATGTACAAACTGAAAACCAGTTTTTCTCTGTATAGCATCAGCAGCAACGCTTGAGTCAGCTTTGTGTGAAGCCGCCATTTTGATTCAATCAATAGCGTCCCCCTGCACACATTCAGGGACCTGGTCGTGTCTTCAGGTCAAACGGATTGTGGGACAAGATGCACAAAGGAAAAGGAAAAAAGTTCCGCCGGACCCCGGGAGGTGGCCGCCTATGTCATGGGCGATCTTAGGCCACACCAGGGCAATAGTGAAGCTGCAGCAGGTGCAAATAAGCTTCAGACAGTGTTACAAGCGCTGCTCAGAACTCTCAACTATGACACCACCTCGGTGCCATCCGGATCTTGGCGCGTTGTGCTGCCTTTGGCCCCATTCGCACATCAGTCCGCTACTGACGCCATCTCACAGGCTAATGGGGCGCCCCACGCCGACTTTCAGCATTGTAGGATGACCACACCAGTACAGCAACTTGCTAGACATCACCTCGGTGCCATCCGGATCTCGGCGCCCCACTGCAGATGAAGTGCCTCTCAACTATGACACCACCTCGGTGCCATCCGGATCTTGGCGCCTTGTGCTGGTTCCGGCCTATTCACACATCGGTCCGCTACTGACGCCACCTCACAGGCCAACGGGGCACCCCACGCCGACTTTCGGCGCAGCATTTTAGGATGGCCACACCAGTGCGGCAAATTGCTGGACACCACCTCGGTGCCATCCAGATCTCGGCGCGTTGTGCTGCCTTTGGCCCCATTCGCACATCAGTCCGCTACTGACGCCATCTCACAGGCTAATGGGGCGCCCCACGCCGACTTTCAGCATTGTAGGATGACCACACCAGTACAGCAACTTGCTAGACATCACCTCGGTGCCATCCGGATCTCGGCGCCCCACTGCAGATGAAGTGCCTCTCAACTATGAAACCACCACTGTGACATCCGGATCTTGGCGCGTTGTGCTGCCTTCGGCCTATTCGCACATCGGTCCGCTACTGACGCCATCTCACAGGCTAATGGGGCGACCCACGCCGAGTTTCAGCATTGTAGGATGACCACACCAGTGCAGCAACTTGCTAGACATCACCTCGGTGCCATCCGGATCTCGGCGCCCCACTGCAGATGAAGTGCCTCTCAACTATGAAACCACCAGAAAACGCTTGAGTCAGCTTTGTGTGAAGCCGCCATTTTGATTCAATCAATAGCGTCCCCCTGCACACATTCAGGGACCTGGTCGTGTCTTCAGGTCAAACGAATTTGGGACAAGATGCAGAAAGGAAAAGGAAAAAAGTTCCGCCGGACCCCGGGAGGTGGCCGCCTATGTCATGGGCGATCTTAGGCCACACCAGGGCAATAGTGAAGCTGCAGCAGGTGCAAATAAGCTTCAGACAGTGTTACAAGCGCTGCTCAGAACTCTCAACTATGACACCACCTCGGTGCCATCCGGATCTTGGCGCCTTGTGCTGGTTCCGGCCTATTCACACATCGGTCCGCTACTGACGCCACCTCACAGGCCAACGGGGCACCCCACGCCGACTTTCGGCGCAGCATTGTAGGATGGCCACACCAGTGCGGCAAATTGCTGGACACCACCTCGGTGCCATCCAGATCTCAGCGCGTTGTGCTGCCTTCGGCCTATTCGCCACAAGTGCGCACGCAACTCAGCTGCATAGCGAGTGAAACACCAAGGGGCGCCCCACTGCAGCCGAGGAACCTCCATCTTGGGGGCGACGCACAGCATCACATTGCTTTCCAATGCAGTCAGATCCTCAAACAGCCCCCACTGACTGACGCGAACTCACAGGCCAACGCGGCGCCCCACGCCGACTTTCGGCGCAGCATTGTAGGATGGCCACACCAGTGCGGCAAGTTGCTGGACACCACCTCGGTGCCATCCGGATCTTGGCGCGTTGTGCTGCCTTTGGCCCCATTCGCACATCAGTCCGCTACTGACGCCATCTCACAGGCTAATGGGGCGCCCCACGCCGACTTTCAGCATTGTAGGATGACCACACCAGTACAGCAACTTGCTAGACATCACCTCGGTGCCATCCGGATCTCGGCGCCCCACTGCAGATGAAGTGCATCTCAACTATGAAACCACCACTGTGACATCCGGATCTTGGCGCGTTGTGCTGCCTTCGGCCTATTCGCACATCGGTCCGCTACTGACGCCATCTCACAGGCTAATGGGGCGACCCACGCCGAGTTTCAGCATTGTAGGATGACCACACCAGTGCAGCAACTTGCTAGACATCACCTCGGTGCCATCCGAATCTTGGCATCTCAACGCCTAGTGGTATCTTCCATACAGAAAATATTGTTACGCTACCTTTGGCCCCATTCGCACATCAGTCCGCAACTTAGACATCACCTCGGTGCCATCCGGATCTTGGCATCTCAGCGCCTTGTGGTGTCAGTCAGAAAATATTGTTGCGCTGCCTTTGGCCCCATTCGCACATCAGTCCGCTACTGACACCATCTCACAGGCCAACAGGGCGCCCCACGCCGACTTTCAGCATTGTAGGATGGCCACACCAGTGCGGCAACTTACTAGACACCACCTCGGTGCCATCCGGATCTTGGCGCGTTGTGCTGCCTTCGGCCTATTCGCACATCGGTCCGCTACTGACGCAAACTCACAGGCCAACGGGGCGCCCCACGCCGACTTTCAACATTGTAGGATGGCCACACCAGTGCTGCAACTTGCTGGACACCACCTCGGTGCCATCCGGATCTTGGCGCGCTGTGTTGCCTTCGGCCTATTCGCACATCGGTCCGCTACTGACGCCGCCTCACGTGCCAACGTATTTTCTCCGCATTTTATACCCTATGCCGCATAACAGGTCATGTGACTTGTTTATAAAACTTTTCATTGGTTCATTTTACTTTTGGTTTCCTAATGATGGAAGGCTTGATCATATGACCTAAAAACAACACTTTTCATTGGATGAAAACTTTTTTTTTTTCCAAACGATGAAAGCCCCACCTTGTTTCTGGATGTTTCAGACTGAAGCTGGCGTCAGCATGAGAGCACCACCATCTCGTAGCTCCGTCGTAGTCATTCCGCGAGCAATCATGGCAGCCGCTCCCCACCAGAAGCCTGCAGGAGTCGGGGCCCCCAAAACTTTTGATGAATTCTCAAGGCGGAGGGGACGCTTTCGAGAATGGGGTCCAAGACCTAGCAGACAAGCATCCGATTTCCAAGGTGTCCCAGGGCCATTTCAGTGGACCAGGCCCAAAAAGGAAAGAGCCTGCCGCCATTTTGAGAGTCCTGTGACAGCCGCCTATCGCTGCACCGCAAGAGTGGGCGCAACTCAGCTGAATTGCGGCTTTTGACACAGTGGACCAAAAACGGACGGAATGGCAACTGAAACGGTAAAGGGGCGCCCCACTACAACAGATGACACTCCACCTGGAGAGGCCCGTTCACGCCGCCTCCCCCGGGGCGCCCCACGCCGTTATTCGGAGCAGCATTGTAGGATACCAAAACCAGTGCGGCAACTTACTGGACATCACCTTGGTGCCATCGTTCTGCTGCCTTGGAACTATTCGCACAACAGTTTGCTACTGAAGACCCACCCCCCGCGACGCCCCACGCCGTTATTTGCTGGGTGGCAACTTACTAGACATCACTTTCGTGTCATCTAGATTTCAGCGCGTTCTGCTGCCTTGGAACTATTCGCACAACAGTTTGCTACTGATGACCCGCCCCACGCCGGAAATCTGGACGTTGTGCTGCGTTGGGACTATTCGCACAGCCGACCGCTACTTCGTTGTTTTTCCCTAAAAATGTTTATATGTTATTACTATTTTTGTTTTCTTGTATATATTTATAAATTATTAAAGTTTTATAATCTTACTACTTTGTCGGAGTGCTATATATTTTTAATGTGACACATAATTGTAAAAACTTTGATGTACAAAGAGTCATCCCTGGAATCTTCCGCTTCACGCTCGGTCCCCTCCCCAATCACAATACAGGATGGTTTTCAGATAATAGCAACGCTTCTGCTGTGACGGATCTCATCGAGTGTGGGCCTTGATCTACTATAACTCCTTTGAAGAGGGGTGAATCTTTACAGCTGTGGCCATAAACTACATCTGCAGGGCTAGCTGATACCCTAGGACCAGCCTGGACAATCGGACACAGAGGAAAAGGAGTGTCAGAGGGTGCAGTAGTGAATAGAGCGAAAGGGAGGTGTCGGGCGGGCACAGGGTGTGATTCTCAGGAAAGAGCAGCGCAGATGGGGGGAGGTTTATTACCCATGCATAAGACAGAGAGCGGGGGTGACCACTGCCTGGGGGAGATGCTTGCGAGGGTGGGGAGCCATGCTAAGGATCGACAGCGTGCACAGAGTGGGTCTGGTCAAGGCATCTAAAATGGCTGCCGTGCACGACAAAAGTGTGGCATTTGAAAAAAGACAAGATGGCGCAGACAATGTTTTTCAACACTTCCTGATTTCCTTCGAATCGAACGTTAACAGACGTTGGGGCATATTACCAAAGTTAAGCGATATTTATCCCTAACGATGCATTGCAAAGATTTTTTTACCGTCAGAAATTATCGCAGATAAACCTTGCTATTATCAAAGTTTATCGCAAATACGATAAAAACCGACCGCAATGCATTAATATCGCTGAAAACTCAGCGATATTCATGCATTACCGAGCTAATCCTCTTAGCCATGTTATCCACCTCCCATAGGATAACATGGCTAAGAACTGCTCAGGGCAGCTGTTACTTTTTGGAGATATTCGCGCTTATCTCGAATATTTCCAAAAGTTGATAATAGGAGATAGCGATGTTAGCGACTGTTTCCAGTCGCTAACATCTTGGCATGCCCACTTTGCATGTCATTAGTGATAAATATCACTCACATGCAAAGTGGGGCCCAAGATGGTCGCTATCTCCTACTAGCCGTCGCTAACTGGTGTTAGCAACAGCTAGGTGTTACAGATATATATCTTGTTTTTGAACGTTAATTTCTCAAAATGCACTGAAGCACATATATTGAGACCTAGCAAAGGCACATCGGGCTACCAGTCCCTAATATTTTACCAAGTTTCGTGCAAATCCATTCAGCCGTTCGATTATTATTATTATTTATTTTTTTTGCCCCGCGGGGCCCTTTTAAAACCTCCACATCAAACCTAGGGGATCAGCGAGGATCTACTATGCCCCCTTATGGTCATTTGCCCCTTCGCTTTGGCCTCCTCTTGTCTCTCGATCCTACCGAGAGACAAGATGGCGGCCGCTACGGACTGTTTGGAATGTTTACAGACACCGGAGAGCCAATCAGCTTCGCTTCGCAAAGCTCCGTAACGCGAAAAGTACGCGAAGCGGTGCGCTGTTACAGATATATATCTTTTTTTGAACGTTAATTTCTCAAAATCCACTGAAGCACATATATTGAGACCTAGCAAAGGCACATCGGGCTACCAGTCCCTACAATTTTGCCAAGTTTCGTGCAAATCCATTCAGCCGTAAGATTATTATTATAATTTTTTTTTTTTGCCCCGCGGGGCCCTTTTAAAACCTCCACATCAAACCTAGGGGGTCAGCGAGGATCTACTATTCCCCCTTATGGTCATTTGCCCCTTCGCTTTGGCCTCCTCTTGTCTCTCGATCCTACCGAGAGACAAGATGGCGGCCACTACGGACTGTTTGCGGCCACTACGGACTGTTTGGAATGTTGACAGACGCCGGAGAACCAATCAGCTTCGCTTCACAAAGCTCCGTTGCGCGAAAAGTACGCGTCCTAGGCCGCTGCCCGGTCCGCGCTTACAGATATATATCTTTTTTTAAACGTTAATTTCTCAAAATCCACTGGAGCACATATATTGAGACCTACAAAAGGCACATCGGGCTACCAGTCCCTACAATTTTGCCAAGTTTCGTGCAAATCCATTCAGCCGTTCGGGCTAAAAGTGAGGCCAACCGCCCTATGGAAATTAACATGGGAAAAACGCGTTTTGGGACCCCCCCTTTTTTCTCGGCCCCCCCTTGACGAACCCCCCCCAAATTTTCAAAGGCTGCTCAGAAACAAAATGTGCCATTTTCCTGAAAATTTCAGCCAATTCCGTCCACAAACGGCAAAGTTATTAGACATAGAATTTTCAAAAATCCCATAGAGAAAAAATCCTAACTATATATACCTACTGGCGACCGCCAGTAGGTAATATATATATATATATATATATATATATATGTATATATATATATAGAGAGAGATTTGGATCGTGATTTCAGGGTGACCGGCACCCACACAGGCTCGCCGCAAGTTTGAAACCAGGAACAGCCGGAAAGGTGGTTCATATATATATATATATATATATATATAGCGACAAGATAGCACGCATAAATAAATAACTCTGCACCGAAGAAGTGGTCCGTGTCTGTGTTGGTTGGAGCTGGCGATCAGATCAAGCTGCTGCAGCGACTTCACGGAGTTCGAGGATATATATATATATAAATATATATATATATATCTATATATATATATATATAAAAATATATATATATATATCCACGAAAAGGCTCCTCACCACTCCAAAGAAACCGAAGGGACACAACAGGGGACCAGGAAGAACACCTTTATTGCTGCACAGGAGGCATGACGCGTTTCGACTAAATGTCTTTTTTCAAATGCCTTTACACTGCAAACTGTCACCGCCGCTTTTCATATGATCCATTCCGCTTCTATTGGTGGAAGCCCAGTGAAGGCAATTGGTTGCTAGAACACCATCTAGCAGTCTCCATCGGCAGACCACGACTCCTAGAAGGCACCATTCCAGCCATCAGGTAAGTGTTTCTATTGCCTTGTAAAATCTCGTAGCGAGTACTGTTGATCAGTGAACAATCGTGTGCGGTGCAGTAATAAATTATCCCAGTGTCCCTGCCGTCCAAAACTCCTATCCCTGACCCCCATTGACGTCTCACCGCATGGCTCCAAGATGTTGCGGGATCGGGGACTAGACTGCAATGAGCTTGTCCCTCTGTGCAGTCACGGACTGCTGACTCGCAGCTAAACTCCACAGTTCCTGTATGCAGAGGCCGAAGCAGACCAATACCTTGGTAGCAAACCTCGAAAACTGCACAGAAGCACAGCCTGATCCCTTGTTGCTCTGGCCACAAATGAGACGGGTCCCTCCAGCACACCCAGGGCTGGCGTGCATAATATCTACGAAAAGTATCCTCAACACTCCAAAGAAACCGAAGGGACACAACAAGGGACCAGGAAGAACACCTTTATTGCTGCACAGGAGGCATGACGCGTTTCGACTAAATGTCTTTTTCAAATGCCTATACACTGCAAACTGTCACCGCCGCTTTTCATATGACACAGTTCCTGGATGCGGGGGCTGAAAAAGACCAATACCTATATATATAGATAGATATATAGTGTTAGAAATGGGGGCCTCTAGTTGGCACTGGCTGGCGCCACTGTCCAAATAGGGACTCTTTTTCCTAAGTCAGGTTAAGTTGGTCACCCCCTTTGACAACCCTGCTCAACCCTGTGGTAACATAGCAGGAGCAGTTAGGCCTATCTCAGAGTCAGTGTGTGAAGCGTTTATGACCAAGTACAATAAGGAAGTAATGACACCACAAAAGGACACAACTCAGGTAGGTAGAGGAAATTAATGTCTTATCTAACAGTTTAACTCAAAACTCTCAAAGAGCTTCAACAACCACAGTTCACATCTACCCGTAGGGACTCATTGAGATAACAACATATTCACCGAATCGTAACACTGACGAGTTCAGGGACGGGGCCTACGTGACCCGTTGTGCACCATGTACCTGTCATTGAAAGGGGGGCAGCGCGCAGCTTCTCGAAGAAGCGGAGACGATGATAGGCAGACTCCCAGCGACCACAATACGGGGCTGCAGAGGTCTGCAGCGTGAACCCACACTGACTCAGGCACTCAGGGACAGGCGGGCTCTCAGCAGCAGCACGCTGCTTCGGTGGCCCAGGTTGGGGGTGGCGACTCGTAAGGGTGGGCGTAGTTCGTGAAGTAGCGCTATGCGAAGCTACGCGAAGTGCACTTCGCACTACGCGAACTTCGCGTAGCACTACGCAAGCTGTGTAGTAGCATGTTCGCACTGTGCAAGATGCGTTTTCAATGATTGCACAGTGCGGACAAGCATCCGGCACTGTGCAAGCATTGAAAACAGCATGTTGCACAGTGCGAGCTGTAGTTTTCTGCTGCTCGAGTAGATTATTACTCGAGCGGCAGCTTTCTCAACGCGAACAGGTAGTTTCTCATTGAGAGCGGTCGCGAGCATGCGCAACCAGTCACAATGAGAAACCTGACCTCCTCGCGTTGAGAATCTCGCCGGGATGTCATTTTGCTTGCTCGCGGTCGCGAACATGACGTTCAGGACCGCGAACAAGCAAAAAATGACCGCTGCACTACGCTACGCTGCACTACGCATGTTCGCACTGTGCTACGTGCAGCTCGCGTAGTGCGAAGTTGCGAAAACTTCGCAAACTCCGCGAGCGTAGCGTAGTGCTTCGCCCAGGGTTAGTGGCGAGGAATCTCATAGGGCAGATCCGTGGTGGGCACACAGCGGCAGCAGCTCTCTCTTAGCTGAGGCGGCCCACTGGGCAATTTCAAATGGGATGCAAAGTTGTCAAGGGTGCGGGCGCTCAGTGGCTACAGCTCACTCTTAGCTGCGGTGGCCCACGGGACAAATTCTGATGTGGCAAAGTAGCAAAGGGAGTGGGCGCTCAGCGGCTACAGCTCTCTCTTAGCTGCAGCGGCCCACACGACAAATCGCGATGATGCACAGTAATAAAGGGTGGTGGGCACTCAGCGTCTGCAGCTCTCTCCTGGCTGCAGCGGCCCACAGGACAACTCACAGGGTACACAGTAGCAAAAGGTGTGGGCACTCAGCGGCGACAGCTCTCTTTTGGCTGGGGCGGCCCACGGGACAAATCACAATGGTGCACAGTAGCAAAGGGTGGTGGGCACTTAGCGGCTACAGCTCTCTCTTGGCTGGGGCAGACCATGGGACAAATCATGATGGTGCACAGTAGCAAAGGTTGTGGGCACTCAGCGGCTACAACTCTCTTGGCTGGGGCGGCCCACGGGACAAATCATGATGGTGCACAGTAGCAAAGGGTGTGGGCACTCAGTGGTTACAGCTCTCTCTCGGCTGTGACGGCCCACACGACAAATCACGGTGGCGCACAGTAGCAAAGGGTGTGGGCACTCAGCGGCTACAGCTCTCTCTTGGCTGGGGTGGCCCACGGGACAAAGCACGATGGTGCACAGTAGCAAAGGGTGTGGGCAGGTTCCGGCGGCTCTCAGCGGCGGAGGTTATACCTCAGCTGCAGCGGTCCACATGGATCCTGCAGAAGGGTGGAGGGTACAGAGTTAGGCAGGCTCTCAGCGGCGGCAGCTATTGTCTTAGCTGCAGCGGCCCGCACAGGTTCAGCAAAGAAAGGTTCAAAAGTTCAGAGTCAGGCAGTCGCTCAGCTGCAGCAGTTCTCTCTGAGCTGCAGCGGCCCACACAGGTTCAGCAAAAGTTTAGAAGATCTCAGCTCAGATTCGGGCGGGCTCTCAGTAGTGGCAGCTCTCGACTTAGGTGCTGCGTCTCGCACAAGTTTAGCAAAAGTTCGGAGATGCCCAGTCCGCGGTCCTTACAGTAGAACTAGAGGCTACCGATTACTCGACGGGGGCCTTACCTGCAATCAGAACTCCTCGCACAGGAATTCCGACGGCTGGCTAGGTGAAGTCTAATGTCACTGAGACTTCGGCAGGAGGCTCTCTCAATTTAGGCCCTCGGGTAGTTTCTGCGGCAAGATGGGTGTAAGTTGCAAAGTCCTTTCTTCTGTTCACTCGGACAGAGTTTCGTCTTGACATAGAGAAGGAACACACTTGGCTAAAGTTCCAGGGCAGCATTTTATACTTAAAAAGTCTTTGCAAAGCACTGACTCCAGTCAGTACCAGTTTGGTGGGGTCGGGGAGCACTTGGTTTCCGAGGCGACATCCTGCCCTTTCAGAAAGCGGGGGTCTGCTATCTGACACCCAATGGGAGGTGGAGCCATCATTCACCTTGCCAGGCACGGCCCTGCTTGAATGAAAGAGTCACCCCATCCCACGCTTGGAATACCGACCTCTCTGTCCAGCCAGGTCTGACCCAGCTGGCCCTGCTGCTCCAAAACCAGATGGCCAATAGGCATACTCGCAACAGCCCACAGTAAAGCTTTAAACAAGGAACTACCGCGTTTTCAGGAAAGGCATTTCACAACATATAATACCTACACGGTCTTTACTAAAAGGTGGCCCTCCCTGGCTTGAGCATAAATATTGGGTTCCTAGGGCCGGATACAGTAATAGAAAGTACTCCTTAACAAACAGGCTATACAGATGTAAGCATCAGAGTCATCCCTATTCACACAGTCATGTATATACATGGAGCATTCGCGCTCTGGCACTGATTGGAAGTGGCATGGCGCCCAGACATCTACATTCAGCCAATATTCAAAGTAATGATGCCAGGTCTAACAGATAGATATATAGATATATAGATATAAAGATAGATAGATAGATAGATAGATAGATAGATAGATAGATAGATAGATAGATAGATAGATAGATAGATAGATAGATAGATAGATAGATACACACACACTGAAAGAAATTGGACACAGATGTGGATAGCTGTCACAAACACAGGTTGTATGGAAACAGGCAGACAGAAAGACAGAATGCACTGAAGTTTACCAACACACGTAGTCTCGGGACGTGATTACATAGCAGGATGCACAAGGAAGCCATGATAAGACACAGATGATGAGAAAATGATGAACCCAATGTGGATGTGTAACCCTTTTATCCTCAGCCCATGAAGAACTCATCACTGGCAGCCGCATTTCAATGTGTTACATTGGGCGGCAATGCTTCATATTGCGCAGCACGGTGTGGCACAGAACACTATGTTGGAAAACACTCAGAGATATTGGGCCACACTGCTTGATATTGTGAGATATTGGGCTGTACTGTGCTTTTGTTTGGTACTGTGTCATATTGAGCAGCACAGTATCAAATTGGATTTCATTGGTTAGATAATGGGCAGTTGTATGTGTATTGGGCAGCTCTGCCGAATATTGGAACTTTTTTCATATTGGGTAAAGTCATGAAAAACCTCTCTGTGTTTTAGTGAACAGCTCTATGCAAATATGAATCCCTGAGTCTAAAGGGTATGACTGAGCAATACCAGACAGCATTTCTCACTTTGAGCAGGCTGTTTATAATATTAGGCAGCACAGTATCAAATTGGGTTTCATTGTTTTGATAATGGGCAGTTGTGTGTGTATTGGGCAGCACTGCAGAATATTGGAACTTTTTTCATATTAGGTCGAGCAAAGTCATGCAAAACCTCCCTGTGTTATAGTTAACAGCTCTATGCAAATATGAATCCCTGAGTTTAAAGGGTATGACTGAGCAATACCAGACAGCATTTTATCACTTTGAGCAGGATGTTTATAATATTAGGCGACACAGTGACATACTGGACAGTTCTGTGGGATACTAGATTAATCACACATACTCATAATACAATCTTTGTGAATCAGGCCCCATGTATTTCCTCAAAGAAATGTCACATGTTTTCCCAAATCTGTATCCTCAAAATCCATAAGGTTATTTTTTCCTATGAAGTTGTTTCTCGCTATTTTTTCATTTTTGTCTAAAATAAGAACATAGAAATAGGCTGGGAAACAAGTAATAGCTAAGATACTCAGGACAAGTGCCAGGAAGTACCTTGTGCACTTGTGTAACCTGTGGAGGAAGCTCAACTGGGACTTAAATGAAGTGGACACAGAAAATTTAGGTAACAGGCAAAACTGTCACATTTTTTTCATTCTGAATGTTCAGATAAGATAATTAGTTAAGCTAAGTAGGACTGTTTTTCTTTAATCCAATCCAAATGAAATAGCTTCCTGAGTTAAGTCCAACAGCGATGGATTGCTGGTCGGGTACAGAGACAAGGTTCGTCCTCATGGAAAGCTGACCTTCTGACTTAGAAACTTTTATGGAGAAAAAGTGGATGTCCATGAGTCATCGGATGGGAAGCTGCAAGATGGACCCAAAGCGGGGCTCGGTGAAGATTGGTGGTTTCTGAGGAGCCGGTTCCTAGTGCAGTTCTGATGAAGGCAGGAAAGCTCAGAAAGGGGGATTCAATGCCCAGGAAGGCCTTGACAATAATCAACTGATGCTCGCCACCAGTCTTGAGAAAGCCCTCTATGCTTGGACTTGAAGCCTTTATGGAAGTCAGAATTCCTTCTTCGGGGCAAAGCAGCAAACGGAGGCTGGCCAGCCATTTAATGCCCATGGCTGCAGTTTTGCTATGATGCTGATCCTACTCTCCATCAGTTCTCCAGGCAGACAACCAGCAAAAAGTTTCTAAATCCCACTTCATAACATTTGGGGACAGGAGGAGTGCACTCTAACACCATCCAAGGGTCCAGGACCAGAGGGACACCACTTGGAGGTTAAGGCACACACCAAAAGAAGCTAGCAGCAGTGTCCAGGGCAGGTCTGGTTAGAACTGGTCAACTGGGCTGTGGCGGAGAGAGGGGCCTCTGAAAGCTTGTTGTTTCCTTGTAGCTCACAGAGGAGGTCAGCCCACTGACCCTTGGAGTCTCTTCTGGGGTCCTGGGTTCAAAACGAGAAGGTCCAATCTTCCTTGAGGTTGGTCAGACAGCAGGGCAGTCCTTCTGATTCTCCAATGATCCAGGAATCTTCTGCGGAGAGGTCTGTGGGGTCAACTTGTAAGCCCAGTGAAAGCCAATGGGTGGAGGGTAAGTTTTTCTACAGCCCCCTAAACCAGTTCTAGCTAGTTCTTTCCCTCCCACAAGATTTGGTGCCAGCCTGACTGGAGACAATGGGACGCAAGCCTAGATGTGAGCTTCATCGGCTAGTAACAAGGTAGGGATCCTTTGAAGCTCAGACAGGGGCTGCGTTGAGCTGCTCTCCAACCTGTCAAGGTAGGAGCCCCCGTCCCCAGAGCCCTTTATCCACTACCTGGGAGCAATGCACATCTCACCATAGGGTAACCATCAGGGGTCAAGTGACATCTGGACACTGGCAGGAAAACCTTTAGACAGGAAATTGACGACTTTCTAAAAAGATTATGTCCAAAGTTCTAGTACAAAATCTGACTTGCCCATTAAGTTGGCTTTCAAATTTCTAATAAAATGAGTCCTTGAACCATTTTTACAGCTACTCCCAATCTAAATTTAGCACATATTAAACATAACAGTGTAAACCACTGTTAAGCTATGGGAAAGCCAACCTTGCCACAATGAATAACACCTTTGGCAGTGTTTCACTGTCAGGCATGTAAAACATTAACTTTACATGTACTACTTTTTAAATACCATGCATTCTGCCCTATGAGCTTTTAAGGCCTACCTTAGGAGCGACCTATAAGTATTAAAAAGGAAGGTTTAGACCTGGCAAAAGGTTTATTTATTTATTTATGTTTTTTGTAAAGCACCTGAATCACCCCCAAAGGGCTATATCTGCACTGAGGCCCTGCAGCAGAAAGCTAATGGAAGACAAAGATTAAAACAGAACAGTTTTGAGTAGCCTTCTAAATTGAAGATGGTCAGGGCATTGTCTCAGATGGGTGGGGAGCTGGTTTCAGTAAAGCGGAGCAAGGTGAGAGAAAGCTTTCCCACCCATCCTTGATTTCTTAAACCAGGGAATCAGGAGAAGGGATTTGGTTCCTGAGCGAAGAGCATTGGTAGGGATATACTGATTACGTTTCTTAGCAAGGTAAGTGGGACCCTTGCCATACACAGCCTTGTGGACGATGCAGCAGATTTTAAACTTAATTTGCTTGCGCACCGGGAGCCTAGTTGAAATAACAGATTAAAACTACACACCCAGGCTGCAGTAGCAGGCCTGGAGACATGCTTTACAGAGCCACTGCAGGGGGTAGCGTAGTGAGTGCTGCAGCCACTGGTAGCATTTATTATATAGGCCCTGGGAAAATGTAAGTTCACATACTAGGGTCACAAAAGAAAATTACACGTGCCAATCATGGGTATACCATATTTACCATGTTTAAAGAGAGGAGAACAATCACTTTGCCGCTAGTCAGCAGGGGTAAATTACACAAATTTCTACAGCCTACATAAATAGAGTTAATTAAATAGGCAAATAAAACCCAGGTGACCCTGCAGGAAGGGCAACTTTTCAATACTACCAAACTGAGATCCTAGCCTAAAGATGATTCGTTAAAACCAACACCTTCCTTTTATCTGCATTTATTGTCAAATCGTTATTGGTTAGCTAACATGCCACTGGAAAAAGACATTGGCAAATTTTAAGGTGAAAGTCAGAGTTACTACTACCTTGTTGTATCAGGAACTGTATATTAATAGTGAAGTTCAAATAGTAAGAATGAATTAAAGCAACTCAATGGGTTAAATAAGTATTACAAATCCAATGATATTCACATAATGCTGAATAAACCCTTGTCCAGTGTTTTGACTGTAGCACCACCTGAACTATAGACCTGTATCAAAAGATCTCTTTGTGGTATTTATTGTACAGCCACTCTTAGGGTGTTCTTCAATTACTTTTCCTATTGTAGTTGCCACAGAGTTCTCAGAGAACATTCCTATCCTTTGAATTTGTCAGGAAGGTCACAGTGTAAACCCCTTTCCTAGGTCATATTTCAAAGGGTTGACAGTGTAAACCTGACCCCAGGGTATGGAGGGGTTAGTAGTCTAGGACTGACTCAGAGCACTGCTATGGGCTAGAAACTCAGAACTAACCAACACACAAAATTAACTGATAATGAATTAATGTCCAATGGCTGGCCAAGAGCAACCTCACCAAACTGGTGACAGCGGCCATATCTTGGGAACACCGGGTAATACTGGAGTGGTTATCGGGCACTAATACCATGACACAGAAGAAGCGTGACAATATCTTAACCCCTCCCATGCTCACGACGAGCTCAATTCGTCATGAGGCACGGTTGCGCTGTGCTCATGACGAGCTGTGACCGCCGTGGCGCTCACACGCGGAGATAATTCCCCTGCTGTGCTTAACGTTCCACAGAAACTGGCGTAGTCATGACAAGCTCAGCTCGTCATGAGCACAGCACCACCGTGCTGCATGAAGAGCCGAGCTCGTCATGAGCACCGGGGTGCTGCGCGCGCCCCCCTCCCCAGCACAGCGGGGGGGAATTACCCCCGCGGTGAAGGGGTTAATGATGACGGCCAGATGTAACTGGACTAGACATCTGTGGCCCAAAATTCGGATTAAACCATACGCCCCTGGCCTGCCACTAGAGGTCCTGCCAGGCACATTCATCTGCCACGGCTGCACAGAGCTTGGGCCCTGGAAGGTGAGGGGGTTGAACACGTGGTGTGACCTGTATGTAGACTCACAGCTACAAAGTTTGAGGAACTAGTGTCCAACCATGAGGTGCCACAGGGTTCGTTCATGCTACATGCATTACTTACACGCCACTTCCTACAGATATGGGACAATGATCGCACTGAACCCCCCACATCACATCTTATATAAACGTTACTGATGCAGGGGCATGGCAGGCACGCAATAATGGCAATATACACCTCTTCTAGACTGGACAACACACCCTCACTGATAGTACTATGTGCGTATTGGTACACTGAATTAGCCACCACCATCACAGATAAACGGGCACAATGCATCAACCACCTAAAAACGATATCGACCAATGACAGGTTAAAATACTCTCAATTTAATTATTTACATCATACATATTTGACTCATCATAGGCTGGCACGCATGTACCCAACAACCGTTGACATATGCCCCAAGAGCCGGGACCCGGAGGCCACATTCACACACATGATATGGACATACACGAGTATTCAGTCATACTGGGCTGAAATAGCCGTAATACTTACAGAAGCAGCAGAAACCCAGGTGGTAGTCCAGTTCACCCACTTCTTGTTGGGCATCATGAAACGCAGCACCTCCCGGAAGGGCCTAAGTAGGTTCCTGGATCTAGCTATGGGCCTCGCCAAACCTAAAATAGCTATGACATGGAAGGCACAACTAGGCCCCAATATACACTCATGGCTGCTCGCCCTTTGCAGGGCACTGGTGTCAGAACACACAAATCAATTGGCTAACTCAGCATTAGCGTCTGCGCACCCGCGCCTGAATCCCACTCAGTGGAAGGATTACTTGACAGTGGTGGAGACCAAGTTATCCGCGGCGCGTCCTCCCCCCTAGTCCCAGCACACTGCTCAGCCATTGGATTCTGAGGAACCACACTCCTTCACATACATAGCTGTAGGCTGCATTGTGCCCCTGCCCTCCCCCCCGCCCCCGCTCTCCTCCTTCCGTACTCCCTGCCACTCGGGTCACCATACCCATTTAACCATACACGAGATGTCCCTTGACACATCTCACCAATTTGTACAATTATGCCTGAACCCATATGTAACGATCGACTTTCAGTTTTTTTTCTTCTTATTTCCCTTTGCTATTCATATACAGTTAAATGATGGAATTCACTTCTGTAATACTAGCGACCTTTTTTCTTTATACCTCATGCAACTGACTGTGGATGAATCTTACAGTGGAAATGTGAGATGACTAAGTTAACAAAGTGTTAATCTTCACTGTATTAGATTCACTCGATATCCCACCTAAGCCACTTAAGTTACTGTCATTGTAATGCGAAGTTTGATTTTTTCTGTCATACAGATGTTATCTGTATAATTTTGCTAAAAATCAATAAAGATCATTTACAACAAAAAAAATGTATGTCCAACCAAAGCGTGATCTTCTAAAAGATAAAGTACTTTAGTGCATACACATCTTATAGACCACACTGAAAATGACATATTTCCAATCTTTCAGGTACAATTACAAATTGGAACCCTTCCTTTAGTGGCTTTTCAGATTAACCCCTTCGCCGCTGCACAAATTCTGCTGCGGTGCGGGGGTGAGAGAGGTGTGAGCGTGGCACTCCCTTACTCATGACGGCTCCACGCCATCATGAGTCACGAGCGGCTTGTGCTCATGATAGCGTGGAGCCGTCATGACCCCGCCCACTCACTAATTCACCCGCACAGGCGGGGAATTAGTGCCACGTTGGCGGAGTGGCAGTTGGATGACGGCTCCATGCCGTCATGTTATGTTATGTTATGTTATGTTATATATTGTCTTTTATAGCGCACGGCTACTCAAAAAGAGTGTCCCGGCGCTTTTATTGAGAACCTGAATCAGGGTAACACAACACAGCAAAAAAAGAAACCAAACAAGCACAAGCACAAGCCGCCCGTGGCTCATGACAGCGTGGAGCTGTCATGAGCACGGAAGATGTTAACCAGAGTGCGAATCAGGCTCCCTAAAGAAATATCACTTGTGGCAACACAACCTGTAAATGCAGTCTTCTATCAATAAGGTACCATGTGACAATTTGCACATCAGCAGTCTTTAATCCGAAAAAAAAATTGCAATTCTCCTACACAGGCCTACTGGAAAAAAATGTAACACTAAAAACGGTTAAGCAAAAGGCTTTGCCTAGTAATTCAAAGTTTATAAGCCAAGGGCTTCTGCTTTTGACATCACATTTAATAATCAACAATGTAAGCTTGCAAGCTTTAGCATGAAAGTAAACAAAGATGACTATGTTGTCTGTACCTAGAGAGCCCCCTCACCTGTTTTAGGAAGACTTGAATTATACATTGGCGTAAACCTAAATCTCTCAATAGATATCAAGATTTTCAAAGAGTTCACAATGCAAATCCCATTCCTCTTGTACTTGTCAGATAGTTAAACAAGCAATGCCCCTTCATGTGGTGTCTGGCCTGGAGTTCACAATGTAAACCTAATTACGATTGCATTTGCACAGCATTCACTATGTGAAATATCGTTCTGTTGCTTCTGTAAGAATTTTCAATGTAATAAACATTCACATTGCATGTGTCAGAATTCACAATGTAAAGCAATTGTCTGTAGTATTTTTCATAGCGCCCACAATGAAAAACATATTAATAAAACAAATTTGTACAAACTGGTTAGGATTTAAAGATATAAACTCAAATATTGTTAGCTCTCCAACTGCCACTTCTTTTACTGTAGACTTTTCAATAATACCCAAAATCCATTAGCACATCGGCAAACCATCAAAACATCAGGCCCGATTCACAAATATATTTGGCTGTGATTTACTCTAATAGTACTTGTGGCTTCCTGCTGAATTCCAGGAGTTGGTACTCATGGTTTATTCCTGGCATACAGGAGCAAGAGCCTAATTTAGAGTTTGGGAGATGGGTTACTCAGTCACAAACATGATGGATAGTCCGTCTGTTGTATCAGACGTGCCACCAGATATAGTGCACTTATATAATGCGGCAGACAGGATATCCGTCATGTTTGTGATAGAGTAACCCGCCTGCCGAACTCAAAATCAGGCCCTAGGTCAGGAGTTGTACAAGGGCAAGTCACATGTACTCTGAGTAGATTCTTTGTGAGTTGTGGCCATAGGACTCTCACTTGTCATGTGACTACAATACTTATTCTGAGTGTACAAGTTACAATGCTGTCAGGGAAAATGGATATAATATGTGAATATTGTATCTAACCTTTTTTGTGAAGCTAACAATACTTTAGCATATACAATGATGTTGAATTAAGGAGGTAGTCATGCTGCTCGATTGTCCACTAATGAATGAATGTGCAAGTTTTAGAGCGCGAACTTAGCCCAAGGGCATCAAGGCGCTGAGAACAGACATCATGCAGGCAAAACCGATTCCCACTCAACCCGACCCTCAGGGGAACAACCATGTCTTGTGGGCTTTACGGAAAAGTGAGTGTTCCTGTTGCCCCGAGAGAAAGTCTGGGAGAGAGTTCCAAGCACATGCAGCCGCAAATGAAAAGGCCATCCTGCCCCATCTCCTCTTTTGAACCCTAGGAACAACAAGGAGATTCTTTGTTGCAGACCTCAGGTTTCTAGAAGGCACATACTGTTGAAAAATGGTCTTTAAGTCCAAAGGGCCCCGACCATAGTATGCATTGTGGGTGAGGCAGAGAGTTTTAAACATGATTCTGTGGTCCACCGGTAACAAGTGCAGCGACCTAAGGGAGGACGAGACCGAATGATGTTTAGGAATGTACATCTCCAACCTGGCAGCGGCATTTTGCACCTGTTGTATACGTCGCAGCTGGCTTTTATTGATGCCTAAATAAAGGGTGTTGCAAAAATCCAGTCTAGACAGTATTAAAGCAACCACCACTTTTTTACGAGCTTCCAGTGAGAGGAACCAAGAGATTTTCCTTATGATCCGGATAAGCCCGAAGCAGGTGGCAACTTTGCTGGAGACCTGCAGATTCATGGAAAGGGCGGCATCTACCACAACTCCCAGATTCTTCCCATGGGATACCGGGATAGGACAGGCGCCCAGGACATCAGGCCACCACTCCCGGGACCAGATGTTAGGGCTGTCTCCGAAGACCAAGACTTCTGTCTTCTCACCATTCAATTTAAGATAGTTTTGCACCATCCAGGACGAGACAGCTAACATGCAGTTCTTAAAGTTCTGCGCGGAATCCCTGACATTGTGCGTTATAGGCACCGTAATTTGGGTGTTGTCCGCATAGGACAGAAATTCCAACCCAAAGGACTTCACCACCCCTGCCAGTGGGGCCACGTAGATATTAAATAAGGTGGGGCTCAGGGAGGAGCCCTGAGGAACCCCACAGACTAGGGGGGAGGACTCCGAGTGCAAGCTTCCCAATTTGACTGTTTGGGACCGCTCCTCCAGGAAAGAGGTTTGGAGATCCAAAGCCAATCCCCCGACCCCTATCTCCCTGAGATGCTCCACCAGTCTCTGGGGAGACAGGGTATCAAATGCTGCAGTGAGGTCAAGTGGGATCAGGAGGGTGGCATAACCTGCATACACCGGCACTCGAATCTTATCCACAACCGCAGTAAGGGCCTTCTCTGTTCTATGGAACCTCCTAAAGCCATGTTGTGAGCTATCCAAAATCTGGTGTTTCCTCAGATAGGCACTCAAATGGGAGTTCAGGTGAACTTCGAGGATTTTTGCTGGGACCGGCAAAAGGGAGATGGGGCGGAAATTTTTCATGTTTGACGGGTCTAACGAAGGCTTTTTCAAGAGAGGCCTAACCACTGCCGCCTTCCAACTCAAGGGGTACTGGCCCTGTGAGATGGCTAAGTTCAGGACCACAGTAAGGGGGGAGTAAGTGCCGCCTTGGCTGCTTTCAGGACCTTAAGAGGGCAGGGGTCGAGGGGCGACCCCGACTTAACTCCCTCAAGTACATTCTCGACTAATTCTGGAGTGAGAATTGGAAAGGCAGAGAGATTTGCTGATATCACCTTTCTTGGGCTGTCACCAGCAAAGGTTTCAGGAAAACCACCGGGTATCTTATTCGCATTTAGGGTCTCCAACTAAACATAAATGTCCGATATCTTGGAGCAAAAGAAGGAGGCTAACCTGTCACAAAGTGCCTGGGATGGCTCCACCGCCTCGGAGACTGTAGGTGCAACAAGGGAGTTAAAGATGTTAAAAAGCTCCTTAGGAGACGACAGGCTCTCTGATAATTTAGAATAATAGCTTCCCTTTTCTTCAATGATGGCTGCTCTATAAGCTTTCAGGGAATGCTTGTGCGAATCTCTACCCCGGGGTGTCAAATCCCTTCGCCAAAGCATTTCCTTTCTTCTGCACTCTTGTCTCATCCTACGTAAGCGGTCAGAGGACCAGGGTGCAGAAGGCTTCTTTTTTGTCGAGTAATACGTTTTTATGGGGGCCAAGGTGTCCATCACAGCTAAGATCTTCTTAGAGAAGATATCAGCCGCATTTCCAAAAACTGAAAGTCAGCAAAAGCAGTGGCAACCTCTTCATTAGTAACCAGATTAAACCTTCGCCTATCGTCCACCTCCCTGTTAGTAAAGCTGGAAGATCCTGATCTAGTACCCCTTAGTTGAAATGGGATAGCATAATGATCAGACCATGCTAACGGGAGGGGCACACCCACCATTAACCAGTTGTGTAAAACCGCAACAATTCATGCATTCCGTGAACGTTTGCGTATCCGGGTTCACTTTATTTTCTAAATTAAAGTTAAAATCCCCAAGAAGAGTAAAATTAGGTCTCTCCAAATAGGGTTCCAGCTTATTGCACAGGTCTTGACTAAACAGGGCCCTAGAGCCCAGGGGCCTATAGCATAGGACCCCTGAGAAGCTCTCCGTAGGGGTAAAGTTTATTGAAAAATATGGGGCCTGGTAAGGATCAAGTGTCGAGGTGAGTGGTTCTGATCTAAAAGTAAAAGTGTCCCTGAGCAAGATCCCTAAGCCCCCCCCACCCCCGGGGACCCTCCCTATCCAGTCTAAAAAATCGGAAGCCGGCTGGAATAGCTTCTACAAGGTCCGGACCAGAGGACTGATTAGCCCAGGTCTCAGTTAAGAATACCCAATCAGAGAAATGTTGGAGAACAAAGTCTTTAAACGCCAAACTATTTTTAATCAGGGACCTGGTGTTAATGAGAAAACCCTATAGTGGCTTACTACTTATAACAGGGTTTTCTCTAGTTACTCTAACCAAATGACTGCTCACTTCTTCTCCTATGCAACATAGGCCACAGTTCCTACAGGCAGAGGGCCCTTCTGTTCAGCCTTTCAGTGTTAAAAATCCCATCACAGCACGGAAGGTTCCTCCTCCCCAGCTCCAAAAGTACCCCCCTCGAATACCTTAGCCTAGGGCCGGAGACTGATGGCATAGAGGCCGTTATGATATATGGGGTAACCCAATTAAAGTCCTAGGACCTGGGTATTGGTTATTATAGAAAAGGTGGTCCTAGACATCAAATTCCACACACAATGTTTGATATTAATTCAAAAAACTTTTTCAATTCTTTTTATCATGCAGCATAGATCCTGCAATGAAAAAAATTTTAAGAACAGAAACACAAATAGCCCAAAGAGAAACAAACAAACAGGTGTCCAATATACACACAAACAATCGATTCAAATGTTGTAAAAGTAGAGGAAAGAAAACTCTACAATTTATTCTCAGTAAAAATATATATATAAATTTCAAAATTTTCTAATACACAAATATACAATCATTGCAAAAATCAAATGGGGTTATCAAAAGAAAGATAGAGCATATAGGGTGGGAAAGTCAGTGCTCATGTGAAGGAGAAAGGAGACCAAGAGGTCGGGAAATGATGAATCACAGAATTGTTATTGAGTCATTGGTTTAGAAAAAAGAGCCTGCCCTCAATGGTTATTGCAAAGAAGTGTCAATTTTTAGACTTTGCGGCGGTCAGTTTATTCAAAACTTTGTATCTTCAGTGGGAGTGGAGTGGGCAAGGGCAGTCGAGATGCAGGCTCAACAAGAGGGAGATTGTCGACGTTTCGACCCAAGGATATGAAGGGCAATTTGTATCCTCATGGACGGGTCTTCATCAGGACGGGAAAAAAAGGGAAAGAGCTAAGTTACATTGTATGCATGTAACCCCAGCCGTGTAGACGGACACCCTTTTAGTGGTGTGCCACTTTGCATAAATCAATTCGGTTTTTTGAAAGCCGTCCGTGCGTGCTCTCGAGTACCTCGCTGTTGTGCGCGACCGATGATGAGCGATCAGTCCGTCAAACAAAATACACGCTGTGTCTGCTCAATAGCACTGCGTGGCCTATCTCTGGGGGTCTGTTTGTCCGCGGCTGCTGCGTGGAGAACACTCCAACATGCTAGTGGCCCTCGCCCTCACTTCGTAGGGCAATCGATTAGTCCGTTGAACCCAATACACGCTGTGTCTGCTCAGTAGTACTGCGTGGCCTATCTCTGGGAGTCTGTGGGTCAGCAACTGCTGCGACGGGCTCAAACGGCGCCAAATTAAGCAGTGGACGTTGGGACGATGGCATAGAGGCAGCATCCCTGGCCCTTGGTGCATTCTTGGCGCGGACGGGCGAAGATGGGCTTGCCATTGGCGCACCTTTTGACATGCCGGCGGCGTGCCCGCTGCACGCGTCCGCTGCCGGCTGAAGGAGCAATGGAGCCGCTTTCACCTTCCACTCAAACGGTATAGACCACGGTGGAATGGGGTGCGCGGCAGGCGAGAGGCACTAAAATCAGGTAAACAGTGTGCTCAACAAACTGTCAGCCACATTATCAACAAAACAATATTTTTAAAAGCATAAGCATAAAAACATCCCGTAGGACTCGGTAGCGCAGGATCAGTGTACCTGCATGCATCAAAGCGCGACCAGAAGGCAGACTGAAATTTGAAGGTTTAGCGCACTAGAGCGCCAACTCCCCTGTCTCCGCCCCTTCACCAGCCGGTCAAAGGAGCAACTACGATAAAATGGCTACACACCGATTGTGATGTGACTCTCACTGTACTCCTGACTTTGTATTATAATTCAGAAGCAAGTCAGAAGTAGTTCATCAGTAGGTAATGCGTACTCATACACATTTCTGTGAATTTGCCCCCTCTGTATGTCACACTTGAGTCCAATTCTTCCGTTACTCTGATTTCTTCGGGGCTTGTACATAGTGTACAGTTCAAGGATTCTTCCTGACCTGCCCTCAATTGTCCTCCAAATATAGGCCTTTGTCGCCCCAGGTTCCTCTGAATGAAGGCCATATGGTAACTTCAGGAGGTGGCTGGCACAGTGTCTTTGTGGACTAAATTCTAACCCAATTTGGGACTGAGAGACATCTGTGCAAGATTGAACCAAGTTGACATCGTTCCTGGAAAGGTAACCAGTTCATATACAAATGCTAACCTTAAGTGTGCTTGAAGGACTGTCAGGACTAGATCTAGAGTAGGGGAGACACGTATGTCATTCAGCCTTCAAAAGGTATGTGTCAGGTTCTGCTTCAGCTCTGTAGCCAGGAGTGACACACGATAACCCCATCAGTCCTCCAGTCAGAGACACAGATATGTGCATGCTCTTGCGTCCTCAATACTTATGGTCATATATATGGAACAACTATCAGATTGTTTCACTGTTTTGAGAATTGGTGTACACCTTATGGTCTAAAATACATAGTGTCTCCCGTTCTGCCAGCACCACACAGACTTTATACTTTTTTTATAACAGACTTTTTTTTACTCCATCTGATCTACACAAATTCAAATTACTTGACTCCAAAACATGTTGGTCCTGCTCCTATGCAAATAGTGACCTTTTACACATGTTTTTTCATTGTCCCGTGGTTAAATCCCTTTGGCCTCGCATCTGGTCAAAATTAAATGACATTTTAGATACAGACTATCCTTTTGAAATTGTGCATATTTTTTGGGGCGGTTCTTCACCTATTTGGAATGTTCATAGTAATGTATGTAAATTTATAGATCTGTATATAGCTATTTCTTTTCAAATAATCACAACCAACTCGAAGGATACTTCGAAGATTTCATATGACGCCTGGTGGAATTTGTTATGCCATCATCATAGGCTTGTTTGTGCTTTTGCCACCATTATACCTTTATTAATCAAAAAGGATTTGTTATGGTTGCCTTTAACTAATTTCCTCTCTAGACATGTTACTTGAATTGTTATCTATTATTCCGTTGGTTCTTCACTGATATTTGTTATTTGCACTTAATTTTCATTTTCTTATAGAAATTTAAGATATTGAATTTTGTTTATTAGTTGCCCTCCTTTTCTTCCCCTTCTTTTCTTTTTTTCCTTTTCCTTTTCCTTTCTCTTTCTTTCTCCTATCCACAAAATAAAATACCTTTAAAAGCTTTTGTTCCTTAGTATAGTTCTATATCCCTCTTGGGGATTGTATTGCATATTGTTACAATGTACTATTCTTTATCGCTCTTCATTGTCACTTGTTTTTGTACTGATGTTTTACATGGTTTATCTTCTTTAATAAAGCTTTTTAAACTGAGAATTGGTGTAGACTGGTGAGTTCCCTTCACAACAATTCGAGTGAAAATAAGTATTGCAATATGGCCTACATACTGTAAAGCCCGTATGTGACTCAAACCCTGTTTGAAAAGGGGAGCCCCAAGTGGTGAGTGGCATTTTATATGGTGGCGAACTTAGGGGGCAGTCCTATGAAGAATGAACATGTAACACTAGAGTGTTAATCACAGGAAGACAGACTAGGCCATTGGGGGAAATATTAAGGATTTCAGTGTGACGTCCAGAGTGGGAATTCAATATACAGAGACGCGGAAGAACCTATGGATTTAAAGGGATACACACAGTGAGGTTTTGATATCTGAATAAAAGAAAGGCAGCGGGTGTGACTCTCAGTAACCTGCAGGAATCCTTATGGAGCTTCATCTGGTTTCTAGATAAAATGATACCAGTCCTCGAAGCTAATGAACTCTTCAAAGACGAGGCTTTCCTTTCCTACCAAAATAAGTTTGACATTTATTAAGCAATGGGTGTTTTGCACATAACTTACTCTCTCCTTTAAGCAGTTGCTGTGGACCAAGTAAATGCAACACGTATAAATCATTAATTTCCACCTTCTACCATGCCTGCTTTTCCCTTTCCAGTACTGTAGAAGCAATTAGAGCGAACAAGCACAATTTAAAGTTTCCTGCTTTCCCACTTTGTACAAACTTCCACATCTATTTTACAGAGCAAAAATACAATTAGCTCGATATTCTTTTTTTTTACCTAAACCAACAAGTTGAATCAGGAAAATATTCTCTTTCTATCAACATCTGCTGTGATCTGCAGGTCACACGTACGGAACACTGACAGAATATCAGAAACAGAAGTATCGCATGGACATGATATTGTGTTAAAAACATTAAGGACCAAAATATCGGGAAGGTAAGAGCAAATAGGTAAGTATAGATTTACTATTCTTAACTGAACAGCTACACACCTTGAAAAAATAAATAAATATATATATATATATATATGTATGAGCAAATGTCCCAAATAGCGAGAGGAGCTCTGTAGCTGGTGCCGGCGGCGAGGTTCAGGACACCCTCGCAGGATACTTTTCAGCAAAAAATTGTTTCAATCAAGAAACACGCCGCACACTACTCCATAGGTTCAAATCTTAAGTTTATTTTCTGTAGGATCCCCAGAAAATAAACTTAAGATTTGAACCTATGGAGTAGTGTGCGGCGTGTTTCTTGATTGAAACAATTTTTTGCTGAAAAATATATATATATATATATATATATATATATATATATGTATGTATATATATATATATATATATACATACATATATATATATATATATATATATATATATATATATATATATCATCAAGGTACATATATGTGGAGCTACATATAGTAAAATGTTGATGACCTCTAGAAACTTACCTTCACGGTATTTGTGTCCTCGATATATATGACACAATATTTTGGTCCACGATATTTCTGTTTCCATTCAAACTGTTATGTGACTGTCCATCAGTCAGATATTATGCTAATCTGCATTCGATCTGTCCAACTGTCTGTCCACATTTCTGGGCAGTATGATATATCCAAATGATCCCATGATGTGTCAGTTATTCGATCTATCTATCTATCCATCTATCTATCTATCTATCTATCTATCTATCTATCTATCTATCTATCTATCTATCTATCTATCTATCTATCTATCTATCTATCTATCTATCTATCTATCTATCTATCTATCTATCTGTCTGTCTGTCTGTCTGTCTGTTTGTCTGTCTGTCTGTCTGTGTATCTGTCTGGCTGTCAATCTGTCTGTCTGTCTGTCCATCCATCTGTCTGTCTGTCTGTCAATTATTTTAGTTGCTTATCTGTGATCAGTGTCTTGGAGGTTTGTTTTCCTAGTCATATATATTGTCGCTTTCACTCTAGTCTACAATATAGGCAGTGATGAAAATGTAAATTTCGCTGCTTGTTTTCTTTCCCAGTGGATTCGTTTTGTTTGGGTCCCTCTTCACTCATTGGCCATGTAAACGGACTAATCCATGCCTCAGCTAACAGGTGTTGCGTTTTAAAGATGCTCTATTTTCACTTTACCTGCTGGACTCTCGTTCGAATGATTTCTTCCCAATGATTGTCCAGGTTTCCACAGGGCAGACGCCAAGGCCCGGCTTAGGGACATTGTTGCCCGCGCTCTCAGGTTACCCCTTTCTTCCGCTCAGATTGGACGGGGATTGTGCTTGGGTGGAAGGGAGTGGGCGCTGTGTTGACACAGCAATACTCCTGGGAAAGGCACATTAACATGGATCATGGGATTTCCGAGCAGTATAAATACCTGCACACGACCTGCGCGAGCCCTGCAGTCAGTCCCATGATGTTTATATGCAAGTGAAAAGGGCCGAGCGATCCTCCTGCGAAGCCATCAATCATTCCCAACTCACCGTGGGCAGAGTCTAGGGCCGCGCTTTACCTTTCCTTCCTTCTTCCTTCCTTCCAAGGGGATGAGTTTCCAGGCTTTCGTTACTACCGACCCTTTCGTCTCCCTGAACTCTGACCCCCCCTCCGCTCTGCCTCTGCGGATGCACCCCAGCACGGTGGAGTACCTGCCGGCTTCCAACCACCCCACCAATGTCGTGTCGACAGGTACCGTACCTTACTAACATTCCTCTTTTCGCTTTTCAGTACTAACACTACTATAGTGGTAGGCACGCGCCCTCAGGGTGCCCACGAGAAAGGCTGGCGCAGCCCAACAACGCCCATAGTCTTGGAAGGTGAGTGGTTTTAAGTTAAGAACTACAACAAATCAGAACTGCAGACTGAGAGAAGAATTTTTTTGTTTTTTTAGAAAACAAATTTGTGCCTCCGAAAAATTGATCTACGTGTTTTTAGTTTTATATAGCGTGAACTAGACCCGAAGGTATCAGAGCGCTTTACATGAGCACCAGTTAAGTCACAGACAGCCACATTATTATTTTTGGGTAAGGTGGATAATAAGTGATTTGCCCAAAGTCACAGGATGTTGAGCTTCCCTGCCGAGACTCGAGGTTCCCCAGCTCCGAGGTAGACTGCTTTAGCTGCTATGCCACATCCTCCTTTGTGGAGAGAGCTAATCTTGTGGTTATATGTCAGAATGTCTCAAATAGAACTATCGCCTGACATACATATCTCCCTTTGGATGTAGCTTTTCCATGATTAACTCCAATGTGGTGATATTTTGTAAACAGTATTTGGGATATGACATTTTTGTCAGGCGATATTCTGACAATCAATTTCTGGCATCAAAAACTATGTGGTCTTGGAATGCACATCTTTTGTACTCGTTCTGTAGGTGAAATATCAGAGAATACTAGTCACCGAACAGAGAGTTAGTTATCTGCCAGATTGGCAGGTTGACCAGCAACCTTCTTTGGAAAAGTTCATAAAGCTAGTAACCAGGGTGTATAGTTGGGAGAGGTTTGGAGCAGTCTCGTCTGTACTTCATTCTGCGGTGCAAAGATGGTCCAAATAATGAACCTAATCTGCGTGCATTTAAAGCATTTTCCAACTAGACGTCATATCAACGTAGAGCCAAACAATATGTACCAGGAATTTAATTCATTCTGATTTTAGTGCTTCTAGAACAAGGCTACCTTCGAAATATAAACAGATGCATAGCAATCAACCCGCAATATTGTCTTTGTCCTTAGAATTTAGGAGCAAGATTAGAAGAAAATGAAAAACGTTGGTAATATGGGTTCTTTTACCCGTCATATAGTGCTTTGCACAATGTTTCAATGGCACCTTCATGAAGGCTGTGTTCATCTTTTTCCTCAAAATACAGCGCGATGGCCAACTTTTATCATTAATTCTAGTGAACTATTTGTGAGAAAGGAAACATTTTGCATTTTAGGGAGTATATTTAACTTTTAAAGTTGAAACACCTGTGAATATGGCATCCTTTCATTTGGCCACGTCAATGTAGTTGCTTCCATTTTGGCAGTAGGCGAATAGATGTGTCGCGGAGCCCTTTTGAGTCATCCGTTGCACGCAGGGTAAACATTTCTCCATCCAGGATGCATCTATGGGGACTCCTGTCCTCGTGCATTTCTGGGCACAGGATGTGGGTAAAAGAGAGGGATACATACAGGGGTGTCTCCTACCAACATCACCATTGGACTGCGCATCCGTGTTCTCATGTCCAGTATTCATCACAACCTTTTATATGTATGGGTGAAAGTAAATACCATGAACATTAATTAGTGTTGGTACTAATGATACTGCCCTTGTTACCCCAGAGCTTTGGGTTCATGAAGGCAGCTGCAGGCACAGAAAGTAAACTGGATTCTTTTAACCATCATTTCTTTCAGTCATTTGGTCTCATTGCTCTTCCCACTGCCCAAAAAGCAGCAAAAAAGGATGCTGAAGGGCAGTGGTACCACACTGTGAAGCGATGGGTGATCAAGAGGTGCATGATACCATGTCCGCTTCCCCTGGGATTGTGGTGAATCAACATCATTAGTGAATACTTGAATTTTGGGAAGCTCCCTTATTCATTGGTTTGCATCAACATTAGACCATGGATTGGTGGCAACAATTTGAAATGAATCAATTGAACACACTGATTATATCACTACGACACTTATTATATTCTATTGTATTGTAAATTGCATTTATATGGCGCTTAGTACTCCTGACGAGGCATCAAAGTGCTTTTCCAGTAGCACACTACTCGGATCCCATAAAGGATTAGTGCTGAATTAGTATAGTGAAAAATGAAAGTAATTTGATTGGGGGATATGTTAGTCAGTTATTTGGTTGAGAAGGATAGGGGAGGGATAGAAAAGGGAAAAAAGGTTTGAATTTACAAAGCACTTGCTACCTCTGATGGGTTGTTGAAGCGCTTTCTTGGCGAGTAGTACGCTACTCTGGTACCCATAAAGGATTAGTGGTGAATTAGTATAGTGAAATATGCAAGTAATTTTAATGGTGGATATGTTATTCAGTTATTTGTATTGAGAAGGATAGCGGAGGGATAGAAGAGGGTAAAAGGTTCTCATTTATATAGTGTTTGCTATCCATAATGGGGTGTTGAAGCGCTTTTTCGGCAAGTAGCACGTTACTCTGGAACCCATAAAGTATTAGTGGTTAATTAGTAAAGTGAAATCACACTGTGCTTTGTAAAGTTCATAAAACAGCTTACGCTGGAGAATCACATTATCTATGAACACACCAGTACTTAAAGGGCCATATTTACAAGGAAGTAACACAGTGCAGTGCTGCAAGCCACTTGGCTGCGCCGCGAGGCGTTACTTCCGAAGCAAAGGGATGCGTCATATTTACAACAATATGATGTATCCCTGAGTTTTCCCCTGCACTGCCTCACAATTGGATGCCTTGCGCCAACGCAGGCACCCTTGCACTATGGTGCAAGTAAGGAACCCATGCTCGTCACCTTAGATGCTGCAGTTGTACACATCAGAAACAATAGATACTAGGGTGCACCTATGGAAACACCTTTGCATTTTTTAGTTCAAAGCTTTCATTCATATACATTTAGTTTTAGGGCCCGTCGCTTTTTGCACTTAATGTTTTACATTCGCCATGGGACTTTTCAAGTGAGTCTGGATCGGCTTTGTATTTTGAACCCAATTGGAGTATTGTTTTCCAGGTGGGTAGTATTAGGGTAAATTAATCAAAGTCCATTGTAGTTTTTCAAAAGCACATCTATAATTATCTAAGAGAAGATGCCGTTTGATCGACAGAATACATAGGTTTAGGTTCCTCCATTGTGATTTCTTTGTCAGTGCTACCCAGTTAGCACTACTGTGCCATGGGTTACCTATATAGGTGTTGCATTGACTAGCAATTGGGGTTTTGAAGCAAGATCTTGAAAGCACAGCACACCAGAGTTTTTTAATCAGACCTATAGACGGCTTTTGCCGTCCCCCCACACTCATGTAATCAAAAAAGTTGATAAATATAGACATCTATACATACATCGAGAGGCTTTGGGTCAGTCCTCTGGCCTGCTCAACTGCCATTCACAGTTTGCTTCCACCCACCACAGCAAATGGAGCAAAGGTTCAGACCACTTAAGTCGGTGGCTATTTTGTGCTGTGAGGGACAGCTATTTGCCTGACCGCATATGCAATCCACCCACAAAGCTCACCTAATATACTTTAGTTTTTAGGCATTCTTGTGTTTTAAACTATGTCTTCAGGTTACTGTAATTCAGAGCCAATAGTATATTTTGTGTGTGCTAGTAAATATCATATTTCCTTTGAGGTACATTAAACTTAAAAAGGATTTCTGCATCTATTCTAAGTACACCTGCCTTCTAGGAAACACACATACTTTCTATTAAAATGAAATGCATTGGTAATTTTAATTCTTTGAATTTTTTACTGCAACCACATGACTGCCTAACTTAGGCAGTGGCATATTTTCTTGTTTTTTCTTTCGGTGACATTCGCTTACAATAAAAAAAATAGTATATTAATAACCATTGTTCCTGCTTACTAAGGCCAGGTGTTTGGGCTTTTCCAATGTGTGTTGGTGTCCTTTGCCTTGACTCTGAATCTCCTGTAAAGATAAAGAAGCCTGAGCTATCAGCCATGTTAGAAGGAGGTGGGGGATCTGGAAGTTAAAATTGTAGGCCTATTGATGTGAACTAGGAGAGAATTTTACAGGTCAGGCATGACGTGGAGTGTAGCTGTAATGCTGTTAACATGGGGAGGTTCATTTTAATATTATATCAAATAAAATAATGTAAATAAATATTTAAATAACAAATTAGTGTATTATATTAAAAGAGTGCTTTTCATTTTACGAGAGTCCCTATGCAGTCTGGATTTTGTTGTAATTGTTTCTGAACAAATGCAGTTCTACCTGTTTGAAAGATAAGCCCTTACCTCACAATGAAGTAATCAATGTAATTGCTTTATGGGCAATTTCCCTCCCTTTGATATTAAACAGATTTGTTTGCAGGTCAATGTAAATAATAATTGATGATGGGCATGGAGATTTCTTGATTGGCTCAACCAGTAAAGATGAGGAAAGCGTTACATTTGCTTTACTTTTTAAAGCTGTAGAATACATTGTTGGTCACATGAAAAGTATAGATTAATTAGAAATCAAAATCGGATTTTGTAAGACACATTCCTTATTTGTTTGTTGCTTTCTGTCAAGTCCACTTAGAGACCACCCTCAGTCATAGCTGCTCTTTTCTCCACCTTGGACCACTCGTGTCTCTGCACCAACCAACTCACTGCTCCCTCAGTCCTGATTTATTTTTCACTCTCTGCCTCCCATAATTCTCTTATGATCCCATTTCTCCCCACACATTTATGTTTCACATTATTTTAATGATAATCCACCTGTCCCTCATGTTGACTCCTCAGTCCCCAGCCCCACCACAAGCACTTCACCATGATCCCTTACATATTCCTCTCAGGCCTCACCATATATCTTCCTTACACCCCATGTTTCCTTCTCCATAGGTACCTGCTCTAGCTTGGATGTTCTTTGTGGACTCATAACAGCAGCATACTAACCAGTCCTGCATCTTTAATGCAGGTAGGCCGAGACACTATAGATGCCATGTAGCAGAATAGGTGTCCTTTTCCAATTGGTTGACATGGCAGAGCTCAGCAAGACACACAGACTGTTTTGTTAATAAGTAATTTTATGAAAACTCAAGTCTGTAGCATGTTAATGAACATTGATTAATGAGAAGCACAAACTCTCAGCTACGAAAACCCGCAAGAGTGAAGATCCTACTTAAATGTACGATCAGCTTTACCTTTAGGATGGGTCAGTCGACTAGGTAAAAAATGCCGGTAGTTAAGCGGTTCAGCTTGTTCACCAATTGCCAAACGTGGGAGTGAGGTCTTTTGAAAATACTGCTTAAATGTGGCCATAGCCCCTCATTTCATCCTTGCCAATTTTCAAAATGTGGTCTCCCTTACATCCTAAGACTTCTAAATTGCCACTTTAGAGCCCATCTCTTTTCTTCACTACAGCCTGCTGTATTCCTCCATTAGGTTAGACTCGTTATCTCATGTTAGGCCATTGCAACTCCCTCTTGTTTCATGCTTGTTTATAAAAAATAACACAGTAAACCCGCAAATGTAAAAAAGGCGATGCAAAAACTCTAAATAATGTATGAAATATCAAGGTTAAAAAAAATAATTACACTACTTTACTGTCTACAATAGATAGACAATCAAATTTAAAAGTATCTTAACATAACCAACAATTGATCTTCTAAACGTCCAAAAGGAAATATTTACCGAAGGCTAACACTTTTCCATGAGTGAATCAATGTTGACTATATGCAAAAACAGTTTGCACTAACTACATCTGCACTACAACTCCAATGATCCACTGGTGATAGTATGTAATATAAGTTCTACAACATTTAGCGATCACTAGTTTTTAGGGTCACAGTCAGAGGCTCCATGCCAAGGAGCGACTGAGCATTAAGTATTGAACTACAGAAATGTGCGTGGGACAGCATAACTAGAGGTGTAGCACAGGCCTCTGCAACCCCTGCGATTTTGGGGGCTCTCCAGGCCCCCCAACCTTTCATGGTGGTCCAATTTCAGTCAAAGGTCAATGAATATCTGTGAAATACTGGCAGCTCAAGGGTCCCATTATTTTATGTTTCACCACTGAACATCACCACAGACCCTGATTAACAGAGACAATGTTGACTTGTTTAGAAATCGTGTTAGCAAATTCTCCCTAACATTTTGTAGGTAGTACAGGAAAAATGACAGCGAGTAAATGTTTCTATCATCTCTTGCTGACAAACAAACATATGAGTTTACCATACAGCCGTTTAGGCGATGGCCAAGTTTTCCCATGTCATCCCATGCAGAACCTCCCCATCCGAATCTCTGATTAAATATGCATGAAACGCAATATGTAATTGCAAATGTTGAATAACATTAAAGTAATTAGGAACCTAGGTACTGCTGCTCACAGCGTTAGGTCATACATGCCAATAAATCTTCTTATTTAACATATGAGGGTTTTCTGAAAGCTTCTTCAAATTTAGGTTTTAAAAACTCGCTCTATTTTAAACAGCCATGGCATCAAACTTGTACTTTCACGAATAGCAGGTCTTATTGGACTAATCCCTATAGCTCATCCATTGGGTATTTGAAAAGGCGAATTCAATACAGCAGAATATGGCATCATTGGCTCAACTTTAAAGGGGATCATTGAAGAAGCTCATCACAGGCCATAAGGGGTCTAAATGAAAAGTACTTTTCATGATTCCATCCTGTCATTCAGCCAAATGAAAACAGGTTTCTATATGATCAATTTACCCAACCCTCGGTACTGATCAATCTTCTAGTTTCCATAACCAGTTATTTACTGTTGTGGAGTTTAATAGAAAGTTGTTTCTGATAAGAGAAGTAAATCATTAGTTAATCCAAATAGGCTATTCTCATTTCTTGCATGAAAATCTGTGTCCTGTTCATTTTATCCGAAAAGTCACAGCACAGAGTTTAATTAGGCAAACATTAGCTTTTTGACACTGCTGGCTGGTGCTGGTTATTGACAAAAGTGTTTGGGGCCAAAATGCAGCCATGACATACACTTTGAACCACAGAGAATTCTTCAGTGTATTTGCCTCCGGCATCATGACACATTCTTGCACAATAATTAGTATGAAGTATGTGGGCAATCTCAAAAAGGTCTTGATTTTGCACCCGATTCCTCTAGGGTGGAAAATAGATTGTAGCAATTCACAACATCAAAAGCAACCTTAAAATTCAAGAAGGCTAGGTAATGATTCCAATTAATTTCCACCCCCTTCCCTAACCACACCTCCCCAGTCTGTCTCATTAGCTCATTTCAGCCTGACTAATCTTCTCATTTCACACTGTACCAATGCCCTCACATATATATCTTCAGTTTCCTCAAAGGCTGTCTGAGTCAATGAAAGCAAAAATGTGTCTGTATATTTACTTCTTACTTGGCAAACCACACCAAATAATACTGGTACAAATACTTTCTGTGAGGATGTGAAGGAAGCTTATTTTCAAATAGTTTCAAACGAAAATTCAGAATTAATTTTCAACACTTTTTACTTTTTCATTGATTCTTTATGTGGGGGTTGGTCACAAGATAGAGCCACCTCTAGACTCCCTCACAGTGGGACAAATAGGGTCAGTGACTTCGCATTGCCCGAAGGGGACGTCTTCTCTGTTTATGATGATGTTTCCTGGAAAGGGGATGTGGGGGGTCACAGCGCTCTCCTGAGCCAGTGAACGGATGAATAGTTTACTAGCAGTTCTATGAAGTCATTTGTTCTTAAACTGTGCGTGCAATTTTTTTATTCAGGAGTGCATAAACATATCTGGTGAGGGACAGGCAGCGGTGGTTTTATGAAGGTGTAAAATATGTCAACAATTCAATTGTAATACTACACAAAACTGAAAACGGGGAATTAAGGAGTAATAGAAAGGAGTGAATTAATATTCTCAACTAAACTGCAATCAGACTCCAAAAACACAAAGAAAACCTGAAAATGAAGAGTAAATCTAGGTGAACATAAATAAATATAAGTTGCTCCATCAATTGTTTAAAAAATGAGTTCTCCTGCTCTCTTTCTTTTCTTTCCAATGTGTTAATATCGAGACTGGATTAATGGAAAATACAAATTGGTGGACATACATGTTTGTGAATACAGAAAAGAGGTCAAAGGGAAAGCCAAAGAACAGCCATGGAGATCAAACAGCAGTTTAATTTTCAGTTTCATGAATGCAAAATGCAACTGGGCTCTAAAACATTTGCCTTTGAATTGCTATATTTCTAACGTATTGAATACGGGATGCATAGATTGATTTGATGATATCAACATAGCACAATATCCTTTCACAGCAGTTAGGTGCACTCAAACTGATACACAAAGGCCATCGTTAATGGCTAATTTTACAGCCTAGAATAGACCCTTTTGACCTACGAACAGAACTATGGCCCCATTTTGAATACTCAACAGTACATATTTCCTTTCAACAGACCATTAAAATATGATGCAGCATATGCACGATTTTGATGATATCACATTCTAATTAATTAACTTTAAACATCATTCTATCAGTGCTGAAACAAACGCGTTTTTGAAGCTGCCTAATGGACTTTGAGGACGTAGGGGGCATGCCTGCATGTGTAACTAGCATTGGCAAAGCCAATAGGTCTGGCGTCATCCGCTAGCCTTTTGGCAATTCTTGTATTGCTTTGTGGCTTTTGCAAGACTTTATTGCTAGGGAACCTGCAAGACATTTGTCAATACAAATACCAATATTCAGCAAAGGCAAACACAAATTTGATCTCAAAAGCACACATTACCATTGTACTCCCTGGCACTAAAGTGAAGTACTTTGTGTGTGGATGTGCTCTTTGTGAAAGTGAATGCATAGTGAAGTCAGTCAATGGCTGAAGAGCCGTGAGAAGTTGGAGAAAGATGTTAATGACACAACCACAGACAAATGGATGAAGCGTGGCTGAACATTCCTATTAGTAACTATGTCAGAAATACATTTAAGTGGAATCAAAAGGTCTAGGCTAACACACACCTAAAAAGGTAACCTTTATGTCAATGGCAGCAAGCCTCTCACCTTTGAGAAAGAAAGAAAGAAAGAAAGATAGAGAAAGGAGGAAAGTAATAAGGAAAGACGGGAAGAAAAAAGAAAGGCAAGAAAAAAGGAAAGAATGGAGGCAAGAAGGAAGGAAAAGAAAGAAAAACAAAAGAAAGAAAGTGTGAGAGAAAGAAAGAAAGAAAAGGATAGAAAATAAATCAAGGAAGAAGGAAAGAAAAAAATAAGGCAAGAGAGCAGAATGGAAAGGGGAGGAAGAAAAGAAAGATGGAAAGCAAGAACGAAGGACAGAATAAATGAAAGCAAGAACAAAGTAAAGAAGGAGTGAAAGCAATAAAGAGGGAAAGAAGTACTGAAATTAAAAAATGAAAGCATAAAAAAGCAACAACCAATTGAAAGCAGGAAAAAAAGAGCAGAAGGAAGACAAAAGAGTAGGTTAACCAACAACGAGGGAAAGGAGGAATGAAAGAAAAAAAGAAGGAAAGAATTAATGAAAGATTGAAAGAAACGTAGAAAGAAGATAAGCAGGAATGAAAGGAAAATGAAACACAATAAAGAAGGGTGGAATGAAGAGTAAAAGAAAAAAGGCAGCAAGAAAGAATAAAAGACCAAAGAAAGAAGGTGTGAAAGAAAAAAGAAATCAGGAAAGAAGAAAATAAATACTGAAAGAATTAAAGAAAAAAGAAAGCAAGGAAGAAGCCAAGAAAGAAGGAATGAAAGAAAAAATTCAAAAAGAGAGGTCGAATGGAAGATTGAAAGAAAAACAAAAGAAGGAATGAAATAATGAAAGAAAGAAATGAAAGAAGAAATGCAAGAAAAAAGGAAAGAAAGAGAAGAGGAGAGAAAGGAAGAATGCTAGAATGAAGGAAGAAAGAAAAAAGAAAGAAAATAAGCAATTCAATGAATTGTTACAAACGCTGCAAATTAAACATGATAAAGGCTGATTTTCTTCCTGGGCAATGTTTAATAAAGAATCATTACTGAAATTTAGATTAAAAAAAGGCATTCTGAAGAATCGTCTGCTTATGAGTTCACTAGTATAATATTGAAGTTTTTGACAACATAATGCAGATGCGTTTCAAATGGACACAATCTGTTATGAAATTCCTCTTGGAGTGTAATTTTTTTATCTGAGAAAGTCAGATAAATAACAGAATTTCTCAAAAGGAATTTGCAAAAGCATCAGCAGGAGATATGAATTCATAAAAGTATGGCATGTGACCTGTGCTCATAACTGGTATAAAGTATCCTGTTGTCACATCAGGCTCTCGACATAAAGGTACCATCAAAGTAATAAATTAAAAACAAAAATATTGGCAAAGAAGAAAACTAGTTTCTGTGTGAAAATGCTCCACATTGAAAAAGCAAAATGCAGTCACTCAAGGTGAAGTTATTCAATGGGCTGACCCCCTGCTGTATGCTGTAGTGGGCGGAAGCAAAATGTGAATGACACATCTACAAGGAATCTATCAAATGCACACCATCCACAGAGAACGCCACCCTATTCATTCAACACCTGCAATTCAAGCTGCACATCTCAGAAAATTTCACCCAGAATAGAACGCTTGCAACATTATTGCTCTGCTCTCTTTCGTCTCCAGAGCCTACATTCTCCTCGGTGATCTCAACTTTCACCTGGAAGAGCAAAACGATGCCTGCTCCACAGCACTCCTCGAAAACTAGAGCACCATTGGACTCACCTAGCTCATCCCAGAAGCAAGACACACTGCATGGCATACACAGGACCCCATCTTCACCACAAGTGACAACATCAAATACAACTCCACCACACCATTCTTATGGACCAACCACTCCATCATCCACTTCGAAATCAACACACATTAAGTCATCACCCCTACCAAGTTCAACTTTCCAAGCCACAGCTAGGGCAAACTTACAGAAGCAGACTGGCTGAGAGCCCCCAGCCCAGATCAACCTTGCCCCACATACAACCTCAACAACGACATCAACAACTTGAACAACTGGAACAAGAACTGAGCAGACTCGCTCGCGCTCATCTAACCCTACAAGCATAGTAGATTATACACGCAGGCCATCTGGTAGTATACAGAAGACCTCCAAGACACCAAACAACACTGTAAACAGCTAGAAAGTAAACAGGGCCAGCTACGACATCACCAACAGAACTTTCTACACGGCTGCATTCAGACACTATGACCAGCAAATAAGAGACACTAAGAAAAAAGCAGTAGTGCACCGCATCAAAGGAAGCTCCAACAGCAGCAAGGAGATCTTTTCAATTGTAAAGGATTACAACTCACCCTCAGCTACTGTCACCAACATTGCTGCCACCCAGCAACTCTGGCACAACCTATCCAACTTCTTCCACAGCAAAATCGCAAATAACTACAGCAACTTTACAACCGACTCAACCCCAAAAAATAAAATTACATTAATTCCCCAAGCAAATGCCAAACTGTAAATCATATTATGAAAGCAATTAGAAAAACAGCATTTGTTCTTTTCCTGTCTTCTATATTTTCTCTCTTCTTCTTAGCTTTAGATCCAACACATGTTTTGTTTTGATGAGGTGTACCCCACGACTTCCTCAGGCTAAAAATATAATAGAAATAAAATACTGGTTGTGGTGTTTAGCTTAAACAAATGATATAACACCTGTGTTATAGTGCCTATTTTGTAATGTCCTAGTTGCTGGTAGGAACCCATGGTTATTTGCATATTAATATATTCATAATTTCTTGTTTCTTGTTTTGGGTGTCCCAAATAGCACCCCCAATCTATGACAAGTGTTAAACAAGGAGGAATACATGTATTTAGGGCTTGGTCACCCGAGGTACCCGTGTCTATATACCCTCCCTATAGTACATAAGGATTTGCCTTTCCCACCACTGAGACCTATTGTCTCCTGCATCGGGGGTCCCACTGAGAGACTGTCACAATATGTGGACATTTTCCTACAGCCTTTAGTGTCTAACCTTCCATTATTTATTAAAGATATCAAACATAAAATTAGCCTTCTCACGGATGTAGTGTGTTAACACGGTATGGTAATAGTGACATTGGATGTCATATAACCCTGATATAGCGACAAGAGCACTAAGACGGACTTTAAGTACTAAACCACCCAATCAGTGGGAATACAGTGAGATGCTATTGGCACTGACTGAATTGATTTTGAATAACAATGTGTCTTTCTTTAACAAAGACTGGTACTAACAGATACAAGGTGTAGCCATGTACTCCAGATTTTCTCCTTCTTATGCTAGCCTCTTTATGGGGTGGCTTGAGGAAGAGTGGGTCTGAGGCCCCCGGGGAACAGAACGGAGCAACTCTATCATGTACTGGGGTCGCTGTATAGATGACTGCCTTATGATCTGGACTTGAACAACCGAAAAACTCCAACAATTCTGTGACTACCTGAACACAAATGATCTGAACATTAGATACACACATTAACACAGCAGGGAGAGTATTGTGTTTCTAGATGTGTAATTATTTATACAGGATAACCAAATACACAGCAGGCTATTTTACAAACCAACATAATGTAGCTACATTTTACATGTCTCTAGCGCACATCCCATCCATCAGATCAGGGCAAAACCATAGCGGGAGATGGTACGTGCAAGATATAAGTGCTGTCATTACACAGATTTTCAGACGTGCATTAAGGACATGAATGCAAGTTTCGCTGCAAGAGGGTATGACGTACAGATCATACAGTCAGCAGAAAATAAGATCTCTAACATGAATAGACAAGAAACTCTTAGGGAGAGGACACAGAAAAATTACACATCAAGCAAAGTACGTTTGGTAACAGACTATAATGGACTATCAAAGGTTTTATTGGGGAGTAGGTGTAAGCACTGGCACATATTATGTGCGGACAAAACCCTAGATGAGTTTACATCAGGAAGACCAGAGATCACATTCCGCCAGGGTAGAGCACTGAGGACATTATTACGCCCCAGCTATCCAATTCATAAGACATTGAAACACAGGATGAGTCAACACACACTGGGATTCTACAAATGTGGACACTGTGGCCTGTGTAGATGGGCACAAGACAAGAAAAAGGATTTCAGTGCACCAGATGGTAGGACTTTTAAAATACTCTCAAATATTAATTGCAATACCAAATATGTGGTTTATGTTATTGAATATAAATGCGGATGCATATATGTGGGAAGCACAATCAGGGCACTGAAAGAGAGAGCAAGTGAGCACCTAAGAGCCCTCAAACAAGTGGATCAGCGATATCCCATGGCAGTACATACTGCAGAATGCAAGGCACAAGGGCAACACAAACGCTTTTGATTTTATGGGATTGACTATATAGGCCCTGATCCCCGAGGAGGTAAAAAGGAACTTACCTTGTGATGCAAAGAAGCCATGTGGATAATGCGTGTAAATCAGATAAACAGGGCCTCAATACTGCTCATGAGCTACAGTACTTTCTAGGAGACTGAAACAAAAGGTATATGCATGAACAAGGAATTTGGAGATGATTGGCATATATGATGATACATATGGAGAGTCTGCACCTCTCATATAATTGGTTACATGGATTGATCCAACTGCAATTGTGACAAAGATGTAACCACCCTGCATGAGATGATATGTGATTACCCAAATGATGACATACTGAGAAAACAATGGTTTACACTGTTATTTGATGGGTGTTAGTGAACAAAATGTAAAAAATATCTATATAGATAGATGCACTATGTTATATGTACAGGAGCTATATTTTTTTCAACAATATGTGAATTCATTTGGAACTTAATAGGTCTAAGAAAATGAAGGTGCAAGGTGTGATAGTGTTTTAAGAGACAGGATGGAGACTTCTCCTTGTATTATACTATTAGTGTTTTTCATTGTTCTCCCTGAAATGCAATGGGGGATTGATATAGATTTTAGCGTTCATAAATGAGTCAATAATATTTTAGTAGCAAGATGGGGGATTTTTTGCATGCTGTACATTTAGTGCTAAGCACAATGATAAATTATGGAAATCAGCGTAGACAAACCCAACAAGGGATATACAGAAATAAAAATGGAACGGCACACACAAGATGGTGGTCGTTCTTTAATGACACATGACTAGGCAGAACATTGCACCAGATGAGCAGTCTGGCGATGATGTTTATTACCCGACTGGGACAAAGGTAACTCTACCGCTGCTCAATACTTGTGGCGCAGATTGAAGACACTACGGTGTAGAACGTAGTTGCTGCTACACGCTCAACCCTGATGACAGGTAAGCCCATTATTGTGGGTTAGAGAAGGTTACGATTTTTGCTCCCTTAATTTTGAATAAGGGGATAGTGAAGATATATACTTTTTGGGAATTTATTACAGTGATTGAGAACACTACAAGGAGAAAGACGTTTACTCGCAGCATTACTTGGATACTAATGCTGTGACAGGCACAGTTTTGAATTTGGAGTATTAAAAATAATATGATTTATGATTAATGAAGGATGGACTACGGAACACTGGTTAGACATGACATAATAATAGGGTGAATAGCCTGTATTTGGGATTTTGCCCAATTAACATTGAATAGAAGTTATTTTACACAGATACCCCCTTAATGCTTGTGTTCACCTAATACCTGGGACAAAAATACAACCAGAATGAACACCATAACCGTCATTTGGTTTGCTTGGCATTATGGCTTAATATTGACAAAATATGATATACATACATATATTTGACTGCAGGTTTAAACACACAAGCTACATTACAGGAAAGACAGGTGTACAATGGTTTCACATGGATAAAGCTTCACATTATTGTTATGGAATGCAAGGTGATGCATGTCACATGATAGATTCCTGTTTCTTGGAAATGTACCAGGCCTCTTAAGACTCCACAATAGATGTTCACAAGTGTATAAGCACCACAATATTCTATAATATGACTTAAAAATTGGAAGGGCCATTAAGGACACCCAAAACAAGAAACGATGAATATATTAATATGCAAATAAGCATGGGTTTCCACAGATTACCACCAATTAATACATTAAAAAATGAGCACTATAACACAGGTGTGATATAATGTGTTTAAGTTACACACTGCAACCAGTATATTATTTTCTATTATATTTTTATCCCTGAGGAAGTCGTGGGGTACACCACATCACGATGAAAAACATGCTGGGTCTAAGGCCTAAGGGAGAGGTGTGGCGCCGCAGCCAGGGCGACTGATGCTGGAATATGGGAATCATGGTTCGATTCCCGGCGGCAGATTAGCCCAGCACCATGTGACTCTGGGCAATAGCTTGCTTAATCTTCCCGACGGCTCCCAGCGCCTGGAGACCCTTAGGGGCGATTGTTTGCGCTTTACAAATGTGGATTATTATTATTATAAGGCTAGAAAGAAGAGAGAAAATAAAGAACACAAGAAAAGAACAAACACTGTTTTTATAATTGCTTTTATAATATGATTTACAGTAGGTCATGTGCTTGGGTGGTTAATGTAATTATGTTCAAGTGATCTGTTGGATCACAGGATTTATAGGAGGAAGGGTGAATCTTTCTACCCTTGATAGCAGCGCAACATATATTAGGACTAGTGAGAACAGCGTGGGATAATGCGTGAGCACCCAAAAAAAAACTATATTTACCCCCATTCGGCATTATACAACCCCAGAGAACGCGCTGCTGCTAACCTACTCACCACCAACAACAATTATGGCTACCTGATCGAATGGACAACCCTCACAAGAAACAACACACCGTCAATCATGCGGACCATCAACTCAGAGGTTGCAACAAACCCATGCCCCCACCACATCTTCAACCTGGAAACATCACCAATCAGCACTACCCTCACCCACATCATCAACACTTCCATCATGTTTGCCACTTTTCTGGATGAATGGAAAGTTGCAGAAATCAATGCCCTCCTCAAGACGCCCACAACTGACCGGAATCAACTTAGCAACTTTTGACCCATCTTACAGTTCCCTATTTAGCAAAAGTGAGTGAGAAGGCCATCAACAAGCAACTCACAACCCACATCGAACTTCACTATCTTCTAAACAACACTCAGTTAGGATTCTGAAAGAACAACGGAACTGAAACAGCACTCATCGAGGCCACCAATGACATTCGAATCATCCTGGACCAGGGAGAAACGCTGACCCTCATCCTGCTCGACCTCTTTGCAGCCTTCATCACTATCTCCCATCACATCCTTATCAGAAGACTCCACAGATTGGCTTATAAGGATCCACTTATGAATGTATCTCTTCCTTCCTCACTGGAAGAACCCAAAAGGTCAGGCTGCCACCCTTCACATCAGAGACCAAGATGTTGATATGCAGAGTTCTACACGGATCGTCCCTCAGCCCAACCCTTTTCAACATAAAAATGAAACCGCTAGCCAACATCATCCAATCACAAGATGTCGATGACAACCCAACTCATCCTCACCCTGACAGACAAAACAACCACTGCCAGAACCAACTTCACAAACTGCATGACCATGGTAGCTGACTGGATACTAGCAAACTGACTGCAGCTCAACTCCAAAAAGACAGAATTACTGGTCTTCGTCAACAAGACCTACCCATGGGACTCCACCTGGTGGCCTTCAGAGCTAGGCCCAACACCCATACCCACAGACCACACAAGAAATCTAGGGATCATCCTAGACGACAAGATCAACATGACAGCTCAAGTCAACACAGTTTGCAGCTCCTGCATCCACATCCTATGCTTGCTACGAAAAATGTTCAAATGGTTGCCTCAGAACACCAGACGGACCATAACACAAGCACTCAACACCAGTAAACTGAACTACGGCACTCTCTATGCTGGAAACTCCAAACAATTCCTACACAAACTCTAGACCATCCAGTGCACCACTGCAAAGCTCATACTCGACCACCCCACACATCCACGTCACACCACACCTCTGGAAGCTTCACATGCTTCCCTTTCACAAGCGCAGACAATTCAACCTTCTCAGGCACAGACAAAGCCCTACACAACACAGGACCAGAATTTCTGGACTGCCACGTACACTTTCACCAACCCACCAGCCACCTATGCTCTAACTCACTGTCACTCACACACATTCCCCGCATCCAAAAAAAACTGGAGGTCGCTCATTCTCCTACATTGCACTCAAGACAAGGAATGACCTTCCTCAACACAGCAGAGGTTCCTCCTCATTTCTTGAGTCGTGCAAGAAGCTGAAGACCTGGCTCTCCATATAAGCATCTTAGGGACCACAAACCTAGACACCTGTCGAGCACCTGGATACCCTCCAGAGTGATTAGTGCACTATAAAAATCCATATAACATAGCACACCAACAGAGCAATGGAAGAATAAAGATGGCTGAAAGCAAGTATATTGTACCTGCATTTTTGAAATATCAAAAGGTCTTGGCTAACAGTAGACCTAAAAATTCAGAATTCATTAAAATAATTATTTTCTGAAAGGTGATACATTGTTGCTATTCAAACCATTCATTTTATATAACAAATAGAGCATTTCTAAAATGTATGCAAGTATAAATTAATATTATCTACTTTTAAAGGAAACTTATGAAATCTGAATGTTGGTGAGGATTTGGCATTCTGTGCTGGATAGAAAATGGTGGGCAATATTTTTTGAACTACTAAACAAACTACAAGATTCAAACCTCTTAGCAGTATCTCTCAACGTAAGCGCTCCAACTGGAAGAGGCATTATACCTTGCCCAATAAGCAACGTGAACAAGAATTGGCAAAGCCTTGAGATTATGCTACTTTTATAGTGCACATTCACATGTTCAAGCCTTCAATACCTTACGTCATTAAAAAAGGTTCTTTGGGTGAGACACCAGTCTTTTCTGTAATAGGCTTTATGACCATTTGCTATCACAAGAGGTCCATCGAGTCAGAAAAAAATTATTGTCATGCCAGCCTGTAGCATCCAAAACCATTACTAGAGGACCAAAAGGCTTTCACTCAATCTCAGAATAGAAAAGAATTATGAGCAGGTCACTTGATATTGAAAGTCTTCTTATGGTGAAAGCGGAAAAGAGCAAAAGTAAACGGTTGAACGGTGCTTTGAATTTTGAGCTGGTAGATTACAGAAAGGATGCAAATTGAAATTTTACATTTGCATACTCTCTTTGACAATTCTTATAGATTTTGCTTGTTTTCCATGGCCTAAATAAATATCCCAATGCTGGGTTATAATGGTGACAGTAATTATGGAGACACTGTTTGCATTGCCTCTATGGTTTAGAAGAGGAAGTAATACCAGACTCTCGTATAGCCAAACCAATTATGTTGCTCACATGAGGAGCAGCTCTCAGCTGTTTCTGTGAGTGTACCTATGCACAACGAGCCACATCAGAATAAATACCTGCATCCTATGAAGAGTTGTCAACATTGTAACACTGTAAGTGTTAATTGAAAGAATGATAAGTCCGCCATTCATGTATGAAGAAGGTATCAATGGAAAACATGAAACAAGTCAAACGTTTGTATGCACGTCTTGTTACAATGTATAACAAACCTACTGGAAATTGAGGTTTCTGCTTGGCAGAGGTATGCACCCTGTCCAAGTGGGAACCACAATCCTAGTCAGGGTAAGTCAGATACATTAACCTGTGCTCACCCTCTGGTAGCTTGGCACAGAGCAGGCAGGCAGGCTTAAATTAAGACGCAATGTGTAAAGTATTTGTACAACACTTCAAACAGTAACACAGTGAAAATACCACCCAAAAAACTCCACACCAGTTTCGAAACATAAATTATGATTTTATATATAAAAGCAGACCAAAATTATAAAAATATATTAAGAAGAAGTCAAGATATGAATTTTGTAAGATTAAATGGGAAAAAAGAGCACTTAGAAGTAATAATCTCCAATAGGGTTAGATGGTCCTCCTGGGCAGGGGCAAAATGCTGAGTTCCCTTTGACCCTGGTTGCCACAGCGAGATGCAAGGTGCAGTCGAGTGATACATTGGTGCCGATCCTGCAGTCGAGGTGATGCGTCAATTTTCTCCATGTAACAATGGCGATGCTCCAATTGCAAAGATGAAGCACTGGTTCCAAGATGCGTTGTTTCTGAAGCTGATGTGCTGTGTTTCTCCAAGGAGTCGGGGTATGCATTGATTGTCTCTCTCTGCAGTGGAGGCCATGAGGTGGTCCTGATGCATCAGTTCTGATGGTGATGCATCAGTTCCGATGGCAATTGACGCCTTTGCAGCTCTTTGACATCTTCGGGCATCCGCTGTGTTTTAAAAATCTATTTCAATTTCATTTTTATGTGCTGGTTGCAAGTGTGATGCACCTGTTCTGTTCCCGCAACAGCAGTGATGCATCGATTCTGCTCATGCAGCAGAGGATACATCATTTCCACTGAGGCAAGCACCTGAATCCATTTCCAATGGACCAGGCACAGGAGGCAAGCCAGCCCACCCTTGGAGATCACTCTGGGTTCAATTAAGATAGTCCAGTTCTTCCTCGGCAGGGCAGAGGGTAAAAGGCAGCACAGCAGAGAACCAGTTCTTCCAGAGCAGAAATCAGCATTAGTGGCGGTCCTTGTAGCAGTACAAAAATCCTTCTCCATGGCAGAGCTCTTCACAGGTCTAGTAGTGCCTGATTTGGTGGGGTTAGAGACCCAGTACTCATACCCATTTGTGCCTTTAAAATGGAGATTACCTCAAAGAGTGACTTTGAAGTGCACGAAGGTCCCCCTCCCAGCTCTGCTCTCTGAAACTCACTTTAGTGGGGTATGCAGCCCTTTCTGTGGGGACAGAACACAGCCTACTCAGGTGTAAGTGTCAGATCCTCCCTCCCATCCTGCCCACGATGATCCATCAGGGACGATTACCCAACAGGATGTGGATGGCCACTCAGTCATACTTAAGCTCCCTTTCTGTGTTTCTGTCTAGAGGGAATGCACAAAGCCCAGCTGTCACCCACCCCATATGTATATTAGAGACAGGCTGCAGGCACACAGGGCTCAGAGTAGAAAACTGCCATCTTTCTACATGTAGCACTTTTAAAAGGGTAGTGATAAAATAATCTTTACCAGTAGAGATGATTTATCATTACCATTCCAGTGATATGAAACATGACAGATCTACTCCTTCTCAGTCAGGAATTGAAGCTTATAAGTGTAATAATGAATTCCCAATGTTAACCTATGAGAGGGGTAGGCCTCCCAGTAGTGAAAAACGAATTTGGGTGCTTTTCACTTCCAGGACATGCAAAACTTAAAAGTACATGCCCTACCTTTTTTATTACACAGCTTCCTGCCCTATGGACTTCCTAGAGCCTACCTAAGAGGTGATGTATGTAATAAAAGGGGAGTTTAAGGCTTGGCAACGGGCTTTAAATGCCAAGTCGACATGGCAGTGTAACCTGCACACACATGCTCTTCAATGGCAGGCCTGTGGCATGTTTAGGGCTACTTAAGTATTAGGCACCAGTGCTGCAGGCCCACTCGTAGTATTTAATTTACAGGCCCTGGGCACATGTAGTGTACTATGCTAGGGATTTATAATTACATTAACCCCTTCCATGCTCATGACGAGCTCAGCTCGTCATGCAGTACACTGCTTGTGTGCTCATGACGAGCTGAGCTCGTCATGAACAATGGAATTCAAGGATCTGCAGCACAGAGGATGAATTGCTGTAGCATTGATAGTGTTAAATAGGTCAAATGGGTATGAGGCAATGTTACCATGTTTAGAGGAGAGACCACATGCACCTTAGCACTGGATAGCAGTGGTAAAATGATCAAAGTCCTTTTAGGGCCCCCTTAGTTGTCTCTCCACCACCCTTTTCATGGTGGACCCACCACCATGAAAAGGGCGGTGAAAAGGCAACTCAGAATATGCTTGGTGGTGCCAGCAGCAACTGTGGGATCCTTGATCCTGGCGGAGCCGGCGATCTCGTGGCACTCTGACTGCCACACTCTGAAAATGAGTCAGTACCTTAAAAAAGGTTTATGACTCAAAAACTGTGCAAGACAGAAGTCAGCACTGCATATGGGGACTGGAAGACAGGAATCCAATGGTACACTGAGCATGAAGCTTGTAAGCAAGGCGGAGAAAGAGCGAGAGAGAGTGACTGAGAAGAAATAGTGTGAGCTTGAGAGAGAGAGAGACATTGTGGAGGACAGAGAGAGGAACACTGTGAAAGGGGTAGGAAAAGAGGCATGTTGAGACATCCCTGTGGAGAAAAAGTGCAGTGCAGGAATGAAAGGAAGCTTAGTGGAAAGGTGGGAAACAATGACAGTAGAAAGGAGAAGCAGATTGCTGAGATTCAATACCTCAGAGATTGACTGAGCTCATGTATATGCTGTATGGCACTTTCAGTAAAAACAAATTCATGGACCCATTCTCTATCTGTCTTCCAAGCTGGACAGATCATTTTAAGCAACCTGGTTTTAAACTCCATCAAATCAATGATGTCCATTCCAAATGTTGCTATACCAAGAATGGTTTCCTCAACTGTGTTTCAGAACAAATAGTGAATTTGCCAGTTCAAGTTATGCTAATAAATTTCTGCATCACTCATACGGGAATGAGTAACTTTACGAGTTGTTCAATTACTCTCATGATTTTATAAAGTTACTTTTTGGAATTCACAAAAATCTCATTGATTACTTACACTGTGCAATAAATGTAGAGGTAAGCCCATTCTACTAAAGGCGCAATTAGCTGGGAAAGAGTAAACATTGAGTATGAGCTTAAAATGTAATAGTAGCTATCATCTATGAAAAATCCATACTATTTTGCAAAACACATACGGCCACTATTATTGAGTACAGAAGCCCTTTTACCTGTTGTTGCCAGCACAGTTGTTGCAACCCTGCACCGGGACACCGGGACAACGACTCCCAGCCCCCCAGCGCTACGCCGCCATGACCAATGGCATTTCACGCCTGGAGGCGCATTATTACCAGCTGAGGGCTCCCGCAGCGTGGAACATGCTCGGACGTGCCCGGGCACCATTCCTGCTTCTTGCCAACCCCCACGTGGCCCGTGAGAAAGAAGAGACAAATTATAGTGGTTTAACATCTTGGCCATTTGTCTACTCTTTTCCCCATACGGCTCAGGGTGGGTAAAATGCGCAAGCGCAAGACGGTTGCGGCTATGGCTCATGCTGCGCCAATTACCAGCACTATAGACTGTAATTTAAAAAGAGCAGGGGTTCTTGAAAAAGAAATGTAACTTTTGTCCCATAGGCTATCCTGGTCCCCGGTGAGTCTTCTCTCGCTATGTGCCTCTAACAGCGGGTTTCAGGGCTCTGAGGCAGGTCTCGAACTGGTCGATTCTCTGCCACACGTTACCATCTCGGAGACACAACCTGACTGTGACGAGCCAAAGGCGGGGCCTACAACAGGTAGTAGGTTACCTGTTCAAACCAAAGTCCCCCGAGTAGTTGTCCAGGGGGTGCAGTCTTGTGGATCAGAGGCTAAGCATAAATACACCACAACCGGGGAAAGACGAACCGATCTAGAGTTGACACACCTTCGCCAAACACACAGAGTGCAGTTCCTGTGACGAAAGATGACTTGGGGGTCATGTTAGAAGCTGGTTTTAGTTCCCTTCTTGAATGTTTAGATCTCAAGTTGGAACCAATCAAACAAAGGCTGTCTTCTATAGAGCAGGATTATCTAAAATTGGCTCTATCATCCACAGCATCCAATTCCTCCCCCCACACTGGTGATGCAGCGTTTGCATCAGTCAAGTCGGCTCCCGCTGCTTCTCCCTTAAATAAAATGCTCAATGCCCAAACCTCCCATCTCGTGCACAACATCTCCTTACCTGGCCCTTCAGCAAGCACCGGACAACCACTACCCTCCATAAGTGGGCTGCAGGAGCGGCCATGTCACCAATCATCTTCCAGATCAGAGGCAAAATTTCAAAGAGAACCAGCTCCACATGGGAGGGGTACAGAAGGGGTATGTTCCAATTTCTTCAACTACCAACCAGGACATAGTGCCCCAAGGCCCTAACTTCTATTAATTTACCTCCGGAAGCAACACCGTATGTAGTGGTGTTAGGGAACGTGCCAGTCCTAAAGCCGGACATCACCGAGGACTTTTACCAATTAAAGAATAAGGTCCTTCACTAGCTCAATATCAACACCTCCTTGGGCCTCAGGTCGGAAAGGGACATCCTCATGGTCCGGAGCGGGACCTGGATAGAAAGTTGGAAAAAGAGCTGTGATGGGGATTGGATAATTATTAACTCCAACAGCCCAGACCCGGCAGTGAGGATCTTACCTGCTGCTAATTACGGCATGAGAACAGGCCCTCGCTCCTCCATAAGGGCACTTCCCTTGGGTTATTTTTATTCACCCTCACCCATGATTCTGCACCTGAGTAGAACTGCTACCCCATCCTTACTGGGTTGGCTTCTACAACCACCTTCGGTCACTTTACTTAATTCATTTGAGCCCCTGGGTAAACTAGACTAATGTGATTGGCTGGGTGGACAGGGCTGAAGGAAACCCACAGTTCTTTTACAAACGGACCCAAAGGACCAGTCGGCTAAGGTGAACTGTTGCAGCCACACAATGGATAATAACTTCTTCAACATCATTTCTTGGAACATAGGTGGCTTGGCAAGCAAGTTATCTGACCCATGGTGGAAAATCTTTATGAAAAATTATGATATTATCTGTCTCCAAGAGACATGGACTGTTGATAATACCTATTTCATGGAGGGTTTTAAGCTTTTTAACATTCCTGCAACCCCGTCAAGAGCGGGACGTTCAAAAGGGGGTCTCACAATTTAAGTTTCTCTTGGTCTACGAGGTGTCTTTGTGGTATTAAACATGGGTAACCGGTGCCTACATGCGTTATCCTTTTCCTTAGGGTCTTACAGTCCAACGCTTTTGAATTTCTATAATGCTACTTCTCTCTACCCTGAGGTGTGCAATGTTACCCGTTTATGTTCTTTTGTAACGAATGTTAAGGTTTTGTCCCGTAAACCTGGTAACATAGCCCTGGTAGGGGACTTTATTACACATATATGTGGAGCCTAAAGGAAGGGGGAGTCCTCTTGTCCTCTAGCAGACGTTGTGCACTTTGAACACTGGGGGGGGGAGAAATTAAACGCACTGGTTTGTGATCTGGACCTGCAACTAACCATAGGGAAATGGACCCCAACCAGGCGATATCTCATTCCAACTTTTGAGGGGTAGGGCCGGGAACCCTTGTTTATTGATTTCATCTTAACCTCTACCCCCTCTATTATCTGATCAAAGAGTTCTCAATTATAACCAGTAGTTATAGTGATCACAATCCCTTCTGTATCAAAGGAATCTGGCCCTCCTTTGACCTAAAAAGACAGACCGTAGCAGGAGGAGTTTTACGGGCAACAGACGGAGGGAGACATCTCAGATGGGGGCATGTTATCCCAGATACCCTGTGCAGTTTTCTATTGGAGATGCTCCGGAAGGAATTTCAGATCTATCAAAATGCGAAGGCAGAGACAAATGAGTCTATCAAATGTTCCTTCGCTTTAATTTCGGACTCTGTCACTGACGTTTTGACTGCTCCTTTACAGAAAGCCCAGAGGGAGAGGGGGCCTGGATGGTTCAACTCAGATTGCTCGCTTGCAGCCAGGAGGTTGAAATTAGCCCTTCAGCCCAAAGAATGCCGCTCTCGTCAAAACCCCTAGAAAACAGTGTAAACTAGCACTTAGCAAATGAAGGGCGGCCCTGAAGGAAGAAGCTTGGGGCAACCTCATGGAAGCAACAACCTATAAGTCCCGTGCCAAGTTCTGGAGCATCATAAATAGCCCCATTCAGGGAGAAGAGGCCCCAAATGTTTTAGAAGCACACATCACTTTTTAAATCTGTCTTCAAATTTAGGGTCATCTGCGATTAGTTGGGCAGCTTCGCTCCCTCACTTAGGGTCTCATGTATTTGTATTCTATAAACAACAGCGGTCCATAGAAAGTTGAAGTAAAGGAAAATGATAAAAAAATAGACACAATCGTACTATATTTTGAAAAAAGTCTTGCCCAGCTGGGCAAGGCTTAGATGTTTATATGTAGAGAATTTTCAACAATTATTACAATTATACAAGGTGGGACACAAGCCTGTGGCCCACAGTACACACAGTGAGATACACAAGGAACATACATAACAAAGGGGCTTTTTTTAGACAAAAAAGCAGGTTCGCAGTACTTCCAATCTAATCATGGCAAAGTACCGCAAAGGAATGAACCATGACACCTTTACAATTATTTCAAATGTCTATTTAGTATAAGGTGTTCATTAGTGTCGACGGCGTTTCGATTCGCTTTTTAAATCATGTGAATCATCATCAGGACTAGAATTTGAGCCTAAAGATAGCCTTAATCGCCCGGTGTTGTTGGTATAACAAGGCAGGGCGGTGTTTGGTCCAAGCGGATTTAACGGATGCCCACGATTGACAGATAGTTCCGTATAATACTGTCCCTCCTAGATAATAAGTCGATATACGGGATCAGCGGTCCGTGGAGTGTCCTTAGTGCCGATGCATGTATTTGTATAACCAACAGGAAGTGGACTTGGTTATTGACTCTCATTTACTGTTTTTTATAGTGTTATCTCGTTATTACTGGTGGATGTATGTATCTTAGATGTACTTTGTATATAACTGACGAGCTATGAAATTGCCCAGGCTTGTACTTGAGATTGTACACATTGTATCACACCATTTTATTCAGTTTTTTTAATTGTGCTTTTATGGCTTCTTGTACATGAAACTGAATAAAGAAATTTGATAATGATAAGTACAGAAAAGCATGACATCGTGAGGATAAGCAAATAGCATATAAATCTCCTACATGGACTGATCTTTTACAATATAGAAAGCGAGACAATGTAATTATTATTAAAAGATATGTGTCATTATATAGGTGATTTCACTCTGCGGTTTCTAGAGGGGTCTTTAGGTGACCTACAGAACCTTGACAAGTGCAGTTCTCCCCGTTCACTGGTACCTCATACGAGAAAACAAAATAATTTCACCTTTATTTATTCAACTTGAGACCTTTGCTGCAGGTCATGTGGGCCACAAGTCAATTTGCTACAATACCCAACATGTCTACTATAGTTGGGAATATATCATTCAAGGGGGATCTGGGACGTCTTCCTTGCTTGTGTTCCATACTGTAAATACTTATGTCAATTTTGCTAGATGAAATTATTGATATTATGCATGGGCCAAATTTATGTTGGCAGTTCCAATCTGTTCCACTATTTAAAGTAAAGTTTTGGTGAAAATAATAAATGGTGCCAACCACCAAATTCCTATTGCATTTATCCATAGGGTACCTTTGGAAAAAACACAAAAATGACCTACAATTTTAGAAATCTAATGGTGTCCTTTAATTCCAGTTACAACAGTGTGAAATGTATATTCATGTACCAAAATAAGGTAATTACAGGTTCAAAATCTCAGGTTATGTCAAATTCAGTTTTTAAAAAAGGAATAAATCCAGGTTTTTAGAAAAAGTATTTGGTCCCTGTATGCTGTTTAAAATCAATCAATACCACAACTGGGTTTGGGCTCCCAACAGTAAGGCCAAGCCTGAATTTAATAAAGAACTGCACATTTGCCCATACTGCTACCTTATTCCTGCGCGTTCACTTTAGAGTGGCCATATTGAGAATCCAACAATATGTGACATAGACCACCTTTTCAGTCTGAAAACAAATCCTTTTCTTTATTTAATTTTTTCTCACATCTCAAAATTATACATTTCTATAAATCATTGAATCTTTACACATTGCACCTCAAAAAGTACTTTCTCAATTAAAATGTTCCTCAAACATTCAACTTCATTCCTTTCCTTACACACTCACACTCTGTTCATACTCATATTCCATTCTCACTCACCCACCACACCACCAACAGTCACCCTATAACCATTCATTTCTTTTTATAAACTTTTTTTGAAACCATTCAAATAAATGCCATAGAAAACGATTTTTTAACACAAATGTTCTAAGTCTGACAACTTAAACTTTGTACAAAATTCTGATGGCAAGAAATTTCTTAGGTAATTAGTTGTTGTATGATTGGGTGTAGATTTGTAATCTCATTGGCTACCGTAATTCATATAAGAATGTGAGTGGATCTTTCTGGTACATTAGGGTTAGTCGTAGTTGTCAGCTGGTCCGCACAAGGAGTCAAGCAATGCCCACAGATTATGGCCAGGCAAAACCCTATGAGACTTCTGCCCAGTGACCCTATATGCATAGCAGAGACATAGCCTTATCACATAGGAAGGTTTATAGTAGCCCAAGGCCGCCACCATGGCTAGAAGGACTTGGGTCCTCAAGGACTGGTTAGCCAAGCACTAGGCTTTGTTGAGCCACTAGCTAGAATGTTCGGCAAACTCTCTGTGTTGATCAGCTACTCTTTGCTTTAATGGCCTAATCTCAGATATTGGCCCTCAACCATTTCCGGACAGTTTCTATTCATGCAGAGTCTGATACCTAGGTGAACCCAGTTTGAGCTATCACAGGAGAGAAGGTTTAGGATATTTCTAGAAAGAAGACATTCCGAGGAAAGTTGAGGCCCCCCTGCTTGGTATTGTGTCGGAGAAGACATGTTACCTCAATAATGTAGGTGCTATCTATCTCGGTTTTTTCCTGTGCCTAACCCTACTGCTACAGGGCTACTTTCTGAGTATGGCACCATACCAGCTTGCATGTTTCGTTCCTTTTAGAAGAATGTGTGAGGGAGGTTTTTCTGGCACTGCAATCTGAATGGAGGCACTTGAGCTATTTAAGAAACGTAATATGCCCCTAAGGTATGAATAACACCGTAAACTAAGATGTATGTCTTCTCCCGTAAAGGTGAACACTAACTAGACCCACACAAAGAGCTGTGTAACCCAAGTGGATGGGGAGCATATATTGCACCAGAGGAGAAACCAGGGATGGAGGTTTGTAGCATCTTTCTGAATTTATCCCCAATTGTAACCTTTGCTGTTCATATACATTGCTCACCTGCACAGTTGCCTGGATTCCTCTTGCATACTGGAAAAGCAGGCATCACCAACTGGTAGCTGTGCAGTGTTCTGCAGCAGAGTAGTAAGGCTTGCATGAAAGGGGTCATAGATGTTCAACAAATGTACCTTGTGGACAGCAGGAAAATACCCGAAGAGGCGCCTATTTATACTTATTTTTATTTTAAAGTGTCATTCACAACACATTTGTGGTTACATGTTACATTTACAAACAGAAAAGTTAGATCCTATTTTCCAAACCTGGAATCAAAGCAGGAATACTTGAGGAATTGTCTGTTCCTAATAGCCAAGTTACGACCATGGAAGATCTACCGATAAATCAGAATTCCCACCGTCATAAGTTTAAGTTGAGGGTTAAGAGCATGACTGCTTCTGTCAGAGGAGCAGGAGGTGAACATAAGAAATATGTCCAGCAACCCCAAATCAAAATGTTGTGGGACATCTCTTTGTCTTCAAAAATGGTAAAGGTTAGAACCACCACCAAGGAGATAATAAAATGTACTCTAAATTCATTATTAAAGTTAATTTCTCTTATGGCTTGCAGGCCCATTGCCTAACACATTTTGACAACACCATCATAAAAGAGAAGTTTGGGCAAAGTAATTGAAACATGAATATTGGCTTCCTATTCGAATTGTAAAACTATTCAGAACTTGGTAAGGACTTCTGTCCACATGCACAGTTTAATGCTCTCTGATGCACGTCTCATAAAAATATTTCCCATCTGTAGATCAGCAGTCCTCGATTTCGGATGGTAATTTTAATTGTGCCACTGGTACTCTAAATGGAATAAAGATCTCATCCAGTACAAAAGAAGCACATTATGACAGGGGCAAAATACAGGCCACAGAAAAAGGTACAGTCAAGTACACACATTATAGGGATTTGCACTAAGCAGATGGGATGCTCTCACAAAAGCAGATGGCATGGTAAACTATTTGATTTTAAATGCTCTGTAACTTTTATATGTATATATGTAAAATAGATCATGCCTGACTTGGGGTAGATATTATTATTACATTAAAAGGAAAACAGATCAGTAATGTACACGTTAACAGTCAATCTGTCCCATGTATGCTTATTACAGAGTGTATCCCAACTTATTTCATAGATTAAAAAAAGCATTTCTGGAACTGAGTAGCCCATATCAAGCAAGATTCATGAAGGGCGGAGAACGGATCATAAAATCTTAAAATGAGCCTTAATAATCCTTAATGACTATCTCATTGACTGTGGAAGGGTCCATGATAGACTCAAATGGAATATCATCTTCTAAGACGTTGGAGACCTTTGATGTTCATGACTTACGGTAAAATTAATATATAGGACCCAATATATGTTTGATGATAAATGGGATAGCATTTGTTTGATCAAAATGAAGAAAAAGAAATTGAAAGATGTTTTTGTTTATCCTGATATCAGACTTGGGGCCAGATTTACTATTTTTCTCATGCAATGTAGGGGAGCAGCCACATTTTTTTGCATTGTGATGCATTGTCCAACGGGAAAACACTTTGCAGATCTTCTATAATCTTCCCTTCTCTCGCAGCAACAGACACTCCTGCCACGCAGCCTCGCACCGTGATGTAGGGGTGAGTGTGTGCTGTCGAGCATTGGAATGTTCCAGAAGCATAGCCTTCCGGCACACATTTCTGTGCCTGGACAAACACAGAAGAATCTCAGGCATCAGAAATGTGCGGTACACTGCAGCACACATACAATGCTGTTTTTGTTTTTAAAGAAATAAACATGTCCCTTTTGTGGTGCATATTTCAAGGAGTAATTCGTTTTTGATGCACCACGCAGTCTGGCTATCTAAGTAGATTGGGCCTTGCATCAAACCCTATGGTAGCTGATCTGGTCTAACACTGTCCCAGTAGCGCCACCTTGATGCAAAGCGATGCAAAGCAGCGGATAAGGGTTTTTGCATTCGGCAGCCCAGCTGGGAACCCAATGATGAAGCATGCCATCAACTAGGTTTCTGGGTGAGGGTTCTTCTTACAAATCCATTGGATGTTTGTACTTTGTTGCATCACACTGAGTCAATAAACTTAAACGACTCCCTAGTGAGTTTGTCCACGTTGTTTCTATTGAACCTGTTTAATGGAACATGATTATCTTTCCACTGGCCTTTCCTCATTATTTTGATCTTGCTTGTATATTTAAGGGGCATAATGCATATGCATATGTACAGGAAAATGTGTGTGTGTGGGGTGGTTGGGTGTTTGTGTGTGTGTAAAATAATGTTATGAGTCACATATTGTCATTATAAAATGGCATGATTGTTACGTTTATTGATCTGTATATATATAGTAGAATGCCGATTATGATAAAATTCCCCAACAATAAGGACTTTAAAGAGAGAATTTCTCTTTGACACTTTTTCACACTGTTCATGTTGGTACAGGATATTATGAATTTGCTTATTTTTATGCTTTTGCAGGAGTACTTCTCATGTCTCAAACACACCATACGCATTGTCCTATTTTTGGATCTGCAGAGAGACAGATTTAGCTGTCTTGCAAAGCTTAGACGATCCATACACGGAGAAGGTCAAAAGTTAGCTGCTCCCACCTACTGGTTGTTGAAAAACAACATACTCTGAATTATGACTATTTCATTGGTACGAAATATCAAGGAGAGAGGTAGGGAGAGTATCTGACACTCTTGTTCCCCGGTCAATAATCAATAAACAAAAGAAGAGTGTCTGGGAGAAAAAAGAAGAACTAAGCTTGGAGCTCAATAACAACCACACTAGGATGTTTAGGAAGGCCCTCACTCACCACCTAGTGATGACATGCTTCATCATCGGGCCCCACCAAAGAGACCGAGTGTCTCTTTGGTGTGCTGCAACGCCAGGATTACTGCGGAGCTGGATGGTGAATATAGGGCGTGTTGAGTGAAAATGAAAAATTAGTGAGTGATGAGGGTATTTAAAAAATTGTCAGTAGTGTATCTGAAGCAATTTTATTAATGATCACTAAAGACAGAAAGTTTAAAATGTATTAAAGGATCCAGTCCACTTTTAATTGAATGGTGGGATCCTAGAGAGTAGTCAACATGTTTCTTGCCATCGAAACGGTGTCAATTTACCCGGCAATTCTTCAGGACTGGGTGTGATAAACCCTGGCGGTATGGGCACTCTAAGGCCCACCCTTACCTAGGGACGTGAGATGTGAAAATTATAAAAATGTGAAAAAAGTGCAAAAAAATTAGGAATAATGGATTAATTCCTAATTACTCCTGGTTTAGGAGGCTTCTACTGATCGTTTCTGCACCTGAAAGATAAGGGACAGAGACACAGATAGGACAGGACAAACACTTAGAATTACTCCTTGTTGCCAACAATTGTTTATGGTGAAATTGGTGCTCCAAACGTGAAAGACACTCTAGCTGTGGAAAAAATAGCGCTATGTTTAACACCGCCTAGTAGCCAAGGGTTCGCAAAGGCACAGCATGTGTATGCAACTGCAAAGGCAGGTGTACCTTTATTTATTTTTTCTTGTTTTGAAAGACCCCAGTGGTCTTGAGAACAAGAGGATTTCTGGTCAACGAGCTCTTCGCAGACTAGGTTGGTGTGCATGGTGGGTAGGTTTGATAGCAGATGCTACTTGTGCTTGCAGTGGGCCAGGCTTCTGTTCATCCTTGTACCCCATAACTCACCTAGATTTCCATCACTCATTCACCTACACTCTGATAGGCTTGTGGCGGCTGGCCAGTACAAAGAATGGTGAGGCAGGGGGCACAAAAACATAATAACAATAACTAAAATGGACTTACCTTCAGGCTTTTAGCATGATGTCCTCCTCCCTTGGGTGTCTTCTCCAGAACCAGGAAAGTGCACTACTCAATCCTGGTTCTGCTCTCACAGCATGAGAGCAGCACCAGGATTGCAAGGAGCAGTCTCATCAGCACTCTCAAGAGCACTGGAGGCCTGCACTTTCTCTAATCCAGTTGTTTAAGACAGATAAGTTAGAGAAGTGTAAAATGTGCATGTCTCTTTGGCCGTCCATCTTGCGACTCCAGTCAGACTTGTGCATTTGAAAGTCCACAGCTCCCTGCCACTCGGCAGCAATTGCTCTGCCCTTTTCTAACACTTAGTTCGAGGTCAGGAGAGGATTGTCCATTGGGGCTGAGGGGCCTCGTCTCTCCACCTTTTGCCCCTCATTAACAGTGTCTGCCAGGCTTTGCAAAAGTCAGCCTGACATACACTGTTCACTTTCAGTTCAAGCCAGGAGTCAGATATGAGCATTTAGTGCAGGCTCCTGGCTGCCTGAGTTGAACTTTGCTGGGCTGAGGAAGTCACAGCTCCTGTGGGCATGATCTCCTCAGCTTAGCAAAGTTCCCTGTAACGTCACTGATTGCCTTGCACCTGGGGGCTTCAGTTTTAAGCCCTGAAGCACCCAGGGTTGAGTGTCAATCAGTGACACTTAATCACATAGTGGTGTGGGGTCAGCAGTCTTACTGACCGCATCCCACTCTGTGATGACGTTGGGACTGCTGTCTATGCTCATTGGCTGACCTAAGGAAGTTAGCAGTCCCAAGCCTCCTGGAACCTCCGAGGCAGAGCTGGCTGCAGGTAAGTGAATGTTTTCCTTTTAAACTGGTGCGTGTGTGCATGTACGAATGATTGTTTGGTGAAGAGTGTTGTGAATGGATGCGTCTGTGTGCGTGCGTGCCTGCGTGTATGTATGCATGTTTGGTGAAGAGTGTTATAAGTGGATGTGTTTGTGTGCATGCGTGAATGTTTGAATGTTTGGTGAAGAGTGCTGTGAATGGATGTGTTTGTGTGCGTGCGTGTATGAATGTTTGGTGAAGAGTGTTGTGGATGAATGGGATATATGACGGTACCACGCGTACTTTTACAACGCGTACCGTTACAACGCTACTTTTACCACGCAAGTCGTTACAACGACTTGCGTGGAGGGGCGCTGGATAGTAAATTCTTTAATTTACTATTCCAACTCCAGTCCCCGTGGACTCTAGGGAAAGGAGTTGGATAGTAAATTAATCTATTTACTATCCTGGAGCGCCCCCCAGCGCAAGTCGTTGTATCGACTTGTGTGGTAAAAGTAGCGTGGTAACGGTACCGCGTTGTAAAAAATGCGTGGTTACTGTTGTATACCGGATGAATGTGTTTGTGTACGTGCGTGTGTGTGAACACATTGCTTTGAGTGTTCTGTGTGTGTGTGCATGAGAGTGTGCCCCGTCCGCCCCACTCCCTCCAAAACTTACCGGCCACCACTGTTCGAGATGGGTTGCTGAAAAATAAAATGGAAATGAATACACTTTATTACCTTTTTATTTTTCAGCTCTCTGGCTTCTGGGGCGACACTCCTCTGCTCAAATGGAAGAGCCGCCCCTGTGATACACACAAAATCACCAATTAATGAAGAAACTTGTTTATAAAAAGCCAGGTTTAATTCCTCTGGCAATGCTCAATCTAATTATATTTATGATATTGTTTCACTATAAAGTATAGTTTTTATTGATAGCGGGGTCTATGCTCTATTTTAGATAATAAAGGCAAGATTAATTGAATTGTGTTTGTAACTCATGTAAAGCTGCGTTCTGTTATAAAATATTTGCTTGTTATAAACTGTTTCTATAATTACATCTATAAGTTACTTGATGATATATAAGTGTGCGAAATTTGAATAATTTGCTTTTGTGTAATTACATAAAATTCTGGAGAAGTGAAATTACGCAAAATGCAAAACTGCCATTTGAAACTATATTTTAGTGGAAAATGCATCCATGCATCCAATTTATACGCGAGAGCACATTTTGCGCTTAAAAAAGTGCAAAAAGCAGTACTGGCGCAAGCAACAGCTGCTCGCATTCTGGTAATTTACGTTGTTCACTTTTTTCCAGGCTAAGATTTTGCCACAACCACAGCATAATTACGCTGCATGGTGGAAAGAAGTCATTTTGTGAATTTCTGATAACTACCCTAAAACAAAATGTGCAAAATTGCTCATGATCTGATCATGCGAGCATAACAGAAATTTCGCCCAACCCTAATGATGATGTGGATAAAATATTCAGCAGCAACCCTGCTACAAAATGCAAGTGAAGATAAAGTTGAGTGCCTACACATAAATGTACACTTAATTCAGGCTAACTAGTAATCAGCTAACCTCCTGAATGTTTGTGAAAATGTTAACTGCAATATTTTAAAAAACAATCCATATTGAACACATATTTGAAAAAATGTTTTTGAATACTCATGCATTTTCTTACCAGTACCATCTGTTTTGTCTTTGGTCCAAACTCCTGGCTTCGTTCCCATGTACTTCTCCATGCTGTCATCAGCGGGTCTGCATTACTCAACGCCCTCATGCCACTATGGAAACCAACAGTCGACCTATGGGGTTATGGCTGGTAAGGAAATTGATCTATAAAATGTCAATAAACTGGGCAGGTTTCTCTTTTTAATTTCAAATGTTTAATTTAGGATGGTATCCAACTACGTTGAAGATAAAAAGTAACCAGCGTTTTACACAAATCATTCTCAGGCAGGAAGGGCAATTTCATGAAAATACATCTCATCTGTACCTGATAATAGCAAATGCGTTTAACTCAGAAAAGGAACTGCCACATCTAACACTCTATTACTGGCTGTAAAATAAGGCGGTAATAAGAATGGTAGACAGCGGGACATGGTCAATTGGAAAAGATAAATGATGTCCCAAATCTAGCAGTTAAAGTATTTTCTGTGCCTGCTCAAGGGTATTACAGAAGGGACCACACAAATATTTGAATGTTTATTCTGTAATCTCATTAGCAGAAGAGTGAAAAAACAGGCATGAACATCATCTTGCGTGCCATTGTTTCTTTTAATTTGACCCTATATTCCAATTGTCAACTGACATAAATGTTGTAACTGTAGTCAAATCACTATACTTGCATGTACCTCACACACTGAAATGTGCATGACTAAAACGAACAAGATTCTCAAATAGTTTTAAGGAAAAGCCTCTTCCTACACTGACTGAAAACCAACAGTGTTTCCCACCTACGCAATTTTTTAAATATTTTTTTTAATCTTGACATGTTTTAGGAATCAAGCCAACCACCCAAGAGATGTTGTCAGCAAGTATCTCCCAAACCAGAATTTTGCAGGCTTGCAGTATGCCGATCTCCAATGTTGTGAATGGTGTTGGAACATTACAAGGTAATTTCTGATAATTGTTCACGGTCTCATATAGCATTGTTTACACAGAGAGACGTTAATGCAAGGATATCACTGGCAGAGTTGTGTGGACACAAAATCTGGAAAACTGTTGATGACTTTATTAATTTAATTTCCAAACCCAGACACAATGACTGAATGATTATCTAGAAAGTGAGTGTAATAATGTGGTAGGTAATGAAGTCCATGATAATATTCTGTGAAAGCCTACTTTAGCTCCTATGAAATGGAAAGATACAGATTATGGGCCTCAATTAGAGTATTAGGCACAGGGTTCACCACCACAAATGTGGCAGAGTATACTGTCCCCCAAACTGATGGACCACCTACTCTATTTATTAAGCTAATAATAGGGGCGGGGCATGTGATCCCCCACTGAGCATTAAGATGCCCTGGGGGCCCATTACTCCGTGCTGGAAACATGTAGCTTCAGGGAGGCATGCAGCCCCCTTCCCTAAGCCCAAATGGGCCCCAAGGACCTCATCCTCTGGGGGCCATGAATTAATTATAGGTGAGGGTGGCAGATAGCCCCCCTCCACATGCTTTAAGAGGCCTCAGGGATCCAACCCTTCGGGGCATTTTCTATTCTAAGTGGAGTCCCCCGGTTCCCACCGGGGGCACCCACTACACATAAAATTGGGGGCCTCAGGGGGAGCCCCGGGGCCCCGTAGCTCCAGCCAGCTCCCATACAGTAACAGGCATTGCTCCCATCAGGGGGGAGCAGTGACTTCTGCCTGCTCCCACTGGCTGGGAGCATACTTGCCTGCCCGTGCTCCTGCTGGCAAGGGAAAACCACTTTGCCCTAGGGGTGTGTTTCCCAGGGCACAGGTAAAGAGCCAAGCCCAGGGGACCGAGCCCGTTTGTCCATTTGGGCTCGGAGAGGGGGTCGTGGGCCTTACTCCCCCTAAAAGTAAAGATTTCAGCCCCAGGGCCACCACTGGCTCGTGGAGGAGGGCCATGCGCCCAATCCCCTATTGATATATTTTCAGCCCTGGGGGATGGGGTCCTTGTGGTTGCTTAAGGCTCAGGGATGAGGACCCTTCAGCCCCCTACCCTTTTTCATTTTGTCCCTGGGATGGGGTTCCTGGGCAACATCTATGGCTTGAGGGCAGGGTCTGCATGCTTCCTCCCCAACGTAATATATATAATGAAACACCGATGGGCGTTACATTTTTGTTAAATGGTCCATGTATATACATATAGGTTTAAAAAGACTTCAGTAATTCACTTGAAAATATTACAAAGTAATATTATGGGTACAAAAAAAACCCTATAACCATTGAAATTCCCCAGTATTAGTTAAATAAACTATAAGTCAAGCCCCCATCACTCACTGCTTCACATAGGACATCACCCATGGAATGTTAAATGGCATCACTGATGACACTGCTGATTACATCATCCTTAGGAAAAGATACTCTGCTCATTTGCCTATAAGAATATATATATATTAAGTAGATCAATATTTACTAAGCATCTCATCTAAATTATGTTTCATTTACCTAACCATAACTGGTTACTTTTAGTGGCTGTCAGGTTTTGTTCTGTAAACATAACCTCACTTTACCTGTGCTTTTTTCAGTGAATCTTTGAGTTATTTTTTTAAACTACATTAAGGTGTTACAACCAAAGGTAGCCATGCTTTAGTGCATGTGCTTGGCAGCTCGCTTAAGTACCTAGCATTTTGGGGTTATGATTTTTTTTGTAATGTTCTCAACATCATGTGGATATGTTATTATAACATTGATGTTGTCCATTATCTCCTTCCACAGGCATGTCTTTGATTATGTTTGGTGGCATCATCAGCATGAGAGGACACATTAGACATTCATGGCAGCAGATTAACTAACATTTGAGGTAGCCCAGCACAGCAAGACAACATGCTGTGTTGCTGTGCATCACATGGAGAGCGCAGGCGCACTGAGAGGAGCCTAGCACAAACGCAGGAACCCTTGTGCCATGGAACAGCATCCTGCTCAAAAACAATCCTCTGAGCTTTCTTTCTCTTTATGTGTGTGCTGCAGAATGCATCGCATTGAGAAAGAGGGAAATATGAGGGGAAATACACATATTTCTCCTCCCCTGAGAAGGTTTAGCATGTTGATGCATTACCAGGTTCACTAGTGTTAGTAAATCTGAGAATCAGCCAAAAGCCATGGTTGGATACGTGGGAACACCTATGCTCCACCTATGGAACGCCTTCACAAGGTAATGTAATTCAGCGACTTGCACTACTTGCATTACTTCAGATTTACTGTGCCACACTGAGCCACGCAAGCTGACTCTGCATGGCATAGTAAATCTCACTTGTGTGATGCAATGATAACACAAGCCCATTGTATATTTAGGCAATGGTGTCTTACCACCTCCTTGACCAGGACCTCCAGTTCAATATCCATAAACTTGTACTTCATCTCTCTGCTAGGGCAAGGATTACGCGTACAGTGTGTTAAAAATATCAGAGGATGGCTATGAATTCTGTTTTTCCTATTCCATGGTGCTTAGGTGCTCTGGTGATACAAAATAAATACCTGTACAGAAGTTGCTAGTGTACTTTGCTGGGGGCCTGGGGTCCTTATGTGTGCTGCTTTGATTGTGTGTTACTCTCCTCTCTATGGATTAAAACATAATGAAACACTTCTTGACATTCATATGATAAAGGCCTGCTTCTGTTAAGGTTAGATTATGCCAATTCATTCTCCTTGACCTCTCCACTGAAAACTTTCCTTCATATTCAATTACTGGAAAAACCTGCTGCTAGACTGGTCATTAGGCTATCAGAAATTAGCACATTTATCCAGTGCCCAGATATATTCACTGACTTCCAATTGATAACAGGATCTGTTTCAATGCTATGACAATTGTAAATGATGCTAATCTCCCAAAGATCCCTACATTTCAGACTTCCTCTGCCAACCAACCAATAGCTACTTGTGGTCCCTAGTGGTCCTTTTCCATTACCAGAGCCAAAATCTGGAACACTTTCTTCCTCACTATATATGTTGTGCATGATATGATCAGTTTTAGAAATACAGAATGCGTGTTTCTCGATCAACAACTTATTTTAGCCTTTTTGCTTTCACAATCATGTCTATGGTTGTTTTAGTCAGCGCAAACTATATCAGAAATAGTGCTACCTAAAATAAACGTACAATATAACATAGCAGCCCAGATGTGGCAAACTTCATCTTCCTCTTTGATATCCCCGATAATAATACATTGTGTACTTTCACAAATGCAAGACTCTACAGCGACAACCCATCGAACAACAACCACAGTCATTTTCTCAAATCGCCAACAACCTCAGAAGCGGATGTATGACGGTACAACGCGTACCGTTTCAACGCGTGCTTTTACAACGCGTCTTTAACAACGCAAGTCGTTACCACGACTTGCGTTGGAGGGGCGTGGATAGTGAATAGTATAATTTACTATTCTAACACCAGTCCCCGTGGATAGTAGGGAAGGTGTTGGAATAGTAAATATATTATTCTTAATCCTTTAGCGCCCTCCAGCGCAAGTCGTGGTTACGACTTGAGTTGTAAAGGACGCGTCGTAAAAGCACTGCGGGGTAACATCCATGTTGAAAAGGATGTTCCCCTCAGAAGCTCTTGCAAGTAGGTCCACCTTTTTATGGACACCATCAATACCCTTTTGCACCGCATGAATGCAACCAAAGGTGCGGCAGCACTCTTTCAGCAAAGGGCTAAGGTTAAGTCAACCTGATTCCTTTGGAAACTCCAATGGGGATGTTTATGGGACATAGTCATGAAACTGTTAGCAATCCATTTATAAACTTTGGGCCCAATTCACAAAAAATGTCTATATGTGTATCTTACACTTGCAGTAAGTCTGGGTTACTCATCAATGTGAGAAGTATGCCAGGAGTACTTCCGACTTAGACATTGTCATGAAATGTCAGCATTTCCGTTAGGGTAACATTGGCCTCTGTAGACTTCCACTATTAACATCCTCCCTTTCATATGATCAGATCACCACCTCATTAAATTTGAAGCATTTCTATGAACCAGCAATGCATTGAGGAATGCGTGCCTGAGCACCCTCCGCAATGGAAACAGGATGAATCTGCTCGATATGGTGAATATCCTCCGTGAATCCGGCCCATTCCCCAACCCCTTTGTTGAACAGACTTCTGTTGGTTTTTTTCAACTTTCTGCAGCACACCCAGGATGTATATGCCCCAGAACATACTCGAATGATGCAACTTTTATTTATTTTAAAGTTTTATAGAGCACGAACCAGACCCGTGAGGGTATCAGAGCACTTTACAGGATTGACGGGTGGTATACAAAAGACTTAGGGGCGGAGGATAGTATTGGGATAAAAACAGGTAGATACATTAGACAAGGGAAACAACCGATCTCAAGTCCCGGATACATTTGGGATAAAAACAGGTAGATACATTATACAACACAACACGCAGTCTCAACTCTTGGGTGGGATGCCCAGAAGTGCTGGGAAGGTATCATCCAGAAAAGTCATGGATAATGACGTAATGGTGGGTAGAACAGGTCGCTGAGGTGATTGTAATGTGATCATTAGGCAAAGAATTTGCCCATTAGGAAACTTTTGGTCTCCTTTTTAAAGCGTGCCAAAGACAGAAGTCTTCTTATGGAGGGCGGGAGAGAGTTCCATATTCTTGGAGTGGCCCCAGAGAAGGCCCGGATGTAGGGTTTTTTTCCGGAAGCGTGCTGGTTGGAGCAAAAGGTCTCTGGCAGACCGGGAGTTTCTGGCTCCTCCAGATATCACGAGATTCTGGGTGAGAAATGCAGGGGAATTGGAGAATAGAGACTTGTGAGTTATGCAGGCCAGCTTAAGTTGGATTCGGGCCTCAAGGGGAAGCCAATTCAGAGCTTTAAGGTGGGGAGAGATGTGGTTGAATTTCTTAGAACCAGTTAGGAGTCTGGTGGTGGCGTTGAGGCAGGCTTTCAATGGGGCCAGAGAGTTCTTGGGTAGACTTGCGAGAGTAGAGCATCCATATTCTAGTCTGGAGATGACTAGTGCCTGGATTGCCATTTTTAGGTCGGAATGGTCGAGGAAGGGTTTCAGGTTTCCTAGGTAACTCAGATGAAATCTGTCCATTTTGGCCATCAAGTTGATATAGCCCTGCATGTTCAAGCTGCCGTCTAAGGTTATTCCAAGGGATTTAGCCGAGTCCCAATAGTAGGAGGGCAGTTTAGAGCTGTGATAGCCTTGATCCATTCCTGGATGTCTGGATTGGTTTTGGGTGGGGAGATTAGAAGAAATTCAGTTTTATTTGCGTTAAGTTTGAGCTGGTTAGAGGTGAGCCAGTGAACAGTCAGCTTCAAGGCCTCATTCAGGGAGAGACTGTCATCAGGGGAAGAGATTTTAATGTCGATCTGTGTGTCGTCGGCATACATGTGGTAGGAGATTTTGGCGGTGCGTAGCACTTCTGTGAGCAGTTCAAGGTAAAGATTGAAGAGGGTAGGGGACAGGGTTGATCCTTGGGGGACTCCAACCATGATTGGAGAGGGAGCGGATAGGTTACCATTGACTAGGACTCTCTGTGAGCGATTCTAGAGGAAGGACCTAAACCATTCAAGGACAGTGCAATCCAAACCCATCCTGAGTTTGAGGCATTCAAGGAGTGTTTCGTGGTCAACTGTATCGAATGACGAGGATAGGTCTAGGAGGATTAGGAGACAGGTTTTGCCTTGGTCAAGGGCTTGGAGGGCGTCATCCACGATGTGGATGAGGGTGGGTTCAGTGCTGTGTCCAGGTCTGAACCTGGATTGGAAGTCATCTAGTAGGTTGAAGTTGGTGATGTGTAGGCTCAGCTGCTGTTGCACACATTTCTCCAGAACTTTAACAAGGAGTGGGATGTTTGATATAGGTCTATAGTTGTCGGCGGAAGCAGGATCCAGTGTAGGTTTTTTTAAGATGGGGATGACTTGGCCGGCTTTAAGAGAGTCAGGTGTCGAACCTTGTAGGAGGGAAGCACTGATTATTGCAGTCCAGGAAGGGATGATAGCCTGAGAGGCGGCGGCTAGACAGTTAGAGGGGAGAACATCATTGAAGTGATTGTTCAGGTTTAAGCAGGCTAGAATTTATGACATAGAGTGTTCGTCAGACTTTAAATTTGGACCAGTGCGCTTGGTTTTTGGGTGACCTCTGGGAGGGCAGCGCAGAGAGAAGAGGTAGAGCCGACGAAGTTTGGAAGTAAGTTGCGGATTTAAGTTTGTTTCCTAGGGCTGAGATTATGTCGCAGAAGAAGGAGGAAAATTCCTTGCATGATATTAGGGTTTAGGGGTTTCTTTGGAGGCTTTTGCTAGTTTGTTGGATTGGTGTTTGACCAAATCAAATAGCTTGCGAGGTCTACTCTTGGCGTTCTCTATTCTTGGCGTTCTCTATTTCTGTTCTGAAGAATAATTTTTTTAAGTTGAGGATTTTCCTATTGTAGGCATTTCTGGCCTGGTGGAGACGTTTTAGATGGGTTGTTGTCGGGTGCTGTTTTCAGTTACGTTCAGTCTGTCGAAGGGATCTCCTCTCCTTGTTGAGGGATTCGTTGAACCAGGGATTCCTGTCTTTGATCTGGGTTCTTTTTATTTTTAGTGGAGCAAGGTCATCTAGAATGTCAGATATAGTTGAGGAATAATGATCTGTGAGGTTGTAAACCGAAGTGCACTGGGGGTCGGGGAGGTCAGTCTCACTGCGCGCAGCCAATTTCCTGTGATCAATGTTCTTGGTTTCTCTAACCCATCGTTTGGGAATCGCGGGTTGTGGTGTCAATGTCTTGGGGGTGCCAGGCAGGAGGAAGGTGATAGTGTGGTGGTCAGACCAATCACAAGGGTCAATAGAGATAAGTTTGACCGCGGATTCCTTAGTGATGATCCAGTCTAGGGTGGCATCTTTTGAGTGAGTAGGGAGTGAGCAGGCTTGGGTAAGGGCTTGGTCGGCCAAGAAGTCTCTGATGGCGTTGACCTGAGGGTCCTCAGGATCTTTCCAGTGCAAGTTGAAGTCGCCAAGGAAAATGTCATTGGAGTTAGGGGACGCCTTGGCTGTGATGATTTCAATGAGGTGGTCAGTGAAGGTGCCATTCTTGCCTGAGGGTGGTAAAAGATGGTAGTCTGCACAGTTGGGAGGTGTTGTTGCAAATGGAGAGTGCAAGGTATTTGCAGGAGTCTGTAGGGTCAGCCAGAAGTTCAGTAACAGAGCGACAGATGTAGGCAATGCCTCCCCCTTTTTTTAATGCCTGTCCAGCCTGACAGTGTTGTAATTGGGCGGGACTAAGAGGTCTAGGCAGGGCGATGAGGATTCATTGAGCCAAAATTCAGTCAAGATCGCTAAGTCAGATTTTTGGCTCAGGATGAGATCGGCGACATCAGAGGCATGCTTTACTGCTGAGCGGCAGTTAATTAGGAGGCCGGCTAGAGGGGGGTTGGAGTGAGTGTCGTGGGTAGGGCCAGAGATGGGTACTAGCTCTAGGTTGCTATTGACCACTCCTCTGTCACAGAGGGTAGCTGATCTGTTGGGGTTGGTTGCAACCGTGCAGATAGGGTGTTCGTCACTCAGGTCTGAGGGGCATGGGATTGATAAGGCAGGTTCGTAGCTAATGAGGAGGCCTACAACTTCTTTCTCCGTGAGGTCTAGAGGGTTAGGCGTGACTTCTTTCTAAACATGCTCCATGGTTCAATGATGAATTAAAAATAGCAAAACTCAGGCTACACCAACTTGAAAGGCAGTGGTGTAAGGGTTACGGCACTATAGAAAAAGAACTTTCTAGTGAGGGCATTAGGCAGTATAAAACTTGGCGCCCACCACCAAATCCTTTTATTTGAACAGCATTGCTTTATCAGCAAATAAACAAAAGGAACATTTTACGATAGTAGATGAAATCACTTGTTCCAAGTGAGTATCCTGAGAGATCGAACCCTCCCAAACTCTGTGCAACACACTCTGCACTTATTCCATTGAGAAAATGTATCCAGTTATAGATAGCATTCCAACCACTTCTCGGCCTCTACAATTTGGGTAGAATATGGACAGTTGCACCATTAATTCTCAATCCTTGGTACAGTTTCCCCAACTCCAGCATGAGAAGGCTTATTTCTTTTATGCACAAGGTGAAGTATGGCTTCTTGCTGGAACCCTGCACCCTATCATTATTCAGGGCATTTTCCCTTACAATTTAAAGCTGCTGTGATACTTCCCTTGCTGGAGAAGCTCAAATACGATCCTAATCTGCTTAAACATTATCGCCCCATTTTACATCTCCCCTATGCTGCCAAAATGCTTTACTCAGCAGCTAAGCCTGTTATTTTATTAATTCAACTTGCTTTTTCCATTGCAGGCTGGTTTCTGTTAAACCTGTAGTATAGAAGCAGTGATACTTTCTGTCCTTGATGATCTAGGATGAGAGTTGAATTTGAGACATGTATCCACACTAGTATCACCTGACTTTGATACTGTCAGCCACATGCTTCTGCTGAATCGTCCGAAGGAAGCTGGTCTATCAGATCAGGCTCTAAGTGGGATATCCTCCTTACTAGGAGGCCGAAACACAGGAAGTGCAGCTTGATCTGTTTTCTTCTTCTAAGACCTATGTCATCTATTGGGTCCCCTGCGGCTCAGCATTATCTCCTTTGCTGTTTAAAGTTGACATCTCCCGATTGATCTTAGCCCTGGCTAGTCATGGTTGTAGATTCTACAACAAAGCTGATGACTCTGAACTTATCTTCCGGCATAAAGGTACTGCCCAATCCCAACCAGGAATTTCAATCTACCCTGAAGTTGACTTGGAACTGGTTGGACACTAACTAAATGCTGATAAGACTGAGCGTGTTAGTCTTATTCCACAACAGATCTCTGGCCAAACACCTGCTGGCCCTCCGAGCTTGATGCTCCTCCTGTTCCAGCAGCACATGCCAAGAGCCTTTTTTTTTATTGAAGACAATCAATGGTCCATGATCCCCAGATCAAGACAGTCATGTCAAAGTGCTTTGTCCTATTGAAATACATTAGGTAGAGTGCTCCTCTTCTGTCACCTGCGGCTTTGAAAGCAGCGATTGCAGACGTAATTGTGTCCCACATGGACTATGCAAACTCCCTGCATTTGGGCATCCCTGCAACTTCTTTACACAAATTACAAATCATTCAAAATAGACCTGCGAGGATAATCTGTAAATTGCATACACATATCTCTCTTGCCTTATTGAAGCTTCACTTGCTCCCCTTCAAATGAAGAGTACTTTTTAAAATGTTGTATATTTACAAATCCATTATTCACCAGGCACCAGCCTTTGTAGCAAGCATAATAAAGAGATATGTTCCTCCTTGACCTCTCAGCTCCTCTCTTGCCAACCAGTTGGGGATCCCTCAGTTCAAGCGACAGAACGCAGGTGTCAGGAGCCCCATTTATAGAACTCTCTCCCTTCCTCGGTCAGGCTGTAACCTAACATCCTGAGGTTTAGGAAGCTTTTGAAGACCTGCCTGTTCAAGCAACACTTTGGTTAACCTGAATCCTCTCTCCTCTCCCTCCTGGTTGTCACAGCACCAAGAATCATTTAGGTGTAAGTGAACTTTAGACGTTTTCCTAACATAAATTAACACAACATAACATAGCATAACATGGCATAACATGGCATAACATCCAATCTAATTGGCATTTATTCATTATTTTTCGTGCTTCTCTTTACTTATTATCTTCAAGTTTTCGCTAGTTAATGTATGCGTCCATTTTGGGTCTCATCTAGAGACAATTTTAGCCTATAGCAGACTCGCCACATTGGCCTTCTCTAAAACATTCATAATAAAAAAAATATATATATGTACATAGAGGGGATAATGGTCAGTGGTCATCATACATTGGTGTGGCAAATTGGCTTACACATTTTACTTACTCACTCCCCAGCATACATCATGGGGCAATGGGTTAAGCCTCGTCAACCATTGAGGGATAGCATTTTGGCTGTGAACATGTGCAAAAGTAATTGTTAGAAATTGGGCTATTAGTTGAGAGGGGTGAAAGCACTACTCAAATGATAAACACAATCCTTGTCAGGGTGAACCATAAAAGTCACTAAATAAACCTGTGATTAACCTTCCAGTAGCTTGGCACAAATGCAGTCAGGCTCAACTAGGAGGCAATGTATGAAGTATTTATGGAGCACTCAAACAGAAATTAAGTAAAACCAAAACACAAGAAAAATACCAACCCATTTTAGAAAAATAGAGTAAAATATCATAAATAAAATGACACCAAAGATAGAACCAAGTAGCACAATGTGCCACTTGCAGTTATCTAATCATTCTGGACCGGGTCAGAAGCCACAAGTTCAGGCTGACTGCTATGGAGCAATTCGAATATAGGTACTAGGTTAGTCCTGCTGAGCATTTTACCTTCTCAAAATCCAACTCCACATAAGGAGCTGGAGCTAGAGCTTTGCATTGGCTGGGGCCGCAAGGAGGTCAATGTCAGCATGACGAGTGGTCATCTCTGTAGCTTCACATTGGTGGTTGGAACAGGTGGTCACTGTTTGGCATGAAGAGCACGATGATGTTGGAACTTCCCATTGGTGGCCATTGCTGTGATTGGTGCCAATGTGAAGTGCCTGCTTGCAGTCATGAAGATCCCCGAACTTCTGGGTTTTTACCTGGGGTGCAGATTACTATAGATCTGAAGCAGGAGGAGTTCATGCTCATGCAAGCCAAGGGTCCAGGACATGTTGGGCACCTCTTAGGGGTCAGGGTCTACTGCATCAGGAGCAAGTAGCAGGGCTCCGGAAGGGTGAACTGGAGCTTCTCCGCTGGGCAGTTGGAGGCAGTCCTCTGGATGCTTGTAATGTCCTATAGCTCAAACAGGAAGTCAGCCAACTCACCCTTGGAGTCATTTCTGGGAAGCCCAGTTTCAAGGCAAGGAGATCCAATCTTCCTTGTAGAAATAAAAAGCAGGACAGTCCTTCTTATGAGTCTTCCAAAGGACCAGGATTGTTCTTGTGAGAGGTTCTGAAGGTGCCACATTTATGCCTGGTGCCAGGCTTTGAGTGGGGAACTCTCTGACCTACTCCCCAAACTGGTCAGAGCTTCCCCTTCCCCTGAGTATGGTTCCAAACTGCCAGGGGTGACAAAGATCTGGTATCAGGTCCCTTTGTATGTGCCTCATGCAGGATCCTTTGAAGTGTAGTCAGGAGAGGACACAGCTCTTTTCAAGCCATCCTCTCAGGAAGGCCCACCTCATCCATACCCAGGCCCATTTCATCCAATGTCCGGTAGAAATATACAACCCACAACAGGAGAGCCATTCACAGTAATGTGACCCAGATATCTGGCAGAAAGGCATAACACATTTGGTTTAAGCTGAAAAGTGTCATTAAAGAGAACCTCAAATTACAATTCAAATTAGTAGAAGAAGCATTTTTCTATCCGGACCCAAATAGAAGTTATCATTTATTAAGTGTAATAAAGTAACACAGTGTTAGTCTATGGGACAGATAGCCTTGCAACAGTGAAACAGTTATTTACGAGTTTTTCACTGCCAGAACATGTAAAACTTAAATACACATGTCCTACTTTTTAATTACCTTGCACCCTGCCCTATGAGTCTTTAGGGCATACTTTAGGGGTGACTTATAACATTAAAATGGAAGATTTAAGCCCTTTCAAAAGGATTATTATGCCCGGTCAAAATGGCAGCATAAAACTACACTACTGGGGACAAGGCTGAGACTTGTTTTACAGTGTTACTATAGGGAGTGGCGCAATGAACTGCTACTCTGAAGCAGCCAAGTAAGAGATTTCTTCCTGCGGTAAGGTACACTCCTTTTATCCGCCACACCTTAGGCTCTCTTTGCAATCTTCTTTTAGATGATCCATGATTTTTGTATGGACGCTCTACTCTTAGTTTGTGGTGGCTTTGATTTAATCATCACTTAGTAAGTATCTTCTTCAACTTTGCAAATGTTCACCTGAGCAATTTTTCACCACAGTGTGTCTATACATATTTTAATGTATTCTCAGACACTTCACAGATTTACTCGTTGCTTTGTCAAGTGTGTACCTTTGCCTGGAGGTGATCACCCCACATATTCTCATTTTTAAGCACTGGTCCCATTTTTAAATTTTTTAATTTTTTCACTTTCAGATACTCTGCCATCTTTTGAAACTTTTCTAATCCTGATGATGATCCTTTAATTACGCTGGGTTAAAATGCCGTGAACACTTTGGGCAATGAGGACATTAGATTGATGAACTGTTTTGCCACATATTCTTCAGAATCTGGGATTTAGTCAGTACGCTGGAATTGTCATCACTGATCTGTTGCCTTTTTATGTTGCTCACACTTTCTCTATCGGCTTGGTATTATACACTGTGTGACCACATGAGCAGAGAGCACCTGTTTGAAATTCTATTATTGAGCTAATTATATGTTTCCAACAATTAATTATTGAGTCCAGCTCTTTACTATTGATTGTGGAACAATTTGAAATTATTCTTATTCCTCTAGGAACCACTGTTCTTTATGTATAAACTTTCTAAAAGAGACATTTTCAGAATTGTAACTTAAAATCCAACAAGAGGATTTCCGGATGGCATGTCCAAGATGGTTGCTGAGTAGGAGCTCCACCATACAACTCTGCACTCCGGGCCCATCAGCTAGCAGTCCTGGCCATTATCCCCTGTCTGAAATTCAGAATACCGACCACGCTCACCCCTGGCAGCCAGTGGTAGACACTTTAGATGGAGAGCGACCGCGGACAACCGCATTTACCGAAGATTCTGTGTGCCGCTGCTGTCACGACCTTTCTGCATGTAATGCCAGTCACAGCCAAAGTGCCAGAGCCCTGCTCGCCTATACCTTGGGGCTTAGCAGGAGGAGCGAGAGCCGGTCTAGAAATTGTCACCTCTGGGAGGCAAACGCACTTCTGACTGCACAACAGAGCTGGGCACTGGGGCTGGTGACAGCCCAGCAGGGGCAGCTGCATGACATTAGTCTTCACCCTGCCTCTGAGAACTTGCGGAGATCACCACACATGAGAGCCTGAACCAGACTCCCTGGGGGGCCCAAGGAGGGAGAGCCGGGCGTAGGGAGGAAGTCACTGCTGGAGACGTTAGAGATCATGTTGGCCCTTCTGCCTCTGCACAGGCAGAGGAAGACACTGATCTGTGGGGCCCAGATGGGAGATTAATAGCGGGCTTGGAGGAGCCCACCACCCCGGTGGTGATAGACTGAGGCAGCACTGAGGCGGAGAGGCGCGTGCTCCCACCGTTTGCCCATCGGATCGAGTGCCAGAGAGGTCTACCCCCTCCATGCTGCAACAGCCTACAGGTCAGTGAACCCACAGGTCACATTCAGCTGTGCGGCCTAAATAGAACCTTGGAAGGTGGTCACAGCAGCCACATGCCAACACCTGCCAGCCTGATTAAGGAGACCCCAAAACCAAATGTTGACCAACTCAGAGAGACTTTTAATAAGGGCCACACAAGCTGTTTGCTCTCAAACCTCCCCCCAAGCCTGCACCCACGAGGGGACACATGGCGGCTCAGAGAGGGAAAAAGGACTCCAGGCTACGAGACATACTGTTAAAGGCCTCCATCAAAAAGGCAGGCCTCCATCGAGACTCAGGGGCAGGGGTGGTCCCACCACAGTTGACAGACACTGAAAATGACTGCCCTGAAGCACCCCTTGCACGCTCCTTCATGGAGGGCATCTTTCAAAAGCTGCAGGATGATTTCACTACCCTGAGGAAGGAGGTATTGGGTGAATTTAAAGAAATCGAACGTGAGATGGCAGACATCGACCAACGAGTGACAGCGTTGGAAGATGTTGATGACTCAAGGAAAGAGGAACTGGACAGCCACCAGCACACCCTCTGTGACCTACAGTAAAAAAAACATTGACCTTCGCACACAGCTGGTGAATTTGGAAAACAGGTCCTGCCACTCCAACATCAATATTAAAGGAGTCCCTCTAAATGCAGCGAATGGGGACCTCGAAGGCTATCTTATTGCCCTTTTCAAGCAAATCCTCCCGACCCTGGTGGATGCGGACATTGTTCTTGACTCCGCACATAGAGCAGGCCGCCCCTTCACTTCACCTGCATGCCTGAGGATATACTGACATGCCTCCATTACTATCACCAGAAAAAGGCCCCCTCGTGGTGGTACTTTTAAAGGGTATCAAAGTGGGAACCTTACAGGATCTCTACACCATCACACTTCAAAGACATCACTCCCTCTGAGATGTCACCACCTTACTGTAGGACAAGGGAGTCAAGTACAGATGGGGACACCCCTTCAGACTTATATTCATGTGGGGGAAAGAAGCACATATCACCTGCACGGTAGGGGTCTGAACCCCCATGCAAGAGGGCCGACCTGTCCCCAATTCCTCAACATCTTACTCACATAGGGGTGCTCAACTGCACTCTCTGCGAGCCAACAATGTGAAGATCCACAAACTCACTGCTGCAGAGAGCCACTGAGAGGGCACTGAGCTTTTCAACACATACATCACGAGGCGTCTGGGGGAAAAGGAAAACTGAATCTAATAACCTGAGTGCTGCAACGTTGACAATGGGTTGGCTTTTTTCAGAGGGCCACGACTAACTTGGATGCTGGGACTGCCGAATCTCACTATGTACCACACCCAGCTCCTGTCAAATGCCGGAATATGGGAAGGAGCAGACTACAGTACCCAGACCACCGACACAGACCCCACCAAGATGGATGAATCGATTCCCAACCTAGGAACCTCCAAGTTATTTGTTGTCACACTGTTGAATAACTTCCCTCCTCCTTAGGGACTTTGTCGCTTATCATCATCACTTCATTATACTGGGCTCACAAACTACCATAGTACCTCCCTAGCTGCTGGACGCTTCTGCCAATACCTAAGAGTGTCCTCTGGGCGACTCCATGGTTAAAATAGTGAGTCTCAATGTTGAATGTGCCAGCAAAGCATCTAGCAGTATTAGCTATGCTGAAGGACTCGGAATGTGACCTCACCCTCTCGCAGGCAACTCACTTGCTTAAGTAAGACTGGGAGAGACGGCCATCAAAATGGTTCCTATGCCAATATCTGTCCTCTCGTCCCAGCAAGAAGGTGGGCATGGCCATCCTCCTCATTAATAAGTTCAAGGGCCGCATCACAAGGACCCTGGCGGAGACCCCAATTCGGCTCCTCTCCCTGCAAATAGTGATTTACTCTGGCTACACTATATGCCCCCAACGATCACTAGGAACAATTGCTCATGGCAGCCCTTGGCCATATCCTACAGACTGAGGTGGGCTTCGAATCACTGTCAGACCAAGCACCAATTACAGTCTCCTTTCAGGTCCCCTGAACCTGCACGCAAACTCCACTGTTGAGACTAAACAACAAACTCCTCATGTACGACTCTGTCCGCAAAGAGATACGAGAGGCCATAAAGCAATTTCTCCAAACATACAAAACCCCTTAAGTGCTAGCCCCACTCCTCTGGAACGTCCTCAGGGCTGTGCTTATAGGAACTATTATAACCCTCTCAGCTCAACATAACAAGAGAAGGAAAATGAAGAGGGCAAGTCTGGAGGGGCATGTATCAGCATTAGAAGAGTAACATAAGTGAACATGGGCTCACAGGATCCAAGGGAACTGACTCTGACCAAGAAACAACTCAGCACACTGGATAGGAATAGAGCAGAGTACACACTTCTGTGCATCTAGCAAACTTTTTACACTCTATGCAACAAGGCTGGGTGCCTCCTGGCATGTAAACTTAGAGCCAGGGTTCAGGCAACTAAGATAACAGAGATATATCTGGAGGACGGGCACAGCTGGAAAATGGATGGGGAAATAGTAGCAGCTTTTAAATGATGCTACGTTACCCTATGCGCTGAGGAGGCAGACCCGGAGCCAATTTAACCATGTTTTAGGGAGTGAGAAAAAGCACTTGAGCACTGGTTAGTAGTGGTAAAGTGCACAGAGATCTAAGGCCAACAAAAACGAATTCAGCAAATAAGAGGGGTGAAGTCAAAGAGTTTTGGAGAAGATCACCTTAAAGCTGACAGGTCTAACAGACTTGACACACTGGGTGCTTTTCGAAGCTTGTGGGTGGGGCATTCATAATATTTCCCGTTTGAGACTGCCATGCTTTCTCTGGCAGTCCCAAACAGTAACAATTGTATGTCAGAATGTCCACCGTCAATAGAGTGGATGGCCTAAGGCACCTTGACCAACAGCCTTGAATAAAGCTGGGAAACTGTGGCAGAGCAGACACATTTTTGGCAGATTGCCCTGACCATCAAACGGTAAATAAAAGTGTATACATTCTGGCCTGTCCTCTACTGCAAAAAGAAGAAAGAAGCATTAAGTTACTCTACTATGGAGGCTTTGTTACATTAACACACCTGATTTTCAGAGAGACTCGAATCTGTCTTGCAAACTTATTGACCTTTTCTAGGAAACATATTCAAGCTTCTCAAGAGTACTGATTTTCCAACCTGTGGTCCTGTGAAATATATGAGAATGTGTGGCGCTCTTTACAAATATTTCATACCAAATATGCAAATGTGTTTGAAGTCAATCACTGCAGAAGTTTGAACTGTTTAACAATATTATTGAAAATATTAATAGATTCCTGTGCTCTCATCCAATTCATGTTGTTGTCTCCTGGGATGCGATGAAATCTAAATCATGAGAAACAGAGTTCAAATATAGAAAAACAGTTTAAGTTTCAAAAAAAGTAATAAAATAAAGAACATTTAAGCAAATTTTCATTTATTTATCAAAAAAGTGTAGTTGATTATTGATAGATTTTATAGTATTTTATGTTGAAAGGAGTTATTTAAATATCCTTTTTTAACACATATAGGGAGCCTCACCTCTTGCCTCATGAGTGCCAGCCCCTGTACATTAGGTCATGGCTTTGCTTCCATGCATCAGTCTATCCTAGGAGAGGACCCCTCCCTCACCGATTTCAAGCAGGAATTTCGCAGAAAGAACAAGGCCATCGAAGAGCCAATAGACATGGATTCTCCTGAAATTCGGGAACTTGAAAAATTTGCGAATGAGTTCAAAGTTAGAAGAATTAAGCTGGGTATGTATTTGCTATTTTCTCTTTTTACTTTGAAAGTTATTTATCGAGTTCGTCTTTTTAGCAACAAAAGGCAATTGAGTATGTTTAATTGTAAATTTGTATGCAATTAATGTTCATCTATATAGTATGTCAGAGTGTTTTTCGAAAATTACTTTGTCTTTAAGGACAACAGAAAAAATACCGGAAAAATATATTTATTCATAAAAAAAATTATAACAGATGCAATAATAGGTCAAACCATGTGACCAATTGAAAGGAGCCATTCAGTGCAGAGAACAAATACTGTTCTCTTTGCACAGTCCTGCATCTGTACCACCACCAATCATTGCCATTCTACAATCTTTGTTTGCTTGACGATATCAGTTACGGTTCTGAGATCTATTGTGACATCATTCACTGGACAGCCTCTTTAAAGAGCATGTTTTGACTCTTGCAGGGTTACACATAGCACTTCAGTCCGGGGGTTTCATCTATGAGGTATCCAAACTTCTCCAAGTGTGGCATGTTCAGAGACCCTGTACCTAAGGTGCAAAAGGTCTCAGAAAGTGTCTTTCAGTATTTTATAGCTGAATTAGAGGTTCCTCAAACGTCGCTGTCCAGCTACGAAGAACCGGTGATCTTATCATTAGAAAAGGATATCTGAGTGTAAAGCTCTTGAAGGTGCAGTTTCTTATATCAGTGCTCCCACATCTTCAAATGGAAAAAGAACATGGGGATTGATGCATTCCCTGAATCTTTCTAAACAACATTAAGGGATTGGTCAAGAGCCACAAAAAAAAAAAAAAAGGATACTTTTTTCAGATCCCACTTTGCTTACTAACTCATATTTATAAAAACTCATAAAAAGGGTAGGTAAGGAAGAAAAGTGGTATATGACTGGTGCGATCCAGCAATAACAATGAGACAGCGCACATCCAGGCTAGCAAACCTCTCCCAGATTTAGCTTGGAATAGAAATTAGCAGTTGCAGGAGATCCAGCTACATCCAGATTCTTGCACTAACCTAAAAGCGCTGCAAGAGTAGTAGGAATAGAAGGAAAGGTTTTAATTAAAGATAACTAGTCTAGCCCTGAAATACTCTTCACACGCATACATACTAAACCACATAAAACATTCCCTCAGTCATTCACACACACAAACACGCAATTGTAGGCACACATGGGACAAATATAAAGGACCTTAGATGCAACTCCAACAACCTGATAAGTACCTCTGAGGAACTATTGCACAAACCCTGAGGATGCCTCTGCCCCATGCTAATGGAGTAAGGGGTTGTTTTCTTTGTAGGTGTTGTGGATGGATAAGGTGCCCTGTGCCTTTCAGTTGCCGTATTGACAATATAACCCTTATCATCTAGTAAATATGAATTGTTAGAAAAAATACCAGACAAAACGTCAGACTTTAAATATTTCTTTATTTATTCATCACTTCACTTGTACCTGTAAAAACCTAAGAATGCCAATGCTGTGTCTGCATTAATTCATTAGGGGCCACTTTGGCTCTTTAATTTATTAAAATGCTAGTGGAGATAGGAGACACGTACAACAAGTAAATAGGCTCCATGCCTAAAATTGGAATAAGTGAATATGTTCTTGCACCACCAGGAAATCTAGCAGCAGCAGGTGGGAGTGGGAAAAGTTCACATTTCCAAGGACTGATAGCTCCAAGTATTTTTTGCATAAGCATTACATAAGTATTTTGTTTGCTGTGCAAGTTTTGAGCTTACAGGGCAGTTATGTGAGTTATGGATTGCAGAGCTAACCAGAACATTCGAGTGTCAGTGCTTTCTTTGATTTTAATTTGTAACTATAATGTCTCAGGTGTTTTTATCCATATGTTTAAGGAGTTATAGTCAAAGCAAACCATACCTTTACTTTAACCTTGGGTTTTCAGTGCATTTGTGTGGCTTTTTGATCATATATGACATACAGCTTTAATAAAGTTTACTCTACTCTGCTGTTTGTGACCAAAGTCTGTATACAATGGAGGTTAGCTGCAGGGACTGTGTGGTGTTCAGTACTTGTGTAATGATGCTATGTTCTGGAATGTGTGAATGGTTGATAAGATGGAATTACAGGACAGGGGGTATTGTGACTCAGTTGACTGTTGGATACAGCTGTGGCTGTGGTCTCTGATACTTGTAACTTAATAAGGAAGCTTACAACAACGTATTTGAAGACGTGGGAGCTTTCTTCTTAGAACTTAAAATTGGCGACAGGCGACGGGCTGCCTGCAGTGCTACATACTGAAGAACCTGCAAAGTTACATACTGAGACCCCAACACTACGATCTACACAACACTACAATCTACAAATCACTCAGGCAAGTGGTGCACGCATTTTTAGTGCTCAAGAAGGTATTCCTACTTTTCAGGAGTTTATTATTCACCATTTTTGGCCAATTTCACCTGTGCAGCCTCTTGTGCTATACAATGGTTGTGTGGTGGCTTGGAGCATCCGGAAAGTTTGAGAGCGCACCATGTGAAGCTGCTGAGAGGAGTGAGCGTACTGGCATCACCAGGTAAACATAGCACACTGAGCACCTCTGTTTGAAATCCTACTGTGTTGCTGGGCAACGCTGTCAGCAAAAGGAAGTGATTGGAACACGGCAAGGAGGAGGCCCCATGTGGAACGTCTCAGTGTTGCTAGGCTTCGAACGTGCAACGAAGAGGCCCTGTGTAGAACGCCTCAACGTTGCTACCCAATGAAACATCAACACCAAGAAAGGATCAGCATCCCTGGGCAACATCACATTGGCATCAAGAAGTGATCAGATGTTTCGGGGTTGCTCTGTAGTCTCACTGTGTGCACAAGGAACAGTTCGCGCTTCTTCCACAGTACGTCAGCATTGCATAAAAGCCTCCTTTCCTGCATCGCAGCTGTGTATTGGTGATTTCTGGCTCCTGCACGGGCACAAGTAAAGTGAAGACTTTGGGATGCAGCCTTCTCTCTTGAACTACATTGTTTAAGTAGTAATTACTGGTGGTATAGAACCATGGATACTGTATCAAAGCTCTTCTCTTCTGAAAGTTCTCACATGTTGTCCTTGTTGTTAATTTCTGTTAATTTATTTGTGTTTTTGTTGTTGATATATTAATAATTTATCATGCAAAATGTTACTGCACCTCCATTTTTCCTTACAACATCTGGCAACCCTCAAATATTATAGAAAAAATGGAGCAGGGTTTGCAGTCACTATGTAAGGGTCTGTGGCACCTCGCTTAGTGCGGAACGGAAAATATCCTTGTTGATGCATTGTCTAGGGCCTGAAGGTCACAAGGTATTTCAACATCTCTCTTAGCTATTTGACATGAGTATGAGATTTGTCGAAAAGAATTTGACTTGCATTATCTTCACAAAGTAAGTAAGCACTGTACTGGAGCACTACCACTTTGGGAAGAGAATGCAACATCAAGGGAAATCTGTAAAACAATATACCACTGAACTGTGTAAATTAGCCTCCATGTGACATGTTGGCGCCTCTACTGAAGAACAGCTGAGAGACCATTTCATGTTGGAATGTGTATTATATAATGCCAGGAAAAGCATGTGGCAGAAATATAATCCATCCTTACAAGAGGTGCTCACAACAGCCAAGACGCATGAGCATTCTAAATCCTGCGTAGACATAATTCACAAAGATGAGTCTCTTGTTGATATAGGGGAAAGCACAACTATTAAGTAGTGCAAAATAGATCAGGGAGAGATAAGCCCACATCAAATTATAAGGTGCCTACCGCTGCAAAGTATTTTCAGGGAAAATGTTTATGGTGTGGCAACTTGGGTCATATGGCAAAAAAAGATTATCCGGGGTAGAAAGTTGCTTGCAAAGTATTGCAGGTCAAAAAGTGACTCGAAGAAAGTAAGAGAAATGGAATATGATGATGATGACATTGTTGAGGAGGTCACAATTACTCAAGTGAAAGAGCGTTGATCAGAGGGCCCCTGGGAGGTGGTTCAGATCAATGAAAAACCCGTCACCATACTGTTTGACTCTGGTGCCAAAGTGAGACTCATACCAAAAGACGTTTAAGAACAGCTTTTGAAGGGACAGCTGAAGTTATTGAGACCTGACATAAGGTCCAAGGGGAACAGTGGAGAACGCACTGAGTTGCTTGGGTATTTTTGGGGCACAATTGAGTTTAAGGACAGGATTGGACTGGGGAAAATATATGTCACCATAAAGGGGGATTCACTCATCAGCTGGTTCCACCAACGGAATTTGAATTTGTATCTAGATCCCAACAAGAATCACTTTGTTGAGTTAAGGAGATGCCATCTGTCAAAAGCATCTCAGGGGGGTGTGGTGAGTTGATGAAACTATTCCCTGAGGTATTTGCAAATAAGTTGGGGTGTCTTAAAGATTACCTACATCTAATAAGATTCAGATCCAAAGCACAACCCAAGATAGCTAAAGTGGGGACCATTCCTTAAGTTTTAAAGAACAGCAGGAAAAATAAATTGAACAAGCTATTTGATAATGGCATAATACAGGGGATGGAGGCTACTGAGTGGTTGGCCTCAGTAGTAATGGCCCAGAAGGCCATGAGTATTACTAGACTTTGTGTGGACCTAGCAGAACTCAACAAAGCAGTGGTAGTTGAGCACTATCCACTGCCAAACATCATTGAAATGTTGAGTTCTCTTAATATTGCCAAACACTTCTCCTCACTTGGCCTCACTTATGTGTGCCATCAGATAAAGTTGCATCTCTCCTCTCAAGAACTGACGGCCTTTGTTACACTCTTTTGCAACTTCAAATTTTTAGGATGCCCTTTGGGCCGATATCACCACCTTAGTTTTTCAGAGACCAATGGATAAGTTTCTTAAAGGGATTGAAGGCATGAAGGTCTACCAGGGTGTTGTCTTGGTGTTTGGGGCTCAGCTGGATCAACATATTGGTAGACTATGGGAGGCACTGGCAAGATTGCAAGATAGTGGACTAACATTGAAGTCAGAAAAATGTTAGTTCAATGTGACTGAAATTGAATATTTAGATCACTTGGTTATCGCATTTGGTGTCAGACCTAAAACTGGATTGGTGGAAGCTAATAAGAATTTGCACTCACCTCAAAATAAGGAGGAGCTGGTAAAGATTCTTGGCATGGCTGAGTTTTATAATAAGTTTGTACCACAGTTTTCTGAGAAAGCAGAACATAAAAGAAGCTTGCTAACAAACGCAAGAGAGTTTTTCTTTTGAAAGGTGTATAAGAGGGTATTTGAAAGTGTGAAATCTGACTTAGATAAGGCTCAAAATTTGGGATGCTTTGAGCCAGGATGAAACCTACGTGATGACCGATGCCAGCTCAAAAGGATTGGAAGCTGTCCTAATGCAGAGATCATATGGGGAGGACAGGACCATACTGTTTATTTCAAAAGGGTTGAAAAGAGAAGAGCTCAACTACTCTGTGATAGAGAAATAGGCTTTTGGAGTATTCTTGCCTGTGAGAAATGTGAAGAAATGTAATTGGGGGCACATGTTTGAGACTTAGACAGATCACAAGTCTCTTAGGGTAGTATTCTCGAAGGAAGGAGTGGATTTTGTATCCCATAGGATTCGCAAGTGGGAGGTTGCCCTCAAATAATTTGAATTTGACATATCGTATGTGCCTGGATCCAACAATTATTGACAGATTGTTTTTCAAGGATGTGTGACACCGAGGATGAGGTTCCAGAGGAGGGATCTTTTTTGGATGGTGAAGAGTGTGAAGATGAAGAGAATGTTTGTCTAATTACTGATGGGATTATACTGGAAGAAGAGTGAAGGAAAGAATTAATGAAAGGCATGGTGTTGCAGAAGGTCTTTAGGATGATTTCTGGTGGTGGAGTGGTAAGAATGAGTGTGAGGAGGATCTGGGAGGATTTTGGCAAGTAAATGATGAATTGGTTGTTGTTGATGGTTTTTTGATGAAACGAAGTAAACTATTACCCCCTAACAATTTGAGGAATGAATTGGCGGATAATATGCATGCCAGTCACAAGGGTATATTCAAATCTAAAGAGAGGGTCAGAGAAGGCTATTGGTGGTCAGCAATGGAGTTGATGATTAAGAGGGAGGTGAAGAACTGCATAGAGTGCATGCACAGTGATAGGGTGTTAAAGTGCAGGACACAACCCATAGTTTGGAGAGAACAAGCCTCTGGCCCATAGGTAGATATTGCTTTGAACCTAATTTCCCCTGTAAAACTCAAAACGTGTGATAGTATGTCCTGGTGTGCATTGACAGGTTCTCCCGCTGGCCTGAAATCGAGATGGTGAACACTGTGGAGTCTGGGGTTGTAATAGATTTTCTGGAGGAGTTATTTGAGAGAGAGCATTTTTCTTCGGCATTCCTTACAGATTATGGAGTGCAGTTGACTTCCCGTATAGTGGAGGAGTTCTTGAAGGAAAGAGGCATAAAGCACACAAAAAAAGCAGCGCTGTGCCATCCAGAAAGCAATGGTGTTGTGGAATGGTTTATAAAAGTGCTGAAGGAGAGTTTGCAACAAGCTGTGGGGAGTAGTGTGAATAGGGAGAGCGAGCTCCGAACAAAGGTGTATGAATATTAGCTTACCACACACTCTTTAACTGGTGTCACACATTTTCAACTGTTCATGAGAAGGATTCAAAATAGTGAGGTGTTCCCTGAGTGGGTGAATAAGACAAGAGTGGAGGTTGATGACCAAGTAGGCAAGGTGGAAGGGTTGAAGGAGAAGGAAAGAGAGAAAATGGTAAAAATGTAAAATCTTTATGATGACAGGAAAGTGGTCAAAACAACGATTGTGCATGTTGGTGATTGGATAAAAAGTAAGATCTCTAAGTGTAGCCATTCCTTGAGAGTTTCAAATTGTTTAATAATGCTGTGAAGCCAAGAGATCATAGAGTCTGGAACCTGAACAGGGTGGCCAAATGATATCCGATGGATGGGGAGTTTCTATGTTGTCGTTATGAACAACCAAGGGAAAATTGTTGGGTGAGACCACAACACATTAAGAGGGTGTCTCTTCGGCTACAAGACTGTGTTTAAACCATTAGCTCTGTTTGGTAACTGGGGCTTGCATCCTAGCTGTGTATATTCTCTTTTTCTAATATTGTTAGATTTAATTTTCATTCTATGGTACGATGTTGGTTGAAGGAGGTGATGTGGTGTTCTGCACTTGTGTAATGATGCTATGTTCTGGAATGTGTGGATATTTGCAAAAATGGAATTACAGGACGGGGGCATTATACCTCAGTTGACTGTTGAATGTGTCTGTGACTGGGGTCTCTGATACTTGACACATGATAAAGAACCTTACTACAATTTTTTTGATGAAGTGCAAGCCTTCTTCTTGGAACTTAACATTAGCATACTATACTCCTCTACTTCTGCCCAAAGACCGGACGCAGTGGGGGTTGGCTGCAAGGCTGTCACTTGCTTGTCTGTGAACAGCAGAATTGGTCTCCTACAACCATCTGGGCCTGGCTGTTGCCAGAATCTAACTGAGTTCTCCACAGGCGCCAACTCTTGTGTGCTGTCTTTGTCCATGTACAGCGTGAATTGACACCAGAATCTGGGCTATGGGCAGTCCCTGAGCTTAACCCTCTACAGGTGGAGAACCCCCACTACACATAGCATTTGGGAAGCCCAGCAGAGGTACGACTCTTTTTATTCTTTTGTGGGCTTTTTGGGTTTGCTAAACACCATTTGTAGTCTCTTGCTGGACTTCTAGCGTATCCAGTGGCTCAGTCTTGACTTTGTAAATACTGTTGGAAATCTACCAAGGGCCCGCAAACCTGTGTTTTCCCGGCATACCCTAAACTAAGATTCAAAGTACTGAGTGGGTGCCCAATAGAGGTCAAGGAAGCCTTGCCCGCGTTCCCAGACACCAAGGCAGGGCTTGCAGACATTTGGAGCAATGCTGGAGTTCGCAAACCCTACCTGTGGTCTTGAAATGAAGTCGAAAACTCTTTAAAATGGCATATCCGAATTGTATAATCTTGGATTCCTGGATTAAATTAAGGCTACTTTCAGCATGCTATACCTGCGGAAGATCTTTTCTTCCATACACGTTTTCTTCTGTCCTCAGGCCCAACCAATACAGTCTGTCATTGCCACAACGCCTCATCAATAATATACATTTTTTACAATATTCTATAGTTTCAAGACAGCTGGCCTTTGTTGGTCAACCCATCACTGCTGTTATTGTCTCTCTGCACAAAACCCACTACTGCATCCTGCTGGGTTCTTGTAGAAGCAGTTCAATTGATTAAATGAAAAAAATAAAATGATCACCATTTGTTCATGCTGCCTAAATCCCTCAATCCACTGACCACATCCTCATAATCACGAGCCACTGCAGAAAATTGAAACTCCTAAAATGATTTCCAGTAAATTCAAGTGCTCCACAAGAGACCAAATATTATAATGCCAGGAAAAGTATGCTTTAAAAAGGAAATGACAAGCATTTGTTAACTTACAGTCAGAGCTTACGGCAACCAAGTAAATAAACCATGTATGTTTTTTAAAGAGGAGTTAAAGACTAAGGGCACGATCCCGATCTTGCTAGGAAAGTCCTCTGTACGAATCGTACCCGGAGGGCTTTCTGAACGAGATGCGCTGTGCGAGTCCGTCCGAGCGAGTTTGATGCAACAGCATGGTTACGGACTCGATTCGGCCGGACTCCCATAGCACTCTATGGGAGCTTGTGTACGAAGGCGTACACAGGCTCTCATAGCAAAAAAGGGGTGGGTGCGGAAAGGCATACACACCGTGGCGGGCACCCCATTTTGCCCGCCACACTGTGCATGCTTGGATCGGGGGACCCATGCCCACACGCCCATGTCCAATTCGGAGGGCTCCAGGTGAAGGAGGACCTGCTCTGCCCCCCCGAATTTAAATTCTGACAGCTGCTTCGTCTTGCTGAGACCGAGTCGATGCAGCTGTCCGAATCGTGCATCGTACTTGCTCGTTTCGGAATCCGGCTCCATTGCACCCCACGATCGGCTCCTTACGAGTCAGATGGATAGCTTCGCATTCATAAACGAGTCAGTCAGGGCAGACGTGATCTTCGCATCGTACTTTCTCGTTTGTAACGGGGTGATTCAGTCCGAAACATTGGCTCCGAATCGGACTCGCGTCCTGCGGATCCCGTCCGGAGCCCTTCCTTACGAGATCGGAATCGGCCTCTAAATGGGAACAATACAAACTGGAGAGTAAATCATGATTGTGATCACTTTAAGTTTATTATATTTGGAATAATGCAGACTTCCTGTCCAGTTAAACATTTTATTGGCCTGGTTATGCTAATTCGGCACCATTGCTGAGTTCGCCCCTCCCTCTTCTCTACAATGTTAATCACCTGCAGCGGAGGAAGAAAATTATACCAAAAGAAAGCCTGAACATATTGGAGAAAATGGAAAATAAAGTGAATAGAGATTTCTGAAGCAAGTTAAACGTGCTCTGATTACATACGTACGATTTACCAGCTAGGGTTTTATGTCTGAGGAGGAAGACACTAGTCGGCATGTATTGTTTCTAATTTTACAGATGGGTGAGGCGGTGACTGATTAGATTGTTGAAAATATTCACTAACTTTTTACAAAGGGATCCTTTAAAGTCTTCTTTTATTGCCTGTTCCAGGATATACTCAGACGAACGTGGGAGAGGCCCTAGCAGCTGTGCACGGGTCAGAGTTCAGCCAAACTACGATTTGTCGGTTTGAAAATTTACAGCTGAGTTTTAAAAATGCCTGCAAACTGAAGTCAATACTATCCAAGTGGCTGGACGAAGCTGAGCAAGTAGGAGGTAAGATTCTCCAAACATCTGAATGTATTCATTGCTGATCCATTTGAACTTTTCCAGTGTGAAATCTTGAGCCATTTCACGTTGTGTTTTTTCTATTAATCAATACATATGAAGTCCATTTCTTGCCTCGGAAATAGAAATCAAAAGAATTCCAAAGCGGTTAAGTCCAAAGGTCAGAAGGAATGTTAACATGTTTCTTTCTAGTCTCGTGGCATTTACTCTAGGGATCTGGCTGTCTTCTCGGATATACTTACTACACCAAGACAGAGTACAGGTTCTTAACATTCATTCCCCCCTTCTCCCACATGAAGGCTGAAGTGATTCCACTTCTGTTTCCTTATCAGGACCCAAATCACACTATCCACTTCCTGCCCAAACAAAAAGGGACCTCCGCTAGATTGTAGGTAACTGGTGAGATGCGTGCCGTCATACACATCTTAGATGCAACAAAATATCTATACCAACCTTTTCTGAAATAAGAACTACTTATGTTCAATGAAGTTCATTGAGAGCAACAAATAATGTTACAGTTGTCACAGTGTTCCACATCAGACAAAATTACATTAGTGGCCAACATAAAGATACTACTAGCAACCACCTCAGTGCATCATGGGTGCCAGCAGTAATGTGAACTGGCTTTGGCTATATGGAATGACTCAACAAGAGTTACACGTAACAGCCATAATTGCAATGTCTCTGGCACCCAGGTAATATTGTAAAAAGTCTCCTCAATGGCGCGTGATTTATTATTCAAATGTCAGCTTAAAATAGATTTTAGTAATTAAGCCATTTTTTCCAAATATCAGCTTATGAGTTCGGAAAATAAACACATTTTGGTCGGCATATATACACTATCAATACTGGTGTATGTATATTAAGTCAACCAAGCACAAGATTCTAACTGGAGTAGGCTGGGCTGCACTCATGAGAGCTACTTACAGATATCTGGCGAGTTACCAGTAGCTCATGAGGTACATGTTGGAGAAGCCTGATCTGTGGGATTGCTGGGACATTAGTTGTGCGTGACTTTCAATGCCAATTTTAGATCTAGCTTAAGCCAATGCCTTTTCCTAATGAAAAGCATATAATATCTATGTAAAGTGGTCTTTGGGTCAGCCTCTTTCAGTCATTGGCTTCTTTCACTCCTGACCTCATGGCCTTTAGCTTCTTTGGTTGTGGATCATTCAGCTGTTGGCTTTAGCCACTGTTAATCACATCTCAGATGAGCAAACAGAAGTATGTTGTCTCACTGTTTTTCTATTGGCCATTTCGGTGTATACTTCTGCCTTCTCTGGGATGCATGAGGGATTACTTTACAACTGAAAATTATGGTCAAGTATCAAATAATCAGCTTCTTTTTTCTGAAAAGTAGAAACACTCACCACAAATTTGATACAAAATGCTTCTCTCTTGACTTGCAAGGGTAATACCTTCTTTCTGTCCCATCTGCTAAGGTTCTAGGTAAATGCCGACATAGTGCGAATGCCTGATGACTTGTCCCCCTTACCACAAGCTTGCTGCACACATCATGCATGGTCCCATCTGCTCCTCTGAGCTGCTGCAACATGTTGCTCCGGTAACTGTGTCCTTCCTGCATGCTTGGTGAATCTCCAGCAGGCTGCCCTTCTCCCAGATGAGTCTTTTCCCCTGCTGCTGGGAAACGAAAGATACTGCGAGCATGTGAGATAACTCCTATGTTTTCCCGTCCAGCTGCTGCTGGTGTTAAGAACACTCAGAAACTTTCTTCAGCTATAACACAAACATTGGCTTGGCCAATGGACGTGGCTTGCAACTCATAATGCAAGCCAGACCTATTGGCTTTGCCAATGCTTGTTCCTACAGTAACTTACCTAGTATTTCATTGGCATTTGAAGTTTTCAGAGAATTTACTGCCACTCCGGACCAGTAGCCCTGGAAATATGTATACACTCAGTATATGGTAGTGTGAATACTCTATTAATAGAATCCCTGAATAAGTAAATGGAGTAGGAGGAGTTCTTTCTCGGCTTAAATATTAGCGGCATTAATGCTACTTTCGCATGATTCTGGGCCTTGTATGCTGTCAGACTCACATTCGCTTGTGTCTATTTTGTCCTGCATGGTTGATGGATTGTGTTCCTTCTAGACTGAAGACTTCTTAAAATATGTGCATTGTAGTACAGAGCCTCCATACCATCATCAAAGTCTGAATCACTGCCCACTGAGCGATTCTCTTAGCGTAATCTTCTTCAATATTTATGAGGAGCCTTTTCACTTAGATGGTACACTACTGGCTCCAATGGTTCCAGTGATACTAGTCCCTTAACTCTCTCAGACTTGATTATAGTCGGCTGTTCTTTCTCCATATCACTTTTGGGAACCGTCTCTGACAGCTGTACAGTATGTGTGTTCTATCAGATTCCAGTAAAATCGTCATTTTATTTAACTGAAATTCTTCTTGAATGTTCAGGTGAATTGTCACTTGCTCCCATTACTCTGCTTGTTTCCGGGAAGATGGCTGCTTGTGTTGTTCTGCTGTAGTCCGAAGTGCATGATTTATTTACTGATTCCATGGCCAGTTTATTATGTTTGGAAACACTCAGAGATCAGCTGTCATGTGTCAAATAGTCGATTGGGTGGGTCGTCAATAGAGCAGTGCACATAACAGTCCAGTTTGAAAGTCTTCCAGATTTCGAGTGAATGCAGATTATTTTGAATTATTGTTAGGTAGCTTATACATACAAGTGATTCCTTTTAACTACACACAAAAAGGAGAAAATTTAATTTTTAGCCTTGGGGGGTTTTGTCTTGCATGATAGACGAGAGAACTTATCACTAAAACAAAATGATCTCTACAGAGCAGGGGATGTTCCCCAGTAAAGCTACCTCTACCTCAACCATGCAGCTCACCATCCATGCAAATAGAGGACCTGCTGTCAGGCAGGCGGGAGCTTTCTCATGTAGTTCTTTCATCCTCAGCACATCTATATGCTTTGTGATCCAGATCAGATGTAACCCACATGTGAGGGAAAATGGCAAGAGACCAATCACACAAATACTGTTCAGTGCATCCGAAGAAGACGCATGTCTGCTTCCTGGTCACAACCTGATTGGCCAGCTAACACAGGTAACTAAAATCACCTGGTCACAATAAGTTCATGTAGTAGCTTAGTACAGTGTAGTAGCTTAGTACAGTGTGATCTTTTATCATTTCATGACATACAAGTCTGCTAAATCCAAATTCAAAATTAAGTTGCTGCACAGATGTATAAAAGATGACTGCTAGAAAGTATCCTCTCGGAGCTGGTCCTCTTTTTGGATGCCTCTCACTGTTCCTGCCATCAGTACACATTTTTCAGAGTGTCTGTACCGATCAAGCTTGATGCTCATAAAGGGCTTGAGTAATAAAATGGCTGCTGCCTTCCTGTCCCTTAATAGATGATCCTATCAATCCATTTGGGTTGATGCTGATGTAGCAATCTTTGATACTGAACTTCCTGTAACTGGATAGTTTACTCTTGCCTATGATTAATTTCCTTGGCTTTACCTTTAACCCCCACTAAAGTTCTATAATGCATGTTAAAACAGTTCCAAAATCTTCCAGCTTTTCCCTCTACAACAATCTCCAAATAACTGCTCACACTCTTCTTATTGTCAGATTAGAGTATGGGAATGCACTCCTAGGAGGTGTCTCACAATCGCCTGCTGCACTGCTCAGGGCACTCCACTCAGCATCCAGGTTGATCGCCACCTCAGCAAAACATAACCTCATCACCCCATACTCTGTAAGTTTCACTTACTACCTGTAAATGCAACACTTACATTCAAACCATGCTGCCTTGTTTACAAGACTATACAACAGCACAACCCTCCCCAGCTCTCTGAACAGCTTCTCATCTCCAGCAAACAAAGAGGCCTTGGAACTCAGACCTCTTCTAATTCCAGCCCCCAGATTCACACGGTCTATCAGCCAAAAACAATCCTTCTCAGAGTCCCCAAAAATATTACTTTGGTATCAAAGCTAAGCCCACCCTTCTTGCATCTAAAACCCATCTCTTCCATCACAACTTCCTTAAGAAAAGTGTTTTTCATTAAGTATAAATTCCTCAGCTACATCCCTCTGCTAATATGGTGTCGTTCTGAGCACACATTGCAAATCAGGTATCTCAGCAACAAAGGTGTTTTGTGTTTGAATGTTCCCAAGGAATAATGTGCTTTCTTATTTAATCTTCAGCTCTTTACAATGAAAAAGTTGGGGCGAATGAAAGAAAAAGAAAGCGCAGAACAACTATAAGGTACACAACTAATTGTTTCAGTGTTTTAAACATGCTGTTGTAAATTATATTGTCTTGATTATGTGCATGGTAGCGTGAAAATAATATGTGATAATTAATCGATAGCATGGGCTGAGTAATACAAAGACTGGCAGGAATGATCAGCTAGAACATTTTTGTGCTAAGTGACCTTTGTTTAATCCGGAAGTAATGTTGCGTACTTGTCACCCATAGACGTCACTTCACTAAAATGTCTGGAGTAGTGGAAGTGACGTCACGCACGCTTTGACCCCGGTGACATCAAATGAAGTGATAGCACATGACCTTTGACCCTGATGACATAACAGGAAGTGAAAACACTTGTGTTCTTTTAAAAAGTATACAATGAGTTGATATTAATAAAATAACAAGAAAGGTACCAACAATGGTAAAATCTAGTTTATTTACCACTCATATATTAACTAGGGAGCTGCTATATGTTTTAGCATGTGTGTGTTTAGCATGTGTGTGTGTGTGTGTGTATTTATATATATATTCACTGACAAAACCATAGGTTTCACACATGTTATAGTTAGCTGGACATTTCACTCATACAAAACCATTGAAATTCCCCCGTTATAGTTAGTTCAGCTAACTATAACTCGCATGCCCGCAATGCACTGCTGATGACGTCACATATTACATCACTCATGACTAGTCAACCCAGAACATAGACTTAGATTACATGAAGTAAAGTGGATAACAAGAGCACTCTTTCATTATAGCCTTACACCAGTCCAAAACAAGATGTAAAAAAAGACAAGTGCAACTTTGAAATGTTTATTTCTAACGCCATAATCTCATGCAAAGTACCTTAGATAATATAACCAAACATATTATCAGAAACAAGGTTGTCAGCATTGTTACTATTCTATGAAATACAAACGGAAAAAGCATCCTATAATGTTAAAGGTAAACACATTTTAAATATACCTACATTTCACCCTCCCTACCTAGCAGATTAGTTTATAACTACAGAAAGTCTCATAGGATTACATGGGCAGACCCAAACCTCTGGTACTCAGCAGTAGTGGATCACATTCAGTGCTCTACAAACTGTCAAGATACGAATGTTCTCCAACTGTGTGTAACTTTGCCTCCACAATGCATTATGAAACGCACAAGTATCAGAGGTGGCCACAGCTGCATATGTGTTATGTCTCGAAAGTGCAAGGATCATTGTGAATAACATACACAGTATTCAAGATAACCTTGATGTTCCATGCTCACACTATACACACAAAACTAGCGAGGCAGTTTACAAATCTAGCATAACAAATTATTCTCATATAAAGCAAAATACTCAGCGTTCACCAAACAATATCACAAGTACGTGTCGTGTGCAAAGCAGAGCAGGAAAGAAAAAATAGTGTGTAAGCTTCTAATTAACCCATTCTAACTTAACAAGGTGTGAGTGCAAGGCTCAGCCCCACGGCACCCTTCCTTGATCAAAGCACGTGATATAAACATGGGCGAATTAGGAACGCAGAGTCCGAGCCTAAAAAGCAGAGTCAAGTTCACATTTCCAAAACAAAGTTATTCGCTCTTTGATAGAAAGCAGTAGCTAAATAATAAAGAATACGTAGAAAAATCAAAGAGTCTTAATCCAACAGCGTGGAAACACACTATGTAGCAACAGCCTCCAACAGGAAGTCATTGTTCTCATCTGAAAACATTTCAGCCCTCCAATTCACTAGTGGGAATGAACATACATGTTCTTCAACGACCGGAGCCTCTATCACCATTGGAGGAAAACTCGGGTCATCTTCAATGTAACTGCGTGCCAAGAACTCAAGCGCCGCTGCAAAAGCATTCCAACGACCCATTATTCCATGTATCGCTGCTAAGGCCATAATCCCGCCCCCAGAACAGAGCACGTCATGAACCACTAAGGGGCTCATCAGCTGGCCATAATCTGCGTTGGGAGAAACTGTACTGCAGAGACACAAATCCTTGGCCCAGTCGAAATCGCAGCTCAGGCAATGGAACACAGGTTGAATGCATGTGAAAAAGGAAAATCGAAACGATAATCCATAAATTGCACTCACTGTAGCCAGAGGCAGCGCTCCGTAATAACGAATCATTCGGTTGCGAACCATCAACAGCATGGACATATTGTCTGCTGCAGGATGTGCATCCATATTTATGTAAACAAATTCATAAAAGCACACCGGCAACTAATGCGAGTATTAAGTGCAATCCACCAAAGATGCTGGAAAAAATCGAATGGAAAAATCCCGAAAAGACACCAAATATACTTTCTACAGAAGTCACAAGGCCACTGTTTCTAACTTTAAAAAAAGTAAGGTAACCCCGTAGTCAAGGACACATTAAATCCCCTAAATTCAAGAGCACGTCTGTATTTATAAAGCAAACACTTCTTTGCGGGTGTTTGCTACATGAAGGACAAATGTTTCTGTAGCAGATATAAGAACAACCGCTTTTTGAGACAATAGCGCTCTTATACGACTCATTTGGTTGACTCTGCATTCAAGGTCGAAATCGACAGCCAGATGGAAACATCTAGCTTCCCATGCAAAGGAGTTAACACAACCTTTTTTTAATCAAACCGCACGCTCAGTTACCTTAATCATGTAGGCGATGCCTGCTAACATTGCACAACAATCTCCATTAGTTCAAAGTAAACAACTCCAGTTTCCAGTAAACTGAACGTTGTTATGATAGCAGGTGTCGGACTACCATTCAAAACTCAGTCCAAATTAGGCGCATCTTGTTTACAAGAGCCATGCAATTGTATGTGTCTACAAATTAAGGAGTGATCTGGTGCTATTGCGCAATCCTCGCCGTTCACATAGACTTCTTTTCCCTCCCTCAGGCACCTATATGTAAATGGTAATAACCAAGCTTCATGGAGATAAGTGCTGCCTAAACATCCATATCTGCCTATAGCATAGTATTTCATGCAAACTTCAAACTTAAACAGGTTAAAAAGTAACGTTATGATACTGTGGATAAGCTACACACCTAAATTGGATCTCCAATGAGTGACCACTTCTAACCATTCTCATAGCGCGCCCTGTGCTCTGATTTGACAGTGAGAGAGTGATCGCACCATAATTTTTACTGCTAATCATTCTCAGCATACGCTACGAATACGCTTTGACGTTACGCTTCGCATCAAAGCTTCCGTGTGACGTCATGTACGGCACCCCGTACGCGAAAGACGCACATTTTTTAAATTGTTTAAAAACATATATTCATGTATTTAGTGAACATACTAACAGAAGACTTAATCTGGGATAATTATGAAATCATTTTTTTTAACTTTTAAAAATCCTATATTACTTCTATATTGTATGAGTGGAGCTGCGTGGCCCTCCGCCTGGTGCCCTAGACTCCACCACGCCCAGACCCGGTTCATAAGCACACGTGATCGTCACCACGAAACCGTTGGCACGCATATCGCTTTACCACACATGCTTTTAAAACTAGTATGCATTTACAACGCATGATAAACGCATAATCTTAATAATGTTTTTTTGTTGATGAACACGTGTTGTAATGGCTGTGGCTTACGTCCTTCAAATTAGTTTCTAGGTATACGTGTGACCAAGTCTGATAAGAACGGAGACCAAGGACAAACACCGCAGTGTCTGTGGCAGGAAATCTCATCGATCACAGAGAAAATATGGGCAGGGTAAAATGAAAGTAACAGCTATAATAAAAATAACGGAGGAAAACTACTAAAATGGCGGTTGGACGGAGTATGTAATCAACGTTTTGCGCCTCGACACTACATTTCAAATAAATATACATACAACATGTTTATTAAGATATTACAAAAGTATAGCACCGGATGACACACACGACCCGGGAAAAGAAAGCGGCAAATTTAATACCTAAAATCAGGAGAGGTTTGCTTGGCGAACTTGAAGAAAAAGAAAAAAAAGTGCACTTGCAAACAAGGCTGCGCATGCGTAGAGAGTACAACTGATGCAGGGAAAAAAACGGAAAGTTTTACATACTGTCATAGAAATATAGCTCTAAAAACTGCCCCGGCATTTGCCTCCCGAGACCTAATGAATAAAATGGACTTCTAGTTTTTTTCCCTTTTCCACCACGTACGAGTACCATACGGGTACGCCGCGATATATTTTTTTTTTTTTAAATTGACCCTAAAAATCCATGTACGACCCCCTGAGCAAGCCTAGAAAGTCAGGATATTTCTACCCTGCCCCTTTCCTTATTTCTCAACTTTGTTTTACTGTTTTCTTGTGACTCGCTTCTAGCGACGAACAAAATGGCTGCCAACACTTCCTGGTTTGCAGTGTTCACAGACAGTTGACATCCAATCAGCATGCAGCTCGTGCTCGTAATTGTACGGTTTTCGGTACGCGTGTCGGACTCCGTCTCTAGATATCGCTATGATTTTACTGGTAATTTTCTCAGAAACTACTGAACGGATTTACACCATTTAACAAAAAGCACAATCTGCAAACTAAACTCTACCTCTCTGCCAAATTTGCTATAATTCCGTTCAGCCTTTCGGGCTGTAGCCCTGGCTAAAGGTCCCTACGGAAAATTGCATGGCGAAAATACGTTTAGAGACCCCCTTTTTTCTCGGCCCTCACTTGACGAATCACCCCCAAACTTTCAGAGAAGGAGCGGAACCGAGCAGGCCATTTTCTTGGAGAAATTCACGAAGATTCGTCCACCGACGCCAAAGTTATTCAAATAGAATGTTGTAGATTTCCTTTGGAAAGTAGGTCCTAACTATAACTACCTACTGGCGACCGCCAGTAGGTTATATATATATATATATATATATATATATATATATATATATATATATATATGTCCAAACACAATCCCGGAGAGTAAAAGTACCAAGGAAAGCAGCACTCGCAGGGGGTTGTTCCAACCAGTTTATTACGGCGGAACAAACAGCAACGACGCGTTTCGCCGTAGGGCTTTGTCAAGTTGATTGTGTTTGGACATTTGAAAACGGGTACACCCCCGTTATGGCGTGCACCCGCCCATGAGTGCAACCGGCTGGTGTTTGGGAGCGGATATATATATATATATATATATATATATATATATATATATATATATATATATATATATATATATATATATATAGATATATATATTACAGCTCCGTGGGGTTGTCCAAGTAACGAGTTGCACTCGAGCCTGCGTGGGCCTTCCCCAAAACGTTTGTTGGTATGGGCAGTTGCGTGTTTGAAATAGGCCCGACGCGTTTTGGAAATTTATTT